>NW_022279646.1:1351666-2027500 GCF_009193385.2 Nasonia vitripennis
TTTTTGTCCGATATTACAAAGCACCTTTTTTCAAATCCCGTTCAAGCCCGTTCTCGTTGATCTACGAAGATTTGCGATTTCTATCAATGAAGGTAATGAGGATTATCATGAAACAGTCAATGAAATTTCAGGAGCTGAATATGCTTCACCGAAACAATTCTTTGAGGACTCCAAAAAAATAACTGTTAACATTTCATTAGCTCGTCACATAAGTATAACACGATCGCTTCTTAAAAGACAGAGGCTTAGATGATATTCTCCATCACCTGTTTAGCCTTGCTGTTTACCGATCCTAGCAGTTGCATTACTTTCAATGCCAGCAGAAACATCTCCTTATCATAATCCTTCGTTTTTCAACCGACTCCTTTGGTCCTTGTACTCGCGCTGATTTTCTGCTTTCATTTTCTTATCCCCATTACTACAGCCTGGTGATCGTATTTGTGTAGCGTTCACTCACGGTCCACGTATCAATTGAACCAATTAGATAGCTACTAACAAAAGTCAGGTCTACAATAGATCCTGTGTCTCCTCTTCTTAAGGTGTAAGTGCTACCCTGGTTAACTAACGCCAAATCTAGGAGACCAAATGCTTCTAAAAGCACTTGTCCTTGTTGATTAGTCCTCTGACTGTCACATTCTACGGCCCATGCGTTAAATTCGCCTGCGATAATTACTGGATTTCTTCCGGCAGCATCCTGCACGAATAGATCTAGCTGTCGCTCGAACTGTTTGATCGGTGCATCGCGTTATGGCACAATACGAATGATCCACTACATTAACAAAGAAAAAACTATACTAATCATATAAAAGTTAAAGCTAGAATCAAACAGTATATTCGTAAACACTAATTAATGCAGGAAAGTAACAATTATTTGTATATTCCTATCCAAGTTATTATATAACTAGCAAGAAACGCTCGCTTCGCTCACGATTTACAAATTAATTGTAATAATATATAATTATTTGACGTGTCATTATTAAATATCTTATTAAATATTAGATGTACACGCGATGGTAGTTAATTCTCGTGGAACATTTTTGAAATGCTCCCATCGCATTGCCGGATCGATAAATTCTAACCAATCAAAAGCACGATTTCAGAAACGTTCCACGAGAATTAACTACCGTCAAGTACAAATGAATATATTCAATACAGCCAACATTCGATAAAAGTAGTTATAGCTACTTATACACAGGACTGGTTTAAAATTATAGAACAAAATGGCAATAAATTTAAAATATTAAAAAATATTTTTAAACTCTTTGTAATTATTTGATGAAAGTAATTTGATGGGGAAAAGATAATTTCGGTTATTCCTAATAGATGGCGTTAAAGTTGTATACCCATAGTAATGCTTATTCAATAAAGCCACACTATAGCATGTTTAGAAGTTTAAAGTCTATAGAATATTATAAAGATTCTACTGATTCAAAAATTATTGCGATTTGACAATGGATATTCCAGAAGGCCACTTTCGTCACATTTTGCTTTTCTACTTCCGAAAAGGGAAAACTGCAGCGCAGGCTCATCGAAAATTGTGCAGTATTTATGGTGATGAGTGCTTAGGAAGGTGTTGCTAAGTGTTTAATGGGATTGGAAGGGTTTTGTTCATCATAAGCTGCTCGAACCTGAACAAACCATTAATTAGACTGTCTACTGTCAACAACTAATGCGATTGCAGTAGGCGATTAAAAAAATCGATGCCAATTCTTTGGCACTTAGCTTCCTCTAACAAAATTTATAGTTTCAATAGATAAAATATTGTTCAAATATACAGTATATTAATGATTTTTAAAATACTTTTAATGTTAATTATTTTACTGAAAGAGCACCCAACACAATATCAAATCATATAATTTTCATGAAAATGTTTAAACCTCAGCATTTTAAATACTATAGGGTCCTCATAACCTCATAAAATCATGAATTTTCTCCAAACATTCTGAACTTAAGATATAAGGTTTAACAAAAATAGTAATTTTCAGTTATACAGGGTACACAGGGTGAGAAACAAAGAATTTCAATCTTAATACCTTTTAAACTAATTAGTTTCATAAGCTGCAAAAAGAACTTAGCCGAGGTAAGCAAAAGATCTTTTCGCAAAATTTAAACTTAATTAAAGTCTTTTTACTTCCGTAATCATGCGACATCGAAAACACATTTTTTTTCGATTTTTAGCTCAAGAACTAGTCGCCAAATTGGCTTAAAATTTTAACAGCAAGTAGATATTATCGGTTTTTATTGTCATAATTTTTTTTTCAAACGTTTGACAGTTTAGTTTTGGAGATAAATTTTTTCAAAAAATCATCTTTTTTATCATAACAATTGAACGGAACGGTCAATCTGGAAAATCTTGCTCAGCCAGAAAATCTTTCTCAGTCATCCGCACGGACATTTTCTAAAAACCATTGATTCGTGCTACAAACACCTCCAAATTCGTTTGTACGAAGTTTTAGCGAAACTAAAAATTGTTATTGAGTAATATTATGCAGTTATTGAAAAAATATATTTATTTTGATGCGTTGTGATGTATTGAAGATAATACCGAAGGAATGAGATCTTATTTACGATGGACAAAACATCAGAGAAAAAGGACTAAACTTGACGTCAAGACACAACTACATCACTATAGACGATGAATGGGAAATTGCGAAATATTCGTCATGGTGACGGTCATAGTTTTTTTGATGTTCTTTAAATTGAGATCTGACGATAAGATGAATTAACTTCAAAAAAGCGTGATATAATATATATGTTGATTTAATGTTCATTAAACTGCTTCGATTGGTTGTTAGAGTCATACAACAGATATATGACATTGTAATTGTTTTAACACGGTTTTCTAATATACTTAACACGGGATCTGTTGCCATATTATGGCGCGTTTATCAAAGTTACTATGTCAGTTCTGTCTATTTATTAGTTAATACTATAAATTTAATTGTAAACTAATATAAACATAGAAGTTAATAACATTGAAATCTTTAATTTAAGTTGAATATAATAATAAGATAATTTTTCGGGTATTCGATAATTTCGTGGAACGCGTGGTAGCATGGCATTAATTTAATGGTTGTGTTGCTATTGATTAAATATAAGTGTATATATATATGTTATTTTTAATATATTTCAGTTTTTTAAAATATCATTAATTGTTTTTCATTATTAAATATATTTAGTCTTAATTAAAGTGGTATATTCTATACCTCAGACGAAAATCACTGGTAAAATTTTTATTTGTCTAGTTTTTTAGGTTGTTAAATGATAACGAATTCTCTTCGTGTATTTTACACGATGAAAACTGGGTAAAAAAGGCCCTTAATTTAAGTTACCATTTTTTACTAAAACATAACTATTCGACACGTATTATTATAGCGAATAGCGAAACAGGTTCCATGATACAATGCACTATAAGTATACAACAAATTTACCAACAAAAATTTTAAACTACAGTAGACAATGTCCAGGTATTAAAATCACCTCCCGAATGACGAGACATGGTCTATGATACAAAGCACTACGTATATAATAAACGTATTTGAAAGAAATTTTCATCTTCAGTAAACGAAGTCCAGGTGTCAAAATGATTCTGAGATTAACCCATTATAGTTATGGTAAACGGTATACAGGGTGACCCAATTTAAACGGGCACCGCTCATAACTCGTCAGGGACAGCCACAATC
Source organism: Nasonia vitripennis (assembly GCF_009193385.2). Taxonomy (NCBI): domain Eukaryota; kingdom Metazoa; phylum Arthropoda; class Insecta; order Hymenoptera; family Pteromalidae; genus Nasonia; species Nasonia vitripennis. Next base: position 1,355,350 of record NW_022279646.1, read on the forward strand.
GAAAAAATGGTAGAGACCAAAGTTGTAGGATATCGAAGGGGCAACCCGATGGTGACCTTGAATTTGACCTTGAACGCGTTTTTCAAGGTAATTTGAAGGTCAACTTTGGATTTTTAAATAGGAACCCCATTCTTTTATTGCGGGAATGGAAAGAGCGGTAAATTTTACGTTCAGAATGGTATGTTCGGTTGCGGCACTGAAGGTCGTCTCAATGTCCTGCAGCCAGAATGAAACCCCGCCTACGTAATTCCTCTAGCAACGCCAAATTAAAAAAAAGTGGTAGAGACCAAAGTTGTTGTATAGGGGGGGGGGGGGAGAGAATTGTGACCTCGAATTTGAGCCAGTCCTACAAGGTCATTTCAAGGTCAAATTATTTTTTTTCAAACAGCACCCACTTTTTCGACTCCGGATCCTGAAAGCGTGTAAAATGTTGCACTTTAAACGAAGTAGTAAATTTAAAATAGAAGAAAGGATTTTAATCATTTAGCGTACCATTTCCTGCGTTTTGTCATCATTATAAAACTTGATGTCCAGGACCCACGACGAGGACGTAGCAGGGTGGATTTTCAGGTCCCATTTTGATCCGGCCGATGAAGGCAAGACGTGAAGACACCGGCCGATTAAGGCAAGAATCATAGCCCGGCCGATGAAGGCAAGACGTGAAGACACCGGCAGATGAAGGCAAGACCATGAAAAAATCACTTTCTAAATAGAGTTTAAGCTTTACCTAATTAAGTGTTCAAAAATCCCTCCATGATGTCTAATACATAGTTGAATTCTTCGCTCAAAGCTTCCAACAGTCGACAGAAGCACATGCCTTGGTATGCCTCTGCAAGTATTAATGATTCTTTGCATCATATTTTCTCTAGTAGTAGGGGCGTCCGCATATACGCTGTTTTTCAAAAAGCCCCATAAATAAAAATCTGGGCTCGTGAGATCTGGGGATCGTGGAGGCCACTCAACATGATCTTCACCACGTCCAATACCTATCCATCTATTACGGTATGTTTGATTTAAAAAATCTTGAACATCTAAACTTCTATGCGCAGGTGCACCATCATGTTGAAGCCACATACGCATTCTGGTTTTTATATTAACATCTTCTAACAGATTTGGTAATTCATTTGTCAGAAAATGGAGGTATCTATCTCTGTTAACATTACCGTCAAAAAAGTAAGGCCCAATTAGATAGCCATTAACAATACCACACCATACTACAAGACTCCATTGATGTTGGTGATCGACTGCACGGGTCCAATGAGGATTTTCAATGGACCAATAGTGGGAATTGTGTCGGTTTAGTTGACCTGTATTATGGAAAGTGGCTTCATCGGAAAACATGACGTACCTGAAAAAATGTGGATCGTTTTGCAATCTTTCCTGTGCCCATTGGCAAAATCGTAACCTTCTTTCAAAATCACGTTCTGTTAGCTCTTGGGTCAAAGTAATATGATATGGATGGTAACGATGGAGTCTTGTTATTCTTCTCACTGTTTCTCTCGGGATGCCAGATCGTACTTCTATTTGTCGAATTGAAATATGAGGATCTAAATAAATCATAGCAAGCACCACCAATACTCGTGGATCATTTCGCTCGATAGTCATTACTCTATGACGTTGTCGTGATCTTTGAGGTCCTCGCCTCTCTCGCTGTTCAATTCTCTGGATCGTACTTCGAGATGGATGATGATTTCTGTTTGGGAAACGCCTCCGATATAATTGTGCTGCTGCATTATAATTTCTTCGACACTCTCCCAAAATCAATAAAATATCAACAATTTCGCTTCGACTATAGTCCGGCATATTTACTTAGATTATAAATATTACAAAAATAAAAAAAATGACAAATCACATATTTTCAATTATTAAATTAGTATTTGAAGTCGATAAATATCTAAATAAATTTAAAAATTCTACTGCATTACTAGAACTTAGACTGTTTTCTGCAAAAAATAATAAATAAAAAACTACTTAAACAATTATTTAATTGCAAATAGTAATTATTAATTTTTTATTATAAAATAATTTATTGATTAGGAAGCTTTTATGAAATAGATAATAAATAAATATTTTGTAATTCCAAAAGTGTTAAAAGTAAAGCTCTTTCCATTCCCGCAATAAAAGAATGGGGTTCCTATTTAAAAATCCAAAGTTGACCTTCAAATGACCTTGAAAAACGCGTTCAAAGTCAAATCCAAGGTCACCATCGGGTTGCCCCTTCGATATCCTACAACTTTGGTCTCTACCATTTTTTCGATTGTGGCTGTCCCTGACGAGTTATCAGCGGTGCCCGTTTAAATTGGGTCACCCTGTATATTGCTACCTTCAAAATTCCAATAAGTGTAACAACAACAAACTTCGTTTATAGTCATAAGTATATGATCTGAGTTCAAATTCTAGGAAGACCAAAATTCCAAGAAGTCCAGAAAAATTTCCTGAAAAATTCTGGAAAGTATTATTTATGAACTGCAAATAATGTTGAAGCCTTATATACTATATATTGTAACCAGTAACAACGTCCCTCGCCACGCCGGTAATCGAGGCAGGATAGAGAGTGACGAAATAGGGCGGCGTTGGCTCAAGTGGTAGCACGCGCGCCTAGAGATCTCGGGAGCGCCGGATCGATTCTCGGTCCGGCGTCTCCTTTTGTGATTTTCTCCTCTCACGTCAAGTCTCGCCCCGTTACATGGGGCCCCACGTTGGCTTGGTCTTTCGGCCCTGTTGGTTGGCCTAATCCTTGCGCCGGTTGACCGTAGTTCATCTCAATCGCCGGCGTCACAACGACTTCGTTAGCCTCGATCTCTTATTGTAGCAGCTTCAGAGGGTGCGGCTGTTCGGTGTCATAATCGCTCGTATAAATCGAACGTGTCGATACTTGTTCAGCCGTTGCGTCGATGAATGACTTACGCAGTTCTTCCCTCTTCATTCGCGCCATTGCTGTCGAGGCGTCCAGGCTCTCTCTAAAATCTGACTCGGTATACTCTCCGAGGAGCCATCTGTTTAGCCTAGCTACGCGATCTAATCGCTTGCCGTCTGGCTTCAGCTGCATACTCTCGAGGGCATCGTCCATCTCTTCTTCGTCGATGCTTAAGCACCAATTCTCGACGACCTTTTCTACCTTCTTCGCCATGTTGGAGTGTCTTCTGCGTCTAACGACTTTTCGCGGTTGCGCAACAACGACGTGGCAGCTCCCTATCCTACACACTCACTCCAGATAGCCCCTAGATTGTATTCTTGTTGCTACAACGTAAGCTACAAAAATACAACCTTTCTACTCACACACCTAAGCGCGTCGCTGTGACGTAGATTATTACGCGAAATCGAATAAAACGAAAAATCGAATTCGTATAATCGGAGCGAAATCCGTAAAAAAAATTTGTAATTACGCCAGATAAGCACGAATTGCTTCTGGCGCGCGCACTCGTAGCATCGCTGTGCTCTCACTTGCAACGCATAGTTTGTGCTACAGGCATATATGCACTCATACACCCGAAAAAAAATCCGAAAAAAGACGAAAATATTTTTCGCGGAATTACGCGTATATCTTGATCTGCGAGTCTAATGTGTTCTCTTCTTGATAAATCTTGAAGTCTTCTTGGCTGAATACTGGTCGTATACTGTTCCGCGTCTTCCCGTGGAAGTGACTATATACTTCGCTCCCGTCGCGATCTCGTTGAATTGCTTCTATGTAGCGTCGCAAGCTCTCGCACTCTCTCTCACACACTCGGATCGCCGCGCGCTTCGCTCCACTATAGCGTGCGTGGACTATACTTTGCGGCTACACACGTTTGTGTTGCCGCTTTGCTGTTGTTTAATTGTTAATAATTAAAAAACTTACAATTTCACATATACGCTCTGCTTTCACACGAGACGTTACAAAAAATAATTATGCTACTCTCTATCCTAACGAGAGTGCTTTAAAATTCTCCCGACAACAAATAGAAAATTATTCGACTCGGAGATCATACGGTACTAGTGTCAGATTCAAGTTTCACTGCTACGAGTCGTTTAATTCTACGTCGTCTTATAATATCGATAGCTATTTGTTCTCGGCCTGGCAAAAAAATCTCCGATTATTATTCACAGACTTCTCGTGTGAATTGCGTTCGAATTATTCGCATATGCCGCACGAATAAATTCGAAAGCCGCTCAAATCCGCCTGATTTGAGCGCGACGTAAACAACACGGGGATGCTCGCCTTTACATCGCTCGTGCGACCTTCTGAAATTTGCAGCAGTTTCTCGCTCGCGCCGAAAATCGCGAAAATTACAATATTTGCGCGTTCCTTCCTAAGTAACCCACGTTGGGCGCCAATGTAACGGGGTGTAAATGCGATCAATGAACAACTCGTTAAACGACTGGATCGCGTTCCCTCGATGCGGCGGAGGACTCCTCTACGCTCGCGAAACACCTCCGTTGCATGCAGCTGTCTCAGCTGCTTCTGTTTTGCTGGGTCTACGCGCCGCCTGGCGCGTGCTCCGCTGCTCAATTGCGTTAGATAAGTACTAATAAATAACGCCCGCGGAGGCGGCAGTATTCGTGGGAAGGATCAGAACTCGGAAGTAAACGAGCGATGTTTAGAAATAACGAACAAGTACGTAAAATAATACGGCTAAGTTATATTTTATTATCGCGTCAAAATCGTGAGTTTACAAATCTAAATGAATAATAATAATACGCGAGGCGCCTGCAACTTTGCGACTCGCTGCGACGCTGGAATAATTGCGCCCGCACGATTATATCGCCGTGAAGGTCGCGCGCGCTTGATCACCCTCGTACGGATGATACCCACTCTCATGCACACAATCACAGTCACTGCGCGTCACACAAACCTTCACGATCTCGTCGCCGACGCTCCTGATCCCAGACAGACTGTAGGACTAGACGTTGCTGGATTGTTTAAGCTGGGAGATTAGGAATACCCGAACTCCGCGTCGCACTCACACACAAGGTACAATTCGACCTGCTGGACACAGCACAGCACACGATATCACGAGCGAAGTCCTGTGTTTACCTTTCGAAGGCCGAGCGCTATCCGAGGGCGCACCTCAAGGATTAGCCCGCGCGCTTGCTCGCTCTTGTTCCCGAATTCGCACGTGTTGTTCCTCGCGCGCGCTACTCTACCCTGTTTCGTCGCGGTGCAGCGGTACGCATACCGCTACGAGTTAGCCGCGGTGCTCAACTCGTTTATATATATACAACAAGATCATATATGCACAAAAGATAAGATTATTTTTAGCATCCCTTTCATGTGGGCCAATTCTACAGATTGCGTCTTGGGATATGCGTGAATACATAGAGCAGTCGACATTTCACATTTACAAACAGATATCTGTAAAAATTCAGATCATATCTGCACAAATGATTATTCTCAGCAACTTTTACATCTGGACCTAATCTGCCGATTGCGTCTTGTGTTTTTCGTAAATACATAGAGCAGTCGACATTTTACATTCACAAACAGATATCTGTAAAAAACCAATTCGAATCTGCACAAATGATTATTCTCAGCATCTTTTACATCTGGACCTAATCTGCCGATTGCGTCTTGTGTTTTTCGTAAATATAGAACAGTCGGCATTTTACATTCACAAACAGATATTTTTAAAAAACCAGATCATATCTCCCAAGATAAGTATTTGCAGCCTCTTTTTCATCCAGACCAAATCTGCAGATTACAACAAGAGCATATCTGCACAGATAAGTATTCTTAGCATCTTTTACATCTGGACCTAATCTGCCGATTGCGTCTTGTGTTTTTCGTAAATATAGAGCAGTCGATATTTTACATGCACAAACAGATATCTGTAAAAAACCAATTCGAATCTGTACAGATGATTATTCTCAGCATCCTTTACATCTGAACCAAATCTGCAGAATGCGTCTAGTGATATACGTCAATACATAGAGCAGTCGGCATTTTACATTCACAAACAGATATTTTTAAAAAACCAGATCATATCTGCACATATAAGTATTTGCAGCGTCCCTTTCATCCAGACCAAATCTGCAGATTACAACAAGATCATCTATGCACAAAAGATAAGATTATTTTTAGCATCCCTTTCATGTGGGCCAATTCTGCAGATTGCGTCTTGGGATATGCGTGAATACATAGAGCAGTCGACATTTCACATTTACAAACAGATATCCGTAAAAATTCAGATCATATCTGCACAAATGATTATTCTCAGCATCTTTTACATCTGGACCTAATCTGCCGATTGCGTCTTGTGTTTTTCGTAAATACATAGAGCAGTCGACATTTTACATTCACAAACAGATATCTGTAAAAAACCAATTCGAATCTGCACAAATGATTATTCTCAGCATCTTTTACATCTGGACCCAATCTGCCGATTGCGTCTTGTGTTTTTCGTAAATATAGAGCAGTCGACATTTCACATTTACAAACAGATATCTGTAAAAATTCAGATCATATCTGCACAAATGATTATTCTCAGCAACTTTTACATCTGGACCTAATCTGCCGATTGCGTCTTGTGTTTTTCGTAAATACATAGAGCAGTCGACATTTTACATTCACAAACAGATATCTGTAAAAAACCAATTCGAATCTGCACAAATGATTATTCTCAGCATCTTTTACATATGGACCTAATCTGCCGATTGCGTCTTGTGTTTTTCGTAAATATAGAACAGTCGGCATTTTACATTCACAAACAGATATTTTTAAAAAACCAGATCATATCTCCCAAGATAAGTATTTGCAGCCTCTTTTTCATCCAGACCAAATCTGCAGATTACAACAAGAGCATATCTGCACAGATAAGTATTCTCAGCAACTTTTACATCTGGACCTAATCTGCCGATTGCGTCTTGTGTTTTTCGTAAATATAGAGCAGTCGATATTTTACATGCACAAACAGATATCTGTAAAAAACCAATTCGAATCTGTACAGATGATTATTCTCAGCATCCTTTACATCTGAACCAAATCTGCAGAATGCGTCTAGTGATATACGTCAATACATAGAGCAGTCGGCATTTTACATTCACAAACAGATATTTTTAAAAAATCAGATCATATCTGCACATATAAGTATTTGCAGCGTCCCTTTCATCCAGACCAAATCTGCAGATTACAACAAGATCATCTATGCACAAAAGATAAGATTATTTTTAGCATCCCTTTCATGTGGGCCAATTCTGCAGATTGCGTCTTGGGATATGCGTGAATACATAGAGCAGTCGACATTTCACGTTTACAAACAGATATCCGTAAAAATTCAGATCATATCTGCACAAATGATTATTCTCAGCATCTTTTACATCTGGACCTAATCTGCCGATTGCGTCTTGTGTTTTTCGTAAATACATAGAGCAGTCGACATTTTACATTCACAAACAGATATCTGTAAAAAACCAATTCGAATCTGCACAAATGATTATTCTCAGCATCTTTTACATCTGGACCTAATCTGCCGATTGCGTCTTGTGTTTTTCGTAAATATAGAACAGTCGGCATTTTACATTCACAAACAGATATTTTTAAAAAACCAGATCATATCTCCCAAGATAAGTATTTGCAGCCTCTTTTTCATCCAGACCAAATCTGCAGATTACAACAAGAGCATATCTGCACAGATAAGTATTCTTAGCATCTTTTACATCTGGACCTAATCTGCCAATTGCGTCTCGTGATATCTTTGTGCAGATCATATCTGCACAAAAGATAAGATTATTTTTATCATCCCTTTCATCTGGGCCAATTCTGCAGATTGCGTCTTGGGATATGCGTGAATACATAGAGCAGTCGACATTTCACATTTACAAACAGATATCCGTAAAAATTCAGATCATATCTGCACAAATGATTACTCTCAGCATCTTTTACATCTGGGCCAAATCTGCAGATTGCGTCTCGTGATATACGTAAATACATTGAGCAGTCGGTATTTTACATTCACAAACAGATATCTGTAAAAAACCAATTCGAATCTGCACAGATGATTATTCTCAGCATCTTTTACATCTGGGCAAAATCTGCAGATTGCGATTCGTGTTTTTCGTAAATACATAGAGCAGTCGACATTTTACATGCACAAACAGATATCTGTAAAAATTCAGATCATATCTGCACAGATAAGTATTTGCAGCGTCCCTTTCATCCAGACCAGAGCTGCAGATTACAACAAGATCATATCTGCACAAAAGATAAGTTTATGTTTAGCATCCCTTTCATGTGGGCCAATGCTGCAGATTGCTTCTCCTGATATGCGTGAATACGTAAAGCAGTCGACATTTCACATTTACAAACAGATATCTGTAAAAATTCAGATCATATCTGCACAAATGATTACTCTCAGCATCCTTTAGATCTGGACCTAATCTGCCGATTGCGTCTTGTGATATACGTAAATATATAGAGCAGTCGGCATTTTACATTCACCAACAGATATCTGTAAAAAACCAATTCGAATCTGCACAGATGATTATTCTCAGCATCTTTTACATCAGGGCAAAATCTGCAAATTGCGACTCGTGTTTTTCGTAAATACATAGAGCAATCGACATTTTACATGCACAAACAGATATCTGTAAAATTTCAGATCATATCTGCACAGATAAGTATTTACAGCGTCCCTTTCATCCAGACCAAAGCTGCAGATTACAACAAGATCATATCTGCACAAAAGATAAGATTATTTTTAGCATCACTTTCATGTGGGCCAATTCTGCAGATTGCTTCTCCTGATATGCGTAAATACGTAAAGCAGTCGACATTTCACATTTACAAACAGATATCCGTAAAAATTCAGATCATATCTGCACAGATGATTATTCTCATCATCTTTTACATCTGGGCCAAATCTGCAGATTGCTTCTCGTGATATGCGTGAATACATAAAGCAGTCGACATTTTACATTCACAAACAGATATCTGTAAAAAACTAATTCGAATCTGCACAGATAAGTATTTTTAGCATCCCTTTCATCTGGGCCAATTCTGCAGATTGCTTCTCGTGATATGCGTGAATACATGAAGCAGTCGATATTTCACATTTACACACATATTTTTAAAAAACCGGAGCATATCTGCACAGATAAGTATTCTTAGCATCTTTTACATGAAGCAGTCGATGTTTCACATTTACACACATATTTTTAAAACACCGGAGCATATCTGCACAGATAAGTATTCTTAGCATATTTTACATCTGGACCTAATCTGCCAATTGCGTCTTGTGATATACGTAAATACATTGAGCAGTCGGTATTTTACATTCACAAACAGATATCTGTAAAAAACCAATTCGAATCTGCACAGATGATTATTCTCAGCATCTTTTACATCTGGGCAAAATCTGCAGATTGCGATTCGTGTTTTTCGTAAATACATAGAGCAGTCGACATTTTACATGCACAAACAGATATCTGTAAAAATTCAGATCATATCTGCACAGATAAGTATTTGCAGCGTCCCTTTCATCCAGACCAGAGCTGCAGATTACAACAAGATCATATCTGCACAAAAGATAAGATTATTTTTAGCATCACTTTCATGTGGGCCAATTCTGCAGATTGCTTCTCCTGATATGCGTGAATAACTAAAGCAGTCGACATTTCACATTTACAAACAGATATCTGTAAAAAACCAGATCATATTTGCACAGATGATGATTCTCATCATCTTTTACATCAGGGCAAAATCTGCAGATTCTGTCTCGTGATATGCGTGAATACATAAAGCAGTCGACATTTTACATTTACAAAAAGGTATCTGTAAAAACTCCGATCATATCTGGAGAGATAATTATTCTTAGCATCTTTTACATCTGGACCTAATCTGCAGATTGTGTCTCGTGATATGCGTGAATACATAAAGCAGTTGACATTTTACATTCACAAAGAAATATCTGTAAAAAACCAATTCAAATCTGCACAGATAAGTATTTTTAGCATCCCTTTCATCTTGACCAATCTTGCAGATTGCGTCTTGGGATATGCGTGAATACATAAAGCTGTCGACATTTTACATACACAAACAGCAATCTGTAAAAAACCAGATCATATTTGCACAGATGATGATTCTCATCATCTTTTACATCTGGGCCAAATCTGCAGATTGCTTCTCGTGATATGCGTGAATACATAAAGCAGTCGACATTTTACATTCACAAACAGATATCTGTAAAAAACCAATTCGAATCTGCACAGATAAGTATTTTTAGCATCCCTTTCATCTGGGCCAATTCTGCAGATTGCTTCTCGTGATATGCGTGAATACATGAAGCAGTCGATATTTCACATTTACACACATATTTTTAAAAAACCGGAGTATATCTGCACAGATAAGTATTCTTAGCATCTTTTACATCTGGACCTAATCTGCCAATTGCGTCTCGTGATATCTTTGTGCAGATCATATCTGCACAAAAGATAAGATTATTTTTATCATCCCTTTCATCTGGGCCAATTCTGCAGATTGCGTCTTGGGTTATGCGTGAATACATAGAGCAGTCGACATTTCACATTTACAAACAGATATCCGTAAAAATTCAGATCATATCTGCACAAATGATTACTCTCAGCATCTTTTACATCTGGGCCAAATCTGCAGATTGCGTCTTGTGATATACGTAAATACATTGAGCAGTCGGTATTTTACATTCACAAATAGATATCTGTAAAAAACCAATTCGAATCTGCACAGATGATTATTCTCAGCATCTTTTACATCTGGGCAAAATCTGCAGATTGCGATTCGTGTTTTTCGTAAATACATAGAGCAGTCGACATTTTACATGCACAAACAGATATCTGTAAAAATTCAGATCATATCTGCACAGATAAGTATTTGCAGCGTCCCTTTCATCCAGACCAGAGCTGCAGATTACAACAAGATCATATCTGCACAAAAGATAAGATTATGTTTAGCATCCCTTTCATGTGGGCCAATTCTGCAGATTGCTTCTCCTGATATGCGTGAATACGTAAAGCAGTCGACATTTCACATTTACAAACAGATATCTGTAAAAATTCAGATCATATCTGCACAAATGATTACTCTCAGCATCCTTTAGATCTGGACCTAATCTGCCGATTGCGTCTTGTGATATACGTAAATATATAGAGCAGTCGGCATTTTACATTCACCAACAGATATCTGTAAAAAACCAATTCGAATCTGCACAGATGATTATTCTCAGCATCTTTTACATCAGGGCAAAATCTGCAAATTGCGACTCGTGTTTTTCGTAAATACATAGAGCAATCGACATTTTACATGCACAAACAGATATCTGTAAAATTTCAGATCATATCTGCACAGATAAGTATTTACAGCGTCCCTTTCATCCAGACCAAAGCTGCAGATTACAACAAGATCATATCTGCACAAAAGATAAGATTATTTTTAGCATCACTTTCATGTGGGCCAATTCTGCAGATTGCTTCTCCTGATATGCGTAAATACGTAAAGCAGTCGACATTTCACATTTACAAACAGATATCCGTAAAAATTCAGATCATATCTGCACAGATGATTATTCTCATCATCTTTTACATCTGGGCCAAATCTGCAGATTGCTTCTCGTGATATGCGTGAATACATAAAGCAGTCGACATTTTACATTCACAAACAGATATCTGTAAAAAAACTAATTCGAATCTGCACAGATAAGTATTTTTAGCATCCCTTTCATCTGGGCCAATTCTGCAGATTGCTTCTCGTGATATGCGTGAATACATGAAGCAGTCGATATTTCACATTTACACACATATTTTTAAAAAACCGGAGCATATCTGCACAGATAAGTATTCTTAGCATCTTTTACATGAAGCAGTCGATATTTCACATTTACACAGATATTTTTAAAACACCGGAGCATATCTGCACAGATAAGTATTCTTAGCATCTTTTACATCTGGACCTAATCTGCCAATTGCGTCTTGTGATATACGTAAATACATTGAGCAGTCGGTATTTTACATTCACAAACAGATATCTGTAAAAAACCAATTCGAATCTGCACAGATGATTATTCTCAGCATCTTTTACATCTGGGCAAAATCTGCAGATTGCGATTCGTGTTTTTCGTAAATACATAGAGCACTCGACATTTTACATGCACAAACAGATATCTGTAAAAATTCAGATCATATCTGTACAGATAAGTATTTGCAGCGTCCCTTTCATGCAGACCAGAGCTGCAGATTACAACAAGATCATATCTGCACAAAAGATAAGATTATGTTTAGCATTCCTTTCATGTGGGCCAATTCTGCAGATTGCTTCTCCTGATATGCGTGAATACTTAAAGCAGTCGACATTTCACATTTACAAACAGATATCTGTAAAAATTCAGATCATATCTGCACAAATGATTACTCTCAGCATCCTTTAGATCTGGACCTAATCTGCCGATTGCGTCTTGTGATATACGTAAATACATAGAGCAGTCGGTATTTTACATTCACAAACAGATATCTGTAAAAAACCTATTCGAATCTGCACAGATGATTATTCTCAGCATCTTTTACATCTGGGCAAAATCTGCAGATTGCGATTCGTGTTTTTCGTAAATACATAGAGCAGTCGACATTTTACATGCACAAACATATATCTGTAAAAATTCAGATCATATCTGCACAGATAAGTATTTGCAGCGTCCCTTTCATCCAGACCAGAGCTGCAGATTACAACAAGATCATATCTGCACAAAAGATAAGATTATGTTTAGCATCCCTTTCATGTGGGCCAATTCTGCGGATTGCTTCTCCTGATATGCGTGAATACGTAAAGCAGACGACATTTCACATTTACAAACAGATATCTGTAAAAATTCAGATCATATCTGCACAAATGATTATTCTCAGCATCTTTTACATCAGGGCAAAATCTGCAGATTGCGACTCGTGCTTTTCGTAAATACATAGAGCAATCGACATTTTACATGCACAAACAGATATCTGTAAAATTTCAGATCATATCTGCACAGATAAGTATTTACAGCGTCCCTTTCATCCAGACCAAAGCTGCAGATTACAACAAGATCATATCTGCACAAAAGATAAGATTATTTTTAGCATCACTTTCATGTGGGCCAATTCTGCAGATTGCTTCTCCTGATATACGTAAATACGTAAAGCAGTCGACATTTCACATTTACAAACCGATCTCCGTAAAAATTCAGAACATATCTGCACAAATGATTATTCTCAGCATCTTTTACATCTGGACCTAATCTGCCGATTGCGTCTTGTGTTTTTCGTAAATATAGAATAGTCGGCATTTTACATTCACAAACAGATATTTTTAAAAAACCAGATCATATCTCCCAAGATAAGTATTTGCAGCCTCTTTTTCATCCAGACCAAATCTGCAGATTACAACAAGATCATATCTGCACAAAAGATAAGATTATTTTTATCATCCCTTTCATCTGGGCCAATTCTGCAGATTGCGTCTTGGGATATGCGTGAATACATAGAGCAGTCGACATTTCACATTTACAAACAGATATCCGTAAAAATTCAGAACATATCTGCACAAATGATTATTCTCAGCATCTTTTACATCTGGACCTAATCTGCCGATTGCGTCTTGTGTTTTTCGTAAATATAGAGCAGTCGATATTTTACATGCACAAACAGATATCTGTAAAAAACTAATACGAATCTGTACAGATGATTATTCTCAGCATCTTTTATATCTGGACCTAATCTGCCGATTGTGTCTCGTGATATGCGTGAATACATAAAGCAGTTGACATTTTACATTCACAAAGAAATATCTGTAAAAAACCAATTCAAATCTGCACAGATAAGTATTTTTAGCATCCCTTTCATCTTGACCAATCTTGCAGATTGCGTCTTGGGATATGCGTGAATACATAAAGCAGTCGACATTTTACATTCACAAACAGATATCTGTAAAAAACCAGATCATATCTGCACAGGTAAGTATTCTTAGCATCCTTCATCATCTGGACCAAATCTGCAGATTGCGTCTTGGGATATGCGTGAATACATAGAGCAGTCGACATTTCACATTTACAAACAGATATCCGTAAAAAACCAATTCGAATCTGCACAGATAAGTATTCTTAGCATCTTTTACATCTGGGCCAATTCTGCAGATTGCTTCTCGTGATATGCGTGAATACATGAAGCAGTCGATATTTCACATTTACAAACAGATATCCGTAAAAAACCAATTCGAATCTGCACAGATAAGTATTCTTAGCATCTTTTACATCTGGGCCAATTCTGCAGATTGCTTCTCGTGATATGCGTGAATACATGAAGCAGTCGATATTTCACATTTACACACATTTTTTAAAAAACCGGAGCATATCATATCTGCACAAATGATTACTCTCAGCACCTTTTACATCTGGGCCAAATCTGCAGATTGCGTCTTGTGATATACGTAAATACATAGAGCAGTCGGTATTTTCATTCACAAACAGATATCTGTAAGAAACCAATTCGAATCTGCACAGATGATTATTCTCATCATCTTTTACATCTGGGCCAAATCTGCATATTGCTTCTCCTGATATGCGTGAATACATAAAGCAGTCTACATTTTAGATTCACAAACAGATATCTGTAAAAAACCAATTCGAATCTGCACAGATAAGTATTCTTAGCATCTTTTACATCTGGGCCAATTCTGCAGATTGCTTCTCGTGATATGCGTGAATACATGAAGCAGTCGATATTTCACATTTACACACATTTTTTAAAAAACCGGAGCATATCTGCACAGATAATTATTTTTATCATCCCTTTCATCTGGGCCAATTCTGCAGATTGCGTCTTGGGATATGCGTGAATACATAGAGCAGTCGACATTTCACATTTACAAACAGATATCCGTAAAAATTCAGATCATATCTGCACAAATGATTACTCTCAGCATCTTTTATATCTGGGCCAAATCTGCAGATTGCGTCTTGTGATATACGTAAATACATAGAGCAGTCGGTATTTTACATTCACAAACAGATATCTGTAAGAAACCAATTCGAATCTGCACAAATGATTATTCTCAGCATCTTTTGCATCTGAGCAAAATCTGCAGATTGCGACTCGTGTTTTTCGTAAATACATAGAGCAGTCGGCATTTTACATTCACCAACAGATATCTGTAAAAAACCAGATCATATTTGCACAGATGATGATTCTCATCATCTTTTACATCTGGGCCAAATCTGCAGATTGCTTCTCGTGATATGCGTGAATACATAAAGCAGTCGACATTTTACATTCACAAACAGATATCTGTAAAAAACCAATTCGAATCTGCACAGATAAGTATTTTTAGCATCCCTTTCATCTGGGCCAATTCTGCAGATTGCTTCTCGTGATATGCGTGAATACATGAAGCAGTCGATATTTCACATTTACGCACATATTTTTAAAAAACCGGAGCATATCTGCACAGATAAGTATTCTTAGCATCTTTTACATCTGGACCTAATCTGCCAATTGCGTCTCGTGATATTTTTGTGCAGATCATATCTGCACAAAAGATAAGATTATTTTTATCATCCCTTTCATCTGGGCCAATTCTGCAGATTGCGTCTTGGGATATGCGTGAATACGTAAAGCAGTCGACATTTCACATTTACAAACAGATATCTGTAAAAATTCAGATCATATCTGCACAAATGATTACTCTCAGCATCCTTTAGATCTGGACCTAATCTGCCGATTGCGTCTTGTGATATACGTAAATACATAGAGCAGTCGGCATTTTACATTCACCAACAGATATCTGTAAAAAACCTATTCGAATCTGCACATATGATTATTCTCAGCATCTTTTACATCAGGGCAAAATCTGCAGATTGCGACTCGTGTTTTTCGTAAATACATAGAGCAATCGACATTTTACATGCACAAACAGATATCTGTAAAATTTCAGATCATATCTGCACAGATAAGTATTTACAGCGTCCCTTTCATCCAGGCCAAAGCTGCAGATTACAACAAGATCATATCTGCACAAAAGATATGATTATTTTTAGCATCACTTTCATGTGGGCCAATTCTGCAGATTGCTTCTCCTGATATGCGTAAATACGTAAAGCAGTCGACATTTCACATTTACAAACAGATATCCGTAAAAATTCAGAACATATCTGCACAAATGATTATTCTCAGCATCTTTTACATCTGGACCTAATCTGCCGATTGCGTCTTGTGTTTTTCGTAAATATAGAATAGTCGGCATTTTACATTCACAAACAGATATTTTTAAAAAACCAGATCATATCTCCCAAGATAAGTACTTGCAGCCTCTTTTTCATCCAGACCAAATCTGCAGATTACAACAAGATCATATCTGCACAAAAGATAAGATTATTTTTATCATCCCTTTCATCTGGGCCAATTCTGCAGATTGCGTCTTGGGATATGCGTGAATACATAGAGCAGTCGACATTTCACATTTACAAACAGATATCCGTAAAAATTCAGAACATATCTGCACAAATGATTATTCTCAGCATCTTTTACATCTGGACCTAATCTGCCGATTGCGTCTTGTGTTTTTCGTAAATATAGAGCAGTCGATATTTTACATGCACAAACAGATATCTGTAAAAAACTAATTCGAATCTGTACAGATGATTATTCTCACCATCTTTTACATCTGAACCAAATCTGCAGAATGCGTCTAGTGATATACGTCAATACATAGAGCAGTCGGCATTTTAGATTCACAAACAGATATTTTTAAAAAACCAGATCATATCTGCACATATAAGTATTTGCAGCGTCCCTTTCATCCAGACCAAATCTGCAGATTACAACAAGATCATATCTGCACAAAAGATAAGATTATTTTTATCATCCCTTTCATCTGGGCCAATTCTGCAGATTGCTTCTCCTGATATGCGTGAATACGTAAAGCAGACGACATTTCACATTTACAAACAGATATCTGTAAAAATTCAGATCATATCTGCACAAATGATTATTCTCAGCATCTTTTGCATCTGAGCAAAATCTGCAGATTGCGTCTTGTGATATACGTAAATACATAGAGCAGTCGGTATTTTCATTCACAAACAGATATCTGTAAGAAACCAATTCGAATCTGCACAGATGATTATTCTCAGCATCTTTTACATCAGGGCAAAATCTGCAAATTGCGACTCGTGTTTTTCGTAAATACATAGAGCAATCGACATTTTACATGCACAAACAGATATCTGTAAAATTTCAGATCATATCTGCACAGATAAGTATTTACAGCGTCCCTTTCATCCAGACCAAAGCTGCAGATTACAACAAGATCATATCTGCACAAAAGATAAGATTATTTTTAGCATCACTTTCATGTGGGCCAATTCTGCAGATTGCTTCTCCTGATATGCGTAAATACGTAAAGCAGTCGACATTTCACATTTACAAACAGATATCCGTAAAAATTCAGATCATATCTGCACAGATGATTATTCTCATCATCTTTTACATCTGGGCCAAATCTGCAGATTGCTTCTCGTGATATGCGTGAATACATAAAGCAGTCGACATTTTACATTCACAAACAGATATCTGTAAAAAAACTAATTCGAATCTGCACAGATAAGTATTTTTAGCATCCCTTTCATCTGGGCCAATTCTGCAGATTGCTTCTCGTGATATGCGTGAATACATGAAGCAGTCGATATTTCACATTTACACACATATTTTTAAAAAACCGGAGCATATCTGCACAGATAAGTATTCTTAGCATCTTTTACATGAAGCAGTCGATATTTCACATTTACACAGATATTTTTAAAACACCGGAGCATATCTGCACAGATAAGTATTCTTAGCATCTTTTACATCTGGACCTAATCTGCCAATTGCGTCTTGTGATATACGTAAATACATTGAGCAGTCGGTATTTTACATTCACAAACAGATATCTGTAAAAAACCAATTCGAATCTGCACAGATGATTATTCTCAGCATCTTTTACATCTGGGCAAAATCTGCAGATTGCGATTCGTGTTTTTCGTAAATACATAGAGCACTCGACATTTTACATGCACAAACAGATATCTGTAAAAATTCAGATCATATCTGTACAGATAAGTATTTGCAGCGTCCCTTTCATGCAGACCAGAGCTGCAGATTACAACAAGATCATATCTGCACAAAAGATAAGATTATGTTTAGCATTCCTTTCATGTGGGCCAATTCTGCAGATTGCTTCTCCTGATATGCGTGAATACTTAAAGCAGTCGACATTTCACATTTACAAACAGATATCTGTAAAAATTCAGATCATATCTGCACAAATGATTACTCTCAGCATCCTTTAGATCTGGACCTAATCTGCCGATTGCGTCTTGTGATATACGTAAATACATAGAGCAGTCGGTATTTTACATTCACAAACAGATATCTGTAAAAAACCTATTCGAATCTGCACAGATGATTATTCTCAGCATCTTTTACATCTGGGCAAAATCTGCAGATTGCGATTCGTGTTTTTCGTAAATACATAGAGCAGTCGACATTTTACATGCACAAACATATATCTGTAAAAATTCAGATCATATCTGCACAGATAAGTATTTGCAGCGTCCCTTTCATCCAGACCAGAGCTGCAGATTACAACAAGATCATATCTGCACAAAAGATAAGATTATGTTTAGCATCCCTTTCATGTGGGCCAATTCTGCGGATTGCTTCTCCTGATATGCGTGAATACGTAAAGCAGACGACATTTCACATTTACAAACAGATATCTGTAAAAATTCAGATCATATCTGCACAAATGATTATTCTCAGCATCTTTTACATCAGGGCAAAATCTGCAGATTGCGACTCGTGCTTTTCGTAAATACATAGAGCAATCGACATTTTACATGCACAAACAGATATCTGTAAAATTTCAGATCATATCTGCACAGATAAGTATTTACAGCGTCCCTTTCATCCAGACCAAAGCTGCAGATTACAACAAGATCATATCTGCACAAAAGATAAGATTATTTTTAGCATCACTTTCATGTGGGCCAATTCTGCAGATTGCTTCTCCTGATATACGTAAATACGTAAAGCAGTCGACATTTCACATTTACAAACCGATCTCCGTAAAAATTCAGAACATATCTGCACAAATGATTATTCTCAGCATCTTTTACATCTGGACCTAATCTGCCGATTGCGTCTTGTGTTTTTCGTAAATATAGAATAGTCGGCATTTTACATTCACAAACAGATATTTTTAAAAAACCAGATCATATCTCCCAAGATAAGTATTTGCAGCCTCTTTTTCATCCAGACCAAATCTGCAGATTACAACAAGATCATATCTGCACAAAAGATAAGATTATTTTTATCATCCCTTTCATCTGGGCCAATTCTGCAGATTGCGTCTTGGGATATGCGTGAATACATAGAGCAGTCGACATTTCACATTTACAAACAGATATCCGTAAAAATTCAGAACATATCTGCACAAATGATTATTCTCAGCATCTTTTACATCTGGACCTAATCTGCCGATTGCGTCTTGTGTTTTTCGTAAATATAGAGCAGTCGATATTTTACATGCACAAACAGATATCTGTAAAAAACTAATACGAATCTGTACAGATGATTATTCTCAGCATCTTTTATATCTGGACCTAATCTGCCGATTGTGTCTCGTGATATGCGTGAATACATAAAGCAGTTGACATTTTACATTCACAAAGAAATATCTGTAAAAAACCAATTCAAATCTGCACAGATAAGTATTTTTAGCATCCCTTTCATCTTGACCAATCTTGCAGATTGCGTCTTGGGATATGCGTGAATACATAAAGCAGTCGACATTTTACATTCACAAACAGATATCTGTAAAAAACCAGATCATATCTGCACAGGTAAGTATTCTTAGCATCCTTCATCATCTGGACCAAATCTGCAGATTGCGTCTTGGGATATGCGTGAATACATAGAGCAGTCGACATTTCACATTTACAAACAGATATCCGTAAAAAACCAATTCGAATCTGCACAGATAAGTATTCTTAGCATCTTTTACATCTGGGCCAATTCTGCAGATTGCTTCTCGTGATATGCGTGAATACATGAAGCAGTCGATATTTCACATTTACAAACAGATATCCGTAAAAAACCAATTCGAATCTGCACAGATAAGTATTCTTAGCATCTTTTACATCTGGGCCAATTCTGCAGATTGCTTCTCGTGATATGCGTGAATACATGAAGCAGTCGATATTTCACATTTACACACATTTTTTAAAAAACCGGAGCATATCATATCTGCACAAATGATTACTCTCAGCACCTTTTACATCTGGGCCAAATCTGCAGATTGCGTCTTGTGATATACGTAAATACATAGAGCAGTCGGTATTTTCATTCACAAACAGATATCTGTAAGAAACCAATTCGAATCTGCACAGATGATTATTCTCATCATCTTTTACATCTGGGCCAAATCTGCATATTGCTTCTCCTGATATGCGTGAATACATAAAGCAGTCTACATTTTAGATTCACAAACAGATATCTGTAAAAAACCAATTCGAATCTGCACAGATAAGTATTCTTAGCATCTTTTACATCTGGGCCAATTCTGCAGATTGCTTCTCGTGATATGCGTGAATACATGAAGCAGTCGATATTTCACATTTACACACATTTTTTAAAAAACCGGAGCATATCTGCACAGATAATTATTTTTATCATCCCTTTCATCTGGGCCAATTCTGCAGATTGCGTCTTGGGATATGCGTGAATACATAGAGCAGTCGACATTTCACATTTACAAACAGATATCCGTAAAAATTCAGATCATATCTGCACAAATGATTACTCTCAGCATCTTTTATATCTGGGCCAAATCTGCAGATTGCGTCTTGTGATATACGTAAATACATAGAGCAGTCGGTATTTTACATTCACAAACAGATATCTGTAAGAAACCAATTCGAATCTGCACAAATGATTATTCTCAGCATCTTTTGCATCTGAGCAAAATCTGCAGATTGCGACTCGTGTTTTTCGTAAATACATAGAGCAGTCGGCATTTTACATTCACCAACAGATATCTGTAAAAAACCAGATCATATTTGCACAGATGATGATTCTCATCATCTTTTACATCTGGGCCAAATCTGCAGATTGCTTCTCGTGATATGCGTGAATACATAAAGCAGTCGACATTTTACATTCACAAACAGATATCTGTAAAAAACCAATTCGAATCTGCACAGATAAGTATTTTTAGCATCCCTTTCATCTGGGCCAATTCTGCAGATTGCTTCTCGTGATATGCGTGAATACATGAAGCAGTCGATATTTCACATTTACGCACATATTTTTAAAAAACCGGAGCATATCTGCACAGATAAGTATTCTTAGCATCTTTTACATCTGGACCTAATCTGCCAATTGCGTCTCGTGATATTTTTGTGCAGATCATATCTGCACAAAAGATAAGATTATTTTTATCATCCCTTTCATCTGGGCCAATTCTGCAGATTGCGTCTTGGGATATGCGTGAATACGTAAAGCAGTCGACATTTCACATTTACAAACAGATATCTGTAAAAATTCAGATCATATCTGCACAAATGATTACTCTCAGCATCCTTTAGATCTGGACCTAATCTGCCGATTGCGTCTTGTGATATACGTAAATACATAGAGCAGTCGGCATTTTACATTCACCAACAGATATCTGTAAAAAACCTATTCGAATCTGCACATATGATTATTCTCAGCATCTTTTACATCAGGGCAAAATCTGCAGATTGCGACTCGTGTTTTTCGTAAATACATAGAGCAATCGACATTTTACATGCACAAACAGATATCTGTAAAATTTCAGATCATATCTGCACAGATAAGTATTTACAGCATCCCTTTCATCCAGGCCAAAGCTGCAGATTACAACAAGATCATATCTGCACAAAAGATATGATTATTTTTAGCATCACTTTCATGTGGGCCAATTCTGCAGATTGCTTCTCCTGATATGCGTAAATACGTAAAGCAGTCGACATTTCACATTTACAAACAGATATCCGTAAAAATTCAGAACATATCTGCACAAATGATTATTCTCAGCATCTTTTACATCTGGACCTAATCTGCCGATTGCGTCTTGTGTTTTTCGTAAATATAGAATAGTCGGCATTTTACATTCACAAACAGATATTTTTAAAAAACCAGATCATATCTCCCAAGATAAGTACTTGCAGCCTCTTTTTCATCCAGACCAAATCTGCAGATTACAACAAGATCATATCTGCACAAAAGATAAGATTATTTTTATCATCCCTTTCATCTGGGCCAATTCTGCAGATTGCGTCTTGGGATATGCGTGAATACATAGAGCAGTCGACATTTCACATTTACAAACAGATATCCGTAAAAATTCAGAACATATCTGCACAAATGATTATTCTCAGCATCTTTTACATCTGGACCTAATCTGCCGATTGCGTCTTGTGTTTTTCGTAAATATAGAGCAGTCGATATTTTACATGCACAAACAGATATCTGTAAAAAACTAATTCGAATCTGTACAGATGATTATTCTCACCATCTTTTACATCTGAACCAAATCTGCAGAATGCGTCTAGTGATATACGTCAATACATAGAGCAGTCGGCATTTTAGATTCACAAACAGATATTTTTAAAAAACCAGATCATATCTGCACATATAAGTATTTGCAGCGTCCCTTTCATCCAGACCAAATCTGCAGATTACAACAAGATCATATCTGCACAAAAGATAAGATTATTTTTATCATCCCTTTCATCTGGGCCAATTCTGCAGATTGCTTCTCCTGATATGCGTGAATACGTAAAGCAGACGACATTTCACATTTACAAACAGATATCTGTAAAAATTCAGATCATATCTGCACAAATGATTATTCTCAGCATCTTTTGCATCTGAGCAAAATCTGCAGATTGCGTCTTGTGATATACGTAAATACATAGAGCAGTCGGTATTTTCATTCACAAACAGATATCTGTAAGAAACCAATTCGAATCTGCACAGATGATTATTCTCATCATCTTTTACATCTGGGCCAAATCTGCATATTGCTTCTCCTGATATGCGTGAATACATAAAGCAGTCGACATGTTACATTCACAAACAGATATCTGTAAAAAACCAATTCGAATCTGCACAGATAAGTATTTTTAGCATCCCTTTCATCTTGACCAATCTTGCAGATTGCGTCTTGGGATATGCGCGAATACATAAAGCTGTCGACATTTTACATACACAAACAGCAATCTGTAAAAAACCAGATCATATTTGCACAGATGATGATTCTCATCATCTTTTACATCTGGGCCAAATCTGCAGATTGTGTCTCGTGATATGCGTGAATACATAAAGCAGTCGACATTTTACATTTACAAAAAGGTATCTGTAAAAACTCCGATCATATCTGGAGAGATAATTATTCTTAGCATCTTTTACATCTGGACCTAATCTGCAGATTACGTCTTGTGTTTTTCGTAAATACATAGAGCAGTCGACATTTCACATTTACAAACAGATATCTGTAAAAATTCAGATCATAGCTGCACAGATGATTATTCTCAGCATCTTTTATATCTGGACCTAATCTGCCGATTGTGTCTCGTGATATGCGTGAATACATAAAGCAGTTGACATTTTACATTCACAAAGAAATATCTGTAAAAAACCAATTCAAATCTGCACAGATAAGTATTTTTAGCATCCCTTTCATCTTGACCAATCTTGCAGATTGCGTCTTGGGATATGCGTGAATACATAAAGCAGTCGACATTTTACATTCACAAACAGATATCTGTAAAAAACCAGATCATATCTGCACAGGTAAGTATTCTTAGCATCCTTCATCATCTGGACCAAATCTGCAGATTGCTTCTCGTTATATGCGTGAATAAATAAAGCAGTCGAAATTTCACATTTACAAACAGATATCCGTAAAAATTTAGATCATATCTGCACAAATGATTACTCTCAGCATCTTTTGCATCTGAGCAAAATCTGCAGATTGCGACTCGTGTTTTTCGTAAATACATAAAGCAGTCGACATTTTACATTCACAAACAGATATCTGTAAAAAACCAATTCGAATCTGCACAGATAAGTATTTTTAGCATCCCTTTCATCTTGACCAATCTTGCAGATTGCGTCTTGGGATATGCGCGAATACATAAAGCTGTCGACATTTTACATACACAAACAGCAATCTGTAAAAAACCAGATCATATTTGCACAGATGATGATTCTCAGCATCTTTTATATCTGGACCTAATCTGCCGATTGTGTCTCGTGATATGCGTGAATACATAAAGCAGTTGACATTTTACATTCACAAAGAAATATCTGTAAAAAACCAATTCAAATCTGCACAGATAAGTATTTTTAGCATCCCTTTCATCTTGACCAATCTTGCAGATTGCGTCTTGGGATATGCGTGAATACATAAAGCAGTCGACATTTTACATTCACAAACAGATATCTG
Organism: Nasonia vitripennis; assembly: GCF_009193385.2. NCBI lineage: Eukaryota > Metazoa > Arthropoda > Insecta > Hymenoptera > Pteromalidae > Nasonia > Nasonia vitripennis. Next base: position 1,379,831 of record NW_022279646.1, read on the forward strand.
TAAAAAACCAGATCATATCTGCACAGGTAAGTATTCTTAGCATCCTTCATCATCTGGACCAAATCTGCAGATTGCGTCTTGGGATATGCGTGAATACATAGAGCAGTCGACATTTCACATTTACAAACAGATATCCGTAAAAATTTAGATCATATCTGCACAAATGATTACTCTCAGCATCTTTTACATCTGGGCCAAATCTGCAGATTGCGTCTTGTGATATACGTAAATACATAGAGCAGTCGGTATTTTCATTCACAAACAGATATCTGTAAGAAACCAATTCGAATCTGCACAGATGATTATTCTCATCATCTTTTACATCTGGGCCAAATCTGCATATTGCTTCTCCTGATATGCGTGAATACATAAAGCAGTCGACATTTTACATTCACAAACAGATATCTGTAAAAAACCAATTCGAATCTGCACAGATAAGTATTTTTAGCATCCCTTTCATCTGGGCCAATTCTGCAGATTGCTTCTCGTGATATGCGTGAATACATGAAGCAGTCGATATTTCACATTTACACACATTTTTTAAAAAACCGGAGCATATCTGCACAGATAATTATTTTTAGCATCCCTTTCAGCTGGGCCAATTCTGCAGATTGCTTCTCGTGATATGCGTGAATACATAAAGATGTCGACATTTCACATTTATAAACAGATATCTGTAAAAATTCAGATCATATCTGCACAGATGATTATTCTCATCATCTTTTACATCTGGGCCAAATCTGCAGATTGCTTCTCGTGATATGCGTGAATACATAAAGCAGTCGACATTTTACATTCACAAACAGATATCTGTAAAAAACCAATTCGAATCTGCACAGATAAGTATTTTTAGCATCCCTTTCATCTGGGCCAATTCTGCAGATTGCTTCTCGTGATATGCGTGAATACATGAAGCAGTCGATATTTCACATTAACACACATATTTTTAAAAAACCGGAGCATATCTGCACAGATAAGTATTCTTAGCATCTTTTACATCTAGACCTAATCTGCCAATTGCGTCTCGTGATATGCGTGAATACATAAAGCAGTCGACATTTCACATTCACAAACAGATATCTGTTAAAATTCAGATCATATCTGCACAGATAAGTATTCTTAGCATCTTTTACATCTGGACCTAATTTGCAGATTTCGTCTTGTGATTTGCGTAAATACATAAAGCAGTCGACATTTCACATTAACACACATATTTTTAAAAAACCGGAGCATATCTGCACAGATAAGTATTCTTAGCATCTTTTACATCTGGACCTAATCTGCCAATTGCGTCTCGTGATATGCGTGAATACATAAAGCAGTCGACATTTCACATTCACAAACAGATATCTGTTAAAATTCAGATCATATCTGCACAGATAAGTATTCTTAGCATCTTTTACATCTGGACCTAATTTGCAGATTTCGTCTTGTGATTTGCGTAAATACATAAAGCAGTCGACATTTCACATTCACAAACAGATATCTGTAAAAAACCAATTCAAATCTGCACAGATAAGTATTTTTAGCATCCCTTTCATCTAGACCAATCCTGCAGATTGCATCTTGGGATATGCGCGAATACATAAAGCTGTCGACATTTTACATTCACAAACAGCAATCTGTAAAAAACCAGATCATATTTGCACAGATGATGATTCTCATCATCTTTTACATCAGGGCAAAATCTGCAGATTGCGACTCGTGATATGCGTGAATACATAAAGCAGTCGACATTTTACATTCACAAACAGATATCTGTAAAAAACCAATTCGAATCTGCACAGATAAGTATTTTTAGCATCCCTTTCATCTTGACCAATCTTGCAGATTGCGTCTTGGGATATGCGCGAATACATAAAGCTGTCGACATTTTACATACACAAACAGCAATCTGTAAAAAACCAGATCATATTTGCACAGATGATGATTCTCATCATCTTTTACATCTGGGCCAAATCTGCAGATTGTGTCTCGTGATATGCGTGAATACATAAAGCAGTCGACATTTTACATTTACAAAAAGGTATCTGTAAAAACTCCGATCATATCTGGAGAGATAATTATTCTTAGCATCTTTTACATCTGGACCTAATCTGAAGATTACGTCTTGTGTTTTTCGTAAATACATAGAGCAGTCGACATTTCACATTTACAAACAGATATCTGTAAAAATTCAGATCATATCTGCACAGATGATTATTCTCATCATCTTTTACATCTGGGCCAAATCTGCAGATTGCTTCTCGTGATATGCGTGAATACATAAAGCAGTCGACATTTTACATTCACAAACAGATATCTGTAAAAAACCAATTCAAATATGCACAGATAAGTATTTTTAGCATCCCTTTCATCTTGACCAAGCTTGCAGATTGCGTCTTGGGATATGCGTGAATACATAGAGCAGTCGACATTTCACATTTACAAACAGATATCCGTAAAAAACCAATTCGAATCTGCACAGATAAGTATTCTTAGCATCTTTTACATCTGGGCCAATTCTGCAGATTGCTTCTCGTGATATGCGTGAATACATGAAGCAGTCGATATTTCACATTTACACACATTTTTTAAAAAACCGGAGCATATCATATCTGCACAAATGATTACTCTCAGCACCTTTTACATCTGGGCCAAATCTGCAGATTGCGTCTTGTGATATACGTAAATACATAGAGCAGTCGGTATTTTCATTCACAAACAGATATCTGTAAGAAACCAATTCGAATCTGCACAGATGATTATTCTCATCATCTTTTACATCTGGGCCAAATCTGCATATTGCTTCTCCTGATATGCGTGAATACATAAAGCAGTCGACATTTTACATTTACAAAAAGGTATCTGTAAAAACTCCGATCATATCTGCACAGATAAGTATTCTTAGCATCTTTTACATCTGGACCTAATTTGCAGATTTCGTCTTGTGATTTGCGTAAATACATAAAGCAGTCGACATTTCACATTAACACACATATTTTTAAAAAACCGGAGCATATCTGCACAGATAAGTATTCTTAGCATCTTTTACATCTGGACCTAATCTGCCAATTGCGTCTCGTGATATGCGTGAATACATAAAGCAGTCGACATTTCACATTCACAAACAGATATCTGTTAAAATTCAGATCATATCTGCACAGATAAGTATTCTTAGCATCTTTTACATCTGGACCTAATTTGCAGATTTCGTCTTGTGATTTGCGTAAATACATAAAGCAGTCGACATTTCACATTCACAAACAGATATCTGTAAAAAACCAATTCAAATCTGCACAGATAAGTATTTTTAGCATCCCTTTCATCTAGACCAATCCTGCAGATTGCATCTTGGGATATGCGCGAATACATAAAGCTGTCGACATTTTACATTCACAAACAGCAATCTGTAAAAAACCAGATCATATTTGCACAGATGATGATTCTCATCATCTTTTACATCTGGGTCAAATCTGCAGATTGTGTCTCGTGATATGCGTGAATACATAAAGCAGTCGACATTTTACATTTACAAAAAGGTATCTGTAAAAACTCCGATCATATCTGCACAGATAAGTATTCTTAGCATCTTTTACATCTGGACCTAATCTGCCAATTGCGTCTCGTGATATCTTTGTGCAGATCATATCTGCACAAAAGATAAGATTATTTTTATCCTCCCTTTCATCTGGGCCAATTCTGCAGATTGCGTCTTGGGATATGCGTGAATACATAGAGCAGTCGACATTTCACATTTACAAACAGATATCCGTAAAAATTCAGATCATATCTGCACAAATGATTACTCTCAGCATCTTTTACATCTGGGCCAAATCTGCAGATTGCGTCTTGTGATATACGTAAATACATAGAGCAGTCGGCATTTTACATTCACCAACAGATATCTGTAAAAAACCAATTCGAATCTGCACAGATGATTATTCTCAGCATCTTTTACATCAGGGCAAAATCTGCAGATTGCTTCTCGTGATATACGTAAATACATGAAGCAGTCGATATTTCACATTTACACACATATTTTAAAAAAACCGGAGCATATCTGCACAGATAAGTATTCTTAGCATCTTTTACATGAAGCAGTCGATATTTCACATTTACACACATATTTTTAAAAAACCGGAGCATATCTGCACAGATAACTATTCTTAGCATCTTTTACATCTGGACCTAATCTGTCAATTGCGTCTTGTGATATACGTAAATACATTGAGCAGTCGGTATTTTACATTCACAAACAGATATCTGTAAAAAACCAATTCGAATCTGCACAGATGATTATTCTCAGCATCTTTTACATCTGGGCAAAATCTGCAGATTGCGATTCGTGTTTTTCGTAAATACATAGAGCAGTCGACATTTCACATTCACAAACAGATATCTGTAAAAAACCAATTCAAATCTGCACAGATAAGTATTTTTAGCATCCCTTTCATCTTGACCAATCCTGCGGATTGCGTCTTGGGATATGCGCGAATACATAAAGCTGGCGACATTTTACATTCACAAACAGCAATCTGTAAAAAACCAGATCATATTTGCATAGATGATGATTCTCATCATCTTTTACATCTGGGTCAAATCTGCAGATTGTGTCTCGTGATATGCGTGAATACATAAAGCAGTCGACATTTTACATTTACAAAAAGGTATCTGTAAAAACTCCGATCATATCTGCACAGATAAGTATTCTTAGCATCTTTTACATCTGGACCTAATCTGCCAATTGCGTCTCGTGATATCTTTGTGTAGATCATATCTGCACAAAAGATAAGATTATTTTTATCCTCCCTTTCATCTGGGCCAATTCTGCAGATTGCGTCTTGGGATATGCGTGAATACATAGAGCAGTCGACATTTCACATTTACAAACAGATATCCGTAAAAATTCAGATCATATCTGCACAAATGATTACTCTCAGCATCTTTTACATCTGGGCCAAATCTGCAGATTGCGTCTTGTGATATACGTAAATACATAGAGCAGTCGGCATTTTACATTCACCAACAGATATCTGTAAAAAACCAATTCGAATCTGCACAGATGATTATTCTCAGCATCTTTTACATCAGGGCAAAATCTGCAGATTGCTTCTCGTGATATACGTAAATACATGAAGCAGTCGATATTTCACATTTACACACATATTTTAAAAAAACCGGAGCATATCTGCACAGATAAGTATTCTTAGCATCTTTTACATGAAGCAGTCGATATTTCACATTTACACACATATTTTTAAAAAACCGGAGCATATCTGCACAGATAACTATTCTTAGCATCTTTTACATCTGGACCTAATCTGCCAATTGCGTCTTGTGATATACGTAAATACATTGAGCAGTCGGTATTTTACATTCACAAACAGATATCTGTAAAAAACCAATTCGAATCTGCACAGATGATTATTCTCAGCATCTTTTACATCTGGGCAAAATCTGCAGATTGCGATTCGTGTTTTTCGTAAATACATAGAGCAGTCGACATTTTACATGCACAAACAGATATCTGTAAAAATTCAGATCATATCTGCACAGATAAGTATTTGCAGCGTCCCTTTCATCCAGACCAGAGCTGCAGATTACAACAAGATCATATCTGCACAAAAGATAAGATTATGTTTAGCATTCCTTTCATGTGGGCCAATTCTGCAGATTGCTTCTCCTGATATGCGTGAATACGTAAAGCAGTCGACATTTCACATTTACAAACAGATATCTGTAAAAATTCAGATCATATCTGCACAAATGATTATTCTCAGCATCTTTTGCATCTGAGCAAAATCTGCAGATTGCGACTCGTGTTTTTCGTAAATACATAGAGCAGTCGGCATTTTACATTCACCAACAGATATCTGTAAAAAACCAATTCGAATCTGCACAGATGATTATTCTCAGCATCTTTTACATCAGGGCAAAATCTGCAGATTGCGACTCGTGATATGCGTGAATACATAAAGCAGTCGACATTTTACATTCACAAACAGATATCTGTAAAAAACCAATTCGAATCTGCACAGATAAGTATTTTTAGCATCCCTTTCATCTTGACCAATCTTGCAGATTGCGTCTTGGGATATGCGCGAATACATAAAGCTGTCGACATTTTACATACACAAACAGCAATCTGTAAAAAACCAGATCATATTTGCACAGATGATGATTCTCATCATCTTTTACATCTAGGCCAAATCTGCAGATTGTGTCTCGTGATATGCGTGAATACATAAAGCAGTCGACATTTTACATTTACAAAAAGGTATCTGTAAAAACTCCGATCATATCTGGAGAGATAATTATTCTTAGCATCTTTTACATCTGGACCTAATCTGCAGATTACGTCTTGTTTTTTTCGTAAATACATAGAGCAGTCGACATTTCACATTTACAAACAGATATCTGTAAAAATTCAGATCATATCTGCACAGATGATTATTCTCATCATCTTTTACATCTGGGCCAAATCTGCAGATTGCTTCTCGTGATATGCGTGAATACATAAAGCAGTCGACATTTTACATTCACAAACAGATATCTGTAAAAAACCAATTCAAATCTGCACAGATAAGTATTTTTAGCATCCCTTTCATCTTGACCAATCTTGCAGATTTCGTTTTGGGATATGCGCGAATACATAAAGCAGTCGACATTTTACATTCACAAACAGATATCTGTAAAAACCCAATTCGAATCTGCACAGATAATTATTTTTAGCATCTCTTTCATCTGGGCCAATTCTGCAGATTGATTCTCGTGATATGCGTGAATACATGAAGCAGTCGACATATCACATTTACACACATATTTTTAAAAAACCGGAGCATATCTGCACAGATAAGTATTCTTAGCATCTTTTACATCTGGACCTAATCTGCAGATTTCGTCTTGTGATTTGCGTAAATACGTAAAGCAGTCGACATTTCACATTTACAAACAGATATCTGTTAAAATTCAGATCATATCTGCACAGATAAGTATTCTTAGCATCTTTTACATCTGGACCTAATTTGCAGATTTCGTCTTGTGATTTGCGTAAATACATAAAGCAGTCGACATTTCACATTCACAAACAGATATCTGTAAAAAACCAATTCAAATCTGCACAGATAAGTATTTTTAGCATCCCTTTCATCTAGACCAATCCTGCAGATTGCATCTTGGGATATGCGCGAATACATAAAGCTGTCGACATTTTACATTCACAAACAGCAATCTGTAAAAAACCAGATCATATTTGCACAGATGATGATTCTCATCATCTTTTACATCTGGGTCAAATCTGCAGATTGTGTCTCGTGATATGCGTGAATACATAAAGCAGTCGACATTTTACATTTACAAAAAGGTATCTGTAAAAACTCCGATCATATCTGGAGAGATAATTATTCTTAGGATCTTTTACATCTGGACCTAATTTGCAGATTTCGTCTTGTGATTTGCGTAAATACATAAAGCAGTCGACATTTCACATTCACAAACAGATATCTGTAAAAAACCAATTCAAATCTGCACAGATAATTATTTTTAGCATCCCTTTCATCTTGACCAATCCTGCAGATTGCGTCTTGGGATATGCGCGAATAAAGCTGTCGACATTTTACATTCACAAACAGCAATCTGTAAAAAACCAGATCATATTTGCACAGATGATGATTCTCATCATCTTTTACATCTGGGCCAAATCTGCAGATTGTGTCTCGTGATATGCGTGAATACATAAAGCAGTCGACATTTTACATTTACAAAAAGGTATCTGTAAAAACTCCGATCATATCTGGAGAGATAATTATTCTTAGCATCTTTACATCTGGACCTAATCTGCGATTACGTCTTGTGTTTTTCGTAAATACATAGAGCAGTCGACATTTCACATTTACAAACAGATATCTGTAAAAATTCAGATCATAGCTGCACAGATGATTATTCTCAGCATCTTTTATATCTGGACCTAATCTGCCGATTGTGTCTCGTGATATGCGTGAATACATAAAGCAGTTGACATTTTACATTCAAAAGAAATATCTGTAAAAACCAATTCAAATCTGCACAGATAAGTATTTTTAGCATCCCTTTCATCTTGACCTAATCTGCAGATTGCGTCTTGGGATATGCGTGAATACATAAAGCAGTCGACATTTTATATTCACAAACAGATATCTGTAAAAACCAGATATATCTGCAGGTAAGTATTCTTAGCATCCTTCATCATCTGGACCAAATCTGCAGATTGCTTCTCGTTATATGCGTGAATACATAAAGCAGTCGACATTTCACATTTACAAACAGATATATTAAAAAAAACCAATTCAAATCTGCACAGATAAGTATTTTTAGCATCCTTACATCTTGACCAATCTGCAGATTGCGTCTTGGATATGCGCGAATACATAAAGCAGTAGACATTTTACATTCACAAACAGCAATGTGTAACAAACCAGATCATATTTGCACAGATGATTATTCTCATCATCTTTTACATCTGGACCAAATCTGCAGATTGCTTCTCGTGATATGCGTGAATACATGAAGCAGTCGACATTTCACATTTACACACATATTTTTAAAAAACCGGAGCATATCTGCACAGATAAGTATTCTTAGCATCTTTTACATCTGGTCCTAATCTGCAGATTTCGTCTTGTGATTTGCGTAAATACATAAAGCCGTCGACATTTCACATTTACAAACAGATATCTGTTAAAATTCAGATCATATCTGCACAGATAAGTATTCTTAGCATCTTTTACATCTGGACCTAATTTGCAGATTTCGTCTTGTGATTTGCGTAAATACATAAAGCAGTCGACATTTCACATTTACAAACAGATATCTGTTAAAATTCAGATCATATCTGCACAAATGATTATTCTCAGCATCTTTTGCATCTGAGCAAAATCTGCAGATTGCGACTCGTGTTTTTCGTAAATACATAGAGCAGTCGGCATTTTACATTCACCAACAGATATCTGTAAAAAACCAATTCGAATCTGCACAGATGATTAGTCTCAGCGTCTTTTACATCAGGGCAAAATCTGCAGATTTCGTCTTGTGATTTGCGTAAATACATAAAGCAGTCGACATTTCACATTCACAAACAGATATCTGTAAAAAACCAATTCAAATCTGCACAGATAAGTATTTTTAGCATCCCTTTCATCTTGACCAATCCTGCGGATTGCGTCTTGGGATATGCGCGAATACATAAAGCTGGCGACATTTTACATTCACAAACAGCAATCTGTAAAAAACCAGATCATATTTGCACAGATGATGATTCTCATCATCTTTTACATCTGGGCCAAATCTGCAGATTGTGTCTCGTGATATGCGTGAATACATAAAGCAGTCGACATTTTACATTTACAAAAAGGTATCTGTAAAAACTCCGATCATATCTGGAGAGATAATTATTCTTAGCATCTTTTACATCTGGACCTAATCTGCAGATTACGTCTTGTGTTTTTCGTAAATACATAGAGCAGTCGACATTTCACATTTACAAACAGATATCTGTAAAAATTCAGATCATAGCTGCACAGATGATTATTCTCAGCATCTTTTATATCTGGACCTAATCTGCCGATTGTGTCTCGTGATATGCGTGAATACATAAAGCAGTTGACATTTTACATTCACAAAGAAATATCTGTAAAAAACCAATTCAAATCTGCACAGATAAGTATTTTTAGCATCCCTTTCATCTTGACCAATCTTGCAGATTGCGTCTTGGGATATGCGTGAATACATAAAGCAGTCGACATTTTACATTCACAAACAGATATCTGTAAAAAACCAGATCATATCTGCACAGGTAAGTATTCTTAGCATCCTTCATCATCTGGACCAAATCTGCAGATTGCTTCTCGTTATATGCGTGAATAAATAAAGCAGTCGACATTTCACATTTACAAACAGATATATGTAAAAATTCAGATCATATCTGCACAGATGATTATTCTCAGTAACTTTTACATCTGGACCTAATCTGCAGATTTCGTCTTGTGTTTTTCGTAAATACATAGAGCAGTCGACATTTTACCTTCACAAACAGATATCTGTAAAAAACCAATTCGAATCTGCACAGATAATTATTTTTAGCATCCCTTTCAGCTGGGCCAATTCTGCAGATTGCTTCTCGTGATATGCGTGAATACATAAAGCAGTCGACATTTCACATTTACAAACAGATATCTGTAAAAATCAGATCATATCTGCACAGATGATTATTCTCATCATCTTTTACATCTGGGCCAAATCTGCAGATTGCTTCTCGTGATATGCGTGAATACATAAAGCAGTCGACATTTTACATTCACAAACAGATATCTGTAAGAAACCAATTCGAATCTGCACAGATAAGTATTTTTAGCATCCCTTTCATCTGGGCCAATTCTGCAGATTGCTTCTCGTGATATGCGTGAATACATAAAGCAGTCGACATTTCACATTCACAAACAGATATCTGTAAAAAACCAATTCAAATCTGCACAGATAAGTATTTTTAGCATCCCTTACATCTTGACCAATCCTGCAGATTGCGTCTTGGGATATGCGCGAATACATAAAGCAGTAGACATTTTACATTCACAAACAGCAATGTGTAACAAACCAGATCATATTTGCACAGATGATTATTCTCATCATCTTTTACATCTGGACCAAATCTGCAGATTGCTTCTCGTGATATGCGTGAATACATGAAGCAGTCGACATTTCACATTTACACACATATTTTTAAAAAACCGGAGCATATCTGCACAGATAAGTATTCTTAGCATCTTTTACATCTGGTCCTAATCTGCAGATTTCGTCTTGTGATTTGCGTAAATACATAAAGCCGTCGACATTTCACATTTACAAACAGATATCTGTTAAAATTCAGATCATATCTGCACAGATAAGTATTCTTAGCATCTTTTACATCTGGACCTAATTTGCAGATTTCGTCTTGTGATTTGCGTAAATACATAAAGCAGTCGACATTTCACATTTACAAACAGATATCTGTTAAAATTCAGATCATATCTGCACAAATGATTATTCTCAGCATCTTTTGCATCTGAGCAAAATCTGCAGATTGCGACTCGTGTTTTTCGTAAATACATAGAGCAGTCGGCATTTTACATTCACCAACAGATATCTGTAAAAAACCAATTCGAATCTGCACAGATGATTAGTCTCAGCGTCTTTTACATCAGGGCAAAATCTGCAGATTTCGTCTTGTGATTTGCGTAAATACATAAAGCAGTCGACATTTCACATTCACAAACAGATATCTGTAAAAAACCAATTCAAATCTGCACAGATAAGTATTTTTAGCATCCCTTTCATCTTGACCAATCCTGCGGATTGCGTCTTGGGATATGCGCGAATACATAAAGCTGGCGACATTTTACATTCACAAACAGCAATCTGTAAAAAACCAGATCATATTTGCACAGATGATGATTCTCATCATCTTTTACATCTGGGCCAAATCTGCAGATTGTGTCTCGTGATATGCGTGAATACATAAAGCAGTCGACATTTTACATTTACAAAAAGGTATCTGTAAAAACTCCGATCATATCTGGAGAGATAATTATTCTTAGCATCTTTTACATCTGGACCTAATCTGCAGATTACGTCTTGTGTTTTTCGTAAATACATAGAGCAGTCGACATTTCACATTTACAAACAGATATCTGTAAAAATTCAGATCATAGCTGCACAGATGATTATTCTCAGCATCTTTTATATCTGGACCTAATCTGCCGATTGTGTCTCGTGATATGCGTGAATACATAAAGCAGTTGACATTTTACATTCACAAAGAAATATCTGTAAAAAACCAATTCAAATCTGCACAGATAATTATTTTTAGCATCCCTTTCATCTGACCAATCTGCAGATTGCTCTTGGATATGCGTGAATACATAAAGCAGTCGACATTTCACATTCACAAACAGATATCTGTAAAAAACCAATTCAATCTGCACAGATAAGTATTTTTAGCATCCCTTACATCTGACCAATCCTGCAGATTGCGTCTTGGATATGCGCGAATACATAAAGCAGTAGACATTTTACATTCACAAACAGCAATGTGTAAAAACCAGATCATATTGCACAGATGATTATTCTCATCATCTTTTACATCTGGACCAAATCTGCAGATTGCTTCTCGTGATATGCGTGAATACATGAAGCAGTCGACATTTCACATTTACACACATATTTTAAAAAACCGGAGCATATCTGCACAGATAAGTATTCTTAGCATCTTTTACATCTGGTCCTAATCTGCAGATTTCGTCTTGTGATTTGCGTAAATACATAAAGCCGTCGACATTTCACATTTACAAACAGATATCTGTTAAAATTCAGATCATATCTGCACAGATAAGTATTCTTAGCATCTTTTACATCTGGACCTAATTTGCAGATTTCGTCTTGTGATTTGCGTAAATACATAAAGCAGTCGACATTTCACATTTACAAACAGATATCTGTTAAAATTCAGATCATATCTGCACAAATGATTATTCTCAGCATCTTTTGCATCTGAGCAAAATCTGCAGATTGCGACTCGTGTTTTTCGTAAATACATAGAGCAGTCGGCATTTTACATTCACCAACAGATATCTGTAAAAAACCAATTCGAATCTGCACAGATGATTATTCTCAGCATCTTTTACATCAGGGCAAAATCTGCAGATTTCGTCTTGTGATTTGCGTAAATACATAAAGCAGTCGACATTTCACATTCACAAACAGATATCTGTAAAAAACCAATTCAAATCTGCACAGATAAGTATTTTTAGCATCCCTTTCATCTTGACCAATCCTGCGGATTGCGTCTTGGGATATGCGCGAATACATAAAGCTGGCGACATTTTACATTCACAAACAGCAATCTGTAAAAAACCAGATCATATTTGCACAGATGATGATTCTCATCATCTTTTACATCTGGGCCAAATCTGCAGATTGTGTCTCGTGATATGCGTGAATACATAAAGCAGTCGACATTTTACATTTACAAAAAGGTATCTGTAAAAACTCCGATCATATCTGGAGAGATAATTATTCTTAGCATCTTTTACATCTGGACCTAATCTGCAGATTACGTCTTGTGTTTTTCGTAAATACATAGAGCAGTCGACATTTCACATTTACAAACAGATATCTGTAAAAATTCAGATCATAGCTGCACAGATGATTATTCTCAGCATCTTTTATATCTGGACCTAATCTGCCGATTGTGTCTCGTGATATGCGTGAATACATAAAGCAGTTGACATTTTACATTCACAAAGAAATATCTGTAAAAAACCAATTCAAATCTGCACAGATAAGTATTTTTAGCATCCCTTTCATCTTGACCAATCTTGCAGATTGCGTCTTGGGATATGCGTGAATACATAAAGCAGTCGACATTTTATATTCACAAACAGATATCTGTAAAAAACCAGATCATATCTGCACAGGTAAGTATTCTTAGCATCCTTCATCATCTGGACCAAATCTGCAGATTGCTTCTCGTTATATGCGTGAATAAATAAAGCAGTCGACATTTCACATTTACAAACAGATATATGTAAAAATTCAGATCATATCTGCACAGATGATTATTCTCAGTAACTTTTACATCTGGACCTAATCTGCAGATTGCGTCTTGTGTTTTTCGTAAATACATAGAGCAGTCGACATTTTACCTTCACAAACAGATATCTGTAAAAAACCAATTCGAATCTGCACAGATAATTATTTTTAGCATCCCTTTCAGCTGGGCCAATTCTGCAGATTGCTTCTCGTGATATGCGTGAATACATAAAGTAGTCGACATTTCACATTAACAAACAGATATATGTAAAAATTCAGATCATATCTGCACAGATGATTATTCTCATCATCTTTTACATCTGGCCAAATCTGCAGATTGCTTCTCGTGATATGCGTGAATACATAAAGCAGTCGACATTTTACATTCACAAACAGATATCTGTAAGAAACCAATTCGAATCTGCACAGATAAGTATTTTTAGCATCCCTTTCATCTGGGCCAATTCTGCAGATTGCTTCTCGTGATATGCGTGAATACATAAAGCAGTCGACATTTCACATTCACAAACAGATATCTGTAAAAAACCAATTCAAATCTGCACAGATAAGTATTTTTAGCATCCCTTACATCTTTACCAATCCTGCAGATTGCGTCTTGGGATATGCGCGAATACATAAAGCAGTAGACATTTTACATTCACAAACAGCAATGTGTAACAAACCAGATCATATTTGCACAGATGATTATTCTCATCATCTTTTACATCTGGACCAAATCTGCAGATTGCTTCTCGTGATATGCGTGAATACATGAAGCAGTCGACATTTCACATTTACACACATATTTTTAAAAAACCGGAGCATATCTGCACAGATAAGTATTCTTAGCATCTTTTACATCTGGTCCTAATCTGCAGATTTCGTCTTGTGATTTGCGTAAATACATAAAGCAGTCGACATTTCACATTTACAAACAGATATCTGTTAAATTCAGATCATATCTGCACAGATAAGGTATTCTTAGCATCTTTTACATCTGGACCTAATTTGCAGATTTCGTCTTGTGATTTGCGTAAATACATAAAGCAGTCGACATTTCACATTTACAAACAGATTATCTGTTAAAATTCAGATTCATATCTGCACAAATGATTATTCTCAGCATCTTTTGCATCTGAGCAAAATCTGCAGATTGCGACTCGTGTTTTTCGTAAATACATAGAGCAGTCGGCATTTTACATTCACCAACAGATATCTGTAAAAAACCAATTCGAATCTGCACAGATGATTATTCTCAGCATCTTTTACATCTGGACAAAATCTGCAGATTCGTCTTGTGATTGCGTAATACATAAAGCAGTCGACATTTCACATTCACAAACAGATATCTGTAAAAACAATTCAAATCTGCACAGATAAGTATTTTTAGCATCAGTAAAATTGTTGTCTTTGTTGATTTTGGGAGAGTGTCGAAGAAATTATAATGCAGCAGCACGAATTATATCGGAGGCGTTCCCCAAACAGAAATCATCATCATCTCGAAGTGATCAGAGGGGTGAACGGCGAGAGACCTCAAAGATCGACAACGTCATGTAGAGTAATGACTATCGAGCGAAATGATCCACGAGTATTGGTGGTGCTTGCTATGATTTATTTAGATCCTCATATTTCAATTCGACGAAATGAAGTACAGTCAGCATCCAGGAAACAGTGAGGAAGAATAACGAGGCTCATCGTTACCATCCAAATACATAGAGCAGTCGACATTTTACATTCACAAACAGCAATCTTTAAAAAACCAGATCATATTTGCACAGATGATTATTCTCATCATCTTTTACATCTAGGCCAAATCTGCAGATTGCTTCTCGTGATATGCGTGAATAAATAAAGCAGTCGACATTTTACATTCACAAACAGATATCTGTAAAAAACCAATTCGAATCTGCACAGATAATTATTTTTAGCATCCCTTTCATCTGGGCCAATTCTGCAGATTGATTCTCGTGATATGCGTTAATACATGAAGCAGTCGACATTTCACA
The DNA here is from genome assembly GCF_009193385.2 of Nasonia vitripennis. Lineage (NCBI taxonomy): Eukaryota > Metazoa > Arthropoda > Insecta > Hymenoptera > Pteromalidae > Nasonia > Nasonia vitripennis. The sequence continues at coordinate 1,395,421 of NW_022279646.1, forward strand.
TTTACACACATATTTTTAAAAAACCGGAGCATATCTGCACAGATAAGTATTCTTAGCATCTTTTACATCTGGACCTAATCTGCAGATTTCGTCTTGTGATTTGCGTAAATACATAAAGCAGTCGACATTTCACATTTACAAACAGATATCTGTTAAAATTCAGATCATATCTGCACAAATGATTATTCTCAGCATCTTTTGCATCTGAGCAAAATCTGCAGATTGCGACTCGTGTTTTTCGTAAATACATAGAGCAGTCGGCATTTTACATTCACCAACAGATATCCGTAAAAAACCAATTCGAATCTGCACAGATGATTATTCTCAGCATCTTTTACATCAGGGCAAAATCTGCAGATTTCGTCTTGTGATTTGCGTAAATACATAAAGCAGTCGACATTTCACATTCACAAACAGATATCTGTAAAAAACCAATTCAAATCTGCACAGATAAGTATTTTTAGCATCCCTTTCATCTTGACCAATCCTGCAGATTGCGTCTTGGGATATGCGCGAATACATAAAGCTGTCGACATTTTACATTCACAAACAGCAATCTGTAAAAAACCAGATCATATTTGCACAGATGATGATTCTCATCATCTTTTACATCTGGGCCAAATCTGCAGATTGTGTCTCGTGATATGCGTGCATACATAAAGCAGTCGACATTTTACATTTACAAACAGCAATCTTTAAAAAACCAGATCATATCTGCACAGATGATTGTTCTCAGCAACTTTTACATCTGGACCTAATCTGCAGATTACGTCTTGTGTTTTTCGTAAATACATAGAGCAGTCGACATTTTACATTCACAAACAGCAATCTTTAAAAAACCAGATCATATCTGCACAGATGATTGTTCTCAGCAACTTTTACATCTGGACCTAATCTGCCGATTGAATACATGAAGCAGTCGACATTTCACATTTACACACATATTTTTAAAAAACCGGAGCATATCTGCACAGATAAGTATTCTTAGCATCTTTTACATCTGGACCTAATCTGCAGATTTCGTCTTGTGATTTGCGTAAATACATAAAGCAGTCGACATTTCACATTTACAAACAGATATGTGTTAAAATTCAGATCATATCTGCACAGATAAGTATTTTTAGCATCCCTTTCATCTAGACCAATCCTGCAGATTGCATCTTGGGATATGCGCGAATACATAAAGCAGTCGACATTTTACATTCACAAACAGATATCTGTAAAAAACCAGATCATATTTGCACAGATGATGATTCTCATCATCTTTTACATCTGGGTCAAATCTGCAGATTGTGTCTCGTGATATGCGTGAATACATAAAGCAGTCGACATTTCACATTTACAAACAGATATCTGTAAAAATTCAGATCATAGCTGCACAGATGATTATTCTCAGCATCTTTTATATCTGGACCTAATCTGCCGATTGTGTCTCGTAATATGCGTGAATACATAAAGCAGTTGACATTTTACATTCACAAAGAAATATCTGTAAAAAACCAATTCAAATCTGCACAGATAAGTATTTTTAGCATCCCTTTCATCTTGACCAATCTTGCAGATTTCGTCTTGGGATATGCGCGAATACATAAAGCAGTCGACATTTTACATTCACAAACAGATATCTGTAAAAAACCAATTCGAATCTGCACAGATAATTATTTTTAGCATCCCTTTCATCTGGGCCAATTCTGCAGATTGATTCTCGTGATATGCGTGAATACATGAAGCAGTCGACATATCACATTTACACACATATTTTTAAAAAACCGGAGCATATCTGCACAGATAAGTATTCTTAGCATCTTTTACATCTGGACCTAATTTGCAGATTTCGTCTTGTGATTTGCGTAAATACATAAAGCAGTCGACATTTCACATTTACAAACAGATATCTGTTAAAATTCAGATCATATCTGCACAGATAAGTATTCTTACCATCTTTTACATCTGGACCTAATCTGCCAATTGCGTCTCGTGATATGCGTGAATACATAAAGCAGTCGACATTTCACATTTACACACATATTTTTAAAAAACCGGAGCATATCTGCACAGATAAGTATTCTTAGCATCTTTTACATCTGGACCTAATCTGCAGATTTCGTCTTGTGATTTGCGTAAATACATAAAGCAGTCGACATTTCACATTTACAAACAGATATCTGTTAAAATTCAGATCATATCTGCACAGATAAGTATTCTTAGCATCTTTTACATCTGGACCTAATTTGCAGATTTCGTCTTGTGATTTGCGTAAATACATAAAGCAGTCGACATTTCACATTTACAAACAGATATCTGTTAAAATTCAGATCATATCTGCACAGATAATTATTCTTAGCATCTTTTACATCTGGACCGAATCTGCAGATTGCGTCTTGGGATATGCGCGAATACATAAAGCAGTCGACATTTTACATTCACAAACAGCAATCTGTAAAAAACCAGATCATATTTGCACAGATGATGATTCTCATCATCTTTTACATCTGGGCCAAATCTGCAGATTGTGTCTCGTGATATGCGTGCATACATAAAGCAGTCGACATTTTACATTTACAAACAGCAATCTTTAAAAAACCAGATCATATCTGCACAGATGATTGTTCTCAGCAACTTTTACATCTGGACCTAATCTGCAGATTACGTCTTGTGTTTTTCGTAAATACATAGAGCAGTCGACATTTTACATTCACAAACAGCAATCTTTAAAAACCAGATCATATCTGCACAGATGATTGTTCTCAGCAACTTTTACATCTGGACCTAATCTGCCGATTGAATACATGAAGCAGTCGACATTTCACATTTACACACATATTTTTAAAAAACCGGAGCATATCTGCACAGATAAGTATTCTTAGCATCTTTTACATCTGGACCTAATCTGCAGATTTCGTCTTGTGATTTGCGTAAATACATAAAGCAGTCGACATTTCACATTTACAAACAGATATGTGTTAAAATTCAGATCATATCTGCACAGATAAGTATTTTTAGCATCCCTTTCATCTAGACCAATCCTGCAGATTGCATCTTGGGATATGCGCGAATACATAAAGCAGTCGACATTTTACATTCACAAACAGATATCTGTAAAAAACCAGATCATATTTGCACAGATGATGATTCTCATCATCTTTTACATCTGGGTCAAATCTGCAGATTGTGTCTCGTGATATGCGTGAATACATAAAGAAGTCGACATTTCACATTTACAAACAGATATCTGTAAAAATTCAGATCATAGCTGCACAGATGATTATTCTCAGCATCTTTTATATCTGGACCTAATCTGCCGATTGTGTCTCGTAATATGCGTGAATACATAAAGCAGTTGACATTTTACATTCACAAAGAAATATCTGTAAAAAACCAATTCAAATCTGCACAGATAAGTATTTTTAGCATCCCTTTCATCTTGACCAATCTTGCAGATTTCGTCTTGGGATATGCGCGAATACATAAAGCAGTCGACATTTTACATTCACAAACAGATATCTGTAAAAAACCAATTCGAATCTGCACAGATAATTATTTTTAGCATCCCTTTCATCTGGGCCAATTCTGCAGATTGATTCTCGTGATATGCGTGAATACATGAAGCAGTCGACATATCACATTTACACACATATTTTTAAAAAACCGGAGCATATCTGCACAGATAAGTATTCTTAGCATCTTTTACATCTGGACCTAATTTGCAGATTTCGTCTTGTGATTTGCGTAAATACATAAAGCAGTCGACATTTCACATTTACAAACAGATATCTGTTAAAATTCAGATCATATCTGCACAGATAAGTATTCTTACCATCTTTTACATCTGGACCTAATCTGCCAATTGCGTCTCGTGATATGCGTGAATACATAAAGCAGTCGACATTTCACATTTACACACATATTTTTAAAAAACCGGAGCATATCTGCACAGATAAGTATTCTTAGCATCTTTTACATCTGGACCTAATCTGCAGATTTCGTCTTGTGATTTGCGTAAATACATAAAGCAGTCGACATTTCACATTTACAAACAGATATCTGTTAAAATTCAGATCATATCTGCACAGATAAGTATTCTTAGCATCTTTTACATCTGGACCTAATTTGCAGATTTCGTCTTGTGATTTGCGTAAATACATAAAGCAGTCGACATTTCACATTTACAAACAGATATCTGTTAAAATTCAGATCATATCTGCACAAATGATTATTCTCAGCATCTTTTGCATCTGAGCAAAATCTGCAGATTGCGTCTTGGGATATGCGCGAATACATAAAGCTGTCGACATTTTACATTCACAAACAGCAATCTGTAAAAAACCAGATCATATTTGCACAGATGATGATTCTCATCATCTTTTACATCTGGGCCAAATCTGCAGATTGTGTCTCGTGATATGCGTGCATACATAAAGCAGTCGACATTTTACATTTACAAACAGCAATCTTTAAAAAACCAGATCATATCTGCACAGATGATTGTTCTCAGCAACTTTTACATCTGGACCTAATCTGCAGATTACGTCTTGTGTTTTTCGTAAATACATAGAGCAGTCGACATTTTACATTCACAAACAGCAATCTTTAAAAAACCAGATCATATCTGCACAGATGATTGTTCTCAGCAACTTTTACATCTGGACCTAATCTGCCGATTGAATACATGAAGCAGTCGACATTTCACATTTACACACATATTTTTAAAAAACCGGAGCATATCTGCACAGATAAGTATTCTTAGCATCTTATACATCTGGACCTAATCTGCAGATTTCGTCTTGTGATTTGCGTAAATACATAAAGCAGTCGACATTTCACATTTACAAACAGATATGTGTTAAAATTCAGATCATATCTGCACAGATAAGTATTTTTAGCATCCCTTTCATCTAGACCAATCCTGCAGATTGCATCTTGGGATATGCGCGAATACATAAAGCAGTCGACATTTTACATTCACAAACAGATATCTGTAAAAAACCAGATCATATTTGCACAGATGATGATTCTCATCATCTTTTACATCTGGGTCAAATCTGCAGATTGTGTCTCGTGATATGCGTGAATACATAAAGAAGTCGACATTTCACATTTACAAACAGATATCTGTAAAAATTCAGATCATAGCTGCACAGATGATTATTCTCAGCATCTTTTATATCTGGACCTAATCTGCCGATTGTGTCTCGTAATATGCGTGAATACATAAAGCAGTTGACATTTTACATTCACAAAGAAATATCTGTAAAAAACCAATTCAAATCTGCACAGATAAGTATTTTTAGCATCCCTTTCATCTTGACCAATCTTGCAGATTTCGTCTTGGGATATGCGCGAATACATAAAGCAGTCGACATTTTACATTCACAAACAGATATCTGTAAAAAACCAATTCGAATCTGCACAGATAATTATTTTTAGCATCCCTTTCATCTGGGCCAATTCTGCAGATTGATTCTCGTGATATGCGTGAATACATGAAGCAGTCGACATATCACATTTACACACATATTTTTAAAAAACCGGAGCATATCTGCACAGATAAGTATTCTTAGCATCTTTTACATCTGGACCTAATTTGCAGATTTCGTCTTGTGATTTGCGTAAATACATAAAGCAGTCGACATTTCACATTTACAAACAGATCTCTGTTAAAATTCAGATCATATCTGCACAGATAAGTATTCTTAGCATCTTTTACATCTGGACCTAATCTGCCAATTGCGTCTCGTGATATGCGTGAATACATAAAGCAGTCGACATTTCACATTTACACACATATTTTTAAAAAACCGGAGCATATCTGCACAGATAAGTATTCTTAGCATCTTTTACATCTGGACCTAATCTGCAGATTTCGTCTTGTGATTTGCGTAAATACATAAAGCAGTCGACATTTCACATTTCCAAACAGATATCTGTTAAAATTCAGATCATATCTGCACAGATAAGTATTCTTAGCATCTTTTACATCTGGACCTAATTTGCAGATTTCGTCTTGTGATTTGCGTAAATACATAAAGCAGTCAACATTTCACATTCAGAAACAGATATCTGTAAAAAACCAATTCAAATCTGCACAGATAAGTATTTTTAGCATCCCTTTCATCTAGACCAATCCTGCAGATTGCATCTTGGGATATGCGCGAATACATAAAGCAGTCGACATTTTACATTCACAAACAGATATCTGTAAAAAGCCAATTCGAATCTGCACAGATAATTATTTTTAGCATCCCTTTCATCTGGGCCAATTCTGCAGATTGATTCTCGTGATATGCGTGAATACATGAAGCAGTCGACATATGACATTTACACACATATTTTTAAAAAACCGGAGCATATCTGCACAGATAAGTATTCTTAGCATCTTTTACATCTGGACCTAATTTGCAGATTTCGTCTTGTGATTTGCGTAAATACATAAAGCAGTCGACATTTCATATTCACAAACAGATATCTGTAAAAAACCAATTCAAATCTGCACAGATAAGTATTTTTAGCATCCCTTTCATCTTGACCAATCCTGCAGATTGCGTCTTGGGATATGCGCGAATAAAGCTGTCGACATTTTACATTCACAAACAGCAATCTGTAAAAAACCAATTCGAATCTGCACAGATAATTATTTTTAGCATCCCTTTCATCGGGCCAATTCTGCAGATTGATTCTCGTGATATGCGTGAATACATGAAGCAGTCGACATTTCACATTTACACACATATTTTTAAAAAACCGGAGCATATCTGCACAGATAAGTATTCTTAGCATCTTTTACATCTGGACCTAATCTGCAGATTTCGTCTTGTGTTTTTCGTAAATACATAGAGCAGCCGACATTTTACATTCACAAACAGCAATCTTTAAAAAACCAGATCATATATGCACAGATAAGTATTATCAGCATCTTCATCATCTAGACCAAATTTGCAGATTTCTTGTCGTTATATGCGTGAATAAATAAAGCAGTCGACATTTCACATTTACAAACAGATATCTGTAAAAATTCAGATCATATCTGCACAGATGCTTATTCTCAGCATCTTTTACATCTGGACGAAATCTGCAGATTGCGTCTCGTGATATGCGTGAATACATAAAGCAGTCGACATTTTACATTCACAAACAGATATCTGTAAAAATTCAGATCATATCTGCACAGATGATTATTCTCATCATCTTTTACATCTGGGCCAAATCTGCAGACTGCGTCTTGTGTTTTTCGTAAATACATAGAGCAGTCGACATTTTACATTCACAAACAGCAATCTTTAAAAAACCAGAACATATTTGCACAGATGATTATTCTCATCATCTTTTACATCTGGGCCAAATCTGCAGATTGCTTCTCGTGATATGCGTGAATACATGAAGCAGTCGACATTTCACATTTACACACATATTTTTAAAAAACCGGAGCATATCTGCACAGATAAGTATTCTTAGCATCTTTTACATCTGGACCTAATCTGCCAATTGCGTCTCGTGATATGCGTGAATACATAAAGCAGTCGACATTTCACATTTACACACATATTTTTAAAAAACCGGAGCATATCTGCACAGATAAGTATTCTTAGCATCTTTTACATCTGGACCTAATCTGCAGATTTCGTCTTGTGATTTGCGTAAATACATAAAGCAGTCGACATTTCACATTTACAAACAGATCTCTGTTAAAATTCAGATCATATCTGCACAGATAAGTATTCTTAGCATCTTTTACATCTGGACCTAATCTGCCAATTGCGTCTCGTGATATGCGTGAATACATAAAGCAGTCGACATTTCACATTTACACACATATTTTTAAAAAACCGGAGCATATCTGCACAGATAAGTATTCTTAGCATCTTTTACATCTGGACCTAATCTGCAGATTTCGTCTTGTGATTTGCGTAAATACATAAAGCAGTCGACATTTCACATTTCCAAACAGATATCTGTTAAAATTCAGATCATATCTGCACAGATAAGTATTCTTAGCATCTTTTACATCTGGACCTAATTTGCAGATTTCGTCTTGTGATTTGCGTAAATACATAAAGCAGTCAACATTTCACATTCATAAACAGATATCTGTAAAAAACCAATTCAAATCTGCACAGATAAGTATTTTTAGCATCCCTTTCATCTAGACCAATCCTGCAGATTGCATCTTGGGATATGCGCGAATACATAAAGCAGTCGACATTTTACATTCACAAACAGATATCTGTAAAAAGCCAATTCGAATCTGCACAGATAATTATTTTTAGCATCCCTTTCATCTGGGCCAATTCTGCAGATTGATTCTCGTGATATGCGTGAATACATGAAGCAGTCGACATATCACATTTACACACATATTTTTAAAAAACCGGAGCATATCTGCACAGATAAGTATTCTTAGCATCCATTACATCTGGACCTAATCTGCAGATTTCGTCTTGTGTTTTTCGTAAATACATAGAGCAGCCGACATTTTACATTCACAAACAGCAATCTTTAAAAAACCAGATCATATATGCACAGATAAGTATTATCAGCATCTTCAATATCTAGACCAAATTTGCAGATTTCTTGTCGTTATATGCGTGAATAAATAAAGCAGTCGACATTTGACATTTACAAACAGATATCTGTAAAAATTCAGATCATATCTGCACAGATGCTTATTCTCAGCATCTTTTACATCTGGACGAAATCTGCAGATTGCGTCTCGTGATATGCGTGAATACATAAAGCAGTCGACATTTTACATTCACAAACAGATATCTGTAAAAATTCAGATCATATCTGCACAGATGATTATTCTCATCATCTTTTACATCTGGGCCAAATCTGCAGACTGCGTCTTGTGTTTTTCGTAAATACATAGAGCAGTCGACATTTTACATTCACAAACAGCAATCTTTAAAAAACCAGAACATATTTGCACAGATGATTATTCTCATCATCTTTTACATCTGGGCCAAATCTGCAGATTGCTTCTCGTGATATGCGTGAATACATGAAGCAGTCGACATTTCACATTTACACACATATTTTTAAAAAACCGGAGCATATCTGCACAGATAAGTATTCTTAGCATCTTTTACATCTGGACCTAATCTGCCAATTGCGTCTCGTGATATGCGTGAATACATAAAGCAGTCGACATTTCACATTTACACACATATTTTTAAAAAACCGGAGCATATCTGCACAGATAAGTATTCTTAGCATCTTTTACATCTGGACCTAATCTGCAGATTTCGTCTTGTGATTTGCGTAAATACATAAAGCAGTCGACATTTCACATTTCCAAACAGATATCTGTTAAAATTCAGATCATATCTGCACAGATAAGTATTCTTAGCATCTTTTACATCTGGACCTAATTTGCAGATTTCGTCTTGTGATTTGCGTAAATACATAAAGCAGTCAACATTTCACATTCATAAACAGATATCTGTAAAAAACCAATTCAAATCTGCACAGATAAGTATTTTTAGCATCCCTTTCATCTAGACCAATCCTGCAGATTGCATCTTGGGATATGCGCGAATACATAAAGCAGTCGACATTTTACATTCACAAACAGATATCTGTAAAAAGCCAATTCGAATCTGCACAGATAATTATTTTTAGCATCCCTTTCATCTGGGCCAATTCTGCAGATTGATTCTCGTGATATGCGTGAATACATGAAGCAGTCGACATATCACATTTACACACATATTTTTAAAAAACCGGAGCATATCTGCACAGATAAGTATTCTTAGCATCTTTTACATCTGGACCTAATTTGCAGATTTCGTCTTGTGATTTGCGTAAATACATAAAGCAGTCGACATTTCACATTCACAAACAGATATCTGTAAAAAACCAATTCAAATCTGCACAGATAAGTATTTTTAGCATCCCTTTCATCTTGACCAATCCTGCAGATTGCGTCTTGGGATATGCGCGAATAAAGCTGTCGACATTTTACATTCACAAACAGCAATCTGTAAAAAACCAATTCGAATCTGCACAGATAATTATTTTTAGCATCCCTTTCATCGGGCCAATTCTGCAGATTGATTCTCGTGATATGCGTGAATACATGAAGCAGTCGACATTTCACATTTACACACATATTTTTAAAAAACCGGAGCATATCTGCACAGATAAGTATTCTTAGCATCTTTTACATCTGGACCTAATCTGCAGATTTCGTCTTGTGTTTTTCGTAAATACATAGAGCAGCCGACATTTTACATTCACAAACAGCAATCTTTAAAAAACCAGATCATATATGCACAGATAAGTATTATCAGCATCTTCAACATCTAGACCAAATTTGCAGATTTCTTGTCGTTATATGCGTGAATAAATAAAGCAGTCGACATTTCACATTTACAAACAGATATCTGTAAAAATTCAGATCATATCTGCACAGATGCTTATTCTCAGCATCTTTTACATCTGGACGAAATCTGCAGATTGCGTCTCGTGATATGCGTGAATACATAAAGCAGTCGACATTTTACATTCACAAACAGATATCTGTAAAAATTCAGATCATATCTGCACAGATGATTATTCTCATCATCTTTTACATCTGGGCCAAATCTGCAGACTGCGTCTTGTGTTTTTCGTAAATACATAGAGCAGTCGACATTTTACATTCACAAACAGCAATCTTTAAAAAACCAGAACATATTTGCACAGATGATTATTCTCATCATCTTTTACATCTGGGCCAAATCTGCAGATTGCTTCTCGTGATATGCGTGAATACATGAAGCAGTCGACATTTCACATTTACACACATATTTTTAAAAAACCGGAGCATATCTGCACAGATAAGTATTCTTAGCATCTTTTACATCTGGACCTAATCTGCAGATTTCGTCTTGTGATTTGCGTAAATACATAAAGCAGTCGACATTTCACATTTACAAACAGATATCTGTAAAAATTCAGATCATATCTGCACAGATAAGTATTCTTAGCATCTTTTACATCTGGACCTAATTTGCAGATTTCGTCTTGTGATTTGCGTAAATACATAAAGCAGTCGACATTTCACATTCACAAACAGATATCTGTAAAAAACCAATTCAAATCTGCACAGATAAGTATTTTTAGCATCCCTTTCATCTTGACCAATCCTGCAGATTGCGTCTTGGGATATGCGCGAATACATAAAGCTGTCGACATTTTACATTCACAAACAGATATCTGTAAAAATTCAGATCATATCTGCACAGATGATTATTCTCATCATCTTTTACATCTGGGCCAATCCTGCAGATTGCGTCTTGGGATATGCGCGAATACATAAAGCTGTCGACATTTGACATTCACAAACAGCAATCTGTAAAAAACCAGATCATATCTGCACAGATGATTGTTCTCAGCAACTTTTACATCTGGACCTAATCTGCAGACTGCGTCTTGTGTTTTTCGTAAATACATAGAGCAGTCGACATTTTACATTCACAAACAGCAATCTTTAAAAAACCAGATCATATTTGCACAGATGATTATTCTCATCATCTTTTACATCTGGGCCAAATCTGCAGATTGCTTCTCGTGATATGCGTGAATAAATAAAGCAGTCGACATTTTACATTCACAAACAGATATCTGTAAAAAACCAATTCGAATCTGCACAGAGAATTATTTTTAGCATCCCTTTCATCTGGGCCAATTCTGCAGATTGATTCTCGTGATATGCGTGAATACATGAAGCAGTCGACATTTCACATTTACACACATATTTTTAAAAAACCGGAGCATATCTGCACAGATAAGTATTCTTAGCATCTTTTACATCTGGACCTAATCTGCAGATTTCGTCTTGTGATTTGCGTAAATACATAAAGCAGTCGACATTTCACATTTACAAACAGATATCTGTAAAAAACCAATTCGAATCTGCACAGATAATTATTTTTAGCATCCCTTTCATCTGGGCCAATTCTGCAGATTGCTTCTCGTGATATGCGTGAATACATGAAGCAGTCGACATTTCACATTTATAAACAGATATCTGTAAAAATTCAGATCATATCTGCACAGATGATTATTCTCATCATCTTTTACATCTGGGCCAAATCTGCAGATTGCTTCTCGTGATATGCGTGAATACATAAAGCAGTCGACATTTTACATTCACAAACAGATATCTGTAAAAAACCAATTCGAATCTGCACAGATAAGTATTTTTAGCATCCCTTTCATCTGGGCCAATTCTGCAGATTGCTTCTCGTGATATGCGTGAATACATGAAGCAGTCGACATTTCACATTTACACACATATTTTTAAAAAACCGGAGCATATCTGCACAGATAAGTATTCTTAGCATCTTTTACATCTGGACCTAATCTGCCAATTGCGTCTCGTGATATGCGTGAATACATAAAGCAGTCGACATTTCACATTCACAAACAGATATCTGTAAAAAACCAATTCAAATCTGCACAGATAAGTATTTTTAGCATCCCTTTCATCTTGACCAATCCTGCAGATTGCGTCTTGGGATGTGCGCGAATACATAAAGCTGTCGATATTTTACATTCACAAACAGCAATCTGTAAAAAACCAGATCATATTTGCACAGATGATGATTCTCATCATCTTTTACATCTGGGCCAAATCTGCAAATTTCTTGTCGTTATATGCGTGAATAAATAAAGCAGTCGACATTTCACATTTAGAAACAAATATCATTAAAAAACCAATTCGAATCTGCACAGATAAGTATTCTCATTATCTTTTACATCTGAACCAAATCTGCAGATTTCTTGTCGTTATATGCGTGAATAAATAAAGCAGTCGACATTTCACATTTAGAAACAAATATCATTAAAAAACCAATTCGAATCTGCACAGATAAGTATTCTCATTATCTTTTACATCTGAACCAAATCTGCAGATTGCTTCTCGTTGTATGCGTGAATACATATAGCAGTCGACATTTTACATTCACAAACAGCAATCTGTAAAAAACCAGATCATATCGGCACACGTAAGTATTCTTACTGATTACTTTTATCTGGAACTTTTATCTGGACCTAATCTGCCAATTGCGTCTCGTGATATGAGTGTGTGTATGTTTGTTTATGTATGTGTGTGTTACTTCGACTCCCTGATGCTGGCAATAACAATGTTATGTATATGGTGCACAGATATATATATATATATATATATATATATATATATATATATATATATATATATATATTTATATATATTTATATATTTACAGAAATTGGAATTTATGACTATAACAATGTTTATACCAATATATTTTTGAAGTATCTTACCTGCAGGTTCAGGATTATTGTTTAATAAGTCAAAAGATAATCTCAATTTTCCTTGCAGCCATTTTTTATTATTTGTTTCGAAGAATGCGAAATTACGATTGCATCTCGAATATTTATACAATTTTCTGTTGTAGTTATTATAAAAGCTTATTCGAAGTCTCTCTTTTATTATATTAATCACATTTTCATTATATTCTACATCAATAGAACGTATAATAAAATTGATAACAGCTTTGTTCCGTTCTTCTTCACTCAAATATGTATTATTTTTCATTGTAAGAAATATATCATTGTAGTTAACATAATAATCACACAGAATGGACAATAAAAAATCTAACACCTTTTTCAGTTGTCTCGTCCAAAAAAGCTAATATACGACTGCTAACACACTAACGATCTCCACGTTTTCGACCTAATTTTATACTCATGGTGTTGTCTGTTTGTGTTTCGCGCGACATATATACACACGCGTGTTGCTTGTTTATGTTTTGCGCGACAGGTTTATATATATCAGTTATATATTAGTTATAAATAAGTTTTTTCTGTATTTATATTTTATACATGCTCTTGTATGCAATCATTTGTATTATTATGATTATAATCAACATTTTATCAAAACATGTCAAACTTAAATATAAGGAAGGGAATAAAAATTTTCCAAAATTAGTATTTATTCTAACATTAAAAGTATATACGAATGTACCTATGCATCTAACTAAGCATTTACCACACACACACACACACACACACACACACATACATACGGGTGGTTCTCTGCAAATAGAAGATCAAAAATTTGTTTTTTCTTCAACCCACGGTAAATATGATCCAGAAACAGTTTTGAATGCACCTGAATTTTTTCAGATTTTTAAATTACTTTTTACCAAAATGGTATGAAGCCAAAGATGTCAATTTTGGCAATTTTTGGGTTTTTAGCACAAATTAATTAATTCATAGCTCTTCAGGGAAGCATTTTTCACTATAGACATGGATATACTTTTTTTTGTAAAATTTTCTCACCTTTTTAATTAAAATACCCTTAAAGTTATTTATATATATATATATATATATATATATATATATATATATATATATATATACATATATATATATATACAGGGTGAGTCATTTTAATATTTAATCTCAATTATCTCGTTGGCAAAGCATGCCAGCGAAAAAAGTTTCGGGTAAAAGTTTTAGGATTTTTCCCTGGCTATCTGCTGATGACCTTGACAATGTCATTGTGCATGACCTTCAAGGTCATTTGAAGGTCAAGTCCATTTTTTCAAATATAAACCCCTACTTTTGGCACCAGAAATGGAAAGAGCGGGAAATTTTACGTTCGAACATGTGATTTTCGAAACAAATCATCTTTTGTGCGGAAATTACCTTTGACATCAGCCGAACCCAGGATGCACCATCGAGGAGGTTGTCAAAAGGATTTAGCATCCCATTTTTTGTTTTATTTTTTTTTTGTATTTTTTTGTTTTTTCCCTTTTTGTTATTTTTTTGGTATTTTTATGGAATGTTAACTGGAGTTAACCATTGATTAATTGTTCGAAATTAACGCCGTTTTGTTGGATGCAAAGATCAAGTCGAGCTCTGAATTGTCTTATGGTTCTAAGTAGAACATCTCGAGGGATTGCTGCACAAGCTGTACGAATGCGTTCGATCATATTATCTCGCGTTGTTGGCCGTTGAGCATAAACAACATTCTTAAGATATCCCCATAAGTAAAAATCGGGAGGGGTTAAATCAGGTCAACGAGGGGGCCAGGCAACTGGGCCACCTCGCCCAATCCACCTGCCATTGTAGCGGGTGTTTAAATAATCACGAACAATGCGTGCATAATGTGGTGGTGCTCCATCTAATTCGATCCACATTCTTAGCCTTGTGGCTAGGTCTACATTTTCTAGTCATTCAGGTAAAATGTCTCGAAGTAATCTCAAAAAGTTTACCCCATTCACGTTCTCTTCAAAGAAATAAGGACCAATCAAATAGCCATTGATGATTCCACACCAGACCATAACACTCCAGCGGTGTTGATTGTCTATGGGCCTGAACCAATGAGGATTTTCATCTGACCAATAATGGCAATTATGTCTATTCAATTCTCCAGTGTTTCTGAATGTTGATTCATCTGAAAAAAGAACGTGCCTGAAAAAGTCTTGATCTTGTTGAATCATTCATATTGCCCATCGACAAAAACGTACTCGCAAAATCATATCATTTGGAGTTAACTGTTGTGTTAATGTTATGTGATAAGGATGATATCTTCTCGCTCTCAATATTCGGGATGCTGTTGATTGAGGTATACCTATTTCTCTTTCTATTTGTCGACTACTAATGTGAGGATCAAGATGAATAATCGCTAGAATGATAATAACACGAGGATCGTTTTCGTCGTATTCATGATGACGGCGTTGACGAACAAAAGCTCCATTTCGAGCTCTCTGAGTTAAGGTTTGAATACTAACATTACTTGGGTGTCTCCTATTGGGATAGCGTTCAGCATAAAGTCTGGCAGCTGCTGCATAATTATTTCGACTTTCTCCCAAAATCATGATCATATCAACGATTTCGTTGGGACCATAATCAGCCATGATCAAAATCAAAATAATTTGTTACAGACCAGTAAACAGGGAAACAGATTTTTTTCAATAATAATTATCGATTTACAAGAAGTAAAAAACACGATTAAGCTTTTCTGCACTAATTTGCTATCTACATAACTGTTAAGAGTAGTTCACTCTCAAAAATTGACACTAATACAAAATAATGGAATGACTTTGAAAATTTTTGAAAACTGAAAAAATTACGAAAATTTTAGAAAATATTGAAAATTTCTGGAAATATTGAAAATTTTTTCATTTTTGAACGCATGTCACTCTCTTTTCATTTATGGGGCTAAAAGTAGGGGTTTCCATTTCAAAAAATCAACTTGACCTTGAAATGCCCTTGAAGATCCTGTTTAACGACAGGGTCAAGATGACCATTCGTCAGCCGGGGAGAAAACTGAAAACTTTTGTGGGTAACATTTTCTCCTTGAATGCATTCGAGTTCAGCTAACCAGTTGTACTGTTATCGGCATGACCAATGACCTTGACCATTGAATTCAAGGTCAAGGCAAGGGCATATTCAAACGTAAAATTTCCCGCTCTTTCCATTTCTGGTGCCAAAAGTAGGGGTTTCTATATGAAAAAATCGACTTGACCTTCAAATGACCTTGAAGGTCACGCTCAATGACATTGTCAAGGTCATCATCAGATAGCCAGGGAAAAATCCTAAAACTTTTATCCGAAACTTTTTTCGCTGGCATGCTTTGCCAACGAGATAATTGAGATTAAAGATTAAAATGACTCACCCTGTATATATATATATATATATATATATATATATATATATATATATATATATATATATACCCAGAAAACATCGCATGCTGAGCAATATCAGCGCAACCGTTGCTCGGCGCGTTTGCCGTCATATTGCCGTCATTTTGCGGTCAGCTTTTGTCAGGCGCACTGTAAGCAGGCAAATTGTCAGCACGCGTGCCGACAAATTGCGGGACATGTTGAAGTGACAATTTGCCTGCAATTTTTCAGTACACTGCGCTGTTTGTTTGCAATGCAACTTATAAAAAACAGCGATGATGTTGCAATGCATTTTGTTGTTCAGAAATTAAGTAATTTTTTTAATACAATATCCCGTTTCGGAGCAAGGATGCAAAGCAGACGCCATCATATTTGGAGATGTGTCTTCTGCAGCAGTCTACGTTTACTCTAGCACCGCGCAGTAGTACAAATTGGAGCAGCAGTAGAAGTTTAAATAAACATATTTACAAGAGTTATAAAACGAAAACTATGTGTGTAGTGCAGTTATTAACTCTAGTGCAGTATTTCTCATGAGTTTTGTGCAGTTCGGAGTCTTCAAAAACATAACCATGAGTATGTATACTTTGACCTAACCTCACAATCAATCTCAGTCATATTTAATCAAAATTAAAACAGAGATTGATTGTTAGGACATTGCATTTGAATTATTCTATAAAATTGTTTACTTCAAGTAATTTGTTTATTTAGCAGGGTCAGTACAAAGTTGTAGCAGTAATTGAACATCGGCCAACAAACTTGAACATGCGGTGGGAAGAGGCTGACCATAGGAAGCAGCTTTTTGGAAAAAATAAAATGTATGGTGCAGCAGACAAACATCTTGGTCTTCAAGAAAATGTTTGCTTACATTCCTGCAATCATGTGAAAACTTCCTCTTTGGGTATCGTGTTTTCTAGAGGGAAATCAATTAAACTACGTTGGATCACCTTCATGTAGTCACTGGAAAAGCAGAAGTTATCATCGAGGGTAGCAACAGCATAGAAGGCCTGTCCAGGCGGCTGTACAGGAAAGCCCAGCCTTATCAGCTGCGAGTGAAAAGCTGACAGTTCATCAGTCTCCAGCAACATCAACTGGACGACTCTCAACATTTCCTTTTTATTTGCCATAGATTCCCATCGTATAAATTTACAGTTTTTGTTTACAATATATTTGTAGTTGCAGGTTCACAAACGGAGAGCAGATTTAAGAAGCTGACCATCCATCGCACTTTCCAATAACATCATCTTGGAGGACTCTCAACTGGATTGCTATCTAGCAGGTATGTGTTGAACAAAATTTGTTAAGTCAAGTTTGCTGAGACAAATAGCTTTGTAATATATAGCCAGACGCGCATACCAGTTTGCGGGTGTGTCTTTACAGGTAAAGTATGACACAGAGTAGAGTTAAATGAAATCTGCTACGGTAGATAGTTTTGTAATAGGTTTTATAATAACTGTAAAAGTTTAGAGACCTCAATCTAAAAAAGAAAATTAATTTCACTAGTCAAGAACCTTTTAGAATTCATACACTGACAAGATTTTTCAATTCTTTTTTGGATAGAGGTCAGTAAAATTGTACAGTAGTTATAAAAAGTATTGCAAAACCAGCTACCGTAGCAGATTTTATTTAACTTCACCCTGTGACACTGTTTACCTGAACAGCCAGAGGCGCATACCAGTTTGCGCGTCTGGCTGTTCAGATAAACAGTGTCACAGGGTTAAGTTAAATAAAATCTGCTACGGTAGATAGTTTTGCAATACTTTTTATAATAACTGTACAATTTTAGAGACCTCTAACTAAAAAAGAATTAAAAAAGCCTTTCAATGTATGCATTCTGAAGGTTCATGACCAGTAAAATTAATTTTCTTTTTTAGATAGAGGTCAGTAAAATTGTGCAGTTATTATAAAAAGTATTGCCAAAGTATCTGCCACAGCAGATTTCATTTACCTCTACTCTGTGTCGCTGTTTACCTGTGAAGCCAGAGGCGCATTACCAGTTTGCGCGTCTGGCTGTTCAGATAAACAGTGTCACAGGGTTAAGTTAAATAAAATCTGCTACGGTAGATAGTTTTGCAATACTTTTTATAATAACTGTACAATTTTAGAGACCTCTAACTAAAAAAGAATTAAAAAAGCCTTTCAATGTATGCATTCTGAAAGGTTCATGACCAGTAAAATTAATTTTCTTTTTTAGATAGAGGTCAGTAAAATTGTGCAGTTATTATAAAAAGTATTGCCAAAGTATCTGCCACAGCAGATTTCATTTACCTCTACTCTGTGTGGCTGTTTACCTGTGAAGCCAGAGGCGCATACCAGTTTGCGCGTCTGGCTGTTCAGGTAAACTGTGTCACAGGGTTAAGTTAAATAAAATCTGCTACGGTAGATAGTTTTGCAATACTTTTTATAATAACTGTACAATTTTAGAGACCTCTAACTAAAAATGAATTAAAAAAGCCTTTCAATGTATGCATTCTGAAAGGTTCATGACCAGTAAAATTAATTTTCTTTTTTAGATAGAGGTCAGTAAAATTGTACAGTTATTATAAAAAGTATTGCCAAAGTATCTGCCACAGCAGATTTCATTTACCTCTACTCTGTGTGGCTGTTTACCTGTGAAGCCAGAGGCGCATTACCAGTTTGCGCGTCTGGCTGTTCAGGTAAACTGTGTCACAGGGTTAAGTTAAATAAAATCTGCTACGGTAGATAGTTTTGCAATACTTTTTATAATAACTGTACAATTTTAGAGACCTCTAACTAAAAAAGAATTAAAAAAGCCTTTCAATGTATGCATTCTGAAAAGTTCATGACCAGTAAAATTAATTTTCTTTTTTAGATAGAGGTCAGTAAAATTGTGCAGTTATTATAAAAAGTATTGCCAAAGTATCTGCCACAGCAGATTTCATTTACCTCTACTCTGTGTGGCTGTTTACCTGTGAAGCCAGAGGCGCATACCAGTTTGCGCGTCTGGCTGTTCAGGTAAACTGTGTCACAGGGTTAAGTTAAATAAAATCTGCTACGGTAGATAGTTTTGCAATACTTTTTATAATAACTGTACAATTTTAGAGACCTCTAACTAAAAATGAATTAAAAAAGCCTTTCAATGTATGCATTCTGAAAGGTTCATGACCAGTAAAATTAATTTTCTTTTTTAGATAGAGGTCAGTAAAATTGTACAGTTATTATAAAAAGTATTGCCAAAGTATCTGCCACAGCAGATTTCATTTACCTCTACTCTGTGTGGCTGTTTACCTGTGAAGCCAGAGGCGCATTACCAGTTTGCGCGTCTGGCTGTTCAGGTAAACTGTGTCACAGGGTTAAGTTAAATAAAATCTGCTACGGTAGATAGTTTTGCAATACTTTTTATAATAACTGTACAATTTTAGAGACCTCTAACTAAAAAAGAATTAAAAAAGCCTTTCAATGTATGCATTCTGAAAGGTTCATGACCAGTAAAATTAATTTTCTTTTTTAGATAGAGGTCAGTAAAATTGTGCAGTTATTATAAAAAGTATTGCCAAAGTATCTGCCACAGCAGATTTCATTTACCTCTACTCTGTGTCGCTGTTTACCTGTGAAGCCAGAGGCGCATTACCAGTTTGCGCGTCTGGCTGTTCAGATAAACAGTGTCACAGGGTTAAGTTAAATAAAATCTGCTACGGTAGATAGTTTTGCAATACTTTTTATAATAACTGTACAATTTTAGAGACCTCTAACTAAAAAAGAATTAAAAAAGCCTTTCAATGTATGCATTCTGAAAGGTTCATGACCAGTAAAATTAATTTTCTTTTTTAGATAGAGGTCAGTAAAATTGTGCAGTTATTATAAAAAGTATTGCCAAAGTATCTGCCACAGCAGATTTCATTTACCTCTACTCTGTGTGGCTGTTTACCTGTGAAGCCAGAGGCGCATACCAGTTTGCGCGTCTGGCTGTTCAGGTAAACTGTGTCACAGGGTTAAGTTAAATAAAATCTGCTACGGTAGATAGTTTTGCAATACTTTTTATAATAACTGTACAATTTTAGAGACCTCTAACTAAAAATGAATTAAAAAAGCCTTTCAATGTATGCATTCTGAAAGGTTCATGACCAGTAAAATTAATTTTCTTTTTTAGATAGAGGTCAGTAAAATTGTACAGTTATTATAAAAAGTATTGCCAAAGTATCTGCCACAGCAGATTTCATTTACCTCTACTCTGTGTGGCTGTTTACCTGTGAAGCCAGAGGCGCATTACCAGTTTGCGCGTCTGGCTGTTCAGGTAAACTGTGTCACAGGGTTAAGTTAAATAAAATCTGCTACGGTAGATAGTTTTGCAATACTTTTTATAATAACTGTACAATTTTAGAGACCTCTAACTAAAAAAGAATTAAAAAAGCCTTTCAATGTATGCATTCTGAAAAGTTCATGACCAGTAAAATTAATTTTCTTTTTTAGATAGAGGTCAGTAAAATTGTGCAGTTATTATAAAAAGTATTGCCAAAGTATCTGCCACAGCAGATTTCATTTACCTCTACTCTGTGTGGCTGTTTACCTGTGAAGCCAGAGGCGCATACCAGTTTGCGCGTCTGGCTGTTCAGGTAAACTGTGTCACAGGGTTAAGTTAAATAAAATCTGCTACGGTAGATAGTTTTGCAATACTTTTTATAATAACTGTACAATTTTAGAGACCTCTAACTAAAAATGAATTAAAAAAGCCTTTCAATGTATGCATTCTGAAAGGTTCATGACCAGTAAAATTAATTTTCTTTTTTAGATAGAGGTCAGTAAAATTGTACAGTTATTATAAAAAGTATTGCCAAAGTATCTGCCACAGCAGATTTCATTTACCTCTACTCTGTGTGGCTGTTTACCTGTGAAGCCAGAGGCGCATTACCAGTTTGCGCGTCTGGCTGTTCAGGTAAACTGTGTCACAGGGTTAAGTTAAATAAAATCTGCTACGGTAGATAGTTTTGCAATACTTTTTATAATAACTGTACAATTTTAGAGACCTCTAACTAAAAAAGAATTAAAAAAGCCTTTCAATGTATGCATTCTGAAAGGTTCATGACCAGTAAAATTAATTTTCTTTTTTAGATAGAGGTCAGTAAAATTGTGCAGTTATTATAAAAAGTATTGCCAAAGTATCTGCCACAGCAGATTTCATTTACCTCTACTCTGTGTGGCTGTTTACCTGTGAAGCCAGAGGCGCATTACCAGTTTGCGCGTCTGGCTGTTCAGGTAAACAGTGTCACAGGGTTAAGTTAAATAAAATCTGCTACGGTAGATAGTTTTGTAATAGGTTTTATAATAACTGTAAAATTTTAGAGACCTCAATCTAAAAAAGAAAATTAATTTCACTAGTCAAGAACCTTTCAGAATGCATACATTGACATGCTTTTTCAATTCTTTTTCGATTTAAATTAAAATTAATAATAAGAAATTAAATGATGCTATTATTTTTTACTGTTTTTTGAATTATTGAATCATGCAATAACTTTGTCTTTTACTTTATAAATTCTTTTCTTATATTGTTAGCCTTTCTTATAATCATAAACTGAATAAACTTTATATTTTTTAGGTGTATTAACAAAATCATCGCACGGACGGAGGTTCATCAGAAGGTTGGAGAGCTTCGGTGCCTTTTAAGGGTTCAAGGGATGAGCCTCACAGGGAAGGGCGAGGTCGGGGCCCTTTCCAACCACCCCCCAAAAAAAAAAATTAATATAATTTCTTTGATTTATTTCAGGATTTCCTTTTGCAATCCATCCGCAGCCCACTTTCGTACTAGTTAATCTATACATCAGGTAAATGTTTATTGAATATATTAATTATATATTATAATAACAATTTTAATATTATATTTATTCATTATTTGTTTTACAGATTTGCTGTTTACTACTTCAATAACCTGATGTCCATTGGCAAATAATTTTATACTTGTTGTATTTAAAAAAAATGTTTTAATGTTCTAATAAAATTAAAAAATAAATAAATTTGTAGATTTTTGAATTTGCGCGCCTTTATTTGTAGATTTGTAGGTTAGGAACGCTCGCCGAATGCGCATCCGCGCTGTCAAAATGACCGCAATATGCCTGCAATATGACGGCGTGCACGCCGGCATTTTGCGCGGCGTACAGCGCCGCGATCCGCGCGCTCGGCAATTTGACCGCAACTTGACGTCAAAAAGCCGGGGTAGTTTGCCCGCTCGTGCGCGGCGTGCGCGACGTCATGTTGCCTTCAAATTGCTTGCATTTTGCCTTGCGATGTTTTCTGGGTATATATATATATATATATATATATATATATATATATATATATATATAATATCTATCTTATAAGCCATTTAAATCTCAATATTGTTGAAAGTAAGATTTCGATCGGGACTACGACCACCAAAAAATTCATGGAGATACCTTTTTATAGTACATAAGTTCCTGTATGGGTCCTAGAATGGCAGAGACCCTGTATCATTGGCTAAAAATAAAGTAAGGGATGGTAACGGAAAACCATAAACAAAGTTGGGGCTGTTCATAAAGTCATTGCCATAATCGTCTTCAGCATCCACGAAAACCCTTGAAGCATTTTTTCGGCGATTCTCCATGTTTTCACCCTCAAATCCCCTAAAATCACCCCTAGAGTGAGGGATGGGATGGTCAAAGTGAGGGCTGTTAATAAAATCATTGCCACAATTGTCTTTAGTATCCACGAAAACCCTTGAAGAATTTTTTCGGCGATTTTCCATGTTTTCAACATGGAACCCCCTAATTTCACCCTCTCAATGGGGGATGCTTGCATTTCCAATAATTTTTCCTCAATTGGTATGACCTACGGTTGAATTAAGAAAAAAAATCAAATCGATATCTTCATTTTTTGTGAAGATATTACGTTTGGAAACAGCGTTATATCCGATATAAGGGAAAGTGTGCTATATTCGTCAATATTATATATATATATATATATATATAAATATATATATCTACCTATATTATATAGACGTTTTGGACATACTCCCCCCCGCAGCCCCCCCGCAGCCCCCCCGCAGCCCCCCGCACAGCCCCCCCGCAAAATAAGGGAAAATTCTTCCATTTTTCATGTGATTTGAATAATCTGAAAAGCCCCCCCGCAGCCCCCCGCAGCCCCCCCACGGCCCCCCGCAGCCCCCCCGCGGCCCCCCCACCAGGCCCCCCCGCAGCCCCCCGCAGCCCCCCCGCACATTTTAGCTGCTTTTTCTTAAATATAATTTACTACTATAAAGAAAAACAAACCACCGTTAAAATATATCAGGTATAGTACTGCATTAAGATGTTGTATCAGCCTCGGGAAAATTCCACATTCTTCGTAGTAACTCTTCCAAGCCCCCATTACAAGCTCATAGCATAGTAGTATCTAAATTATATATAAGA
This sequence comes from Nasonia vitripennis, assembly GCF_009193385.2. NCBI lineage: Eukaryota > Metazoa > Arthropoda > Insecta > Hymenoptera > Pteromalidae > Nasonia > Nasonia vitripennis. The sequence goes on from NW_022279646.1 coordinate 1,419,458, forward strand.
GTAGAGATAAACCAATAGAGAGATAACTTAATAGCATATTATCACACTGTTGTGGGATCTGCTTTTCTACCTTTCTCGAGGCTTTCGCACGAGCACTGCGAGTGAGAAAATCGAGTAAGGTAGAAAAACACCTCCCACAACAGTATCATACGATATTTTATACCACGAGAGCCGAAAATTGCAATTAAAGTTTGCATTTTGAGGTTAGAGTGGTATAAATTTTTTTTTCTATTTTTTCCACACCACCTATGAGGTAAATAGACAGGAGCGTTTTTTTGTAATATTTTTTGTTAAAGTTTGACTTTGTTTGAAGTAAATAATTCTTATAAGGTTTTTATTTTGCTTTTGTATTGTTAACACTTTGATGTGCGTATACTAAGCATTGACTTTTGCTTTTATATTGTTGACACTTTGATGTGTTTATACTAAGCATTGTCTTTTGCTTTTGTATTGTTATCACTTTCGCGTGTTTATATTCAGCATTGTAAAAACTTTATAAGATCATAAATGTTTTTAATTTATCAATTTCCTACTAACGTAAATAATGACGGTACGTATCAACATATATCTACGTTAGATTTTTTCGGTAAATTTGATCTATATGGTGCTTTTCTTCGTAGACAATATTCCGTTAACCAAAAAGTAATTTGTAAAAGTTGTTGCCCGCATCACAATTTTTATATTTTAATCATCACTATATCAAATTTTAATAATATGTACTATATTTAAAAACAAATTACTTACTACTTGAAAAATGATACATATATATCGATGCAAGTGGTATGAATTTAACCTCTTTTTTTGTCTTGATTAAGCTACTTCTAACAATTACGTTGAAAGTTAAATTTACACTAAAACAAGAATCGGGGGGTTGGCGAGCGCAGCGAGCAGGGGGGCGGAGCCCCACTAGTATATATAATATACTATCAGATATTTCGGCAATACACTTTTTTTTATTTCCCTATTACACAACGAACAAAATGAGCCCTTATAGAGTCATTTTGACCGTAATTTCTTGTGAATCAAGACTTTTGATCACTTTTTCGGCGTTTGGGAACACTGTGGGCCGTTTTCTTTGCTACTTGCGGAATGAACCTCCTGTACCAGGATATTAATCCTGAAAACCGGCGTAACTCTTTGAGGTTCGTTGGCGGTTGCAGATCGGTGATTGCCCTTACTTTTTCTGGGTCCGTGTGTAGCCCCTCCTCGTCGACGACATGACCTAGGTATTTCAGCTGTTTTCTGCAAAAGTGGCTTTTCTCCGAATTCGGCTTCAGCTTGGCATCCCGTAATCGGCGGAAGGTTTCGCTAATAAGCTGTAGGTGCTGCTCAAAGTCCTCTGTAATAATAACTATGTCGTCGAGGTAACAGAACACATTTGGTTCTAAATCTGGTGTGATAACTGCGTTCATTAGCCGCATGAATGCTGCTGGTGCCGAGTGTAAACCGTATGGAAGAGAACCTTAAATTGAATTAAGCCTCTTCAAGGAACGGTGAAAGCGGTATACTTCTTGCTTTCCTCTGACAGCGGTATTTGCCAGTATCCATTTTTCAGGTCGATCGTGGTTAGGTACTTTGCTTCCCGGAGTTTGTTTAGTGTCGCGTGAACTTGTGGTAGCGGGTGTGCATCTTTGATGCTGATTTTGTTGATGCTCTGGAAGTTTTTGCAAAAGCGCGTCTTTCCATCATTTTTCTTTGCGAGAATTATGTTGAAGCTCCAAGCGCTGTCGGATGGCTGAATCACATCTTCCTGTAACATTTCTTCGACAGCCTTGTCGATTATTTGTTGCATGGCGGGGTTGTGTGGCCAGTAGCGTTGTTTGACTGGATTTGATTCGGTTACCTTTATGGCGTATTCGATGAGTGGTGTGGGGCCCTGGATACTTCCGAAGAGTTCTTTTTCATATTGGATGAGTTCGTCCACTCGTGTCTGCTGATCTTTCGAGATTTCCTGAATGCCGACGTCGCTGACTGAGAGTACCGAGGTATTGGACCGGTTGGGTTGTTATTCCTTTCCGGCTATGATCATGCGGATGTTCAGTTTGTGTAACGCATCCATCTCCAATAGCATCTCATGGCGTAGCCCTTTCATGACAATAAATTTGTTCCTGAAGGAGGTGCCGAGGGTCGTCTCCTTACTTTCCACATAGTCTGTCGCCTCGGTGGTTGAGCCGTCGGTCAGTGTAGCGATTGCCTCTTGCTTCCCATGCGCCAACCGTTGTTTCGTCCGATCATGGCGGTTTTTGGTGTTATGAACGAACTCACGGCCCCTGGGTCGACCAATGCCAGCACCGTCTCATAGTTTATTTGTACATTTACGAGGTATCGGAAGTCTTGGGACAGGCTCCCCCTACTGTAGAGCCGTCCCTTGGCGTGTTTCCCGAACGATCCGGGTATCCGTGGCAATCTCTTGTGAGAACGCCGTCCTTTTCGCATACAGAACAGAAGTTCCGTGCTACATTTTTGCAGTCGGCGCGGGAATGGCCGCGTTGTTTGCAACGCCAACATCATTCGGCTCTGTTATAATAGTCGGTGGTGTTTTTACTTGTGGATGCGCTATTGATGGCGGTTTTCCGTTCTTGTTCGCGCAGTTTTGCAGCAATATCTTCGTATCCTTCTATGCGCTGTATGAGCTGAGGTACGTCGGTTATCTCCTCCCTGCGCACCCATAATTGTAACTCGGGTTTCATATTGTAATATATATTATCGAGTTGCTCTATCAACGTATATCCTCCCCTTCTTCTCATCAGGGTCGTCAATGCATTGCAGTAAGACCTTATGTTCTCGTTGGGTTTTTGAACCCTTTCGGTGACTTGTCTTGTTAGATTCCGTCGCTCTCCGCTCGATAAATAAAAATTTCTTAACCTGATTTCGGGCTCCTCCCAGGTCCGACATTCGCTGGCGTAATGGCGTCGCCATTGCAGGGCTTCTCCTCGCAGCAGTTCCGGGGCTCCTTGCAGCAACTGTTCACCGGTAAATCCGTTCGATGCCTGTAGTTCCCGGACACGTTCTAAGAAAGAGTAGACATCTCTTCCCTCAAAATGACAGTTCCATTTGCGTATTTGGTCGAGAACTTTGTTTTCTCCTGGTGGTATTTCCGGTGGATCTCCGGTCGGGGTGGATGAGCGTCCGGCGTTGCGGGTCTCTTCAAGTGTTCGTTGGATTAATTCGTAGCGTTCGTGCTTTAGGTCTTGTTTCAAATCGGCTTCTTCGTCATGCCCATTTGGATGTTCTGCTTTTCCGATGAAATCCTGTGGATTCTTTCGGGCATATCGTTGGCGAAGCTCTACTACGGTACCCTCACAGTTGAGGTTTCTCCCCTGCAGCTCGGCGATAAGCTGCTCCTTGTTAAGGCGGTAAATCCAGCTGACCCTCATTATATAAAAAAAAATTCACTGGCTTTACTTCGAGACGAAATTCTGTGTACAATTTATCGTAAAAAAAAAAAATTAGGCGAAATATTCTTAATCAGGTCCCTATCAACTGCTTATCGTGCCGCGCGATCCGGCTTATAAAGGCGCGCGGCGCGGATATGTATAGGTGCGTTCACGACGCACCGCGTACGCCGCTCGCGCCACCTGGCTCGTCGTCGCTGAGTCGCTCGCCGGCTGCCGCGCTCCGCACTCGTGTCTCGTCACACACCAGAACATTTTTTGATTGACGATCCTTTGGTGTCACGTCCGGAACCATTTCTGGAAACTAACGAGTCCAATTCTATTTGTTCTAGATGGCATCTGCTCTCTTGCATACGCAACTATTTTTGGAAAAGGTGGAGCAAAGAGTATTTAACGCAAGCTCATCAGAAAGTCAAATGGTTCCGACCTAACAACCGACTGCAGGTGGGAGATCTCGTACTGTTCAAGGATGACTTGCTACCTCCAACCAAATGGCCATTGGCTCAAATTAAGGAGTTGCATCCTGACGCGGATGGACTCGCTTGTGTGGCTACGACACGCACGGCTTGAACTACATATAAACGACCAGGTAACAGACTTATTCTACTTCCTATCAATGTGAAGGCTTCAACACTACATCAAGACTTACAGAAGCAAAACGCAGCCGCCACGGCGGGCGGTTTCAGCTCTAACACATCAACTGAAGACTGAAAACCATTATCTTTAAATTAGATCAAATTCAGAAATCTTTAATACTGCAAAATCATTGCTTAAATAAATTATTTAGCTGTTTTCGTTGTGTTTCAGGTCGTTCTACTAACAACCCAAGGCAGGCGGTATGTTCACGACACATGCTCGATCGCACTCAAAGCAGAAAGTATCATACGCGAATTCGCTCTCCCGCCCCTCTTAGTATGCGAAGACGCTCATGTGATCACCTCTGCTCGGACCTCACGAGAGTTTTCCGGTCAGAACTGATTAGGCTACGGCAGCCGACAACACGAATTGTCTCCGAGCTTGAGTAACCGTCTCTAAGCGAAATTTATTTCAAGTCAACTCGTTTTTCATAATCAGCAATTTACGCATATACAGAGTTCAAGAATTGTTATATAGATTTAGTGTCAACATTAGTGATAATATACTAAGCATTTGAAGAGATTATTCAGTGTTTTTCTTTTCCCGACAAATCTTGACGCACTCTCCTCACGCCACCTACTATCTACTGCAACTGTTCTAGGAAGCGAACTCAGTCGCACCTACACTTTAAAATATTATAATAATAAACACGATTAACTGGTCCAGTTATCGCCAATGTCTACAAATATTTTGATAAAAAATAATAAAAAAAAATTAATTCTTATAAATACTGGTCATTTTTTGACTTAGTCATTGCCATCATTAGTTCTAAGTATACACGTAGATGGCCTAATTATAAATAATAACTGTTTGACTGAGTTATCGCATTATAAAATTTAAATATACAATATCAATTGTTTAGCTGAGTCATGGCCATTTTTCATTCCTACATATAACAATAACCGTTTGATTAAGATACATTAAAAAATGTATTACCTACGATAGTTATAATAATAGCTGTGTTTATATTATTATCCACATTGATCCTCTATAACTATAAAAAGCTCTAATTTAATCTGTCTGAAGTAAATAATGTATATATTATACTGTAAATTTACTTTAAAAAACTTGTATCTTCTTGTAGACGATATCTAGGTGCCAGGATGACCCCCATGTCGACGCGACGTCGTCTACAAGGGAGAGCACCACTTAAACATAAAATATACTAAAAATACTCCTGACTTTCGTAGACAATGTCCAGGTGTCAGGATGACCCCCGGGTCGAGGCGACATCATCTGAAGAGAAGAGCGTCACTTAAACATAAAGTATATCAAAAAATACTTTTGAATTCTCGTAGACGATATCCAGGTGCCAGGATGACTTCCTTATCTACGGGATATCGTCTACAAGAAAGAGCATCGGATATAACCTTAAACTTGTACTATAAGTGTATAAAAAGAAAATTTATATTTTTTTGTTTTAAATAAGAGATAAGTATATTTGTACGTACATACGCTACTTTGCTAATGTTTATTGTTAATGTTTGCAAAAACAAATTATTCAATAATTACAATTTCCGAGATAAATCTAGGCGTTTATATGCAAAGATTACAATGTTTGATTACGATGTTGGAGAATTAATTTTTGTTAAATATTTTCATGAAATATTGGAATTTTGCTTGTGCTTACCTTGTAAAGTGAGTTGATGATAAAATAAATAAATTGAATATATGTGCAATAGGTCGCCAAAATTTCAAATATATTTTATAAATGTAATTATTATTTTTCTCTATAATTGTTTGGCTAATAATTATTCAACAATAATAGAATATTGTGCACCAAGGTCGTAAAGTGGGCTTTTTTAAACCGAGTGTGGAGACTGCAATACGAGCCGAAGGCGAGTGTGTCTCTGAGCCGAAGACGAGTACTGTAAACCACATGAGGTCAAAAAGCCCGCTTAGCCCTTGGTGCACACAGTTGCGCGATAGTGTACTATACTCTCTCTCTCTCTCTCTCTCTCTCTCTCTCTCTTGCCCGAATTCGAGGGTGGTGTATGTCAGAACAATTAGTGATTTCATGTTAGTAATAAAATTGTTACAAAAAAGGTGTGGTTGAAAGGTGCTAAAGATTCTTATATTTTATTTTTACGACGTCGAATATGAATACTAAAAAAATTACTAAAAAGGATTGAAATCTCTGCAAAAATTAACTTTTATTAAAGTAAAAGGTTAGGCAAGTTTGATATATTCCGCAACGAAATTACAGATAAAAAGAACTGAGATCAATCAAACAAAGTCAAGTTTATTATATTTAAATGAAGCGAGGAACAACTCTCAAGATAATTAATACGTAACTAGCCATGTCCGTTTCATTGTACTTATGGAGTTTGTATGGCGTTCTAATACATAAAAAGCCAATTTTAGTTGTTCACTAATAAACTTGACTTTGTTTGATTAATCGCAGTTCTTTTTATCTGTAATTTCGTTGCGGAATATATCAAATTCGCCTAACCTTTTACTTTTTTAAAAGTTAATTTTTTTAGAGATTTATTATACAAAAATCACTTAGAAACAATTATGGAAAGTATCGTTTTTCATAAAAGTAAAATCTCAGATACCAATATAGAAGTAAATAGTGTCGCGGGCGCCGCGGCTTCGCCTGCTTTTCAAACTCGCCTTCGTGGCGTTACCGCCCTACTTGATTTCCGAATTTGAACACATTGAAATATTATGTTCCACTATAGCACACTTTGGCACACTTTGACACACTTTGGCACAAAATCCATTTCCACTAGGGTACATAAAACTTTTTAAATAAAGCTTGCAAATGAAAAACTGAGTCTGTAGCGTCGTAGTGTTAAGTTTAATGAATCGTTCTACTGAAAGAAAAATTCGATCGAACTTTCTGTTTTTCTAGAAGTTTGGAAATACAAAATACCCCGTGGCGGATTTGCGAAGCTTTGGCGCCAACATCCTCCAAGTGGGGTTGCCGATTTAGGTGTTACCATCCGCATTGTAACACATTCTTCGGCAACCCCGCTTCATAATTTTGCATTTTAAAAAATTCTATCTTATTAAATTAAAATTAAAAAATTTATTTTAGATGAATCGCGCGATTAGTCACGCGATTAATCGTTTGGCTAATCACGTTGAAAAAAGTTCGATAAATTAGTGCGATTAATCTTGCGATCATTTCCACGATTAATCACGCGAATAATCGCACGACTAATCTCGCGATTTTTTTCAGTAGGGAATAAAATTGTAAAATTTAAAGTAAAATTTCACGTAAAATTTTACATACTAGCAAATTTAGACGCACTCTGCGCGTTCTTTTTATCGTATAATATATTTTCTTAATATACGTTTTTTGAGGTTAGAAATTCATACATCTGCACAGATCGTGCGCAAAAATGAACAGCTAATCAGAACGGCTCTTCACTGTCCTTTAAGATGGCGCGATCAATTCTTTTAGATAGAATTAATCTTGACGTACAATCTTTTGTCAAATTTTACGTAGTCTTACAATTTTTTTAATGCTCTTGAAACTTTACATGTGAAAATTCAAAATATTTACATTAAATTTTATGTAAAATATTATCTTAATATTTTCAACAGGGCGTACTTCTTCTAGTCTCTAGACTCTAGAGTAAGAGCTGTCTGTTGTAGCCGAGTCCTTATGGTTATTCAAGGTGTTACGCGAGCCCTATACGCTCCATGTTAAATGATACTTATTTTAGTTCTGATGCGTAACTCATCGCGTAATACCTCGAATAGTAATAATCAATGTTATTTTTTCTACAGCCCGTTACACACAAAAAACGGACAGGAAATAGTACAAATACTATCTATATTTGAGGAACAGGAACAGATACAGGGAACAGCTTTCTGTATATAGATATACAAACCCATGTATGAGCTGTTCCAGTTTTCTGTTCTCTTTCGCGTATAACGGGCCTAACGGACCTACTTGTTCTACTACTTCATATTTGCTCCTTCCTTTTCTGTGCGAAGACCTTTTATGTTGCACCATGAAAACCAGGAGCATAAACACAATGCTATAGCTTTTCTCCACATTTTAATACAGCGCTCCGGAATTTTACACGGCAAAGGGGGCTTTCAGTGACAGAAACCTTTTTATATATAGAGATACAACTTTCATAAAAACAAGTAGAACACAAGCATAAATTATTTGTAATGCTCATTCTATCATTTGCACGATATTATCATGCACAAAATAATATTATAAAATAGTGTATAAAAAAACAAAAATTATAGTTATTTTCTTAATTGTGTATAATATATAATGCATATATTTTGCGCATACATCGCTACTTGCATACACAACAATTAACAGTGCAATATATTATCCCAAGGCAGCTTTATTGCAGTGACTTAATAGATTTTTAATTATTTTAATTTAGGAATATTACTTTTTATCAAGAAATATTTTTCAGAGCACCTAATCTATTTCTATTGCAATTAAAAAATGTAAACAAGAGTCATAACTACATTTGACTCAAGCACTATTGACAGCAACGCCCTCTGCTGGTACAAAATTGTATCTTAGAAATCTAGTGACTTTCCTATCTTGTTCGTGCTCCTGCTTCCTGGTCTCTAGTCTTCATGTGTTAAATGTCCATTGTCCGTATTACGTTTTAGCGTGCAAAAGCCCTAAAGTACAAAAAGCCTTTTTTGTATAAAAAGTGCAAGAACGTGCGAGACATATACACATAGTATGCATCGAACCGAGGATCGAGGGTCAACTTTATGTGATTACGAGACAACCTTTTACGTTTTACGAGACAACCCAAGATTACAAATATCCATTATAGTTACGGATTGGGTAATATAATAGGCAGAGAAGGAAGAAAAAAAAGTACGATACGTACAAACGTGCACGATTATATAATCAAAGTGAAAGATTAAACAAATGGTTGCAAAAAATTCTTCATATTTTTCCGCACGTGGGATGATTCCGTGTTTTTGCAAATAATTATTCAGACGCGATAAAAATAATCTCGACAGTTTTCGCTGATATGTCGTCTGCTTCTGCAGCACGAGCCACCAAGAGAGATGAACGAAAAATGCGTGATTGTCTATTACCTGGGCGAAATTTCTGCAAAAACGCTATCATCCCACGTATGGAAGAACCTGAAGAATAACGCGTATGCTTTTTCGCATCTAGAAATGGAGAAATCGCGTCGTCGTACGTCGAGAAAAATTACTTGCGGTAGTGAGCGTACATGCATGCCGTTTCGCGTGTCATGTCGATAAAACAGAGGAACTGTTAGATGGCGGCTGGCGCGCAACTTGAACGAAGAAGGAAAGAATGAGTTTCGCAGGGCCGTGCGAATACGTTTGAGGGGCATGAACTTTAAGCTTAGATTATAATTATTGTTATGATCTAAACTATGAAACCAATTTTTTGCGACATTTTTTTTATTCAATTCATAAATGTGAATAACTTTAAATAACTATTATTTACGTCCTAAACATAGTTATTTACGCTGATTCGCACACAAATGTGTCACTGGGGTAAATAATTGATTTGGATTCGAAAGAAGTGCAATGCAATAATTATACTTTATTTGAACAAACAGTTACTGATTATAATTAAATGTGCAATTATTATAAACAATGTTTGGGGCACTGTTTCTGTCTTTTTCAACATTCTCTTTCTTCTCCTTCTTTTTCTCCTTCTTCTTCTTTTCCAAAACAACTCGTAAATCAATTTTTTTCTCTCTTCAAAGAATACAAAGTATATATATTGTATTTTTTGTAAAGTTTTATAAATTCGTATTCAAGTACGATACAATACAGAACCACCCATGTCTATACATGTACACGCCCAGATACGTAGCATTCGCCGTTCCACGCCAACTGAGCGTGTGCCTCTCTCCCGACAAAATGTCCGTTTGAATTTGTGAAAGATATAGATACTAGTGCGATAAAAAATATTGTTACACAGCCTACCTATAATTAATTAATGGTTGTTAAACGAAAAATCGCCATGAAATTATCGCACATGCAAGATTAACAATCTTATTTTTCATAAATTAATAAAAAGAGAAACCAAAAAAACAAGCCTAGGTATATTAACATTTATATTATAGAAGCTGATATAGATAAAAAAGATAGGTCATTTATTTATTACTTTAATTAATTTTATGGATAATTTTATCAGAAAAAAATGAACTTTCAAAACTCAAAAATCGCTACAATACGAGTAGATACATACGGACATTTTACAAAAACACTATTTTTCGACCTAGAATACTTCAAAACACACTCCCAACATGTTTTTGGACAAACTCTGAAAATCACTATTACAAAGATTCCTTAGTAAGGAAGTAAAATCTGATCGATGTATAATGTATGTCATTGGATGAATTGAACCCGTACGTAAATGTATATTTGTATATAATATAGATGTACTCTATAGGTTGGATTTCAATGCAAATTCACTATATCGGAACAGATCTGCGTATCACCGGGTACGTTTGATTTAGGAACGTACGTTCGTTTTTAACATGTGTAGTATATCTATACATACTGATGTATATATATACTACATATGTTAAAAACGAACGTACGTTCCTAAATCAAACGCACCCACCGAGTGTATACGTATGCACAGTACCAGTGAGACGAATGTTTACTTTCTATGTGAAAACTGAAGAGTAAACATTGTTCAAGCAGATAAGGTTATTTGCGAGTATGAGTTTACCTTCTCTCCAGTTGTTCTCTCCAGCGCCTTCTTTTCTGCAAACGCTGCTGCCAGCATCCTCTTATTGTTTCCTCCGCTCTTACTTCTTCTTCCCATGATGAAATTCTATAAAAATGTATAAATGTTTTACTATGTTATGGAAAAATGCATAACACATAATTACTTGAAATAATGACAATACTCACGGTTACACAGTCCTATGATTATACTGTTGAGTATTCGCTTCTCCTACTACGCCACCTCCAGAAAAAAAGATTGGCGCTCGCGAGCGATTCAGTCATAGATAATACAAAAGCAATGCATTTTCCATGGTCCGCTAATCTATATGGCTTTCTTACTTATACTACGTGGAGGGGGTCAGTATAGCTAATCACATGTGGAAGGCGTGAACCTACACACTGTTTCGCGCTCTTTTACACCTCCGTGTTTACTTTGTGCTTTTCCGATTGACTGTTGTATACGAAGTAAATCAAGGCAATCAAACAATCTGTTGCATTTGCATTGTACGTGTCATAATAAATAGTACTTTTCATTATAATTTATTATAATTTTCTTGACAATGGAAAACGGAAAAGAAGTGGTTCGAGTTGTAACAGATAGTTCTGGGAGAAGAGGAATGAGTATGCCCAACAAGAAACGATATCGTCTGAGTGGAAAAAGGAGAAGCTTCCGAATGGCTTACTTGAAGCGGTAAGGAAATAAACATTTATATATTACGCGCGTAAAAAGCGAAGGAATTGACGGGTCGCCTTCGACCTGGTCGGTGATTTCGAGCATTTACACGTGATACGCGGTCTCTATTTTCTACCGCGGGCGGTATACTGCTTTTCACTACAACGGCCTTACTCTCGGTCCGGCCAGCGATATGAAAAATTATTCTACAACACTGCGGGGCATACATCCTCATATATGTGATGCCGATATAGGGGACTTACATAGATTTGCTAATGGGATCGCGTACACTACGGCCAACAGTCTGCGAATTGAAAGCAGATTTTGTCGCTCCGCCTAAATTATATACTCGGCTATCCGATCGTTTTATTCACCATTACAGTTTGTCTGTGTATATACACATAAATATTAGTACATTATTAGATTATTTCAATAACTTGTATTGCCATATACTATATTGTATGTGAAAGTGTTTTACGTTCAACATTTTTAATTATTTTAATTCGCTTTTATGGAAATAATAATTTTAAATTATTAAATTTATGAAAATGATATGAAGACTTTTGATTATTATTATATTAAACTTTAATATTTTTATTATAAATAAATTAATTTTATTGTATTACAAAATATCATTGTTTCATATTTATATAATTTAAAATAAATTATCTTCAATATTATTTTTTAATTAAACTATATAAATATAATATTATTAATATAATAACAAATAAAGTTATAATATTAACTATTACTATTATTAAATTATTATTTCCTATCTCTTAATTAAAAAATTTGTTAATATAAATAATTCAAGCATTTTTAAGTATTATTTCTCTTCATCTTATATCGTAATGATTAAATAGTTTACGATACTCGTGCGCGTAGGTGATCATCACACTCGCTACGCTCGGGCGACAAGATGCGCTCATACGACAATCACCTACTTCGCACACACGTATCGAAATATACTATTTTGACACACTGTGTGCGAAATTTGATTTTTCAGTAGTGTTTAGTGTGTGTAAAATACAGGATTCGCAAAGTCGAAAGAAGGCATGTGCGACATTTTTATTTTGCACACAGCGTGTGCGAAACAGTTTATTACGCGCACGCCGTGTGCGAAACTCTTTATTTCGCGCACTCGTTGCACAATGTACTATTCCTTAATTTCATTGGGATAATAATAACTATAGGGATAAAATTATTTATCCAGAATATTTCTAAAATCTGACATTCTGAATGACATTAAAATTTATTTGTATACTATTAATAATATAAAGATTTAATGGAAACTAGCAGGATTCACTTGTTTCGCTCGCGATTAACATAAGGATTAACATAATGTTTTATTCAACGTATATTATTATAATATACAATTTTATTTTAATCATAAATGAATAAATTGTAATAAAAAGTTTTTTAAAAAGAAGAAATGTACATTTTGTTACAGTAGAATCAAAGATCCTTATCTTTCGCGCAGATACACGGTAAAGAAACATGATAAGAAATATGTTATTTATAGAATAATTGATGTGCTACGTGAACCCAGAAATTTGTCCGCTAAACATTTTGCTCAAAAATCTTTCAAAAAAAAAATATAAAAAAATTTATATGCTGTAACGAAACATGATAAAAATATGTAATATTTATAAAAGAAGTGATGTGCTAGGTGAATCCGGAAAGATTTCCAGTCAACATTGTGCTTGAAAAATGTTTACAAAAAGAAATGTAAAATTGTTCACTGTGAATTCTAAATTATTTAAGGGATTGAAAAAAGCGTCTATATTTCCTGCACATATATACTACAAAAAAGAATGATACAAATAAATAAATTCCCAAGGATTGAAAGATTTGAACGAAAATGATCAAATATAATATATTCCTAATTGTGGTTACATTTAATCCGATATATTTTAGTATTATTATCTTTATTAATACTTTTATTAATTTTTTCAATAATGATGTTATATAGTTATTAATATATGTCATGAATTATATAATGTACAATTATTTATTAGTATTTTTATTTATTATAGCAATATTATCAATACTTATTAGGCTAAATATATTTATAATTTTAATTGTATAAGATGGTTGAACTTTAGGGGGGATCATTATGAGGGACTCGTATCCAGAAAATTTATTACTTGACAAAAATTTCCCCGCGTGGAGGGCTTTATTGGATGTTTTTTCCTATAAGGCTTTATTTTTTACCCTTTTTTACGAGTTATACACGGGTTGTACACTTAAATGGGGGCGCCACAGTATAGATTCTCACCGAATAGGATATCCAATATCAAATTCTAGCTGTCAGGTTATCAGTAAGAATGTCCCATTTATCATTATTACAGGAAAGGAAGAATAAATGCTCCGACTGATGTACTTGAGGATTTCTTACAAGATCATATAGCACATGAGATAACGAACGAAGTCGTTAATGATGTCCATGAAGCGGCTTCTGAAGAAAGTAGAGAAGATGGAATAACAATCAGCTGTATTGAAAACCTTCCAACGTCATCAGCTCTATGCAAAGAAGGAACTGAAAGTACTACAACTGATTATTCAGCAGGAAGCCATGACACCATTGGCAGAGTAACCGGTGATTACATAATTCGTGGATCAATCCATCAAGGTGATACACGTTTTCCTTCTACATCAAGAGGAATACAGTGTACTGCTATTGCTGCAACAGCAACAGCCATGACAGCTGTAAAGCACCCAACAACCTGGACCGCGTCAGACATCGATGAAATAGTGTGTCGTGGCGATCAGCTCTTCACGATTAGTATCGAAGCTCCTGAAAATCATCCTGATCAAGAAGAAAATCCTCATTATTTAACAGCTGAAGAAGTTGCAAGAGAAGTCATGATTTTTGGGAAAAGATATCGATGGAATGTTGAAAATGTTACTTATGGACATTTGGAAAATAATTTCAGCGAAATGGGTCTTCCAAATTTGAGGAAACTTTTAGACAGTATGACTTTGGAAACAATGAATGGAATATTGTTTTGTTGTAAAAGAAAATCATGATGATTTACATAATCGTCTTCGAAAAAATATTCCATCTAGGAGAGGATATGATTTTGATGGGCAATATCAATTTACTGTGATATCTGTGGAAGTATTAGATGATGAAGGGAGCCTCACTGTCGATGGTGCACCCGTTGAGGGCCAACAATCGCAAAACAATGAATCTGGTGAAGTTCAATTTCAGCAAGCACCATCTACGATATTATCAGATAGCAATAATACGAGGACAGAATCTTGTAGCAATATGCCTTTTGAAAATGTGCTACAACACGATGATGGTATGAGTATTCCCGAAGAGAACGACATTTCCACAACTACGTCCATTGATAAGGAAACTGTGAATAAAACGTTCCAAGTACAGGAGAGAGAGAGAGAGAGAGAGAGAGAGAGAGAGAGAGAGGGCGAGAGAGAGAGGGGTTGAGAGAGAGAGAGAGAAAGTGAGTGAGAAAGGAGAGACAGAGAGAGAGAGAGATAGAGAGAAAGAGAGAGAGATAGAGAGAGAAAGTGAGTGAGAAAGGAGAGAGAGAGGGTGAAAGAGAGTGAGTGAGAGAAGGTAGGGGGGAGGATAGAAGAGAGTGAGTGAGAGAGAGAGGGAGAGAGAGAGTGAGAGTGAGAAAGAGAGGGCGAGAGAGAGAGGTTGAGAGATTAGATTAGATTAATTGGTTTTATTTTGTGTGTACGATGTGTTGTACGATCAATTATGTACAGCAGGAGTAGTAAGAGTACAGGCATAATAATAGTATAAGATGTCTGTTGTAGTAGATGTGTAGTGTGATGATAAGGTGAGAATGAGTTAAGCGAGAGTGTGTGAGTGTGTGCGTGTGCGTGTGCGTGAGTGTGAACATGATGTTCATGTGTTTTCGAGTTCTAAGAAGTGCTCTTTAGCTAGTTTCTTGAAACCTGAGATAGAAGCAGTATTACGAATGTGTGATGGTAGGTTGTTCCATAGGTATGAAGCGGTGATATGAAACGAGTTCCTCAGCGTCTCCGTCGCGAAGGTAGGAATATCCAGAGGTGTCACCTCCCTCCTAACAGGCCGGAGTGTTACGCGGAAGTCGAAGTATGCCAGTACATATGATGGTACGGCTGTGTTAAACATCTTTCGTAAGAAACAAGCAGTGAAATACTTCCTGCGTCCTGCAGTGGTTAGCCACTGCAGCTCCCGCCTGTACGGGGAGATGTGCTCATCTCTCCTTACACCGTAGATGTAACGAATTCCTGTATTCACGAGCCTCTGTAGTTTTAAGTCGAGTTCCTGCGTCAGGTCACAGTATACAAGAGAGCAATAGTCAATAAGGGGAAACAGGAGCCCTTGCACTAAGTGCTTGCGCAACCTGAGATTGGTACTCTTTCTGAAAAAGTAAAGCTTGTACATTAGTGAGTGAGCACGCTTACACACTTTTGTAACGTGCTCCTTCCACGTAAGATTAGAGTCGAGCACCAATCCCAGATTATGCACGGAAGATTCAAAGCTGACCTGGGCACCCCCAATGATAATATAGGTCTTAGCTGTTGAGGGTAAGGCGTTTATGTAGTAGGGAGAGCCCAGGACAATTGCTTTGGTTTTAGCAACATTAAGTTTTAGCCTGTTCTGTGCAGCCCAGCCCATTATCCTCTCGGCATTAGCACTCATCTTGTTTGATAAAGAATCGAGCTCTTCAAGGTGGCATTGACTGTAAATTTGCAAGTCGTCCGCATAGATGAGATGGGAAACATCGGTATCAAGGCAGAAACCGATGTCGTTGATGTACAATGCGAACAGCAAGGGACCCAGAACGGATCCCTGCGGGACGCCGATGTTAAGATGCCGAGGAGAAGAACGCTCACTATTGTCACCAACGACGGCCTGCTCTCTCCCAGACAGGTAGGAGGCAAACCAGCGAATGACTTGCTTTGAGAAGCCGAAAGTGGATAGCTTTCTCAGGAGCCTGGCGTGACACACAGTGTCAAACGCCTTGCTAAAGTCGAAGAGAAGGAGTAGTGTTACTTTCTTTTTGTTTATCCCGATCTTGGCATCATCAGTTAGCTTAATTAGGCCAGACTGAGTGCTGTGACCAGTGCGGAAGCCTGTTTGAAGGTTGCCTAGCAATAGCCTTGATTAAAGGTATTCTGAGACTTGCTTGTGCACCAGCCACTCCAGGGCCTTGGAGAGAAAGCAGAGAAGTGAAATCGGACGGTAGTCAGTCAGGGCTGTTGGTGAACTGATTTTGTTGAGTGCGCGCACAAGTGACAATTTCCAGGCAGATGGGAAGCAGGGTACGCTCAGAGACAGGTTGAAAATGTGACTTAGTAAAGGAGCGAGAACCGGCCATGCTTTGAGATGACAACCTGTGGGATGCCGTCACTTCCCCTGGCCTGGGTGTCAAAGTGCGATACCGCAGCCAACACGTCCGATTCCGTTATAGGGCTGAACTCAAAATGTTCCAGGAGGTCAAGACTTTCCAGGGTGAGAAGATAATCCTCAACAGCAGGAACAAACGGATCGTTGGAGATCGCGCTGAAATGCCTGTTGAGTTCATCTGTTGTAAATCGAGATGGTAAGGGGGCCTTGGTGGCAGAAATTCCAAGTTTCTCCAGCTCTTTCCAGATCTCGGCAATGTCGGTCAAGGTAGACAGGCGTGAATAGTAATAATTCAGCCTGGCTTCCTCGACTTGTTTATGGGCATAGTCTAGCTAATCTGTAAATGCGGAGATCTTGATCGAGCCTAGAGTCCCTGAAACGCCTGTAAAGTCTATCCCTCTCGGATACAAGGTCACGAAGAGCCGCGGTGTACCACGGGTGACGTTGTCGTCTTGGTGTTACAGTCCGCAATGGGGCGAGATGGTTAATGGCGTTAGTAAGGTTAGTGTTAAGTAAGGATATGCATTCGTCGAGTGATGAAGTGTTGAGAGATGACCAGTCACATTCGCTAAGAAAGTCCCTTAGCTTCTCGGCGCTGATTTCTTTAAAGTTTCTGTAGGTGTAAGTGTTAGGTACGTAGCGTGGAATCTGTACGTCGAGAGTGGCCGTGATAAGATCATGTCCGTTGATGAAAGGTGCGTCTGTCTTCCAGTATGACAGCAGGCGATCCTGCTCGTCGATTAGACATAGGTCAAGCCAGGTATCAGAACCCTGTTTATGGTGCGTGGCACCATAGGGAACAGACAAAAGGGAGTTCTCATCAATGAAGGCCCTGATGAAATTGGCATCTTCAGATGAGGAAAGTTGGTCAGAATTGAAATCTCCCATTATGACCTTCGTGGAGTAATTGTGCATGTGAGTTGTTAGCTGGTCTATAAAGTTAGAGCCTTGGAAAAAAGGAGCATGAGGTGGACGATAACATAAGTTATCGACGGAGTGAAAGAGTAGGTGTTGTAACTCTTATGGCCAGATGGAGTGTTAGTGGATAGAACGCGAAAGTACCGACCTCGAAAAGTGTGAAGACGCCTTGAGGGTTCTCCCGCGATGCAGCAGATGTCACCACGATGTTGATTGCGGAGAGAAAGAGACGCCGTGCAAGTGCGAAAACAAGCCAGGCCTAGCGAAGTAGATTTGCAGGTTAGGAGCCGTGTAGAAAGTTTGCAGTAGAAAAGATGACAGAGAAAAATTGCAGCCTTCGGCGATTTATATATCGACGTGAAGGTTGCAAAATGGAGCGTGCAACTATCTACAACAGAAGAGGGCCCGAAGGCAAGGAGCAGCAGAAAAGCAGTACTAAAGAGAGATAGATCAGCAGAGCTGTTAACTGTACTCACCAGAGAGAGAGAGAGAGAGAGAGAGAGAGAGAGAGAGAGAGAGAGAGAGAGAGAGAGAGAGAGAGAGAGAGAGAGAGAGAGAGAGAGAGAGAGAGAGAGAGAGAGAGAGAGAGAGAGAGAGAGAGAGAGAGAGAGAGAGAGAGAAGAGAGAGAGAGAGAGAGAGAGAGAAGAGAGAGAGAGAGAGAGAGAGAGAGAGAGAGAGAGAGAGAGAGAGAGAGAGAGAGAGAGAGAGGAGAGAGAGAGAGAAGAGAGAGAGAGAGAGAGAGGAGAGAGGAGAGAGAGGAGAGAGAGAGAGAGAGAGAGAGAGAGAGAGAGAGAGAGAAAGAGAGAGTGAGAGAGAGGGTGAGAGAGAGTGAGAGAGAGGGTGAGAGAGAGTGAGAGAGACAATGTGAGAGAGAGGGTGAGAGAGAGGAGAGAGAGAGGGAGGGAGATACGTTTTCTTATCCTTATTTTTTGAACACATTAAGCTTAATGAAATATATTAAATACATATATTCACAAATGCAATTTTGTGACGATTTCTTGCGTAGGATTATTACGCAAAGGGGCGTTTTATAATTGCCTAAGCTTCATGGCTAGCCAATCATAAATTCTGGCTACTATTTTTCTGCGGCAATGATCATTTACTTTATACAAGCCTTGCGTCTAAAGGGTTTCAATGGATTATGATGCGTCTCAGTGGTATTCATTCATTATGAATTATTTTTTAAAGATAATTCAATAGTGATATGAGTAAAAACAAATAAAATAATGATATATTTTATATCGTTATAGGATATACAAGAGATTCCGAAGTGCTTTACTTTATTAATACGTACTTTATTTTATTCAAATAAGTCGAACTTTATATAATGTTACAGTGAAATAGTATTTTCTTTGCCAAGGGCGAAAAGTGGGCTTTTTTAGGCGTTTTGTTTTTCCCGTTTATGCCTCAAAACGCCCGCATAAGTGAACCGCGAAATGTTTTTGCCCGCTACTTGAAAAGCGTGCGAAAAAATTAAAAAATGCCCGTTAGTCAACGTAGCATGCGTTTTTTTTGTTCGCTGGTCTGAAAAGGGTAACTATAGTCCCGCTTAGTGGGTCAAAAATATGCGGAAATCGTGCATGTGTTATATGCTCTTGTATATCTATTCGAATTCAAATATTACAATTAATTAGTTGTACACTACATAGCCTCTCTAATCCAAATATCAACTTCTCCGTCAAGTGGTGAAATCGGTTATCACAAACGAGGCTCTGATTAATTTTATAATTTATGAATATGATTTAATCGATTGTAAGATA
The DNA here is from genome assembly GCF_009193385.2 of Nasonia vitripennis. Taxonomy (NCBI): domain Eukaryota; kingdom Metazoa; phylum Arthropoda; class Insecta; order Hymenoptera; family Pteromalidae; genus Nasonia; species Nasonia vitripennis. The sequence goes on from NW_022279646.1 coordinate 1,438,878, forward strand.
CAACTTTTATAAGAAGAAAATATTTTATAACTTAATTTATATTATTTTATAGATTAATATCATAAAATAAACAATTCAAGCGTTTCTTTCCAATCCAAATCAATTATTTACCCCAGTGACACATTTGTGTGCGAATCAGCGTAAATAACTATGTTTAGGACGTAAATAATAGTTATTTAAAGTTATTCACATTTATGAATTGAATAAAAAAATGTCGCAAAAAATTGGTTTCATAGTTTAGATCATAACAATAATTATAATCTAACCTTAAAATTCATGCCCCTCAAACGTATTCGCACGGCCCTGCGAAACACATTCTTTCCTTATTCGTTCAATTTGCGCGCCAGCCGCCAGCTAATAGCTGCTCTGTTTTATCGACATGACACGTGAAACGGCATGCATGTACGCTCACTACCGCAAGTAATTTTTCTCGACGAACGACGAGGCGATTTCTCCATTTCCAGATGCGAAAAAGCATACGCGTATTCTTCAGGTTCTTCCGTACGTGGGGTGATAGCGTTTTTGCAGAAATTTCGCCCAGGTAATAGACAATCACGCATTTTTCGTTCATCTCTTTTGGTGGCTCGAGCTGCAGAAGCAGACGACAATCAGCGAAAACTGTCGAGATTATTTTTATCGCGTCTGAATAATTATTTGCAAAAACACGGAATCATCCCACGTGCGGAAAAATATGAAGAATTTTTTGCAACCATTTGTTTAATAAAATATTTAATAATAAATCCGTAGTTCGTCGAGAAAAATATTTCCGGTTTACTTGGAATCCGACGCTCTGATTGGCTGTCTCAGAGGTATAGAGCACTCTTAATCAGTTGTCTTCAAGCTATGTCTAAGTACAAGATTGTTTCAAACAAAATAATACAGGTGAGTTATTTATTTTATTAGCAAAAATAGTTCACTAGCAAAATTTTCGTAAAACTTTAAAAATAAAAAAACTTAAAAATTTTTCAAACTTTCAAACCAACATATTTTGCTGTTCTTTATTACTGCAATTTGCACCATGAAAAAAAACGCTGCCAGTTCTTGCTCTGCTCCTCAATTTACAGTCTCTTTACTCGTTTCCAAATAAAACTTCTATCTGACTTTATTCTAAAGTATAATTTAAGATTAGCATTATTCATATATGTTATAAACCCTTACTGTATAGGTATTTTTTATAGTACATTACTGTATAATATTCTTTCATTCATTGGCATTATATCAAAAGTTTTGTAGATAAACAAATATAAAAGTCGTCTTTTGTGTTGATTATTATTAATACTTCTACGATTAGAAAGTCATAATGAAATATATTTCTAAAAAACTTCAAAAACCAACCTGAAACGTCTCCTAATTTCAGATTTGGCCCATTCTTGTCATATTCCCCATTATTGAATTACATCTTACGTAAATTTAATAATTTTGTTTGTCTCTGCTCAAAGGAGTTTTAATCTTAATGTCTCATAAACTAATCGGTTTCATAAGCTGCAAAAAGAACTTAGCCGAGATAAGCAAAAGGTCTATCTTTTCCCAAAATTTCAACTTAATTAATGTCTTTTTACTCCCATAATCGTACGTCATAGATAACCAATTTTTTTGGTTTTCTAGCCTGTCTATTTCTAGTCTTTCTTAGCCACTCATACATACTCATGAAAAACTGGAAAAATTAGATTGCTTAATAATACGAAAAATTATTTCAAAAAGTATTTACATACACCTGTTAATATTAACTTCAAAAAAATTTGAATTTTTGAAATCGTCTGCTTTGTGAATGTGCATGCGCTTTCCGAATTGCTGACCGTCGCGGTACTTCAAGGCGCCTTTTCACCGAGATCATTTTAATCGATTTTTTTTCGACTTTCGATGTATCGTTTTATCTCAATAAAGCTCCTGGCTTCTCCAAGCTTTCGTGTCAAAGTTCTTGCGATCAATCAACTTTTTCGACACCGCGGATCGCGCCTTAGGCCCCTGGAGCACCGCGCCAGAAAACGCAAGCTAAGTTTATTGATGAGAAAGAGAAAAATCCCTGGAGCAGGCTTCTCCGAGTTTTCGCGTCAATGTGCATGCGATCAATCGACTTTTTCGACGCCGAAAATCAGGCCTTTGGCCTTTGGAACGCCGCCCTTGAAAACAATCCAATTTTATCGATGAGAAAGAGAAAAATCACCTGAAGCAGGCTTCTCCAAGGTCTTGTCTTTAAGTGTTTTCGATTAACAGTTTTTTTACGCTAAGAATCGCACCTTTTGACCTTTAACGCGCTGTCCTTGAAAATAAGAGCTAGTATTTCTATTGAGAACATAATTTCGTTCAAAATTGAAAATCATAGAACAGTTGATAGATTGTATTTTTACTAGCAAGAAACCTAAATAAACTGTTGAACATATTAATATTTCTTGCCCTTGTCCCTCTTCGCCAATGTTCAAAGGGCCCTCCTTTCTCTCGAATGCACGCTTCAGCGCAACGCAAGATGTCGTGTGTGGCTCGTCTAACCATAGGAACGCTGTTCGCATGGTCCCTAATGCGATTTCGCAACTCCTCTACATTTTCAGCTGCAGCATTATGTTACATCTGTTTTATGGCGTATCCCCAGAAAAAATAATCCAATGCATTTAAGTCTGGTGAGCGAACTGCCAATGGTATTGGCCCCCCACGTCCAATCCATCTATCTGGGTAGATGTTGTACAAATAATTGTGGACATCAATCGCAAAATGTGCTGGAACCCCATCATGCATAAATATTATGTTTTCCTGCTCCTCAGGGGTCAGCACTGCGTCTAGTAGCCCAGGCAGATCTTCTTGCAAGAATTGCAAATAATTGGGCCCATTGAGTCTATGTGGCAGCTTCCATGGTTCTATTAGTTGATTCCCGATCAGGTCTGCCCACATGTTCACCGAAAACCTGTTTTGAAAGCGATCTGTAAAAATAAATGAATATTTTTAATTTATAAATATTAAGTTAATATTTTAATAGATTTTTGTCTGTGTGAATTTTGATGTTTTGTGCATGAATTACTAGCATACAGATATGTCGGGCGTCTAATTGTTTTATTAATAGTGGAGGATATGCAAAAGATATATTCTCGGTATTATTTTTCCTCTCCATATTAATAGTATTAAAATTTAAATTAGGAAAAAGTGGGAGGATAACCCTGGTTATAAACTTCTCTCAAACAACAATTATATAAAAATAACCGGCAACGTTTCGTCCCTGGTGGGGACCTCCTCAGGCCTTTATTAACAGAAAATAAAATAATGAACATCAGTCATAATATAATATAAAAATACACTTGGATGTCAGTTGCTTAACAAAACAATAAAGAACTAGTCATATTAATATGGTATGACTAGTTCTTTATTGTTTTGTTAAGCAACTGACAGTTATTTTTATATAATTGTTGTTTGAGAGAGGTTCATAACCAGGGTTATCCTCCCTTTTGCCTGATTTAAATTTTAATACAATATATTCTCGGTGTTAGCCCGAAAGTAGTAAACTGAATTCGCGCCAACTTAAAAAAAAACAACATATCGTTATATCGTCGGTCCCTACGAAGGGTAGTACGGTTGAGATTTGCCGCAAAGACTAGTACGTTTTAGATCTTTCCTACATGAAAAAATCCAATTGTTTTGAAGAAAAACAAATAGTTATTTTGGTTAAAACTAAAAGAATTTCAATATTTTCAAAGTTGCCAAAAAATTTTTGAAAAATTTTTATTGGAAACTTTCCTACATGAAAAAATCCAATTGTTTTGAAGAAAAACAAATAGTTATTTTGGTTAAAACTAAAAGAATTTCAATATTTTCAAAGTTGCCAAAAAATTTTTGAAAAATTTTTATTGGAAACTTTAATTAGGAGAAAACAAATATTAAATGCCATAACAACTTTTTAAATTTCGAAATTTTTCAAACATTTTTTGTATCTATATATATATATATATATATATATATATATATATATATATATATATATATATATATATATATATATATATATATATATATATATATATATATAGATTAACTTTATTACCTTCTTAAGCCAAATGTGAATTTTCGTTTGCCCACCAAGGGGCATCGAAATTCCAGGCGCGGGCGGTTCTTCTTCAGCTATGATGTGCAGTTTGCAGGAATAAACCGAACAAACGATACTGACTGTTCCGAAAAGTTTGGTAAGTCGCAAATCGTATAAACAAAATAAATCGGACGTGGAAACAACGGAGACAGACTAACAGTGCTATACTCAAAAACATTATATTGAAACAAAAAAAAAATATCACTCGAAGATATGGCTAACTGGCAATTGTAGATCGATTGCGTGCGACAACTTTTTAGCCACTGCTATAATGTCATAGCTCTAGCGTTTTTTCGTCTTCAAACCACAAAGTAAAAAAATGGATCAAACCAAGAATTTTTTATCTATAAAATTTGTTCAACAAGTTAACTTTCCAGTAACTGATTTGAATTCACAGCGTTTGCTACTTTCATGATTTGAATTAATTATAAGCCTTGTCTCCCGAAGATGAAATCGTTTTAAGCCGCTTATCAAATTCCCAATAATACAATAATTCACATTTCTATAGATTTTTCATTAACAGCTGTAAAATTCGATCGCTTTCAATTTTTAGGTTCTGGACTTTGTACCTGAGATACAGTGCAGTCGAGGGGCAAAGGAAAGCTGAGCGAGCAACTTCTGCGACGTCGATATAGCTTTTACGCTGATGCCCCGAAATGCCAGAGGCCGCGGTTCTTATATTTTGTATAAAAAAACTTTTTATTTCTAAGCTATACTCCTCTCAAGACTCGCCAGTGATTCTCGTAAAAACTTTCTCGCGACTCTTTGCAAGCAACATGCCGGTAGTTTTTCGGTTTTTCATGGTAAAATGAGCTTACGTCTTTAAGTGCTACTCCGGTCGAGTTTTCGTAGTTGTTGACGAAAAAAAGAACGTGATCGTGCCTGCGAAACTTGGATACCTCAGCTCCGTTACGGTCGGATCTGTGGTTTTTCTTGCTTGTAATATCAAAAGAGCTTGTAATATCAAAATAGTCTTCTCTTGGGTCGCTGCAGAAGTTTGCAAGAGAAACGACATCATCAAGTTGATCAAAATTTTAGCCCAAAAAGACTCAGAAAAATCCGCACCAAGCTTGTCTTCCTTAAATCGGCTCGATAAAGGTCGAATGCGCGATTTTCCACGTCGAGAAAATCGCAAGCATTTTGATGCAAAAGCTCGGAGAAGCAAGGAATTTTTCTCTTTCTCATCGATAAAATTGTTCCAAAAGCAAACATCCAAAAAGTTATTATTTTCAAGTTGTTAAAATAAACCAATCTATTCTGAAACATAAAAAAGATATTTTCGTAGGTATATATAACACAATGTTAATCAAAGAAATACAAATTTAAAAAATAAGGTTATTTGCAAAAAAACTGATATACGTCGATTAGATAGTCTAGAAGATATGGTGGTATACGCTATAAAGCTAATATTCATAAGTTTGCAATGCAAGGAGACAAAAGCTAAGCCGCAATGTTCACTTTGGTCTTGCGGGATGAATGAGCATACGAATGTGCAGGCCAGGGTGCGGAGCGGGCTCTAATGTACTGGTACTGCAGGAATGAATGAGAATGCGAATATGCAGACCAGGGTGCGGAGCGGACTCCAATATACTAGTACTGCGGTTGCCGAGCTGTTGCCGCTAATTTTGCAGTATTGCGCTTAAACTTGAATATAAACACGCTCGTACGTTTTTGCTTGGCCAATTCACTGAAGCCGGTATGCGGGAAAAACGTTCTCCAAGATGGCCGTCTTCTTTTGTTTTCCAGTTGATGTGCCCCAAACGGCGATCTCGTGGCTTCTCTCCAAGTCCAATGCTAAACCAGTGACATCTAGCATCTAAACCTCTAACCTCTAATCTTCTAAAACAATCTTAAACAATCTAAACCTCTAAACAAAAAAAAAACTTCTAACCGTCTAAACATCTAAAAACTACACGACAACAACATGCAGTTAGCCCAAGCGGAAAACTGCGAGAGCGAACTCCAGGAAGTATCTGGACGCTCTGACCGTTGCGACTTTGAATAGTCGAACGGCTGCCGAAGTAACTCTAACACTGCTTGCAAAACGCAAGGATACTTCTTTCCACACACGATTTCACCAATCTTCACCACAATGCTGCACGCTCTGCTACCAATATTTATAGTCTCTCGAATTAGATAGAGACTTGTGGATCAAAACAATCAATGTGAACATAATAACACGCACTTTAAATTTGAGATGAAAAGGTATACTATGTATACCGTTAAACTATTAATGTTTATTGAAAAGAAAAGAGTGTGACTACAAATGTATTGACTATGGAAAATTGAAGAGTATTAGAAGAGTGTTAGAGCACCGACGCGTTAACAAATGATATTGTTTAACGGTCGACACTGTAAGGCGAGTCCTCACAGCGCTTCGGCAATACGAAAACTGAACAAAACAAATCAGCGACAGCGGCAGAAGACCGCTCGCGAAACAGGCGGAGAGAGATAGAGTAGGAGCGAGCGAGCGCGCGTTGCCATGGCAACCTCATTGGTGCCGTGCGGGCTAGCAAAAACTGTCGAATTTGAAATTAAGCTGACAAGCTTCTCGAAACTTCTCGCTCTCGCTCCGCATATCAGACTAGTTTTCGAAAAATGAGAAGGCGAATGTACAGGCCAGGGTGCGGAGCAGACATGAATAAGAATGCGAATGTGCAGGCCAGGGTGCGGAGCGAACTCCAATGTACTGGGACTGTGGGATGAGTGAGAATGCGATTATACAGAACAGAGTGCGGAGCCGGCTCCAATATACTAGTACTGCTGAGATGCATGAGAATGCGAATGTGCACGCCAGGGTGCGGAGCGGGCTCTAATAAATGAGAATGCGAATGCGCAGACCAGGTTGGGGGGCGGAGATGAATAAGGATACGAATATGCAGGCCAGGGTGCGGAGCGGGCTCTGCTGTACTGCAAATGCGGGGATGAATCAGAATGCGAATGTGCACGCCAGGGTGCGGAGCGGGCTCTAATAAATAAGAATGCGAATGTACAGAGCAGGGTGCGGAGCGGAGATAAATAAGAATGCGACTGTGCAGGCCAGGATGCGGAGCGGAGATGAATAAGAATGCGTATGTGCAGGCCAGGGGTCGGAGAGAACTCCAATGTACTGAGACTGCGGGATGAATGAGAATGCGATTGTGCAGGACTGAGTTCGGAGCGGGCTCTGATGTACTGCAACTGCGGGGATGAATGAGAATGCGAATGTGCAGGCCAGGGTCGGAGCGAACTCCAATGTATTGGGACTGCGGGATGAATGAGAAGGAGATTGTGCAGGACTGAGTGCGGAGCGGGCTCTCATGTACTGCAACTGGGGGGATGACTGAGAATGCGTATGTGCAGAACAGGGTTTGGAGCGAACTCCAATGTACTGGGACTGCGGGATGAATGAGAATGCGATTGTGCAGGCCAGGGTGCGGAGCGGGCTCTAATAAATGAGAATGCGAATGCGCAGACAAGGGTGTGGAGCGGAGATAAATAAGATTGCGACTGTGCAGGCCAGGATTCGGAGCGAACTTCAATGTATTTGGACCGCGGGATGAATGAGAAGGAGATTTGCAGGCCAGGGTGCGGAGCGGGCTCTGCTGTACTGCAACTGCGGGGATGAATGAGAATGCGATTGTGCAGGCCAGGATGCGGAGCGGGCTCTAATAAATGAGAATGCGAATGCGCAGACCAGGGTGTGGAGCGAACTCCAATGTACTGGGACTGCGGGATGAATTAGAATGCGATTGTGCACGACAGAGTGCGGAGCGAACTCCAATGTACTGGTACTGCGGGGATGAATGAGAGTGCGACTGTGCAGGCCAGGATGCGGAGCGGGCTCTGAGAATGCGATTGTGCAGGCCAGGGTGCAGACCAGGCTCTAATAAATGAGACTGCGAATGCGCCGACCAGGGTGCGGAGCCAACTCACAATGTACTGGGACTGCGGGATGAATGAGAATGCGATTGTGCAGGCAAGGGTCGGAGCGAACTCTAATGTATTGGGACTGCGTGATGAATGAGAATGCGAATGTTCAAGGCAGGCTGCGGAGAGGGTTCCAATGTACTGCTACTGCAGGATGAATGAGAATGCGATTGTGCACGACAGAGCGCTGTGCGAACTCCAATGTATTGGGACCGCGGGATGAATGAGAAGGACATTTGCTGGACTGAGTGCGCAGCGGGCTCTGCTGTACTGCAAATGCGGGGATGAATCAGAATGCGAATGTGCACGCCAGGGTGCGGAGCGGGCTCTAATAAATAAGAATGCGAATGTACAGAGCAGGGTGCGGAGCGGAGATAAATAAGAATGCGACTGTGCAGGCCAGGATGCGGAGCGGAGATGAATAAGAATGCGTATGTGCAGGCCAGGGGTCGGAGAGAACTCCAATGTACTGAGACTGCGGGATGAATGAGAATGCGATTGTGCAGGACTGAGTTCGGAGCGGGCTCTGATGTACTGCAACTGCGGGGATGAATGAGAATGCGAATGTGCAGGCCAGGGTCGGAGCGAACTCCAATGTATTGGGACTGCGGGATGAATGAGAAGGAGATTGTGCAGGACTGAGTGCGGAGCGGGCTCTCATGTACTGCAACTGGGGGGATGACTGAGAATGCGTATGTGCAGAACAGGGTTTGGAGCGAACTCCAATGTACTGGGACTGCGGGATGAATGAGAATGCGATTGTGCAGGCCAGGATGCGGAGCGGGCTCTAATAAATGAGAATGCGAATGCGCAGACAAGGGTGCGGAGCGGAGATAAATAAGATTGCGACTGTGCAGGCCAGGATTCGGAGCGAACTTCAATGTATTTGGACCGCGGGATGAATGAGAAGGAGATTTGCAGGCCAGGGTGCGGAGCGGGCTCTGCTGTACTGCAACTGCGGGGATGAATGAGAATGCGACTGTGCAGGCCAGGATGCGGAGCGGGCTCTGAGAATGCGATTGTGCAGGCCAGGGTGCAGACCAGGCTCTAATAAATGAGACTGCGAATGCGCCGACCAGGGTGCGGAGCGAACTCACAATGTACTGGGACTGCGGGATGAATGAGAATGCGATTGTGCAGGCAAGGGTCGGAGCGAACTCTAATGTATTGGGACTGCGGGGATGAATGAGAATGCGATTGTGCAGGCCAGGATGCGGAGCGGGCTCTAATAAATGAGAATGCGAATGCGCAGACCAGGGTGTGGAGCGAACTCCAATGTACTGGGACTGCGGGATGAATTAGAATGCGATTGTGCACGACAGAGTGCGGAGCGAACTCCAATGTACTGGTACTGCGGGGATGAATGAGAGTGCGACTGTGCAGGCCAGGATGCGGAGCGGGCTCTGAGAATGCGATTTTGCAGGCCAGGGTGCAGACCAGGCTCTAATAAATGAGACTGCGAATGCGCCGACCAGGGTGCGGAGCGAACTCACAATGTACTGGGACTGCGGGATGAATGAGAATGCGATTGTGCAGGCAAGGGTCGGAGCGAACTCTAATGTATTGGGACTGTGTGATGAATGAGAATGCGAATGTTCAAGGCAGGCTGCGGAGAGGGTTCCAATGTACTGCTACTGCAGGATGAATGAGAATGCGATTGTGCACGACAGAGTGCTGTGCGAACTCCAATGTATTGGGACCGCGGGATGAATGAGAAGGACATTTGCTGGACTGAGTGCGCAGCGGGCTCTGCTGTACTGCAAATGCGGGGATGAATCAGAATGCGAATGTGCACGCCAGGGTGCGGAGCGGGCTCTAATAAATAAGAATGCGAATGTACAGAGCAGGGTGCGGAGCGGAGATAAATAAGAATGCGACTGTGCAGGCCAGGATGCGGAGCGGAGATGAATAAGAATGCGTATGTGCAGGCCAGGGGTCGGAGAGAACTCCAATGTACTGAGACTGCGGGATGAATGAGAATGCGATTGTGCAGGACTGAGTTCGGAGCGGGCTCTGATGTACTGCAACTGCGGGGATGAATGAGAATGCGAATGTGCAGGCCAGGGTCGGAGCGAACTCCAATGTATTGGGACTGCGGGATGAATGAGAAGGAAATTGTGCAGGACTGAGTGCGGAGCGGGCTCTCATGTACTGCAACTGGGGGGATGACTGAGAATGCGTATGTGCAGAACAGGGTTTGGAGCGAACTCCAATGTACTGGGACTGCGGGATGAATGAGAATGCGATTGTGCAGGCCAGGATGCGGAGCGGGCTCTAATAAATGAGAATGCGAATGCGCAGACAAGGGTGCGGAGCGGAGATAAATAAGATTGCGACTGTGCAGGCCAGGATTCGGAGCGAACTTCAATGTATTTGGACCGCGGGATGAATGAGAAGGAGATTTGCAGGCCAGGGTGCGGAGCGGGCTCTGCTGTACTGCAACTGCGGGGATGAATGAGAATGCGATTGTGCAGGCCAGGATGCGGAGCGGGCTCTAATAAATGAGAATGCGAATGCGCAGACAAGGGTGTGGAGCGGAGATAAATAAGATTGCGACTGTGCAGGCCAGGATTCGGAGCGAACTTCAATGTATTTGGACCGCGGGATGAATGAGAAGGAGATTTGCAGGCCAGGGTGCGGAGCGGGCTCTGCTGTACTGCAACTGCGGGGATGAATGAGAATGCGATTGTGCAGGCCAGGATGCGGAGCGGGCTCTAATAAATGAGAATTCGAATGCGCAGACCAGGGTGTGGAGCGAACTCCAATGTACTGGGACTGCGGGATGAATTAGAATGCGATTGTGCACGACAGAGTGCGGAGCGAACTCCAATGTACTGGTACTGCGGGGATGAATGAGAGTGCGACTGTGCAGGCCAGGATGCGGAGCGGGCTCTGAGAATGCGATTGTGCAGGCCAGGGTGCAGACCAGGCTCTAATAAATGAGACTGCGAATGCGCCGACCAGGGTGCGGAGCGAACTCACAATGTACTGGGACTGCGGGATGAATGAGAATGCGATTGTGCAGGCAAGGGTCGGAGCGAACTCTAATGTATTGGGACTGCGTGATGAATGAGAATGCGAATGTTCAAGGCAGGCTGCGGAGAGGGTTCCAATGTACTGCTACTGCAGGATGAATGAGAATGCGATTGTGCACGACAGAGTGCTGTGCGAACTCCAATGTATTGGGACCGCGGGATGAATGAGAAGGACATTTGCTGGACTGAGTGCGCAGCGGGCTCTGCTGTACTGCAAATGCGGGGATGAATGAGAATGCGAATGTGCAGGCCAGGGTGCGGAGCGGACTCCAATGTACTGGTACTGCGGGATGAATGAGAATGCGATTGTGCAGGCCAGGGTCGGAGCGAACTCCAATGTATTGGGACCGCGGGATGAATGAGAAGGAGATTTGAAGGACTGAGTGCGGAGCGGGCTCTGCTGTACTGCAAATGCGGGGATGAATGAGAATGCGAATATGCAGGCCAGGGTGCGGAGCGAACTTCAATGTATTGGGACTGCGTGATGAATGAGAATGCGAATGTTCAAGGCAGGCTGCGGAGAGGGCTCCAATGTACTGCTACTGCGCGGTGAATGAGAATGCGAATGTGCACGCCAGGATGCGGAGCGGGCTCTAATAAATGAGAATGCGAATGCGCGGCGGAGATGACTAAGGATGCGAATATGCAGGCCATGATGCGAAGCGGGCTCTGATGTACTGCAAATGCGGGGATGAATGAGAATGCGAATGTGCAGGCCAGGGTGCGGAGCGAACTCTAATGTACTGGGACTGCGGGATGAATGAGAATGCGATTGTGCAGGCCAGAGTCGGAGCGAACTCCAATGTATTGGGACCGCGGGATGAATGAGAAGGAGATTGTGCAGGACTGACAAGTGCGGAGCGGAGATGAATAAGAATGCGAATGTGCAGGCCAGGATGCGGAGCGGGCTCTAATAAATGAGAATGCGAATGCGCAAACAAGGGTGCGGAGCGGAGATAAATAAGATTGCGACTGTGCAGGCCAGGATTCGGAGCGAACTTCAATGTATTTGGACCGCGGGATGAATGAGAAGGAGATTTGCAGGCCAGGGTGCGGAGCGGGCTCTGCTGTACTGCAACTGCGGGGATGAATGAGAATGCGATTGTGCAGGCCAGGATGCGGAGCGGGCTCTAATAAATGAGAATGCGAATGCGCAGACAAGGGTGTGGAGCGGAGATAAATAAGATTGCGACTGTGCAGGCCAGGATTCGGAGCGAACTTCAATGTATTTGGACCGCGGGATGAATGAGAAGGAGATTTGCAGGCCAGGGTGCGGAGCGGGCTCTGCTGTACTGCAACTGCGGGGATGAATGAGAATGCGATTGTGCAGGCCAGGATGCGGAGCGGGCTCTAATAAATGAGAATGCGAATGCGCAAACAAGGGTGCGGAGCGGAGATAAATAAGATTGCGACTGTGCAGGCCAGGATTCGGAGCGAACTTCAATGTATTTGGACCGCGGGATGAATGAGAAGGAGATTTGCAGGCCAGGGTGCGGAGCGGGCTCTGCTGTACTGCAACTGCGGGGATGAATGAGAATGCGAATGTGCAGGCCAGGGTCGGAGCGAACTCCAATGTATTGGGACTGCGGGATGAATGAGAAGGAGATTGTGCAGGACTGAGTGCGGAGCGGGCTCTCATGTACTGCAACTGGGGGGATGACTGAGAATGCGTATGTGCAGAACAGGGTTTGGAGCGAACTCCAATGTACTGGGACTGCGGGATGAATGAGAATGCGATTGTGCAGGCCAGGATGCGGAGCGGGCTCTAATAAATGAGAATGCGAATGCGCAGACAAGGGTGCGGAGCGGAGATAAATAAGATTGCGACTGTGCAGGCCAGGATTCGGAGCGAACTTCAATGTATTTGGACCGCGGGATGAATGAGAAGGAGATTTGCAGGCCAGGGTGCGGAGCGGGCTCTGCTGTACTGCAACTGCGGGGATGAATGAGAATGCGACTGTGCAGGCCAGGATGCGGAGCGGGCTCTGAGAATGCGATTGTGCAGGCCAGGGTGCAGACCAGGCTCTAATAAATGAGACTGCGAATGCGCCGACCAGGGTGCGGAGCGAACTCACAATGTACTGGGACTGCGGGATGAATGAGAATGCGATTGTGCAGGCAAGGGTCGGAGCGAACTCTAATGTATTGGGACTGCGGGGATGAATGAGAATGCGATTGTGCAGGCCAGGATGCGGAGCGGGCTCTAATAAATGAGAATGCGAATGCGCAGACCAGGGTGTGGAGCGAACTCCAATGTACTGGGACTGCGGGATGAATTAGAATGCGATTGTGCACGACAGAGTGCGGAGCGAACTCCAATGTACTGGTACTGCGGGGATGAATGAGAGTGCGACTGTGCAGGCCAGGATGCGGAGCGGGCTCTGAGAATGCGATTTTGCAGGCCAGGGTGCAGACCAGGCTCTAATAAATGAGACTGCGAATGCGCCGACCAGGGTGCGGAGCGAACTCACAATGTACTGGGACTGCGGGATGAATGAGAATGCGATTGTGCAGGCAAGGGTCGGAGCGAACTCTAATGTATTGGGACTGTGTGATGAATGAGAATGCGAATGTTCAAGGCAGGCTGCGGAGAGGGTTCCAATGTACTGCTACTGCAGGATGAATGAGAATGCGATTGTGCACGACAGAGTGCTGTGCGAACTCCAATGTATTGGGACCGCGGGATGAATGAGAAGGACATTTGCTGGACTGAGTGCGCAGCGGGCTCTGCTGTACTGCAAATGCGGGGATGAATCAGAATGCGAATGTGCACGCCAGGGTGCGGAGCGGGCTCTAATAAATAAGAATGCGAATGTACAGAGCAGGGTGCGGAGCGGAGATAAATAAGAATGCGACTGTGCAGGCCAGGATGCGGAGCGGAGATGAATAAGAATGCGTATGTGCAGGCCAGGGGTCGGAGAGAACTCCAATGTACTGAGACTGCGGGATGAATGAGAATGCGATTGTGCAGGACTGAGTTCGGAGCGGGCTCTGATGTACTGCAACTGCGGGGATGAATGAGAATGCGAATGTGCAGGCCAGGGTCGGAGCGAACTCCAATGTATTGGGACTGCGGGATGAATGAGAAGGAAATTGTGCAGGACTGAGTGCGGAGCGGGCTCTCATGTACTGCAACTGGGGGGATGACTGAGAATGCGTATGTGCAGAACAGGGTTTGGAGCGAACTCCAATGTACTGGGACTGCGGGATGAATGAGAATGCGATTGTGCAGGCCAGGATGCGGAGCGGGCTCTAATAAATGAGAATGCGAATGCGCAGACAAGGGTGCGGAGCGGAGATAAATAAGATTGCGACTGTGCAGGCCAGGATTCGGAGCGAACTTCAATGTATTTGGACCGCGGGATGAATGAGAAGGAGATTTGCAGGCCAGGGTGCGGAGCGGGCTCTGCTGTACTGCAACTGCGGGGATGAATGAGAATGCGATTGTGCAGGCCAGGATGCGGAGCGGGCTCTAATAAATGAGAATGCGAATGCGCAGACAAGGGTGTGGAGCGGAGATAAATAAGATTGCGACTGTGCAGGCCAGGATTCGGAGCGAACTTCAATGTATTTGGACCGCGGGATGAATGAGAAGGAGATTTGCAGGCCAGGGTGCGGAGCGGGCTCTGCTGTACTGCAACTGCGGGGATGAATGAGAATGCGATTGTGCAGGCCAGGATGCGGAGCGGGCTCTAATAAATGAGAATGCGAATGCGCAGACCAGGGTGTGGAGCGAACTCCAATGTACTGGGACTGCGGGATGAATTAGAATGCGATTGTGCACGACAGAGTGCGGAGCGAACTCCAATGTACTGGTACTGCGGGGATGAATGAGAGTGCGACTGTGCAGGCCAGGATGCGGAGCGGGCTCTGAGAATGCGATTGTGCAGGCCAGGGTGCAGACCAGGCTCTAATAAATGAGACTGCGAATGCGCCGACCAGGGTGCGGAGCGAACTCACAATGTACTGGGACTGCGGGATGAATGAGAATGCGATTGTGCAGGCAAGGGTCGGAGCGAACTCTAATGTATTGGGACTGCGTGATGAATGAGAATGCGAATGTTCAAGGCAGGCTGCGGAGAGGGTTCCAATGTACTGCTACTGCAGGATGAATGAGAATGCGATTGTGCACGACAGAGTGCTGTGCGAACTCCAATGTATTGGGACCGCGGGATGAATGAGAAGGACATTTGCTGGACTGAGTGCGCAGCGGGCTCTGCTGTACTGCAAATGCGGGGATGAATGAGAATGCGAATGTGCAGGCCAGGGTGCGGAGCGGACTCCAATGTACTGGTACTGCGGGATGAATGAGAATGCGATTGTGCAGGCCAGGGTCGGAGCGAACTCCAATGTATTGGGACCGCGGGATGAATGAGAAGGAGATTTGAAGGACTGAGTGCGGAGCGGGCTCTGCTGTACTGCAAATGCGGGGATGAATGAGAATGCGAATATGCAGGCCAGGGTGCGGAGCGAACTTCAATGTATTGGGACTGCGTGATGAATGAGAATGCGAATGTTCAAGGCAGGCTGCGGAGAGGGCTCCAATGTACTGCTACTGCGCGGTGAATGAGAATGCGAATGTGCACGCCAGGATGCGGAGCGGGCTCTAATAAATGAGAATGCGAATGCGCGGCGGAGATGACTAAGGATGCGAATATGCAGGCCATGATGCGAAGCGGGCTCTGATGTACTGCAAATGCGGGGATGAATGAGAATGCGAATGTGCAGGCCAGGGTGCGGAGCGAACTCTAATGTACTGGGACTGCGGGATGAATGAGAATGCGATTGTGCAGGCCAGAGTCGGAGCGAACTCCAATGTATTGGGACCGCGGGATGAATGAGAAGGAGATTGTGCAGGACTGACAAGTGCGGAGCGGAGATGAATAAGAATGCGAATGTGCAGGCCAGGATGCGGAGCGGGCTCTAATAAATGAGAATGCGAATGCGCAAACAAGGGTGCGGAGCGGAGATAAATAAGATTGCGACTGTGCAGGCCAGGATTCGGAGCGAACTTCAATGTATTTGGACCGCGGGATGAATGAGAAGGAGATTTGCAGGCCAGGGTGCGGAGCGGGCTCTGCTGTACTGCAACTGCGGGGATGAATGAGAATGCGATTGTGCAGGCCAGGATGCGGAGCGGGCTCTAATAAATGAGAATGCGAATGCGCAGACAAGGGTGTGGAGCGGAGATAAATAAGATTGCGACTGTGCAGGCCAGGATTCGGAGCGAACTTCAATGTATTTGGACCGCGGGATGAATGAGAAGGAGATTTGCAGGCCAGGGTGCGGAGCGGGCTCTGCTGTACTGCAACTGCGGGGATGAATGAGAATGCGATTGTGCAGGCCAGGATGCGGAGCGGGCTCTAATAAATGAGAATGCGAATGCGCAGACCAGGGTGTGGAGCGAACTCCAATGTACTGGGACTGCGGGATGAATTAGAATGCGATTGTGCACGACAGAGTGCGGAGCGAACTCCAATGTACTGGTACTGCGGGGATGAATGAGAGTGCGACTGTGCAGGCCAGGATGCGGAGCGGGCTCTGAGAATGCGATTGTGCAGGCCAGGGTGCAGACCAGGCTCTAATAAATGAGACTGCGAATGCGCCGACCAGGGTGCGGAGCGAACTCACAATGTACTGGGACTGCGGGATGAATGAGAATGCGATTGTGCAGGCAAGGGTCGGAGCGAACTCTAATGTATTGGGACTGCGTGATGAATGAGAATGCGAATGTTCAAGGCAGGCTGCGGAGAGGGTTCCAATGTACTGCTACTGCAGGATGAATGAGAATGCGATTGTGCACGACAGAGTGCTGTGCGAACTCCAATGTATTGGGACCGCGGGATGAATGAGAAGGACATTTGCTGGACTGAGTGCGCAGCGGGCTCTGCTGTACTGCAAATGCGGGGATGAATGAGAATGCGAATGTGCAGGCCAGGGTGCGGAGCGGACTCCAATGTACTGGTACTGCGGGATGAATGAGAATGCGATTGTGCAGGCCAGGGTCGGAGCGAACTCCAATGTATTGGGACCGCGGGATGAATGAGAAGGAGATTTGAAGGACTGAGTGCGGAGCGGGCTCTGCTGTACTGCAAATGCGGGGATGAATGAGAATGCGAATATGCAGGCCAGGGTGCGGAGCGAACTTCAATGTATTGGGACTGCGTGATGAATGAGAATGCGAATGTTCAAGGCAGGCTGCGGAGAGGGCTCCAATGTACTGCTACTGCGCGGTGAATGAGAATGCGAATGTGCACGCCAGGATGCGGAGCGGGCTCTAATAAATGAGAATGCGAATGCGCGGCGGAGATGACTAAGGATGCGAATATGCAGGCCATGATGCGAAGCGGGCTCTGATGTACTGCAAATGCGGGGATGAATGAGAATGCGAATGTGCAGGCCAGGGTGCGGAGCGAACTCTAATGTACTGGGACTGCGGGATGAATGAGAATGCGATTGTGCAGGCCAGAGTCGGAGCGAACTCCAATGTATTGGGACCGCGGGATGAATGAGAAGGAGATTGTGCAGGACTGACAAGTGCGGAGCGGAGATGAATAAGAATGCGAATGTGCAGGCCAGGATGCGGAGCGGGCTCTAATAAATGAGAATGCGAATGCGCAGACAAGGGTGCGGAGCGGAGATAAATAAGATTGCGACTGTGCAGGCCAGGATTCGGAGCGAACTTCAATGTATTTGGACCGCGGGATGAATGAGAAGGAGATTTGCAGGCCAGGGTGCGGAGCGGGCTCTGCTGTACTGCAACTGCGGGGATGAATGAGAATGCGATTGTGCAGGCCAGGATGCGGAGCGGGCTCTAATAAATGAGAATGCGAATGAGCAGACCAGGTTGCGGGGCGGAGATAAATAATGATGCGAATGTGCAGGCCAGGGTGCGGAGCAGACATGAATAAGCATGAGAATGTGCAGGCCAGGGTGCGGAGCAGACATGAATAAGCATGAGAATGTGCAGGCCAGGGTTTGGAGCGAACTCCAATGTACTGAGACTGTGGGATGAATGAGAATGCGGTTGTGGAGAACAGAGTGCGGAGCGGGCTCTGATGTACTGAAATTGTGGGGATGAATGAGAATGCCAATTTGTAGGCCAGGGTGCGGAGCGATCTCCAATGTGCTGGTACGGCGGGATGAATGACAATGCGAATGTGCAGGCCAGGGTGCAGAGCGGGCTCTAATGTACTGGTTCTGCGGGATGAATGAGAATGCGAATGTGCACGCCAGGGTGCGAAGTGGGCTCTAATAAATGATTATGCGAATATGCAGACCACGGTGCGGAGCGGAGATGAATAAGAACACGAATATGCAGGCCAGGGTGCGGAGCGGGCTCTAATAAATGAGAATGCGAATGCGCAGACCAGGATGTGGAGCGAACTCCAATGTAGTGGTACTGCGGAGATGAATAAGAATGAGAATGTGCAGGCCAGGATGCGCAGCGGGCTCTAATGTACTGCTCACTATTGTCATGAAGTCAGGAATCAATTAGAACTTTTCGTGCTAAAGCAGCAATATAGTAACGCAGAGTAAAGTCCGTGGTTAAGCTAAACAGTTTTTAAGCTTTAGTATGCCAGAATTCTAGAATTTAGGACGTTTTAGCAAATCCCCTTGATTTGGTTATGTCGGCTTTTACGAGAATACTAGCAGTTTTTAATTAGTGTTCAGAAAATTATGAAATTTCGCATACTTGTATATTTTTACCTCAAACTCATTCATATATATTTTCAAAGTTTTTAAACATCGATGCAGAAAAAGTGGTTTATCATTTCATATTCATATGCCGTATATCATATACAATTACCACCTAGTATGATGAAAACTCGCGTTCTCAAGACTTTCAGTTACGGTATCTACGCAAACGACTGTTGATGAAATTCAAAAAGGAATATTATTTTGCTGAGTTTAGCACTGTGTGGCACAGTAAAGCAGTATTTCGACAAATTTCGAGCACAGTTTGGTATGGTATAATATGGGACAACCTGGCATAATATGGCATAATCTCCATTATACAATAAAAAAGAATAAGTGACCCGAGATGGGGTCGAACTGGGGTTGCCTGCGTGCCAGCTGAACGCTTAACTGACTGAACTATTTTCTTATAGTATATTAGTATAACAATTTCTACCTTTTAAAGAGTAAACTGCAGCAATACTATGTCAAACTGTGACAAACTGTGCCTAATGGTGACAAGCTATGTCATATTATGTCAAGTTGTGTCATACTATTCTAAATTTCCAGTGGCAATTTATGCCAGACTGTGTTAGAATTTCTACATAACTTGTAAAAAATATTTTCATTTTCAAAATTTTTGGTACATTGTGTCATATTATACTGAGCTATATTGTGCCACACTGAGCTGGGGAAGCTGAAGGCTGCAGCCACACAGGTCAAGAAGCCTACTTAACTATTGGTGCATACTATAGTTTTTGTGACGTATGGGTGAATTTTTGCGTTTTTTATTATTGTCCTAGTATTTTATTATAACTGCAAAACGTCGGACTAATAAAGTTTTATTTAATAACTAGCGGAATAAATCTATTCTTTTTTCTAATATAATTAATTTGTTTGTTTGTTATAGTATTGATGCAACTATTGAATTAAAGTACCTTGGCAGACTCATCAATCATTCGAATAATGCGAACTTAATTCCTCAAGTATTAGATATTGAAGGAGTACTCCATATTATTTTAATGGCTGCTGAAAAAATTCCAGCTGGTCATGAAATAACCTTCGATTACAATGAAAAACGGCGTGAAGTACTGAATTAATTTCCATGGCTTATTCCACCTAAAAAGACTAACAAGGAAAGGTACCCAACCCGAACTCACCGATTTTGATGATTTTCATATATGTTGTAGAACATAAAAAAATAAGAGACACGTATTTTTTTTTTATCGGCTAATTTTCACTTTTAAGGGGTAAAAACCTCCCCTAAAGTTAACCCCCAAAAAACGTTTTTTTTAAATATCTCGGCTTAAAATTAATATTTTTCAATGAAACAAATTGGAGGTTATTTCTTACAAAAAGAGCAAGTATTTCATGGTGATTTGAAGAGTAAGGGTAGCATCTCCTATTTTTTAGGGGTTGAAAACATATATTTTTTGGCATAATTTTATAATAAAAATGTTTAAACCGACTAAAAAAAATTGGAAAAAATGTTTAAACATCCTTAATAACAAAATTTAGTTGACGTCTTTCGGTGTTTTCATAAATATTACCCCTAAGGGGGTAAACCACCCCTAACACAAAATAACTGTAAATATGTAATTCAATACATAATATTTCGTAGAAAGTTTGTATATAGAGGTTTTCGAGGTCGCTGATTACAAATCTGTTATCAGATTTTGAAAATTCAAAATGGCGGATCCAATATGGCGGACGGAAATATCGAAAAAAAATTTTATATAATAAAAAAGTTTTAAACGGCTAAAAAATTTGGAAAAAATTTGTAAACATCTATAATAAACAAATTAAGTTTTTCGGTTTTTTCATAGATACTTCCCCTTAGGGGGGTAAACCACCCCTAACACAAAATAACTATAAGTATACTTCAATCCATAATATTTTGTAGAAGGTTTGTATATAGAGGTTTTCGAGGTCGCTGATTACAAATCTGATATCAGATTTTGAAAATTCAAAATGGCGGAACCAATGTGGTGGACGGAAATAAAAAAATTTTAACTTTCAAAAAAACTTGTTTACAAATGTGTGATCTTTGTAGCCTGTACATGTGAACTAAAGAGCCTTAAACTCTAAACCCCTAAAGAACAAATAGGCTAAATGGTTGTGCATTTTAACCAAACGACTCCAAACCCCTAACCTCCAGACAAGCCGAAGGCCTATGCTTTACCGTAGACACGAGTATAGACATATTACCGATATTTTATTCTATCATTTTGTATGTAACAAATAACGTCTCGTTTTATGTTTCAATCAAAGATTATTTATTTTTCTGCTTTTATAAATTAGCATAATTTCAAAAGTAATTTCATAAATTATAAAGTATTTCATAAATTGCATAATTATATAATTTTATAAATTCAAAAAGTCCACACTTTTTTGCAAATGAAAAAACATAGGTTAATAAAATTAGTTTATCAAACTCTTTTGCGTTTTGTAATTAAATTTAATGTTGTCAAACTTGGGACTTTTTCATTGTTACAATTATTTCGTAAGCCGAAAGTTTTTTAGATGAATTCTCGAAGTAATGATTATTGTATCTATAGTAAAATATTTACAGTCTGGAATTCCATAATAATACTATTTGCTTCGATTTAATGAATTTATCAAAAAATCTAAATTTAATAATAAATATTATTCTAATTATTATTATTATTTTTCATTATCATTGCTATTATCAGTATTACTGTTATTATTGCTATTGCAATTATGCTTATTCTTCTTCTTCTTATTATTATTATTATATTACTATGATAATTTTTGTTATTGGTAAAAATACATAAAAGAATATTAATACTCGAACTTCATTTGCAATTAAAGAACGCGTTGTTATTGAAAGGGAATTTTATATGCATTCATTAGTTTAATGAATGTTATCGTACATTCAATGATAATTCCACAGATAAATGTCTTTCACTCATAAAAGTTGTTGACAATATGTGCGAATCAGTATGTTCTTTTTTTAGATTGTTTTCATCGAGTGTTTACCTCAGCTGCCTGTGTTATTTTTTAGGCAGTGAGTGAGTTTTGTGGGTATTCTAGTTCGATGCTGGCAAGTACGAATAGTACGTCTTTTTGTTTGTCAGTGGTATCATACAGTTGTAGAAAATTTTCTTTAGTGATTTTATATAGATTTACATTATTCAATTTCAAAGTGAATAAAAGTTGAATAAAACCAAAAATAGAGTTTTCCGAACATCACAAAGTGGAACGAGAATTCTTCTCCAATGCATAAATTAATGATTTGATTCAATTTACATTCACTCGTTTTATTCTGGTAGAAATGTAGCAGTCGTGCCTTACATGCAAAAACACAGCTTGTATAAATTTTACCGCTTGTTTTCATTTTAGATTGAAAAATGAAAATTAATCCGTTAAACGTTCTAAACTTATTATTAGCATACTTTCAAGCGTTAAACATACCAGATAGTGTCACGAATTATCACGAAACAGAGTTGGCCGAAAAAATAAAAGAAATTTTAATAGATGCAACACATGATTTCAACGATGTAGAAATGATTACTGATGACTCTTTGGATTTTCAAGAAGAGTATAAAGACCATAATGTGGAAATAATTGAAGATTAAGTGCAACATCATTTTCCTGATCCGGATATAGCACCAACAAATCAATGTACAGCAGATAATGAAGAACTAGATTTTGAATACAAAAAAAGAGCTGTAGAATTTTGGAGAAGTAGCAAAACGAAGCAAAATTTAAGTCTCAAAACAGTGCAAAACAGATTCAAAAAAGTATCATCTATTAGTCAGCTACGTCATTGGGCTCATTCAATTAATAAAGGTGGCACGTATAGAGAAAAAGTAGCACAAATTTGTCAGTATACCCTGGGTAATTTTCAAGCAGCTCTCGACAGTGGTTCAATTATCCATGATGAAGATATAATTCGATGGGCCTTACAAGCTAAAAAAGAAATTGGTTTTGATGATATTAGATTCAAAGCTTCTAAACATTGGTTACTCAAATTTAAGCAAGCACACCGAATAGTTTCTAGGAAAATAAATAAGTTCATAACAAGAAAAACACTAGAACGTAGTGCAGAACTTACGGCTAAAGCTGAAGCATTTATCGATGACGTTAAATCGTGTATACCAAGGATTGGACTCGAAAATTTGTATAATACAGATCAGAGCGGATTTCAGCTAGAAATGCATTCTGGAAGAACATTAGCAGTAGAAGGAGAAAAGCAAGTGCAATGTCTGGTACAGTCAATTTCAGCAACAACGCATAGTTATACTATACAGCCACTAATATCAGCTACTGGACAACTGTTGTCGCCGCTATTTCTTGTTTTGAAGGAACCAAGTGGCAAGTTTGGCCCTATTGTAGAACAAAACATATTTAGACCAGAAAACGTGTACGTGGAAGCATCCAAATCTGGAAAATTAACAACAAGTAAGGGAACTAATAACAATTTTTACATTGTAATATCGTTGATCAGTTAATTAGTAAGTCGTTTAATTGCAGATCACTTCAAAATCTGGTTGGAAAAAATATTTTATCCCTATGTAGGCCATCACTCAATACTATTACTTGATTCTTGGAGTGGTCATTGTGACAAAGTTATAGAAGAAACAATGCCACAAAATAAAATTATTAACATAAAAAAATTCCAACTGGAACCACAGGAAAAATACAACCACTTGATGTCTATGGATTCCGTATTTGGAAAAACTTTGTCCGAACATTTTCTGATAATGTAATGTTAATGGATCATGATATGAATTTACATGTGAGAAATAATATAATTAAACTTCAATCATTGGTTCACAACCAACTGTCTTCACCGAGATATATAGATTTGTTTAAATATTCCTGGTATAAAAGCGGTTACGTCAATGAAAAACCAGATAAATTTGATAATCCTATAGATTTCAGTTTTGGAAAGTATTGTGCAACACATTGTGAAATAGAAGGGTGCACAAACATTGCAATTGTACGATGTGGTTGGTGCAAAAAAGCATTGTGCTTTAAACACTTTTATGAGGACTACCATTATTGTAAAAACATCGTAAAATAATATATTTTATGCTCAATACAAAAAATGCACTATGGCAAAAGATAAAAGATTGTAGATTATTATTATACTCTAATATTATAAACAAAAATACATTATAAGTTGAATTTACAATAAAGGAATTTCAATAACATTCTGATAACAATTTCTACGGAAATTATAAAACTGCTTCACACACAGAATTTTCTTGTTTACAAATTTAGGAATTTGAGGTGGTTTGGTTAAAAAGCACAACCATTTAGCCTATTTGTTCTTTAGGGGTTTAGGGTTTAAGGCTCTTTAGTTCACATGTACAGGCTACAAAGATAACACATTTATAACAAGTTTTTATGAAAGTTAAAATTTTTTTTCGACATTTTCGTCCACCACATTGGTTCCGCCATTTTGAATTTTCAAAATCTGATATCAGATTTGCAAAGAGCGATCTCGAAAACCCTTATATACAAACCTTCTACAAAATATTATGGATTGAAGTATACTTATAGTTATTTTGTGTTAAGGGTGGTTTACCCCCTAAAGGGTAGTATCTATGAAAAAATCGAAAAACTTAATTTGTTTATTATAGATGTTTACAAATTTTTTCCAATTTTTTTAGTCGTTTAAAACTTTTTTATTATATAAAATTGTTTTTCGATATTTCCGTCCTATTGGTTCCGCCATTTTGAATTTTCAAAATCTGATAACAGATTTGTAATCAGCGACCTCGAAAACCTCTATATACAAACTTTCTACGAAATATTATGTATTGAATTACATATTTACAGTTATTTTGTGTTAGGGGTGGTTTACCCCCTTAGGGGTAATATTTATGAAAACACCGAAAGACGTCAACTAAATTTTGTTATTAAGGATGTTTAAACATTTTTTCCAATTTTTTTTAGTCGGTTTAAACATTTTTATTATAAAATTATGCCAAAAAATATATGTTTTCAACCCCTAAAAAATAGGAGATGCTACCCTTACTCTTCAAATCACCATGAAATACTTGCTCTTTTTGTAAGAAATAACCTCCAATTTGTTTCATTGAAAAATATTAATTTTAAGCCGAGATATTTAAAAAAAACGTTTTTTGGGGGTTAACTTTAGGGGAGGTTTTTACCCCTTAAAAGTGAAAATTAGCCGATAAATAAAAATACGTGTCTCTTATTTTTTTATGTTCTACAACATATATGAAAATCATCAAAATCGGTGAGTTCGGGTTGGGTACCTTTCCTTGACAAGGTAAGACAGTAACAAGTGAGTAACATTTACCTTACATGAAAATTTCTAGAATAGTTTTAACAACTGAGTACCGAGTGCGACACTATCCCAATAGTATATTATGTACAACTGGCGTAAAGTGGGCTTTTTTAGTCCAGGTTTGAACTTTAAATCACTAGCCGAAGGACAGTGCTTTTGCGGGCTAAAGCCAAGGGCTGCAACCACGCGACGTCAAAAAGCCCGTTTAGCTGTTGGTAAACACCATAGTTTTTGTGCCACATGCAAATATCTTTGTGTTTTTAATTATGTTCTTAGTCTTTTATTGTAAATGAGATACTAGCTATGATAAATATGTGATTGCACGAGCCCTTAAAATACCAAAAATAAACTCTTTATTTGCTCTATCTTAAGTCTAACCTTTTATAGCAGTTACGTAAAATAACGCGTTATTTCTGTTAGCAGTGGTGAATGCTGATAAGGCCGAAAATCATCAGAAAAAGAACAGCACAGTAGATTCAGAAATCACTATAAATAAAAAATGTGAAACTGAATTTCTTACCGAAACTGCTGGAAAGAAAATGTCTAATGAAAAAAAAAATACGAAATGTGACATTTAGCTCACCAGAATCGGAAATATTCACACAATCGACAAGTACCCTATCTAATGACGTTAATGAAAATGCAAATGGTAAGTTGTTTCCGTCGAATACTAGTTTCAATTCCTCTAATCTGTTTCTTCGCCGCTTTGCTTATTCTTACTCTTACTCTCTCTCTCTCTCTCTCTCTCTCTCTCTCTCTCTCTCTCTCTCTCTCTCTCTCTCTCTCTCTCTCTCTCTCTCTCTCTCTCGAACAAGAAGACGAGGTCAGCACCACCATTAGCCAACACGTCGAGAAATCCCTCACCAGCCCGCTCGGCCGGAGTAACAACAACACAAACGCCGTCCGTTGAGGCTGCTCTGAGGGACATTCGCGGAGCACTGGACGACATACGCAATGCTCAAATGGAGTCCTTCAAGACCCAGAACATCGTGTCGGAGAGGCTTTCCAAAATTGAGCAGCGTCTGATCCCGCTGGAGAAGCGACTCAAGGCCCTCGATGAGCTGCCTACACTCAAAACTCGCATACACAATGCTGAGTCCACCATCACTGAGCTGCAGGCACAAATCCAAGATCTGTCATCGAGGAGCCCAATGATGCAGCAGGACAGCGGCAGCACTGTGCCCAACACTGCGGAGATTTGCAGCCTACGCAGTGAATTGGCCGAGGTTAAGAGGCGCCAGGAGCAGACCTCGAACTATGTAGTCGTTGTCACGGGTTTTCATTATACCCGTGAAACCTAGCTGCATTTCCTCGCTTTCTCAGTTGTAAACGCGCTTGACCCCACGGTCCTTAGAAGAGACGTAGCATCCGTCAGGACCATGGGGAGGCTTGATGCTACAAACAGCTCCGCCAGGGGTGACGGCAGACTGCCACCACTAGCCGTTACCCTATCATCAAGTGCGCTTGCACGCTCGATCGTCATCGCCAAAGCCCGGAAACGCAAGCTACACACCAGCGAATTGGACGCCACCTTGCTGGAAGAGGCTAAAGCTCTGAGTCCTGACCATCAAGGCCTCATAAACATAAACGAGCTGCTCCCCTCAGACGTCCACAAGCTGCGCACAAGGGCTAGGCTGAAGGCCAAGAAGAGGCAGAGCTACCGAACGTTCGTCAAGGAAGGGAGACTATACATGCGCTGTAACGATGACAGCGAGCGTGCTACGATCATCAACACAGACGCCGAGCTGGAGACTATTTTAGCCTGGTTTCCACCCGCTGCCAACATCGTCCAACACTGAGGCTACAACACACACACACATCATTCTACCACACCCACCATCAAGCTCATCTGCCACGTCTTCATCTAGTTTTAAGGTATCTCTGTCCGAAGTTCTACGAGTCTGTCATTTTAATGCGAACTCGCTTACGGGTCACATTGAGATGATCAGGCTTTTCTTATCCACTCGCTCTCCATTCCACGTAATAGCTGTTACTGAAACCTGATTAAGCGACAAGGTAACGTCCATCCCTTCTCTGGACGATTACCTACTGTACAGACGAGACAGAAACAGAAACGGAGGAGGTGTGGCCCTCTACATACACAAATCTCTGACAGTTAGCGTTATTTCATCATCTGACGGTGAATGGTCTGGTAAGTCAGACAAGCCTGAATATCTCTTCTGTGAAGCATCGGCAAAGGCAGTCTCTCCTATCTTCGTGGGGGGTTGTGTATCGTCCACCTCATGCTCCTTTCTTCCAAGGCTCTAACTTTATAGACCAGCTAACAACTCACATGCACAATTACTCCACGACGGTCATAATGGGAGACTTTAATTCTGACCAACTCTCCTCATCTGAAGACGCCAATTTCATCAGGGCCTTCATTGATGAAAACTCCCTTTCGTTTGTTCCCTATGGTGCCACGCACCATAAACAGGGTTCTGACACCTGGCTTGACTTGTGTTTAATCCATGAGCAGGATCGCCTGCTGTCATACTAGAAGACAGACGCACCTTTCATCAACGGACACGACCTTATCACGGCCACTCTCGACGTACCTAATACATACACTTACAGAAACTTTAAAGGAATCAGCGCCGAGAAGCTAAGGGACTTTCTTAGCACATGTGACTGGACATCTCTCACCACGTCATCACTCGACGAAAGCATATCTATACTTAACGCTAATCTAACGAACGCCATCAATCATCTCGCCCCATTGCGGACTGTGACACCAAGACGACAACGTCACCCGTGGTACACCACGGCTCTTCGTGACCTTGTATCCGAGAGGGATAGACTTTACAGGCGTTTCAGTGACTCTAGACTCGATTCGGATCTCCGCATTTACAGACTAGCTAGAGACTATGCTCACAAACAAGTCGAGGAAGCCAGGCTGAATTATTATTATTCACGCCTATCTACCATGAGTGACGTTGCCGAGATCTGGAGAAAGCTGGAGAAACTTGGAATTTCTGCCACTAAGGCCCCATTACCATCCCGATTTACCACAGATGAACTCAACAGGCACTCAACTGCTTCCCATCTGCCTCGAAATTGTCACTTGTGCGCGCACTCAACAAAGTCAGTTCACCAACAGCCGTGACTGACTACCGTCCGATTTCACTTCTCTGCTTTCTATCCAAGGCCCTGGAGTGTCTGGTGCACAGGCAAGTCACAGAATACCTTGAATCAAGGCTCCTACTAGATAATCTTCAAACAGGCTTCCGCACTGGTCACAGCACTCAGTCTGGCCTAATTAAGCTAACTGATGATGTCAGGGTCGGGATAAACAAAAAGAAAGTGACACTTCTCCTCCTCTTTGACATTAGCAAGGCGTTTGACACTGTATGTTACGTCCGGCTCCTGAGAAAGCTATCCACCTTCGGCTTCTATAAGCAGGTCATCCGCTAGTTTGCCTCCTATCTCACTAGGAGAGAGCAGGTCGTCGTTGGTGACAATAGCGAGCGTTCCTCTCCGCGGCGTCTTAACGTCGGTGTCCCGCAGGGCTCCGTCTTAGGTCCCTTGCTGTTCGCATTGTACATCAACGACATCGGTTTCTGCCTTGATTCCGATGTTTCCCATCTTGTCGATGCGGATGACTTGCAAATTTACAGTCAATGCCACCTCGAAGAGCTCGATTCTTTATCAAACAAGATGAGTGCTAATGCTGAGAGGATAATGGGCTGGGCTGCGCAAAATAGGCTTAAAATCAATGTTAATAAAACCAAAGCAATTGTCCTGGGCTCCCCTTACTACATAAATTTACTTCCCTTAACAGCTAACATTTTCATTAATATCGGTGGTGTCCAGGTCAGCTTTGAATCTTCTGTGCGTAATCTGGGATTGGTGCTTGACTCTAAACTCACGTGGAAGTAGCACGTTATACAAGTGTGTAAACGTGCTCACTCGCTAATGTACAGGCTTTACTTTTTCAGAAAAAGTACCAATCTCAGATTGCGCAAGCACTTAGTGCAAGCGGTCCTATTTCCCCTTATAGACTA
Organism: Nasonia vitripennis; assembly: GCF_009193385.2. NCBI lineage: Eukaryota > Metazoa > Arthropoda > Insecta > Hymenoptera > Pteromalidae > Nasonia > Nasonia vitripennis. Next base: position 1,467,855 of record NW_022279646.1, read on the forward strand.
CTGTTCTCTTGTATACTGTGACCTGACGCAGGAACTCGACTTAAAACTACAGAGGCTCGTGAACAGGGGGATTCGGTACATCTATGGTGTAAGGAGAGATGAGCACATCTCCCCATACAGGCGGGAGCTGCAGTGGCTTACCACTGCCGGACGCAGGAAGTATTTCACTGCTTGTTTCTTACGAAAAATGTTTAACACTGCCGTACCATCATACGTACTGGCTTACTTCGACTTTCGCGTAGCACTCCGGCCTGTTAGGGGGAAAGTGACACCTCTGGATATCCCTACTTTCGGGACGGAGACGCTGAGGAACTCGTTTCATATCAGCGCCTCATACCTATGGAACAACCTGCCATCACACCTCCGTAACACTACATCCATCGCAGTATTCAAGAAACTAGCTAAATATTACTTTTTCGAACTCGAAAACGCATAAACACATAAACACCGTGTACACAGTCACGCACACGCACACACTTGATCACTCTTGCTTAACCCATCTTCACCTCAGCATACATTCACACTACACACCTACTACAACAGATACCTCAAATTTATTATTTTTGTACTTTTACTACTCTGCTGTACATATTGAATCGTACAACATAAAATTAATTAATCTAATCTAATCTAATCTCTCTCTCTCTCTCTCTCTCTCTCTTTCTCCCCCCCCCCTTTTCAGGCTGCGCAAACATCTTGTGCAAGTGATTCTATTCCCAATCATTGATTAGTGCTTAGTAGTATATTGTGATCTGACCCAAGAACTACAGTGACTTGTAAACACGGGAATTTGGTACAGTTTATTGGTTTATTGGGGTCTGTTTATTGGTGATCAACTAAAATTTTCTTTTTACATATTAGAACGTCATACAAACACCATAAGTACAATGAAACGGGCATGGCAAGTTACGTAGTAATTATCTTGAGAGTTGATCCTAGCTTCATTACGATTAAATATAATAAACTTGACTGTTTGATTGATCTCAGTTCTTTTCTACCTGTAATTTTGTTGCGGAATATATCAAACTCGCCTAACCTTTTACTTTTTTAAAAGTTTATTTTTTTTAGAGATATACTGTATCTTTGAATTTGTACAACACAATGTACAGCGATAAAAACAAATTAATCTAATCTAATCTAATCTCTCTCTGTGACTAGTCATCCGTCATCATGTCATCGCTCGATGATTGCATCATTCAGTTATACACATATTAACAAAACTATAGAACATCTTACCCCGTTAAAGTAAACCCTGCACTAAAAAAGGGTCACCCGTGGTTTACTGCGGCTCTTTGTGACCTCGTTAAAGAATAAAATAGGCTCTACAAGAGATTTCGCCGAACTCGTCTTTCTTGAGATCTTTACTTTTATAGAATAGCGAGGGACGACGCTTACAAATAGGTAAAGAAGGCCAGGCTTAACTTTTATCATTCATGTTTATCCTTTTTGACCGATGCCGGTGCGATTTGGAGGGAGCTCGATAATCTCGGAATAACAAACTCTAAAGAATATATCCCCTCTCGCTCCTCTACTGCTCATATCAACAAACATTTTAGCTGTGTCTCTTATAACCCTCTCTCCCCACTTTTAAATGAACACTTCAAATTCAGAGAAGTAACGGAATTGGATGTATCCGCTGCGGTGAAACAGTTTGACACCAAAAACAGAGGCAGCGATGTTATATCATAGGTTGTAGTTTCCAAAGCACTCCCGGTACCCGCTCCTTACATTTGTCTTATCTTCAACGTGTCACTGCGCGAATCATGCTTTCCTACTGCCTGGAAGTTGTTCTTGGTGCTAGCGTTGAACAAGGTCAACTTACCCTTCGCCTTGACCGACTATCACTGGGCAAGGATCTTCGTTTTCTACTTCCTTACCAAAATGCTGGACTGGCTGGTGCACAAGCAACTCTCTGAATACGTTGAATCTAGACTATACCTGTATGATCTTCAAACAGGCAATCGTGCTGGCCAAACTACGCAATCTAGCTTAATTAAGCTGACTGATGACGTCAGTCTTGGCACGTATAAAATGCTGGTCACACTTCTTGTCTTCGAATTCAGCAAAGAGTTTGACACGGTATGTCATGTCAAAGTCCTTGAAAAGCTTTCTTCTGGCTTGACTCCTACCTCTCGGGAAAGAATCAAGCCGTCATTGGTGATAACGGCGAAATCTACAGTCCTCTCAATATCAGTATACTACAGAGATCCGTCCTTAGTCCTCTACTATTCATGCTGCACACTAATTACATCAGTTTCTGCCTAAATGCAGAAAAGCGTCATCAAATCTATGCAGATGACTTGCAAATTTACAGCTATTGCTACACCGAGAAATTCTTCAAACAGTGGCTGCACATAGCATAAACAGCAAATGTACTATGAGATTCGGGCGGCAGCTCTCCCAATTTTAGGAGCACTACTGGCCAGTGAGCTGTTATTCTGCCGAAATTCCGCGGTTACGATGCGACAGCAGCACCACATGGGAGGATAGAGCACTAAACGGGAACACTGTTAGTGCACTATTCACTCGGGCCGGGCAGCAGCTGCCTGAAGAATTTCTCAGTGTACCTGGACGAGCTTGGTTCCTATTTTTTCAAGATGAGTGATAACGCCGTCGAGATAATGAGCTAGGCTGAGTTGAATTAATTTAGGCTTGATGTCTCTAATACAAAGACCACTGTACTAAATTCCCTACATTACATCAACGTTTTACCAACTTTTTCCAACAACTATATCGTAATAGGTGGTCGAGTTTGAGTTGTCTGACTGTAGTTTAGGCGTGATGCTTGACTCTAAACTTACGTATGGGAGAACACGTCGTGCAACGTTGCAATCTGCTCAGTTACTAATGTACAGACTCTACATTTTGAGAAAGAGCACCAACCTAAGACACCATAAAATCTCGTACAAAAACTTTTGTTTCCCATCATGGACTACTGCTTATACACAGTGACTTAATGCAAGAAATTGAAACACAACCACACCATCAATACTGACATACGCTACATCTATGGTGTTAGAAGAGATGAGCACATAACATCTTACAGGCGTGAGCTGCAATAGCTCACCACCGCAGGACTTTATAGGAGGTACTTCACGGTCTGTTATCTTAGAAAGATTTTTAATAATACAGTTCCCTCTTATCGCATAGCTTTCTTTGACTTCTTCGTCGCACTACGTCCTGTAAGGGGTGAGACAACACCACTGGATATCCAGCTCTTTACATCGGAGACTGTAAATAACTCTTTTCGCATCAGTTCTGCTTACCTCTGGAACACACTGCCGTCTCATATCAGTGACACTAGATCAGTTCCACTATTCAAGCAAAAAACACACCAACATTTTTACACTTTCAAGAATACACAATCACTACTCAATACTCTGCAAAATATAAAACTGTACTATTCTCATTCTCATTCATTCTTTTATTCTACTTAATTTTGTAATACACACTTTAAATGTTTTTACATTTTTTGCACAACATAATGCACAGTTAATAAAAACCAATCTAATCTAATCCAATCTAATCTCTGCTTATCTTATTGCCTCTGTTTGTTACTGTCTTAGTTTCTTTTTCTTTTTCTTCTGTTCTTGAATGCTTTTCTTCTCTAACTCTGCTTATGTGTTACTTATCTTACTTAAACACTATTAATAACGCTTAACAATTCCTTGACACTTGATGTAAGCACGTTCTCTTTAAGAGATCATTGAATTTTCGTAAGCAGTGCGCGCCCATCACGAATCCTGCTTCGTCAAATGCCACACACATCTACATGTACCCAGTTTTGATTTCGAAACACTAAAGAGATTACTTTATATTAGTTTGATTCAGATTAGAATCTGTTATTATTGATATACGCAACATTGTTTTCGAAAACTTTCGCCTTTAAAATTTGCGACTACTGGTATCTCTTCAACTTAAGAATAAAATTGTAGAAGTATAAAATGAACTTATGTACTGTTTTTACATTGTTCTACATCTTGATTTCAGTTCTTTTTAAATTGTTCTAACAAAAACTGAACTTTGCCGTTTTAACGACGACTAAAAATTTGTCTATCGCACTGTTTCTTCTCCTCTTTGATTCATCTCTTTAGGGGTTTTTAATGTATAATAATAAGTTATTCCTGCTTGTCGCAGAATATATCCATGAGAATGCATGATTTCATAAGAAAAAGAGTACCTTAAATATTGTACAGAGCAGCTCAAATAAACCAAAAATTGTAGCTGTTGAAACTGTGGAACAGAAATTTAAAATACCTCTACTAAAATCTCGTTTATTGTCTAAATCCACAAGTACCTTATCGGTACCAAAACTAGAAGTTATTACTGCCGACGGTGAGTAGACAAAGTTATGATAATATGGGAAAACTACTTATTTTTATAATATATTAACTACTATTCGTAAAATTAACATTAAAATGTTATTTTTTCAGATACTAACGGTAACAATGAACAGAAAAATACTGATGTGTCAAAGATTTTTCGTGATGTTTTATCCGGAAAAGATTCTCAATGGATTCAGAAATTTGGAAATGATAAAGAAATTATCACTAATATCAGTGGAGACAATGAAACTATTGAATCTGAAGTAATTAGATAATTTTCAAGTTTTGTATTATGATTTGGAATTTAAGTTTTGTTTGGTAAGATGGGCAGTGCATGTTACGTGCGATTGCAATGGCCGCTTTCCCTGAGCCACTTTTCAATGTGTAACGATGAACAATTTTATTAATGCGGATATTCTTCAATATACTTACAAGAGTGTCTGTTGTGTTATGTTATTGCGACATAAGATGTTCATTACGATTAGATAGATACATCCATTTGTCCTGTAGATAAATTCAAGAAGTATCTTACGGCGGCCCCTTGCATTTCAGCCTTAAATAGGACTTCACTGTAAAAGGTCCTGCCTAAGCAGAGCAATAATCACTACACAAAATGAGCATCACCATTGCTCAATCCCTCGTGTAGCGAATTTCCTGCTCTTTTTGCGCTACTATAAAGAATACCTTGAAGAGTATCATAAAAAGCTGGATAGGGCAAACCAGGCTTTTTTTAAGATACAGCAATTCAGAGTTTTCATCCCATGCCAACACTATAAATATATAGCTGCGCAGTGTTTCTGTCTCTCTTACAAGTTTTAATAGTATATTTCGGTACGTGTGACCTAAGCGGCACTTTATTAGGCACTACACGGTACGTAGTTAGCGCCTGAGCGTAGCGATAGTGATACCGCAGCGCCGATAAAAAGCCAACTTAGGTTAAAAGTATCGTATAAGTATTTTATCCTCTCTTAAAATAGTGATTGACTTTGTTTTGAAGCATTCTATTGATGATTAGTCGCCTAGTACAAGAATTTAGAAACGCGAATTTTATTACAAAACCTACAAACTCTTCGAACTATTAGTTCTCAGCAGGCGGCAAAATTTGAAATCTTTCTGGAAACATTAATAATTGATGGTATGATATGGAGTGTACGAAGGACCTTTAGATTTCCTAGTACTCTAAACAATTTATATAATCATTATAATGTTTAATACTATGATTATGCCGCAGTATCATGAAACAACAGATACGTTTTTGATTGTGAGTATTTAGAAGAAGATTTTCATAGTAAATTATGAAAATCTTCTTCTATTTTTACATACGCGCTGATTAACATGTTTTGACCTTTATTGCCCTCTAAATAATGTAATGCTCACTGTCGTTATTCAAGATTAAGAATATATATATATATATATATATATATATATATATATATATATATATATATATATATATATATAAATATTTTATAAATATTATATATTTTAGAGCGGGCAACCATTCAAAAACATTTGATGAAGATCTTGATCTTTCTACTCTTCATGATGAGATCTTAAACGTAAGCGAAGAAGCAGACGCTAACCTGGAGGATACCATATTGGAGGCGCTAGCTATAGATTGCCCAGAGTTAAACACAACTACTAAAACAGATCAAGTCGATTGTTGGTAAATACTAGCAATTCACTCTTCCTAAAAAAACTAGCTCAATATAAGCATATTGATAAACCTTCGTCAAATCTAAAAAACTTTTTTACAGTTTTACATATATTTATAATTATTTTTACTGGATTAGAATGTCATTAATTTTCATAATTAAATGAATTTGTTCTTAAAACTTGTTGAGATTGTGTAAAAAGGAATTATCTCCGGGTTAATTTTATCAGTTTATATAGCAGAAATATTTTTTTTTATTAATTAAAAAAATGTACATTATATAATCAATATTAGGTTAGAATATAGATAAAATCTTTATTTCAGATTATAGATAACGTCTCAATTGAAGCAAGTAATAAAGACTCTATTAATGCTAATCAAAACAACAATTCTGTAGCGAGTACAGATGATAGTTTCGGTGAAATTTCAATTTTAAAGGATGGTAATAAAAAGTTTATGGAATCCTTAAACAAGAAAGGATCTAGTGGACTTGACGACGAAAATCTTATTGTTGAAGTTTCAAATGATGGTAATGCTGATGATAAATATAATTTTTGTATTTTCTGACTACAAATGAAAAAAAAAAAAAAAAAAATGGAAGACATTTAGCAACCCATAGAGACAAGAAAGCTGTACAAGAATTTTTGAACTTACCACGTGGATCAAGCCAGCGAAAAAAAAATTATTGAGCTAATTAGAACAAGGGGTGATTTTTTGCACAATTCACAAGAAATATACAACTCTGGAACCTTGATAGTATCAAGATGACCAAATGAAAAACGTCAAAAAGACGCTGATGGTTATAATGCTTGTCCGCAGTGTGCCAAATATTTAAAGAATCGTTCAGCTTACATTCACATAAGAAATTGTAAAGACGAAGAAGATAATTCGATAAAAAATTCACGTACATATCGAGTAATGGTTAGACAAGTTATGGGCAGAATTCACAGTGAAGCGTCAGGTGTATTAAGAAACGTTGTATTTCCTGTTTTAAGAGAAGACAATATTACGAAATGTATAAGATATGACAAACTGATTATTTTATACGGTAACAAATTGTGTACAAAGTACAAACCGCAATATCAGCATGATATGATCCGAAATCGACTTAGAACTTTAGGAAGATTTCTTACTCGGTACTATGATGATTGTGTAAAAGCAATTTATGCAGTTGCTAATTATGATAAGCGAGGCGTCTTTAACAGTTCCTACACATCATTCCAATTAGGAACGTTGCTAAAGCAAGTTGCTTTAACGTTGCGAAGTCAACTCATTAAAGAAAACAAGCTTAAACAGAAAAAAATAGTCGACTATTTCTTAGAACTAAGAGAGGACAATATAGCGTACGATGTCAATAAAACAGTAGAGGAGTCACAAATTCTAAGAAAATGTACACAATCAGAAGATGTTCTACCGAGTGTAGAAGAGATTCGTAGAGTTGCTTTGCACATACAAGGCGTGAGAAATGAAAGTTTAGCAGCTTTAAAGGAGTCATAATCTGATAATGATTACAGATTGTTGTCTGAAAGTATTCTTTTACAAATAATGATGTTTAATCGGAAAAGAGCAGGTGATATTGAAAGGATTACATTAGATAATTTGAATACAAAATATAATATTACCGAAGAAAGTGATCCAGACCTTTTCAAAAAATTTACTACAGCATCGCGAGAGACAGTATCAAAATACGTTCGATATTCGATGAGAGGAAAGAAGGGTAGATTAGTGCCTTGCATAGTCACAAATGAAATGCAAGAGTGTATTGATTACCTGAAGGATAACAGACATTTGTTTAGCTTAACACCAGAGTTAAAAATCATCTTAAAGTTAGAGGAACTTTTCTTAGGAAGCACTTAGCCACTTTCTGCTCTGCGGAATTGTCAGATCAAGAAGTTTCGAGTCTTGCTAAATTTATGGGACACAAAGATAGCATACATAGAGATTTTTACAGGTTGCCTGACAAATTAAGAGATCTTATGGAAATTTCCCAATACCTTGAAAAAGCCCAAGGTAATCTTCCCGATGAGAGTAAAATATGGCACGATGACAATTAATCTACTAGTACAACAAAGACATCAGGTAAATAAAAGAAATAGTATAGTGTGCAACCAGGGAGAAGGGGGTAGAGCTATTTAGCACGACTAGGATTTGAGTGCCCAAATATCACGCGAGCTAGAAAATACACCTCTCCCCTCTTTTTAAATACTCTGCTTTTCTTGACAAGTGCAGATAAAGGCTCATTTTTCTGTATTTAGAGTGAATGGAAAGTTGTGAATTTTGAGTCGTGCAAATTTGTCTTCAATCGTGCGTCTTTTTTAAATTTCAGTCATGATAAGACTAAACAAATATTTTTATCATAATATTTTTTAAAAACTTCAAAATTTGATCAAATTTGAGTAGCAGTAAGGAATGGCCGTTTTTCCCTAGGGAGAGAGTTTATATTTTCTTCCGCACGCTCGAACTGAGAAGCTTCCCATTCACTTCAGATGCGCGGGCTATAAAAAGAAATATACTCACGTACTTGCATCGTTTTAAAAATTTTTTTGTTATTTAGGTACTCATACTAATTCAAAATCTAATAAGAAACAGCAATTAAGCAAAATTGAAGAACATGATGAACCTAACGAAGAGACTATGGAATCGGATATTAAACATCAAAGGAGTGAGTTTTATTTATCAATTTTAATTTATTACAAGTTGATAAGATAATTTAATACAAACATTTAATAATCCGCCTTATTTATCTTTTTCTCCATCTCTTCCTCCTTCTTTCTCTCCACCATCATCCTCCATTCTTTTTTGGCTTTGATGAAAACTGATCTCCCTTCTTCGTTTTTCTCCTTTTTTTAACCTGCATTCCTCGTTCCACCATGCATTCCTTTTCTTGCGGCCCATCTTTTTTTCCTCTCCTGTACAGCTCTTCCTACCTTTTCCTTCAAGTCTTTCCAGATGCTTGCTTCTTCTCCCTCTTCCAATTTCTTCTTACACTTTTCTATCGCTTTTCCTGACCACGAAGTCACCTTCTTCACTGCACCCTCTTCCTTCTCTATCGCACATCTCCTTGTTGCCACCTCTATCTTCAGAGGAATATGGTCTGTCCATCTTTTCCACCCATCCCCGACCTTCTTCATTTATATATATTCTCTATCTATGTATGTATATTCTCCCTTCTTATCTCCTACAATGTTCCCGTTCAGTATGCTTAGCCCCAATTCTCTAACCCTCTTAACCTGCTCCTCTCCTTGTTTATTTATCCTTCTTTTCTTCGATTTTCTTGCCTCTACCAGCCCCTCCTCATCCAGTCCTTTACCCTCTTCGCCTGTCCTTACATATATCCCCACACCTAAGCAATTCCTTCCCTCTGGCTCTCTCCACCATTTCCTCTAGCTTCCTATAGTTTTTCCTTCTCTCTTTCCTCATGTGGAACGTTCCTGTTCCATATGATTCTCTTTTCTGCTTCATGCGGGCTCCTATGAACTTTGGAGTTCATCTCTAACCACACTACCTCATCTCCTCTGCCTCCTAATTTTACTGCCATCATTATACCCCTTTCATTCTTCCCCTTCCTTCTCCTTTTCCCCCCTTGCTCTAATTTAATACCCTTTTAACCCTTTCTTCCAGGAATCCTCTTCTATATCTTCTATCCATGTTTCTTGTTGACATATTATGTCAAAGCTCCTAAGGTAATTCTAACTCTCCTCCTTCACCCCCCTTATCCCTGCCATGTTCCAGTTAATCACCCTTATCTTAATCTCCTTCTTTGCTCCTCCTTCCTGATAACTTGCTATATCCCATCTTCAACACTTTACCCTTCTTTCACTTTTCTCTCGCCAACTCTCTTATTTTATCCTTATTCCTCCTTTCTTTCCAAGTTGAATCGTGATCGATAAAGATGTCCCCTCTTAGCCCAGCTTTCGTCCTCATTATGCTTTTGTTGTCCTCCCTGGTCCCTGCGAAGCTGATCTCTCCGTTTCCCTTCTTCACTAGCTCCTTCCAAGCCTCGAGCTTCTTCTCCACCCCTTTCTGCCCTCTTCTCTTTCTCCGACGAGCCTTCCATCTCCTTCCTTAATGCCTCTCTGCTCCCCCTCTTTCTCTTTCTCTATCTCTCTGCAGGGCCTCTTTCAACTCTACTTTGTCTCTCCTTCTCTCTTCTTTATCCTCCTTCAATATACCTTCTATTGTCTTCGTTTCCTTCTTTATCATTTTGCGGTGACCTCTGTATTTTTGCGCTTCTCGCGAACGGGTTTTTTAGTACCTTATCTCCCACATTTTCTTTCTTTACCTTATTCCTCACTTCCTCTGGGCTTCTCATCATCCTCTTCTGTCCACTTTCCTTAGTCTGCTTAAAACTCTCTTCTAAATTCCTCTGCCTTGAACCTCTTGTTCCTATACCTTTTCTCCCTCTTTCCCTTCTTCCTTCTCTGGATCCTATGAGAGTTTTTTCTCTGATACCCGACGCTGCCGCTAGGGAATCCTCTAGTTCCCCTGGTGTTCCGAAGATCTGTTCTTTTTTCCCCGCTTCTGATCCCGTTCCAATAATTCCCCAGATCTCCCTATTACTTAAACTCATACTCCGCCAACTTCACTCCTATAGCTATTCTTTTCTCGATCTTCCTAACCTTTCTGTTTAATCTTCTCTTTCAACCCCTTTTTACTGCCTAACCCTGTATCTATCCTTTAACCCTTATTATCTAGTCTGACCCTTATCTTTTCACTACCTCTCTGCTCTAAACCTCTCCCAACATACGCACCACCGTACACTCTCGACCACTCTTAATCACCCGCCAATTGAAACTCTAAAATGTTTTAGATTTAAAAGCTTAAGTTCAATTAGTAAATAAATTTGCATGCACTATTTCAAACAATTGGACATAGGAACAAAAAGGACAGTATTTAATGCTTTTAAATCGTATATAAATTATGCAGCATGTCCATTAGCAAAAGAGATTGATGATCTATTAAGCAAGAATAGTTCTTTGTTGTCTAACAAAAATCGTGCCAAAGTTAAGTCATGGTTCAATAACCAGCAAAAAAATATCGCAATAATACATTAGATCTTTCACAATTTGAATAGAGAAGAAGAACCAAAAGGATGGACTGAATATCTCAAAATTTTAATAGAGTTTCAAAAGATATCGATTAGTCAAGCCTTTTTTTTATGAATAAGTGTTTTTTAATTGTTTCCGTTACATAAACACGTTAGACATGTCATACCTGAAAAATTGAATTAGTTAAATTTTAGATTCTTGTTTAATAGCTATCAGAACAAAACCCGTATTAGTTACATAAAGTCGTAATTACTTGAGGTACTTAAGGTAGAACATTTTCACTATAATTTCATTGATCATAATAATGACATTGAAGATGAAATTACATATATATCTACATAATAATAAGAGTAAAACGATAGGTATGTTGAGCCAAAGAACTAGAGTAAACATTACAATTCTCAACTTTCGTAAGTTCCTTTCTTATTAAGAAAAATATTAGAATTTCTTTTTATTGCTTAAACATGTGTAACATGTAACACGGTAAAAACCGTCCTAAAGCTAAGTTCTGGTTAAATAACTAGATAAAAAAGTAAAAGGCTTTGAAAGTCTAGTAAATAAAACAAAGTTTAGGAGTTATTTTATTTGTCAAGTTGCGTCTATATTAGAATAAGATTAATTGGATGGATCTATTGTTTAAACATGTAGGCGTTACTATAAAAATTTTGATGTCCACTTCAAGATATAGTTATTTGAAGTCTTAATAACTTAAAAAGAATTAAAAAAGGCATATGTATTTTTATTTTATGTTTTCAATAACATATATGTTGTACATGTATTACTGTAAAAATAAAGCAAGTGTAAAAATATTATGATTTGTTGATTACCAGCAGATAAATATCCTTTAAATCCTTATGATAGAATTATTGTTTACTTTAGCTGCTTATAACTATAGACGTTATATGCTTTAACTATAGACTCTATTGACGTTAGTAATTATCAATAAAGTATCCACCAAGTCCTGCTGTTTTATCGACTTATAAGAATTATTCCAAGTAAACAAAATTTTTAAGACGCTATGTGATCAAAGGCTTTTTTGGCCTCCTTAAACTGTTTTTGACATAGCAAATCTAACGCGTATTTAATCAATCAAAATAGAAAATTAAATTGTGCATACCATTAATTTTTAACTTGATGTTTATGTTATTAGTAGAAGAGTGCAATGCGGTGGCGGCCGTTGCGCAACGACCGAACGTCTGCCTTTGAAGCCAGAGGATCTCGGGTCAAGCCCAGGTTCTGTCACGTTTTCTTTGCACTCTACACTCGTAACGGTGCGTACCATTCATTTTTATCTTAATGATTATGTTTTTCTTTTGTATATTGTAGCTGCTGGATTATATTAACTACGTACGAATTAACTACTCAGAAACTTTTTAACAATTAAATTGTGAATATATTAGTCAGCGGTTTTTTCTCAGTTTAACATTTTTACGCATACCTATGTTTAGGAACATATTTACCTATGTACACCTCATTATAAGTTCAAAACTATACATGTATACCGAAACTTGAGGACGCCTAATTCGAGGGTTGTGCCGATTCATTTCTAAAGGTTTAATTTATTTAATATTGAAGAAGAATTAAATTGTTTTGTCACGTGTGCATACCACGTAACAGTGCGTACCACGTAACAGTGCATACCATTCATTTTTATCTTAATGTTTATGTTTTTCTTTTGTATATTTTAGCTGCTGGATTAGATTAACTACGTAAGTTTTCGCACTTGCATATCTACGATATTCTTTCTAGCCATGACTTAAATGTTATTTCCAAACTGTTATTCAAGCCAAGTTCTATGCATACATTTATGACATATAGTTTGCACTTATTACCTCAGAAACTTTTTAACAACTATATTGTGTATATATTAGTCAGCGATTTTTTCTCAGTTTAACTCTTTTACGCTTACCTAAGTTTAGGCACATATTTGCCTATGTACACCTCATTATAAGTCCAAAACTATTCATGTATACCGAAACTTGAGGACGCCTAATTCGAGGGTTGTGCCGATGATTTTCTAAACGTTTAATTTATTTAATCTTGAAGAAAAATTAAATTGTGCATACTAATCATTTTTAACTTTATTTTCATGTTCTTCTTTTGTATATTTTTGCTGCTTGATTCCACCAACTGCGCTTGTTTTTGCACGTGCATATGTACGATATTGTATCCAGCAATAACTAAAATCTTATTTCAACACTATTATTTTAGCCAAGATCTGTGAAAACATTAAGGCCGAATAGCGTACAATTATTACCTTAAAAACTGATTAATAATTAAATTGTTATTATATCAATGAGCGGTTTTGTCTCAGTTAATCATTTTTACGCGTACCTAAGTTTAGGAACATATTCGTCTATGCACACCTCATTATAAGTCCAAAACTATACATGAATAGCGAATTTTGAGGACGCCTAATTCGAGGGTTTTGCCGATATTTTTCTAAAGGTTTAATTTATTTAGTATTGAAGTAGGATTAAATTGTTTTGTCACGTGTGTACACTCGCCTCGGGCGTCTTGTTAATATACGAGAGCGAGTAGAAGAGTGCAATGCGGTGGCGGCCGTTGCGGGACGACCGAACACCTGCCTTTGAAGCCAGAGGATCTCGGGTCAAGCCCAGGATCCGTCACTTTTTCTTTGCACTCTATACTCGTAACGGTGCTAACCATTCATATTTATCTTAATGTTTATGTTTTTCTTTTTTATATTTTCGCTGCTGGATTAGATTAAATACGCGAATGTTCGCATGTGCATATCTAAGATATAGTTTGTAGCCATGACTTAAATGTTATTTGCAAACGGTTATCCAAGCAAAGTTCTATGCATACATTAAGGTGGTATAGCTTGCACTAATCACCTTAGAAACTTTTTAATGATTAAATTGTTAGTATATCTGTCTGCGCTTTTGTCTCAGTTTAACTTTTTTACGCTTACCTAAGTTTAGGCACATATTTGCCTATGTACACCTCATTATAAGTCCAAAACTATACATGTATACCGAATCTTGAGGACGTCTAATTCGAGGGTTGTGCCGATGTTTTCCTGAAGGTTTAATTTATTTAATATTGGAGAAGAATTAAATTGTTTTGTCACTTGTGTATACCATGTAACAGTGCATACCATTCGATTTTATCTTAATGTTTATGTTTTTCTTTTGTTCACTTTTGCTGCTGAATTAGATTACCCTATTGCAAAATCTCACGTGAGATCTTACAGAAGAACTCACCTGAGATCTCACCAGAGATCTCATGCCAAAATCTCATCTGTAATTTTGGTACGGGAGCTGCTGGATCCTCTTATTTAATAAAAAATAAGGTTTTTATCTCAAGTAACATCTAAGGTGATATCTCAGATGAGAAATTTTTAAAAATCGAAAAAACATCTCAAAAGCATCGAAACCTAGTTTTTTGAACTCTTCTGAGTAGGAGCACCTCCTTATAGGCGACTACCAATATTAAAAAACTCATTTTTGACTAAATAAGATGATCCGGTAGCTTCCGGACCAAAATAACAGATGAGATTTTGGCATGAGATCTCAGGTGAGATCTCAGGCGAGATCCCATTTAAGATCTCACGTGAGATTTTGCAATAGGGTAACTAGCAAAGCAAAGTCATATGCATACGTTGTCGTTATATAGCATGCACCAATCAGCTTTAAAAGCGTTGGTTCGTTAAAATGTTATTGTATTATTTAGCGCTTTAGTCTGAGTTGAACGTTTATACGCGTACCTAATTTTAGGAACATTTTTTCTATATTTACATAATTATTAGACTGACACATTAGATAGATACCAAATTTTTTAGACGCTAAGTTCGAGGGTTGTGTTTATGCCTTTATCAAAGTTTTAAAAAATGTATTTAGTACGAAAATTAAATCGTGCATCTATGCAAATTTTAACTTAATGTTTATCTTTTCTTTGTTGTTTATTTTTTCTGATAGATTTAATTAATGACTTTAGTTTTTTTATGTTCTAAAACTTTCTTGAGCAATTATTTGAGCAATTTTCTATGGATATAATTAACATTATACAGCATGCACCGATAAGCTCCAGATTTTTTTATCTATCAGATTCTTATTGTAAAGCCTAACGGCCTTGTCTGAGTTGAACATATAAACGCGTTTCCAAACTCAGGATCTATTTTTCCTGATTGTAAGCATTTTACCTTTGGTGTATAATGAATTTCTAGGACGCTAAGTCGGAGGGTTGTGCCCATATGCTTCTTTCAGATTTTAATTGGGAGTATCTAGATCCAGAACTGAATTGTGCATCAGAGAGTTTTTTACTTAATGTTTAGTTTCTTAAGTTGTAACTTAACTAAATGTTTAACTTTTGAGCTTATGGTATATTTGTAGTAGTTGTACGCCCTCAAGTACCCAAAAATGGGTGTATAATTCTAATTACGTCCTCAAACTGCTGATTAGATATATAAAACTTTGGGGACCATCCTCATAATTTGCTTAAGTCCTCAAACTTTAGCATACATAATTGAATTTGTCCCCAAATTTGTACTTGTATATACTAAACTTTGGGGACCGTCCCGAAATTTCGCAGATGTCCTCTAATTTTGGTGTATATCATGATTTGTGGTCTGAAACTTCGACTTTCACATATGCATATGTGTATGTATATGTATATGCTTAGACACATGCATATGTGTATGTATATGCTTAGATAGTATGTATATGTATATGCTTAGTTGTGTGTTCATATATATGTATGTGTATGCACGTATATATATATATATATATATATATATATATATATATATATATATATATATATATATATATATAGCTATATACTTCTATATTCAGATTTAAATATTATTTTATACGTTCTTTGTGCAGTTACCTCGGCTAAGTTCTTTTCGTAGCTTGTGAAATCGATTAGTTTCAACGTTATTAAAATTGAAATTATTTGTCTCTTGCCTTGTATACGGCCTATTTTTATTTCCTTCATTAATTTTCTCTCTTTTCTTATTTATTTTAGGTCATCATGTCTACCAAATATTTGGATTTTGTGAGATATTACGAGGGTAAGATTGCCAAAACTTTGGCGCAGGCTCGCGCCATAATTTACGACCCGGATAAAGAGGCTCAGAAGTCCTCTGTTCACGTGGTACGTTGTTTTTTATCTTAATTTTTTTATTTATTTTCTCGGTATGGGAGATTCGGCCCATGTACGCTTTTTCTCTTGAGCATTTTAGCAGTAGCATATTCGATCGCAGTTTTTTCCTTCGACGAGTATCTGCTGATTCGACTAGTGTAACTAAATCTTAATCGTCTGGCGTTCGTTTTTAATAATTTGAATACGTTCGCGTTTCTCGTTCCTGAAATTCACCGCGCGCTATACCATCTGCCGTCGCACCTTGCCTTCCGGACTGAGTGCTGACGTTGTCTCGACACTTTTTCGTCAATCCCCACTGACAGAGTTTGTGCGAATTTGAAATCAAGAGAATGTTTGCTCGTGTGTATAAATTGATCGCGATCGGTCCTCTCTATCTCATTGCTAGCCGAATTGCTGTCCATCCGCTTTGTTGGCCGTTACGTATTTTCCTTCGAGTGCTTTCTGGTGCCTCGTGCTGTTGGTTTATCTTCCCGTGAATTTGTTGGTAAGTGTTTGTTTATCAATTGCGCTTCGTCGGCTTATTTTCTGTGGAGGCTGCGTTCTTCCCTTACTTATTTTTCTGGCATTTTCAGAGAAGAGAAAGAAAGATAGCTTCTTCTGGTTCGTGTGGATCTGGACCTGGACCTCGTGTTTTTGGGTACCCTTACCCTAGGCGGCCTTTCCCGATTAGTGAGGTAAAAGCTTCCTTCGTGCCTACGCCTCGCCCTCCGACTCGCATGAGGACCGCTGTGGACCGCATTTTGGCTCGAGTTGCTGCAGCTCGGCCAACTTCCCCGGCTCTTCCGGCGGAGAATTCTGACAAAGCAGAGGCGCTGTTTCGTGATTTATTCACCTGTCCTATCTGTGATGATTTTATCTATCCGAAATTCCGGCAGTGTGATTATGGTCATGCCGTGTGCGAAAGCTGCCTCCGGAGTCTGCTCCTATCTTGAGAAACCGTCTGCTTCAAGGGATCAAATCCAGGATGCACTTTCCTTGCCGTCATCATCAATTAGGTTGCCCTGAGGTGCTGGCGACCGATGCCTGGTTTAGACATAGTGACTCCTGTGCTTATCGTCCACGGCCCCTGTCGCCTGCCGGAGGCACGCCGATCTATCGACTGGCGTGCCTTCGAAGATTCTTCCGTGGTGAAGTGCTTATTTGGTATATTTACAATGCTTTAATTTTCTCGTGATTTGTATACGACTAATATATATTTGGTTTTACTGGGAATTCCCCTGATTATTTATTTAAAACCTAGTTCTGATCCGATCAATATCCCCATCTGGTTCTTTCGTTAAATTATTAAAATTAAACTCTCTTTTATGTCCAGTTCGTCCACTAATTGAGCTCCTTCAGGAAGATCGAATGATATATATGACAATAGTAATTCCTCAATTAATTTAGATTTTCACTGAATAATTTCCGTAAAAATATTTTTCTACCGCCTCTTTTGTAATTATTCGTTTTTACTGTATTTATTACACTAGTATTATCCTTCATTGAATGAAATACGTGCTTTTATAATGATAAATAAATGCACGAGATTAATTGTTATACATATGTTTCGAATATTTTGAATCGACCTGGTATTTAAACTGACCTAAGCGCTGTACAGATCCGATGCGCTGCGTTCTGTCACCTTGCAGACACTGCAGCGTAAGGTGAGCGCGATCGCCGATGAGCACAAGCAGGTCACTTACCTAAATTTTTTTGTAAACTCGCGATTTTATATTACTTTTGTTCTGATTGTTTTTGTACTCTTTAGATTTTATTTATTTCCGTTTATTTAGATATAAGTTTATAAATCCGTTCATAGACCGTATTTTTACGGCTTGTAATGCCCTATACACGATCTGGCGTGTAACTTCCTAGAACATATACATTTAAAACATTCCTAAAAAACATCCGACTCTGCCTATACAGCGAGCGCACGGAATGTTTCGGCCGTCCCCACTCTTCTCACCTCCTACGAAACCAGCAGCAACGCAGTAGTCAACGCAGCGACGGCAGGCCATCAACGCGCATGTGTACGTGCGCGTCCCCCTTCTCTCTCCAGCTACGAAGCCAACATTAGCAGCAGCGCGTTACGTAACACTATTTATATGTATATGTGAGCGTAAGCGAGCGACGGCGAGTCGTGCGCATCCGAGTATGTTTGTATGAATGATAAATGTAAATATGAATGAATGATAGTATGATTGTGTGAATGTCCGAATATTTTCGGCGGCTCGATCAGTGCTCGCTTAGCGCCCTATAAAAGGCCATGCGAGGCCTGTGTTCAATCACTAGCGGCAGCATTTTCAAGCGCCCTAGTCTACTCTGGAATCACTTTTAAGCGCCTTAGTACATATACAGAAATCTACTGCAAAATTAAGCGTAGAATTTAATAATTATAAAATTCGAGCAGCACTTTTAAGCGCTCTAACACATACTCTACAGTAAAATTAAGCGTAGAATTTAATAATATTTAATAATCGCATAACAGAAGTCTTCATCAAAAAATAAACAAAATTGTAACTAAATCTGATTTAAAAAGAATAATAGCAACAATAGCTGTTACAATGCCGCTACCCTAAGCGGGTCTTGGGCGTTGTCGTCCAGATCGGACGGGTGGGTGCCTATCACCACTACACAGCGCGTCCTTAGGTTGCGGATAGAGGAACAGCCCCTGAGAAAGAGGTTAGCTGCGAATAAATTGAATAAGCAGCCGCGGACAGCCGATAGGAACAGGCGTGGGTGTGATGAGCCCACACTGTCGAACGCATTCATCTAGAAATACTACGCAAGCACCACAACAACAAAAACACTTCACATTATTTCTTATCTCTCAATCTATCTCTTTCATCACACATTACAAAAATGGGCAAAAATCCTGCTGCCGAGGAGGATGCGGGAGCGATGACAACTGCCCCGAAAGGGGATGTGTAGAATGATTCGTCACCTGGTTTTACGCGGTAACGATGCCAGCGAAGGCGCGCTGCCTTGCAGGGGGGCGTTAGGATGCGAGAATGAAACCGTAGTGTGTCTGACGACGAATTGACACTGTCCTCGTCAAAGTCGGAAAGCTCTCATACTTAGTTCTAGAGAGGTATGGGGGTTATCACCTCTAGAACGGTGGACTCACCTGCGATCGGAACAGGATCCGAAGCGCGCGGGTTTTAACATAACATCATGGCTCAAAAAAATCAAATCCGAACCAAAAGGGACTTAAGGGTTGGAACTTGGAATGTTCGCAGTCTATACAGAGCAGGTGCGTTTAAAGAACTCGTAAAGGAAGCTGATAGGTACAATATAGATTTGGTAGCAATACAGGAATCGCGGTGGCCAGATGGCGGAGTACTAGCATCGGGTAACTTGACGTACCTGTATGGGGCCGGGAGTGGGGGATCTCTAGGACCGGATTTCTCGTAAGCAAAAGCATCATACATTCGGTTAAAAGTTTCAAATCCGTCAATGATAGGCTCTCTTCTCGTACATCATTATCGAAGGTGAATGGTATAGATATGTATTCATTAATGTACACTGTCCTACGGAGGACAAAGAAGAAGAAGCTAAGGATCTCTATTACGAAACTTTAGAGCAGGTAATCGACCAGTTCGCGTCTTACGACACAAGAATAGTATTAGGCGATTTCAATGCTAAAATAGGTAGGGAGGAAATGTTTAGGCCTACTATAGGTAAGGAAAGCCTGCACGAAGCCAGCAATGATAACGGTATTAGGGTCATAAATTTCGCGGCAGCAAAAAATCTTATAATCAAAACTACGTGTTTTAAGCACAAGGACATATACAAAGCAACGTGGACATCGCCGGACGGGGCCACACAGAACCAAATTGATCATTTCCTCATTGAAAAAAGACGTCATACTAATGTTCTTGACGTAAGGGCTTACAGAGGGGCAGATAGCGACTCGGACCACTTCCTAGTAGTAGCCAAATTAAGAGCTAGACTAGTAGCGAATCAAAATAGTAAACGAGCAAACAAGGTAGAAAGCTTCGATATTGAGAAACTACGAGATAGAACAGAGCGAATTAGGTACCAGATAGAAATTAATAACAGGTTTCAGGCACTTGAAGAAGCAAACACATCGCCGGAGGGGAATGATGAACCGAATAGCTTATGGGGGGACATCGAAAAAACGGTAAAAGAGGCCGCGAACAAAGTACTGGGTAAAAAGAAAAAGCCAAAGAGCAAACCATGGTTTGACGAAGAGTGCGAACTCTGGTTTGAAAGGCGCCAAAAGGCTAAATTAGATAGCTTACAAAATAGAAGCGATAGGACCGTAGAAGAGTATTCTAAAGTAAGGAAACAGACGAGCGCGATCTACAGAAATAAGAAGCGTGAGTATCAAAAGAATCTTACTAGGAGAATAGAAACTAACAGTAAGGAAAATAACCCCCGCGAAATGTACAGAGGGATTAACGCCATCAGAAAGGGTTTTAGGAGTAGAGCGCAATTGGACGAAAACGGGGACCTCGTAACAAATGACAACGAATTACTGTCGCTGTGGAAAAATTATTTCGATAAATTATTAAACGTGCACGAAAATAGCGAAGAATTAGGGGACGAAATTCACACTGCTGAACCCCACGTGGAGGAACCGAGCTACCAAGAAGTAGAGGCCGCGATTAAAAAACTAAAAAACAACAAAGCCGCGGGAAATGATTCTATACCAGCTGAGTTACTCAAATATGGGGGCGTCGAGCTCACTTTCAAAATCTATAAACTAGTATGTGCCATCTGGAAAAATGAAACAATACCCGAAAATTGGAAGGAAGCTAGGCATCTGCAGAGGGGAGGAAGATCTCAGAATTGGGAATTTTACTTTTGAAAAGGTTAGCGAATTCAGGTATCTGGGTACGACCATAAATGATAGAAATGAGATTAATGTCGAAATAAATAAGAGACTCCATTCGGGTAATGCTTGCTTCTACGCCGTGAGTAATTTACTTAAGTCGAGACTGTTGTCTAAAAACGTTAAAATAAGAATATACAGGACAATAATACTGCCGGTGGTTCTGTACGGGTGCGAAACATGGGCTCTCACTAAGCAGGCGGACAACCGTTTTAGGGTATTTGAAAATAAAGCCTTGCGAAAAATATACGGGCCGAAGAAAGCGTGGAAGGCTTGCGTAGATGAGGCGATGAACTTTCGAGTTCCAAATGCCATGTTAAAAAAAAAAAATAGCAACAATAGGCATTATTCTTATGTTAAATTATTTTTGTTAATATACACACTATTTTAAATATAAACAAGAGTTTATAATTATTGCGTTGCATATCCATTACCCACAATCCCGGACCTACTATTATTATTATTATTTATTTCATTTAAAATCAATTTTCTTTTTATATTATTCGTTAAATAATAATTTAAAGTAAAATCAATTTATTCCAAATCTGAATTCGGATCCACGGTTCAGATTTGCAAATGTTTATTACTTTTTCTGATAAATATTATACTTATTATTTCTTTTATTAAAATCTAATATTAAAAAAGTACCAAGGACCAGTAAGAAGAAGTGATGAGCGTTTCAGGCTAGAGGGTTTTCGTGCCTTTATGTGCTTTTTAGGATATGAGTAATCGCTATTTAAGCAGATCACAGGATATGTCGCTTTTTAGCGAGCTTTAGGATCAAGAAGACTGACCGCTCTTTTAGTAGATCTAGGGGAATGTTGCTACTAAGCAAACTTCAGATTTTAGCAAAAATCCAACACTCCCACTTAATTTGAAATATCTCGGATGTTCAATTTACCCCGCAAATAGCAAAACTGCTGTTTGGGTAGCGGTTTTGTAAAAATATCGGCTAGCTGTTCCTTCGACTCGACATACTTGACATCTATTTCTTGGCGGTCTAATACATCACATACAATACGAAAACGCACATCAATCTTTTATGGAATTCCGAATTTTTTGCTAATCTAATCGCGGATTGATTATCTACGAATATGGGGATTGGACCGTGCGTAATTTTGAGATCTTTGAGTATTTGGCGCAACCAAAGTGCTTCTTTCGTCCCGTGAGTCAGTGCAATATATTCAGCTTCAGCTGTTGATAGAGACACTATGCTCTGCTTCTAGCTGGACCAGCAAATTGGTCCATCGATAAATAAGAATACAAATCCGCTTCTCGATTTCCGCGTTTCTACGCACCCGGCATAATCGGCGTCAGTGTAGCCAGTTACGCCAGTGTAACTCCCACTGTCTCCGAAAACTATACCGTAATCGCGAGTTCCTTTAAGGTAACGCAAAATTCTTTTTACAGCTTGCCAATGCTCTTGGCCGAAAGAATCAAGGAACTGACTTGCATAATTGACGGCATACTCGATATCTACGCGACATACTCTCGCGGCAAATAAAAGCGACCCTACTGCTTCTCGGTACGGTATGCGTTCAATCTTTTCATCGGTGAGTTTACTCGCGTCGCGTTTTTGCAAATACAGACCCGGCTCTGCAGGTACGCTCGACGGATTTGCATCACTCATTCCGAATCTAGCTATCATTTTGTCTATATAACACGGTTGACTTATTTTTAACGTTCGCTTAACACGATCGCGCTCAATTTGCATACCAACAAACTCATTCGCTGAATCAATAGTAATTTTAAAATTACTTTCTAGGTAACGCAGTACCTCGTCAATCGCGCACTGGTTTTCACAAATTACTAAACCGTCATCTACATAAAGGGCTAAGTAAACTTTAAACCCTTTCACAGTACCGATAAATACGCACTTATCACTTTCGACGGCTTTGAAGTTGAAATTCGTCAAGAAGCCGACAAACTTCTTGTTCCAGCAGCGCGGGGACTGCTTTAAGCCGTACAGACTTTTCTGCAGCTTGCAGACACATTCTTCATTCTTCTCGTTGACGTATCCTTCTGGCTGCTTGAGGTAGATATCTTCTTGGAGATCTCCGTATAAAAACGCTGTTTTTACATCGAACTTGGCAATCTCGTAGTCTTCTTTTGCTGCAATCGCCAGGAGGACTCTAATTGATTCGTATCGCACGACCGGAGCAAAGGTTTCAAAATAATCAATGCCCTCTCGCTGAGAGAACCCTTTTGCCACAAGTCGCGCTTTATATCTATCGCTGTTATCCAGCGAATTTTTCTTGACAGTAAACATCCATTTGCAGCCGATGGCACGCTTGCCTTTTGGTAGCGGGACGACACTCGTGCGTCGATTTCTTCTCGCACAGCTTTTCTCCATTTTTCGGCGTCTATGCTTGACATGGCTTCTCGGTAAGTCATTGGTACAGCATATGCTATATGTGCGACCGGATTGCCATATCTATTAATCAGATTGAGCTTCTCTCTGTTGCGCAATTGCCTACCTTCTTGCTGTTGGTTTTCAATGCGCTGATTTGCTTGCTCGCCGATTTGCTCATTATCTCCCACTTCATCTACAATTTGTTGAACGGGAACAATAATATCAACATCTTGTTGATGATTTTCTTCATTTTCGGCGTCTTGAATTTCTCGTTCTTGTTCCATCCCGAAGTCAAACGAAACACGATAAACTTCATCTTTCTTCTCTATATTCTTTAGGCTACTTACGTCAAAATCTACGTCGCTGCTGACGTAAATTTTGCGCGTAGCTGCGTCCCAAAGTCTATAGTTCGTCGATTCATTATCATAGCCTACGATTACGACTTTTTGCTCTTTTTATCGAATTTTTTTCGTTTTTCCTTCGGCTGATTAAGGTACGCGTCTGTACCGAACACACGTAGATGCTTGATTTCTGGTTTTCGATCAAACCATTTTTCAAACGGCGTCTTCGTTTGATTTTGCATTGCCACGCGGTTTAACAGATAGCTGGCTGTATTGATAGCTTCAGGCCAGAGTTCTAAGTTGAGAATTACTGCCTATCAACATACACCTGGCGCTCTCAACGAGAGTGCGAATTTCTCGTTTGGCTCGGTCATTTTGCTCGTGGATGTATGGTGATGAAAACTCGTGCATTATACCTTTTTCTTTCTCGTGCTTTTGAAATTTTTCAGAGGTATACTCATAGCCATTATCTGATCGTAGCACTTTTATTCGATTTCCAGTTTGTTTAAATGCAAAACTTTCAAACTCTAAAAATCTTTCACACTTCCGACTTATGTCTCAGAAAATACACTTTTCTAAAGCTTGTGCACTCGTCATTAAACAGCAAAAAATATTTTGAGCCTCGCGGAGACTCAATATTCACGGGGCCACACACATCAGTATGAATTTTCTCGCCCGGTTTAAAGTTGCTGTCGTGCTGTGACGATGCATGCGGCTTGCGGGTTTGCTTACCCATTAAGCACGTCTGGCAAAAAAATCGTCTTCTTTCTCAAGTACGAATTTTTTATCGTTAAACACTTTGCTGGTGTTTATCACTGCGCGCACATTTATATACCCGAATCTCTCATGCCAGAGTTTTAGCGCTTGATTATCTTTAGACTCAGCGATGTTGCACTTCACGGGAACTTTAACTTTGAACAACATTTTAAATAAATTTCCGTACCTCTCGCCGCGGGCTACTACTTTGTCGTTTCGGTCACGCACTTCACAGTTAGTTTTAGAGGTGTAGAAAAAGTATTCTTTGTCGTTAA
Source organism: Nasonia vitripennis (assembly GCF_009193385.2). Lineage (NCBI taxonomy): Eukaryota > Metazoa > Arthropoda > Insecta > Hymenoptera > Pteromalidae > Nasonia > Nasonia vitripennis. Next base: position 1,492,574 of record NW_022279646.1, read on the forward strand.
TTGCTGGAATCGAAAACAAATTTCTTTTCAGTTCCGGCACTAGAAGCACATTTTGCATTTCCCGACTGATTATTTCACCGTTGATTTGCTCTTCAATGATGATCGTGCCGATGCCTGCAGCGGGCAGCATCTTATCGTCCGCAATTTTCACATAGCGGTTTTCAGTCGTTGCGTCAAGAGTCTTAAAAATATCAGCTCGGAAGGTCATGTGCATGCTAGCACCCAAGTCAGCCAGCCAAATATCTTTGCGACGTTGCAAACGTCGCAGCCGCGTCGATACGAGGAATCTCGTTCGATGCGGCCAAGCTCTGAGTGCGCGGAAGAAACAAGCGAGTTGGATTGTTGTTGTCGGTGCCAGCCTGACCTAGAGTTCGAGGAACGGGCCGGCTAACCGTCCACGTTAGCGCGAGAGTGAGCATCGTTGGCGCGAGAGTGAGCCTCGACGGCGCGCGCGCTGATTGGTCCTCCGCATGTCGCGAGCCAATCAGCAGGCGCCGATGTGCGACTCGCTATCCGCGCGGACTGCCAGCCAATCAGGCGCGAGGAAGATGCGCGGGCCCGACGAGCGCGAGTGGAGAGTGAGCGCGAGAACGAGCGGGAAATCGGGGAGTTCTCTCACGACTGTCGACGGAGTACGTCGACGTGCGAGAGAGATACGTGGCATCCTCTGTTGCGAGGAGAATCGGGAGAGTCTCCCGAGGTTGTGCGAGTGTGCGAGAGTGTGAGAGAGTCATAGGTGCAGCGCGTTGGCACGAGCAAGTGCCGACACCCGGACGAGCCAGCAACCATCCGCACGAGAGGAAGGAAGATAGCCAGTCCGCCATCATTGTCCGGAGGACCAGAGCAACCAGCAGCCTTGGCGTGGGAGAGCCGAGGAAGCTAGCCGTCACCAGGTCCACGAGAGTCAGGGAGGCGCCGGCGGGAGCACCGACGGACGTCCACCAGGGAGAGAGCGAGTAAGAAAGTATTAGAGAGAGAGAGAGAGAGAGAGAGAGAGAGAGAGAGAGAAAGAGATAGAGAGAGAGAGAGAGAGAGAAAGAGATAGAGAGAGAGAGAGAGAGAGAGATCCGAGAGTGAGACGAGTGTGGTGCGGGCACACTAGAGAGAGAGAGAGAGAACTCGAGAGACCAGGGTGTTGGTGTACAGTGCGGGCGCACACCAAGACGTCTTCTGCGCGAGGCGTCTGGCCAGCGCACGCGAGAGAGAGAGAGAGAGAGAGAGAGAGAGAGAGAGAGAGAGAGAACAGTGCGAGGAAACGCGTGTGCGTGAGATAGAGACAGCGCAAGAGAAAACCCTATAGCTGCGCGGCTGCAGCAGGTCGGGCTTGCCACAAGCGGGAGGCATAGCCCGCGCGCGCGAGAGAGAAAGAGAGAGAGAGAGAGAGAGAGAGAGAGTCAGCCGTCAGCGGACTGGACCTGGGCCTGTGGCCCGCCGTCTGCTGCACGAGTGTGCTCGTGTTTAAGCGTCCCAGTGTAAGCCCTGCGTGGCTAAACTGTGCGCGGGAGGCACTACAGCCACCGTATTGTAGGGAAGGGCTGGGCGAAATACATGTGCAATAAAACTTAACCATTGTGTGTGATCATTTTCCCCTCTCCCTAGCGTTCTCCCAAACGTGATGATCGCGGTCAAATCCTACGTTTAGAAAAATCCTAGTGCATGCGAGGCTCTAGGTGTTGCGCACCTGTGTTGGGAGGCACAGCGTCGCAATTGGCATCCCTTGTGGGGATTCGCGATCATCGAAAGGGAGAGGTAAAGTGTTTTCGCGAGTGTTAGTGTAAAGTGCGCGGAGTGTGAGCGACGGAAAGATGCGCAGCGGGCCACGAGGCAAGCTGCTGACGTCTTTTCGTGTGGAGAGAGACGGCGAAGAGAGCTCAGCGATCAGTCGTCAGCTGTTGAAGTCGCACCATATTGTGCGATGAATCAGCTGACGAAACGGCCGTTCGTAGTGGGACTCGGAGTAGAGCCCAACGCTAAACGTGATAGCGTGGGAGGCTCTACCGTGTCCCCACGAGATGTGCTGCGACGCGTGCGCTCTAGCGACAGCGAGTCAGCCAACGGCGACGACTGGCACACAGTTAGTCATAAGCGTCGTCGGCGGGGCTCGCGAGTAAAGCTTTTCGACGGAAGTCGGAAGCGAGAAGACTCCTCGGTCTCGTTGTCGAGTGACAATGAGAGCCAAGAGAGATCTTCGAGTTTGTGCTCGAGTGAGAGAGACAGTGTGTATACTGTGATCCCGAGGTGCGAACGGCCAGGTTACTTGCGGTTGTCCGAAAGGACGATAGCAAGAACCGCGGCCTGCGCAACCTCCAGCACAGTCAGTGACGTGGCCGAGGGAGATGTGTTGCGAGGAGGCTCGGGCTCAAGCATAGACGTCAGCGTAGACAGCGGCTATGCGAGCCGAGTGAGTGTCGATCGCAGCGAGAGAGACGCTCGTGTGAGAGAGTTGGAAGAATGCGGACTCACTCTTGAGGATGCGAGAGCTCGAGTCTTTGAGGAGGAGCTTTCTGTAGCTTGGCGAGAAGCTTACGAGGAAGCCCTCCTGGAAGCTCGAGCGAAGCTGCGGGACGAGTTAGCCACGCTAGAGCATGAGCGGCGGCTGCAACGAGTCCGTGAGGAGGCGAGGGAGGCGGCGCGAGAGCAGGTACGGGTCGAGGCGATAGAACAGATGCGTAAAATGGAGGAAGAGCGAATAGGGCGAAAGCCATGTTTGCGAGCCCCAGTCAAAACGACTGATTCAGTTCGCCCAGCTACTCTAGACCAGCTGAGAGGCAGACCGTCTGTGTTCACGAGTGATATTGGTGACGCGGACAAAGAGTTGCTAGAGCCAGAGCGCGAAACGGTGCGACGCCGCGTCTCTTGGGGCAACTCTGGAGGTCGGCCGAGTATGCAACGGAGCTGTGTGAGCTCGGGTGAGGAGTCGGAGGAGGAGAGTGGACAAGGAGAGAAGAGTGCGGAAGAGGAGTCGGAGGAGGAGAGTGAGAGGAGAGAGAAAAGTGCGTCGAGAAAGAGACGGAGACAGAGAGGTTTGCTGAGCAGTGACAGCGAGCTCGAAGTTAACTCGAGCTGCGAGTTTAACTCAGCGAACCTGACGTCATCCGAACGCCGGAAAAGATCAGCCGACTCGCTCAGGGCTTTGGAGTTCCTGAAGCATTGGGAGCTCCAGTTCTCGGGCGAGAGTGATCACGAGGAGGCGGAGGAGGTCTTTGATCGACTGTATGAGTGCAGAGTAGCGTTAGCGGTGCCAGACCGCGAGCTGCTAGCGGTGTTGCCGTGCATTTTCAAGTTGCAGGCAAGCCGCTGGTATCGGGCGAAGAGAAAGAGCCTGCGAACATGGGAGATGTTCTGCCGGGCCTTTCGTCGCCGATACATGGTTCCGTATTGTCGGGAGGATTTGGAGGAAGATCTGCGCAAGCGAACGCAGCACAGAGAAGAGAAGATCGCGGCGTATATCGCGAGTCTTCAGTATCTGGCTTCGCGCTTTCGCCGACCTCCATCCGAACGTGATTTGCTTCGTATCGCATATCAGAACCTCCTTCCGGAATACCGGAGAGCTATTGGCGAAAAATGCGTCAACAGCTGGGAAGAGTTGGAGAGGTACGGCCGACGCTGGGAGCGGCTAAAAGAGTTAGATAGCCATTACGCACCTCCGCTGCCAGCGGAGAAGATGCGCGTTCCCGGTGCGGCGTACAAGGAGGAAGGAGAGACCCAGAGAGCCGCTGCAGTCGAGAGGACAGAGCATGCAGGCCCTGGTGATGAGTTGCCTTCTATCGAGGTTGAGGAGAGGACGAGTGAGAGAAAGAGAGCTTCAACGAGCAGAAAGAGAGCTACCGTATGGCGCGGCCTGGTGCGTCCGACCGCTAATGCCGTGGCTCGAGGGGAGAGGCGAGGAGATGGTACGTGCTTCACCTGCTGTAAAGTGGGGCACCGGGCATTGAATTGCCCGGAGATGATCTGCTGGGCATGCCAACAAAAAGGACATTCACGAAGGGAATGTCCTGCGCGTAGGCAATTGCCACAGACATCATGACAACTTTGCAGACGAGTGAGCCACTCAGGTCTGTGTCTAGATTGCCGGAGAAAAATGGCAATGCTAGAAAGACGGAGAGCTGAGGAAGGAAATGAGAAGAGAGAGAAGTCAGCGGAGGTGGAGAGAAAAGGATGTGAGAGAGTAGTGCTAGAGAGATGTGCAGGGGAGAGAAGAGTGTTGGCCTGGGACCTAGTGAAAGGATTAAGGCCAACTTCTTCGAGAGAGGAGTCAGCGAGAATGGAGAAGAGAGGAAGTGAGAGAGTGGAGCTGGAGAGATGCTGCGAAAAGAGGAAAGTTTGGACCCAGGACCCAGTAAAAGGTTTAAGGCCAACTTCTCCGAGAGAGGAAGCATTGTTAAGGGGAGGGGATTGCGACGTTGCAAACGTCGCAGCCGCGTCGATACGAGGAATCTCGTTCGATGCGGCCAAGCTCTGAGTGCGCGGAAGAAACAAGCGAGTTGGATTGTTGTTGTCGGTGCCAGCCTGACCTAGAGTTCGAGGAACGGGCCGGCTAACCGTCCACGTTAGCGCGAGAGTGAGCATCGTTGGCGCGAGAGTGAGCCTCGACGGCGCGCGCGCTGATTGGTCCTCCGCATGTCGCGAGCCAATCAGCAGGCGCCGATGTGCGACTCGCTATCCGCGCGGACTGCCAGCCAATCAGGCGCGAGGAAGATGCGCGGGCCCGACGAGCGCGAGTGGAGAGTGAGCGCGAGAACGAGCGGGAAATCGGGGAGTTCTCTCACGACTGTCGACGGAGTACGTCGACGTGCGAGAGAGATACGTGGCCTCCTCTGTTACGAGGAGAATCGGGAGAGTCTCCCGAGGTTCTGCGAGTGTGCGAGAGTGTGAGAGAGTCATAGGTGCAGCGCGTTGGCACGAGCAAGTACCGACACCCGGACGAGCCAGCAACCATCCGCACGAGAGGAAGGAAGCTAGCCAGTCCGCCATCATTGTCCGGAGGACCAGAGCAACCAGCAGCCTTGGCGTGGGAGAGCCGAGGAAGCTAGCCGTCACCAGGTCCACGAGAGTCAGGGAGGCGCCGGCGGGAGCACCGACGGACGTCCACCAGGGAGAGAGCGAGTAAGAAAGTATTAGAGAGAGAGAGAGAGAGAGAGAGAGAGAGAGAGAAAGAGATAGAGAGAGAGAGAGAGAGAAAGAGATAGAGAGAGAGAGAGAGAGAGAGAGATCCGAGAGTGAGACGAGTGTGGTGCGGGCACACTAGAGAGAGAGAGAGAACTCGAGAGACCAGGGTGTTGGTGTACAGTGCGGGCGCACACCAAGACGTCTTCTGCGCGAGGCGTCTGGCCAGCGCACGCGAGAGAGAGAGAGAGAGAGAGAGAACAGTGCGAGGAAACGCGTGTGCGTGAGATAGAGACAGCGCAAGAGAAAACCCTATAGCTGCGCGGCTGCAGCAGGTCGGGCTTGCCACAAGCGGGAGGCATAGCCCGCGCGCGCGAGAGAGAAAGAGAGAGAGAGAGAGAGAGAGAGTCAGCCGTCAGCGGACTGGACCTGGGCCTGTGGCCCGCCGTCTGCTGCACGAGCGTGGCTCGTGTTTAAGCGTCCCAGTGTAAGCCCTGCGTGGCTAAACTGTGCGCGGGAGGCACTACAGCCACCGTATTGTAGGGAAGGGCTGGGCGAAATACATGTGCAATAAAACTTAACCATTGTGTGTGATCATTTTCCCCTCTCCCTAGCGTTCTCCCAAACGTGATGATCGCGGTCAAATCCTACGTTTAGAAAAATCCTAGTGCATGCGAGGCTCTAGGTGTTGCGCACCTGTGTTGGGAGGCACAGCGTCGCATCTTGATCACTATCGGTTGTTTTACTTACTAGCGCTGTCACATCGCTGATGTGTGCTGAAGCTACAAACGATGATTCTGCCTTTTGTTTGCTGGCGTTTTTATATGGCCACTCTCGTGCCCAGTGACCTTTTTTCTTACACACAGCGCACTTTGTCCTTTTCTTCAAATCGTCGATGTTCTTCTTGCCTTTGACTTTTCCAGCGTTGGACTTCGTCGCTACGGCTTGTTGGCTGTCAACTTTTAATTTCAGAGCTTCGACTTAAAGTGCTAAGGATGCTGTAGAGTTTTCTGCCTCGCAGAGGCGCTTATCCTCGCGTATGAGCCGTACGACGAGAACATCCTTCATCTTTTCGTTTTTAGGAGTGCATTCCCATGCCATACGAAAAGCCGAAAATCTTTGCGGTAGACCGTTTAAGAGTCTAGACACCATGTCCTTATCTGACCGCTTCTCACCTGCATCTTCGAGTTTTCTGCAGATATTTTCGAACTGCTCGATCTGCATTGCAACTGCTTGGCCGTCTTTGATACGGAAGTCGTAAAATTCTTGAAATGCGCTGTCGACGGAATCGCTGCTTGATGTCCCATACAATTCTTTTAATTTATCCCATATTTCCTTGGGAGTTCTGCAGTTCATTACATAGCGGTGCATTTTCTTATTCACTGAACATAAAAGAATCGTAGCTGTTTGCGCAGAGGATGCTTTCCATTTGAGCCACTCAGCCGATTTGTCGGCTTTGCTGGGCTCTGCTGCACTTCCGTCTAGAAAACCATCAAGACTTTTGCCTGCTAGCAAAAATTGAATGCCAAACTTCCATAACTCATAGTTTGTTTCGTTGAGCTTGATGAGATCAAAATTTTCCTTATCAGTCATGATAAAAAAAACTGCTGCGAGCACTCACACAAACTATGCAAACCGGCACTTGCATACGAGACTAACCGACGCGATACTTGTACGATGCCAAGCTTGGCTTAAACCTTTAATAAATAAAATACACTAGCGCAGTGGAAGCGTGCTGGGCCCATAACCTGTTGAATATTTAGCGAGTAAATATAAAGCAGGGCTTCCAACATAAGTATATTTATTCAAACAAAAAATATAAAATTCAATACAAAATATAAGAGCGCGACATTTGAGAGCATCACAACTGCTCGTACTCGGTGTCGGACTTAGACTAACTACTGTCCTCCGCTGACGGCATTACAGTACCTCGGAGACGCTGCTTTTATTACACCTACGGCTGATCGCGGGGGGGACGCTGCTGATATCCAGGTATGCGACGACGCGGTGGAAGCGCGGGCGGACGGACCCATCATTAACCTGGACATCATAAAGAGCGCGCGCTCTGCGGAGCGCGCGTCCCTTTTTAATCCCTGATTGCTGTGATTGTCGCACATTTTTCTAGCAATAAACGCACCGCGTCTCCGAGAAGCTTATCTTCATAAAAGAGCAGATGCGCTGCCGAGTTTGGCGACGGACTCGGTGCAGCATCTGCGCTTGGGTTTTTCCCAGCTATAATAAAATAAACTATCCTAGAACTACGCGTATTTCTAAATTAAAACTACGTCAGATTTTAGCAAAAATCCAACACACACCCAGGCCAGGGGTAGTGACGGCATCCCACAGGTTGTTATTTCAAAAGCATTGCCGGTTCTCGCTCCCTTACTAAATCATATTTTCAACCTGTCCCTGAACGAACCCTGCTTCCCATCTTCCTGGAAATTGTCACTTGTACGCGCACTCAACAAAGTCAGTTCACCAACAGCCGTGATTGACTACCGTCCGATTTCACTTCTCTGCTTTCTATCCAAGGCCCTGGAGTGGCTGGTGCACAGGCAAGTCTCAGAATACCTTGAATCAAGGCTCCTACTAGATAATCTTCAAACAGGCTTCCGCACTGGTCACAGCACTCAGTCTGGCCTAATTAAGCTAACTGATGATGCCAGGGCCGGGATAAACAAAAAGAAAGTAACACTTCTCCTTCTCTTTGACTTTAGCAAGGCGTTTGACACTGTGTGTCACGTCAGGCTCCTGAGAAAGCTATCCATCTTCGGCTTCTCAAAGCAGGTCATCCGCTGGTTTGCCTCCTACCTCACTGGGAGAGAGCAGGCCGTCGTTGGTGACAATAGTGAACGTTCCTCCCCTCGGCGTCTTAACATCGGCGTCCCGCAAGGGTCCGTTCTGGGTCCCTTGCTGTTCGCATTGTACATCAACGACATCGGTTTCTGTCTTGATACCGATGTTTCTCATCTCATCTATGCGGATGACTTGCAAATTTACAGTCAATGCCACCTTGAGGAGCTCGATTCTTTATCAAACAGGATGAGTGCTAATGCCGAGAGGATAATGGGCTGGGCTGCACAGAACAGGCTAAAACTCCATGTTAACAAAACCAAAGCAATTGTCCTCGGCTCCCCCTACTACATAAATGCACTACGTTACACAATTGTGTAAGCGTGCTCACTTGCTAATGTACAGGCTTTACTTTTTCAGAAAAAGTACCAATCTCAGATTGCGCAAGCACTTAGTGCAAGCGTTCCTGTTTCTCCTTATACATAGAATACTGTACTCTTGTATACTGTGACCTGACGCAGGAACTCGACTTAAGGGGTCAAGCCTGGGTTAAATCCTGCAAAAAAACAAAAAGATATTCTTCTTACTAAAAAATTTTTGATTTGATGTAATTTGAAAAAAAAAATCTGTTGCTAGCAATGTTTAATTGATATTTTTTAGATAACAAAATTTGTTGCTAGCAGTATTTGATTTATATTTTTTAGCAATGTCTCTCGATCGGACCGAGGGGGCATGTTTAAGGTACATTTTAAGCCCGGATAGAGTAAAGACGAAGGTCCGGATCATTCAAAAAGCCGTGGCAAGTGACTGAAAACACTTATTTATATATTTAAATGTCATGAATTTTGGTCAATGATTTTACAAGGTATATACATGTTTTTTTTCGATAAAAATGGCGTATATTTTATATATTTTCAATAGATTTTTTTTTCAAATTAGATCAAATCAAAAATTTTTTGGTAAGATGAATATCTTTTTGTTTTTTGCAGGATTTAACCTAGGCTTGACCCCTTAAAACTACAGAGGCTCGTGAGCACGGGGATTCGGTACATCTATGGTGTAAGGAGAGATGAGCACATCTCCCCATACAGGCGGGAGCTGCAGTGGCTTACCACTGCCGAACTCAGGAAGTATTTCACTGCTTGTTTCTTACGAAAAATGTTTAACACTGCCGTACCATCATACGTACTAGCCTACTTCGACTTTCGCGTAGCACTCAGGCCTGTTAGGGGGGAAGTGACACCTCTGGATATCTCTACTTTCGCGACGGAGACGGTGAGGAACTCGTTTCATATCAGCGCCTCATACAACCTGCCATCACACCTCCGTAATACTACATCCATCGCAGTATTCAAGAAACTAGCTAAAGATTACTTTTTCGAACTCGAAAACGCATAAACACATAAACACCGTGTACACAGTCACGCACACGCACACACTTGATCACTCTTGCTTAACCCATCTTCACCTCAGCATTTATTCACACTACACACCTACTAAAACAGATACCTCAAACTTTTGTAATTTGACTACTCTGCTGTACATATTGAATCGTACAACATAATGTACGCAAATAAAAATTAATTAATCTAATCTAATCTAATCTAAGCTGCTGTTGCTGTCTTCGCTGATTCGCATGTCATTTCTGTGAAATTTTTGTTAAGGGTCTGCTTCCGTATAGGCCTCTTAGGGTCGTCGTCGTTGTTTGTTTATTCATTTTCCAAGGTTGCCGTGTACTTGCGGCTTGTACTCCAAGTTTTATATTTTCTTCCTTGCAGAGTTTCCCCAGAACCCTGTTTGGTTCCGCCTGACTGAGAATTGGCTCGGATGTTTCCCGTGTGTCGGATAGTTTGTGGCATGTAGGATATATTTTCTCGGTTTTCTTGCCGTGAACCTTCTTGTAAACTCTCTTTTTACCATTTCTCGTTCCCGCCTTGGGTTGCCATTCGTCATCTGAGGAGTTATCTGGGCCCGTGCTCTCGGTGTAAACTACGACTCGTCGTTTTCTTTCTCTCGGGTTTCCGAAGTTTTCAGATTTTGTTGATATTTTTTCTTTGTCTGCAGTATCGGCTGATTCCGGAAGCTTTTTGAATTTGCCTCTTTTCCTTGTTGTTTTAAATCGTAGTATCGCATTTCTAGAGAGTATATCTGCGTTTCTGTTGCGAGCTCCGGGTTTGTATACAATGTCGAATTCGTATCCTCAGAGCTCTGCCTTCAATCTGTTGAACCTTCGATCGGATTTTTTCGTGGTGAAGAAATGTTTCAAGGGGTCATGATCCGTTACGACTATAAATTTGCGTCCTGCGAGGTAGTATCTAAATTGGTCTTTTGCGAGCACTACCGCTAGTAGTTTTCTGTCGTAGGTGGAATATCTTAGCTCGGGACATTTAAGGATTCGAGATGCATAAGCGCAGGGCTAGTCACTGCCCAACTGTCCTTGGCTCAAGAAGGCTTCTACGGCGTAATCAGATGCGTCGGTTATTACTAAAAAGGGCATAATTAGATCCGGTGCCTTCATTACTGGTTCCTCGAACAATGCCGTTCGTAATTTGTCAAAGGCTTGCTGTCAAAGTCTTTGATAAAGCGCCTGTAATATCCTGCGAGTCCTAAGAATTGTTAATTTTTCTTTGCGTTTGTTGGTACTAGAAATTTATTTACTGCTTTTATTTTCTTAGGATCTGCTCGAATTTTTCCGCGTCCAGCAATATGTCCTAAAAAGTGTGCCTCTCGCTGCAGGAATTGGCACTTCATAGGTTTGATTGTCAATTTGGCATCGTCTAGTCTTTTCATCAAGCGTCGAATCTTCTTACCGTGCTCTTCAAGATCCCTAGCGAAAACGATTTTATCATCTAAATACATGTACAGTTCTGTCCCTTGTAAGCCTTGTAAGTCCATCAGGGACTGAAATGTCGAAGCGCCTTTGAGCCCCATACCTAAACGTTGATAGCAGTAATGGCCAAACGGTACAGTAAAGGCTGTTTTAAAGGCGTCTGCGGGGTCCATTGGTATCTGGTAGAACCCGGTCCTTAAATCTATGGCGATTATGTACCTAGCTGAGGCGACGCTATCGATAATGTCCGCTGTATTGGGTATCGGGTAGCTATTTCCCACCGTTACTTTTTTCAGTTTCCTAAAGTCTGTTACTAATCGCCCTCTTTTGGTACTGTCCGCTGCGGGCTTTTTGGGTATCACGTATGTAGGAGAGCTGTAGGGTTAATATGTTGGTCTGATTATGTCGTCCTTTAGCATCTGCTCTATCTGGCGCCCTAAGTCCTCTTTCTCTTCTTGACTTGGTCTGTATCCTTCTGATCGTATTGGGACTTTTGTAGTAGTAGGTATCTTGTGCGACACTAGTGTTGTTGCTTTAAGTTTCTCCCCGGGTAGCTCGGAGATATGCGGTTTTTCTCGGATGATTTCTTTAACATGAGTTATTTCTTCCTCGTTGAATCCTTAAGTGTCTCTGATCAAGAAGTTCAAAAATTCTTTCGGCCCTGTCCTTGCTTTCATTGGAAAATATCCTTAGTATATTGACAGTCTCTTCAAGTTTGTCTTCTTCTAAATTAAATTCTTCTCCTCCCTCTTTTATGGCTTCGCAGGCTTCCAGTGTTACCTCTGGTCGATTTAACTCTACCTCATGATCTGTAGTATTAACGCATAAGGCTTGTATTTTGCCTTCTTAGTTAATACCAATGAAATTTCCAAAATATAACCCTTTTCCTAAATTGTCTGAAGGGGCAAATCCTACTTGCTCTGATATGTCGCTTGCTCTTGCGTAAATCACTTATCTCGCACGTGCAGGTATAATAAATCTTTCGTCTTGAATAAATGGTTTAATAGTCGGTCCAAATTCTATACATCTATCCGCAGCGTTGACCTTTCCGCCGTACTTTGTGAAACGGTCCGCGAAGGGTTAGAGCGCGAACGCGAGCAATTCGTAACCCGAGGTTAATAAATCAGGAGACAAGCACATACGAGGAACGATAACGAACTCTGATCCACCCGGTAATATCTGTTGAGTGGACAAAAGCATTCCCTATGCTCTGGGAGACCCACCAGAGGAGAGCTGCTCGCGTGTTGAAGGAGGTGAGTAGGGTTTATCCACTACGCATGCCACGCACGCTTAGGTAAACCACGCAGCTATTAGACTGATGTGTGAGGTACTACCATCTCACATGAATCTACAACCAGATGAGCCACCTAAGAACAGGGTACTACCATCCTGCACCGATGACACAACTGATGGGGGGATGGGAGATATTTATTCTTTTAATAAACATTTGTGAGCGATGCTGGATCACAGCCTACAGGAGATTGAGTAGACTGCACACATACTCTTCGAGAGCCTGGGGCTCATGGACTACTAAGTATGGAGGAGACCGGAGCAAGCAGCGAGTACTACCATTCGCACGTTACTCAGTTGAGAGCCAGATCATTAATGCTCGCTGCTGTCTCCGGGGCTCCTTATATACCCGAGTTGCTCCCTCTCTCCTGTGTTACATGCGCGTACGCCATCTACCCGCGTATAGGTAGACTATTTACATTTGGCTACTAGCGCCACTCGGTTGGTAACTTGCCTACGCCAGGCAAGTTATCTGTTGCTGTCCTCTTATACCCGGGCTGGGCCTGCCGTCACATTTGAAAGCACATTCCATCCTAAGATTCCATCTGTATCAATGAGAAATCCACCAGGAACCGCGTGCACGTCGCTCTCTAGTCCCGCTAAACTCACATTTGTATTACCTAAACTTAAACATTCGCCTGGCGTAACTCCGTTAATGGTAATTACGTATTGTTTATCAATTATTGTCCTAATAGTGGCATTACTCGCTTTAATCAACGTAACATTAGCTCCACTTTCCGCATAGAAACGTGCTTTCCTCCCTTCTAACTTTTCGCTCGTAAGCTCTACGATCGATGGTCTACGTCCTGCTGTAGCAAATCTTATTAAGTACTTTCTGTTATTAATTTTCTCCTGCACATCACCTTCTTTCTCCTGTTCCGACTGTTCTTTTAACTTATTAAGCTGCATGCCTATCTCCTTTAATCTCTATTATTGTTGTACCTATTATTGTTGTTATAATTTCTATTATCGTCTCGATTATTGTACCCATTATTGCTGTTATAATTTCTATTATCCCCGCCGTTGCATTCTCCCGAATACGTGCGTACGTTATTCTTTCCATAAGCGCCGTTTTGCTTTCCATTATTTTTTTTAGGAGCGCTATTATTCTGCGTCGCATTATTTGCTTGCGGAGCAGGTACGACGTATGGCATCGGGGCCGGAGTGGGTATAGGAAAGGGGGTATACACTACTGGCTGAGCAGCGGCAGCAAGTGCTGACGCTAGCTTTTCAAGTTTTTCTTTACTGAGACGTCCGTTATTTATCGCGTTTCCCAAAGAGAAGCATTCGACGTAGGTGTCGCCCACAATATTAAAATATCGACATATCTTTTCTTTGCAATCTTTCTCTAGGTGTCCCTGTTGCCGACAATAGTTGCATACGCTCATACCCGTAGTATATCCAACAGCTTCGCTGGCTACCGGCGTGGCCTTCGGTTCATGTGCTGCTTTTGCGATACTCATAAGCTTGTGCTGTCTTCGCGAATCAGATCCGGTTGCTGATTGTATGCACGGCGCGCGCTAGTTCGGTGTTCAAACGCTACGGCCTCTGTAATGGCTTCTCTGAGACATAGTGGGTTTTTAGAACGAACTTGGTGTTATAATTCTCTGTTTAGACCAAATAAAAATTGTTTGAGAGCCTCCTTATCGACGTTATTTTTATAGATAGCTCTCTCCTAGTTGCGCATGTCGCAGCTCGCGTCATAGATGATTAACAATTGATTGTGCAATGTTTGAATGCGTAGTCCGTAGTCTTTGGCACTCTTTCCTGCATACTGGCGAATTACTTTAAGATCAGCTAAAACTTTATCCGCTCCACCAACGCCGCTGTACTGTATAGTTAAATCGGCTAGCAACCGCTCTACGTTGTCGTATTGCGTCAGGCGCGAAGTGTAGCCGTCAGCAGCACGTCCCCGAAACTTCGATGCCAATGAGTTGAGTACCCAGCGTTCGGATTCAGGGCCGAATTCGTGAAAAACGTCGCGAACTGCGCGACAAAATAGTGCAAGCATGTCTGGGTTTCCGTCGTATTGAGGTATTGTGTTTGATGCTTGGTGTAACGAGAACATCCAGCCTCTGTCCCGAGATCGGTCTCTATGTACGTTTTGTGTGTGTTAAATAATCGGATCAGAAGACGGTTTTGAATTTAAATCCTCTTGTTCTCCCGGTTGCGGCCCAGGTTGTTGCTCTGCGTCAAGCTTATCAAAAAAATTACCTATAGAGGGTAGCCCATGGTTTTTAGGATCGGGTAATTCACCTAACATCGATCGGTTAAGCGGGTAGCTGTTCGGTAAAGATTAATCCCCGGTGTTCTGTATAAGGAGCGGCGTTGGAGTCGTGTCTCGTGTCGATCAAGCTAACTCTGTCGTTTCGAGCTGAGGCGACGATTGGTTTTTTGTCATAGACGTCATTTATCGTTTCTAGGGCACCAGAATTTAGCCCGATACACATGTTTTCGCGAGTAGCTGTCTGTCAGCCTATAACGTAGTTGTCTAATTTTTCTTTTTTGATATCGAGCGCGAATGGGTCGTTTTTGTTAAATAATTTATACTTGGGGATGGTTCCGTTATTATGTGTAATATGTAGGTTAGATTGTTGCGATGTTTTGTCATTTGTTTCCGAAAGTTTTATTTTGTCTCGGACTTGCAGTAGGTGTTCTTTCGCAACCTTAAACAACTGTATTCTATTTGTTGGGATTAACCTTTCTTGCTGTATTATTCCCTGTATGTGACTTATTGCGGTGTCGATCATTCCCCTTGACGGATATGCCATGGCCACGTCCGCGTGTTGCAATGCGATCGTTAATCGAGTGTGTACAAGTAGCGCCGGTTCCACTGACATCTCGAATTCTTTGAAAAGTGTCGGAATCGTTAGCCTCGCGTGCGAATATGTTCTGTGTTTCGAGACCATTATGTTCGTTAAAGTTTAAAATTTTATAATCAGATGGATTCGATTCTGCCATATTTCGTATTTTATCACGGTATCTAAGACTACGGAATTTAATATTTCGGAGCGGTTTAAGTTAGTTGTTAGTTATCCGAACCGAGAAGTTCTCACTGGTGTTAATCCCAGGGTATAATTGTTAGTTTTTATTAAAATTTACTTGACTTACCTTAAGGTGGCTGTAATGACGAGTACATAGGCAAGGTTCATCCTTCCTTCCCGTTTATTGGATTAAAATGATAACCGAGTAATCTATCTCTATCGCGGTGTTAAAATACGCCCGTATATTTTGCGAACAAAACCCCACACTTAGCACCAGAAAATGTTACATGCGAGGGTCGATGGTTTTGTTCTCCGCGAAGTGTTCAGCTCACGGTTGCTGCGAAAATACCAGGGTAATGAATGAACACGAGAGATTATCAGTGAATGTATCGATTTATTAATCGTAATTCATAATGGACTGATTGTATGGAAGAAAACGCGTGTTAAATTGATCTCGGAGAATGTGCGTTCTAATTATACGATTTTATCTGTCGTCTCAGAGTCAAAACTACCTGTCTAGTGCTGGATCGTAAGTTGTGGAATCGAGAGCGAGCGCCCGCATGCACCCTCTTTTATAGACTTCCCGGGTGTGATTCCTACCCGCGCGGTTGTCCGAAATCGTGGAAGGGAGTTTATGCTGAGTTGAAAGAAACGGGCTTCGGGGTGAGTCCGAGCTGTTGCTATGCGCGAATTTGGCGACTCGTGCATCGATTGCATTATAACTAGCAATGCTATGTAACTGTGAGTATTCACACGTGACAGTCTTATGAAGATATTAATAATCAATTTGATCTAAAGAGGTTGGTAACCTTACCAACACAACAATTTTAACATGACCAGTTCAATAATATAATTGACCTTACAAACTTTGTACAAATATCTTGTCATCTTTATTAATTTTTTAAGCCTTTAAATTTAATACTTATTATAAAAATATAAATTGTCTCACATTAAAAAGTATTATCAATTTTAAAAAATAATAACATTTAGCTAAGATTTTTATTGATACGTAAATGTTGGTACTTTGGGAAAACAACTGCTTTCACAGGATTCTTAATTTTAAAGCTTGGAAATAATCCAATCATGCCCGTTCTTAAATTTCTACCTTTTGAGTAACCGTCCCAGTGATTTCCATAAACTTCAATTTCATCATTAATTTTTAGTTCTATTTCTCCTTCTCTTTTTGGAACATGATTAATAGTGACAATTTGTGGATGTGGATTTTGACCGCCATAGTAATATATATCATCTAATGAAGAAAATCTATTGTATGCGTCAGGAAAATGGGTTTGCATAAGTTCATAGGCAACGCGGCAGACTTGAGAGCTAAATGTACATACTAAATAGTCGCAGCGTGAAAGAAAATAAATATCAATTATAATTCCTTGTAAAGATAGATTAGAATAACGGCGTGATACTGATGCTGTTTGCGCTATATCAATATCAGCTATAATCTCATATTCTACGTAACGTTGTTTTGCAGCAGTAATTACTTTTGGATCATCACTCGCTAGAAATATACGTTTAATTTTTGGCGTTTTTTCTAAACTTTCAAAATACTGGTGCACTCTAATCATATACTCTTCAATGTCATGAAACGCAGCTTCAGTTCCTACTTTATCTGTTCTACGTATATGAACCCCAACAATAGGATTACTAAATTTTATTTTTTGTCTTTTATTATCTAATAATTCCTTAGTATTGTTATTTGGTCTCATCAAGTATTTTAAAACCTGACCTACCCACCATACCAATGGGTACCCATGCATTTTACTAAGTCTTTGCGCTAGATCCGCTGGAACACTCGGCGGTTGATATATTGGTTTTGGATATATATTGTCCACAATTGGTAATATGATTACTTGCTTCGATTCATCGCTGGGCCAATTTGCATGAGTCTTACCATTTGGAGAAAGGCATGTATCACTAAGTGGTAAAAAAACTGACTCCCAACCTTCTTTTTGATATCTCCACCCCTTTGATTTTAATATAAGCGTTCTTTCTGTTCCATAGGCTACCAAAAAGCAATAAACTAAATGGTGAATCTAGAAAAAAAAATATATTTGTTACGCGATATAGTATTTTTCAAACTACTAATTAAAAAAACATTATATTACCTGACAACCAAAACCGCACCCTTTATTAATGTTACATATTAACTTTTTTGCAGTATTACAGTTAATGGGATTTTGCAATGACCTAAAAACAATATCAATTTATTATTATGCATAAATTAATTTTACATTTCTAACTTATAACTATTTTTTCTGAGCACGCATACGCAACCGGCCTTTTTTACGCCTGACTTTTGGAGACGAATTTACACATTTGCGTTCTAGAAAAAATATAATGTAACAGACTATGGTTTAGTTACAGAAGAAATAATTGTTACTTCTTTTTACTTAAATTTTCTTTTTGTTTGTTGGACAGCAAGGAATTATGTACTTTCGGCCAAGGGATAAAAAAATTCAGGTTTTTAGGGCGTGTGGGTCTCTTAAATAATAAGGGTACGTCATCGCACGCCACCAAGAGTGTGGCTGTATTGCGCCCAAGGTGTCTGGGGCTTGGTGGATGGACTGTCGAAGGCTGAGCCCGGCGACATCTTACTACCTAAGAATGGAAAGGGAAGGGGGGAGGGAAGAAGTAAGCTCTGAATCATAGTAGAGGAGCGAGTATTAGCAGTGCTTTGGAGATTACAACCTGTGGGATGCCATTGCTTCCCCTGGCCTGGGTATTAAAGTGTTATACAGCAGTCGACTCAAAGTTATGTTATCACCTGAGGGTCAGACCCTGTTAATGTTTATTGTGAATTTGTGAAACAATTTTTGTCAATAATCGTATTTAAAATAAAGTAAGTAAGAAAGTATATACTATAGACTGAATAAGATCTTTTAGTGAAATAAATTACAATAGAATAAAAAAAGATAAGCATTTATTTTCGCAGAGCTCTAGGAAATTTTCATATGTCATCCATAGTCTTATATTTGCTAGTTATCGCAGCTGTTATCGGTTAACACAAAATTGCATATTTTAGGTATACGTCCAATACTAATGTGTATGACAAATAATCCGGCCAGTTAATTCTATCACATGTTATACAACGACGCTGACTAATTTAATATAGATTTATTAATACATATGGGTGGTTCTCTGTAAAATCAAAGATAACAATTTTAATTTTTGCCTAAACTGTATATATATATATGTTGAAACGGTAACGTCTCTTCTCGGTCAGTGTGCGCGTAGAAGATTTTAATTTTTGAGGAGAGCAATGATCATTTACTGATCTGTGTCTGAATTTTAACAGCAGATCACAAATAAAGATTTGATTTTATATTGATGTATTTTTATAATATAAGAGAGGTCCGGGATACCAGGCAGTGGAAAGTCATTTCAATAATAATAGTATGTTAATTCTTTTCAATAACAAAATATATTTAATCAATATATATATATTTATATATATATATATATATATATATATATATATATATATATATATATATATATATATACTAGTGGGGCTCCGCCCCCCTGCTCGCTTCGCTCGCCAACCCCCTATTGTAGTTTCTGTGTGATTTTATCTTCAAAATTTTATTTTCATGAACTGATAATTATGTTCTGGATGGTTGAAAATGATCGATCTTATTGTATAAGAAAACCTGTTACTGGAAGTAAAAGTATTGTTTAACATTGAACTTCTACTATTAATGGCATTTAAAATAGTTTTAGCTAGTTTTTGAAGTTTTCTGACGCTTGAAATTCATCATTTGAATTTATATATATATATTTTTTTAAATTAATTTTAATTTTTTTTAATGTTCTTAATGTTTAAATCTTTGTGCCGCAAAAGGCATCTATAAAATGATAGACTTTTCGAGTTGCGCGCCATTGGGAGACGTGAGGTGATCCTGAAAATTAAATTATTTGGAAAACTGTCTCTTTATTCTGTCTCTCTAGTTCTGTCTGACTACTCATATTACCTGAAAATTCATCGAGGTCTTTGATCTCGCTTATCTTGTCCATTTTGTTGTTTATTCAATCAGTGAATCATCTATAATGATTATACTTTCTGATGGTTCTTTGAGTTCTTTGAACTCAATTATTCCCTAACTTATTTACACGTTATTAATAATTAACTTTAATCTTATAACTTAAATAAAATTAGAGATCTTCAATATCTGGTTCTCTTGGAACTGATACTTCTTACCTTAACTTAAACCTTAATTCTATTTAATATTATCCAATTTAAATCTATTTAATCATAATATGTTATAAATTTGTATTTAATTGGACTGTTAATGCGGCCTTATTTTACTACGCAATAGCGTTGTGAAAGTATGACGGTCTCAAGCCCGATAACGCAGAGAGCAGTCATGTTATTTGGTGGGGTGGTGGTGGTGGGGGGGGGGGGGGGGCGGTGGGGGGTTGGTGGGGGGGGGGTTTGAGATTTTCGAAAATAACAGAAAAATGAAAGAATTTTACGTGTTTTGGTGGGGGGGCCAAGGTGGGGGTGGAGGGGGGGTGGGTGGGGGGGTGGAGGGGTGGTGGGGGGGAGTCTTGCCAAAATGACTATATAATATAGGAAGATATATATATATATATATATATATATATATATATAATATATTCGTAAGACAATACGCTTAACTTTTGCGTTATTGGCTTTAGATCACGATTTTTACAAGTATATAAACGATTTGAAATAATTTTAAGTTCTCGACAGATACGCGTTAGCTGCGTTATCATTTTTTACTCGACAAATTTATAATTATTTGAGATACAGAAATTTTATAAGCCATGAATATTGGTTTAGAAGCCCTCAGAGTGCAATGTGACATATCTGTAAAGTCTCTTGGCTTATCTGAAAGCCGTAGACCTTCATTGCCCTTAAAACCCGATGTTGCCGTAAGCTCGTCAGAGCTAAGCAAACCTTCTGCTTTGGGATCATGAAAATTTACAAATATGATAAACTGTACTCTGAGCACTTGTAAACCAATTTTCATGCCGAAACAATGAATCACTTATTAAATATTCAATTTTTATACTTATGCTTACTGCCAGGTAAAAACAGCGGTAGTGCTAAGGCAGATTCAACCTTAAACCACTTGCTTGAGCGCTCCGGTAAAAACTTCCGGAGTTTCCGGTTAATACAACTCTACATTTCTCTCAGTGTACATCTTCACATTCATACATTGCTCACCGATGGATCAGGGCTTGAAATAGTTAAGTCGGCGTGCCATAGCAAATTTCTAGTCAGGTTGTGAGTACAGTATAAATTTGGGCGCGAGATTTAAAATAAGTATACAAGAAAGCGTCTACTTATGAAGTCTATTGTTTGTTATGAATGAGTTATAGTTACTCGCGTTCGCAAAATCATCAAAATAAATAAATCGGCGACATATTTATTAAAAATTAAGATCTATCGAGAATCCCGAGTTTTTTCGAGAATCCCGAAATTTTTCTTTTTCGGTCTCGCGCATCCTCACTATCTACTTTCCACGACCCTAAGCATTATACAAAAAATATCAATTGCAACTAAATTCCCATTACCAATTTTAATATTATGGTGAATTCAACCAAATATAAGTTTTTGTTTTCCAAATAATTAAACACAGTTATTACACTATCTATTGCGACCAACTTTCCACGACCTTTAGTATGCTTCTTAAGACACATACAGATAAAGTGGCTTTTGATAATCAAAAAATTATATTCTTGAATAGAACATCTAGACAAAGTAGTTACAAGTACATGAATATGAACTAAACCCTCGCACAGTGTATCGACCGGTATTTCACGACCTTAAGCATTACCCAAAACATATGAATTGCAACTGTATTCCCATAAATATACTTATGTATTGCTAAAATTCTGCAAGCGTAAGGTCTTGTATTCTAAATAATCAATTTTTACACTTTTTCTGTGATCCGATTTTATGATATTTAATACATCTTTCAGTAAACAATGAGATCAAGTTGCTTCTAAAAACCCAATAGATTATATCTCCAAATAAAATATACAGAGAAACTAGTAATGAGTACATGAATATCAATTATTCTAAAAATAAATTGACACATTAATATTTTAGGAGCACATGAGTAATAAGTTTTCTACCGAAAAGTGATTTGACCTACTTTTTACGGCGTTCCGCATTATCTAATAATTTTCAAATGATACTAAATTTCGGCAATCAATATTTTCTTTTGTGTAAGTTGGTAGACTAATACTTTTAGTTTTTTTAAAAATTCGAAGACAACTTTACCTAAACGATTTTGACCTAATTTTTGCGACTTTAAAGATGATTATTTTGAAACAAAAAACTTTAGTTTTATCATAGGATCTAACAGAAATTTTAAATTAACAGTACACGAATACTTTTGTAGCGACCTTTTTTTGTGACTTTATTATTACACAAGCTCTATCTCAATCATATTAATTACTCATTTTTTAATAAAATTAAGCAGGTATGTTTATAATGTATCAGATTAAAGACACACCTCAGAGCTGCTAAATATCTGCAAATCAATAGGATAGTCGTATAGGTTTGGTTGCAATTAATATGCATCACAGAATGCTTAAGGTCGTGGAAAATGGGTTCCAATCCTTGGCTGCGATAAATTTAATGTTTGTCAGATCTTCTGTTGTCGATCTTACTATTTTAAACAGCAATACTCCCTTTCAAACTTTTAGAGCCAGCAAGATACTAATTTGATTAGAGAACTTAAGGTCGTAAAAATTAGTCTTGATGACTTTTGTTAAAATTGTTCTTAATGTATTTGATAAAAAATAAAGCTTCCGCCTGCTAAATAACTGCAATTGTTTTTATCATGTACAGGCATATTTTCTACTAAATGATTTCTATAACAAATTAGATAATTTTGTAATCGCCAAGCTGCTTCTATTGGACTCAAATATTTACCATCAACTTAATTTTTAATTTCATCAAATTTATTATCATTATTGCAATTATCATCTTTTTGAATTTTAACGAATGCTTTGTCTTGTGGATATATTTAAAGATGTATTTTATGCTTTGTATAGAAGCACAATATTTAACATTTATATGGCATTTATATTTCATTGATAAAAACTTATTATATGGTATAACCATTGAATAATTGACTGGAATTTTCTCATTATATAAAGTTTTTTAAACATGATTATCAGAAGTATTATTTGTTCTTTTTTATAGTGGGTAACCATTTTTTTATATTGTGGTTACATTAGCAATCAACTTTTAGCATTTTTATCGAATGTTATTTTTCGATACAGGGGACGTAAAATGTGCTCAAATGCACGCGGTACGTGCGTTAAAATGCATTTTACGCACACTGTATAAAAAAATATTCTAAATACTGGCTTATTTAATAATTTAGTATTTTATAAAACGATAATTAAATTAATTGATCTTTACATAAGGATATAATATATGATTTTTTATAAAATTACTTAAATTTTCATACTTAGATTGATCCCTAGTGGAAAAAAAAATTCTGCACATAACAGTTTTTATCTGAAGCGTTTAGACTAAAACAGAAGATAACCGAACAAAATAGAAATTTTTAGCAGAAGAATATCCGAATAGAGATAAAAACAACAATTATTTACAGGTATTATTAGTTTTTTCAGTTTTTTTTTTAGTTCACTGCGGATAGTACCAGACTTTAACAGTTTTTAACAGTCATGTTAATTTGATTCTATTATGTTATTAAAGGCGTGTTTTTAAAAGAAAAATCAGTATAAATCCGAAGATAACTGTTCTAATTAGGAAAAAACTAGTGAATGTAGAAGATAACAAACATAAAATGAAGAAAACTTTTTCAAACTATGAAAAAACTGTTGTCTTTACTTATTAATAGTTATTGTCTGTTGTATTCATTTTTTATACATTTACAAAATTGTAGAATTTTATACCTGAAAAAAACTGAAGCCAAATGAAGAAAACTCTAGCAAACTAAATAAAACTGAAGACAACAGAAGATTATTCTTGCCTACGTCTTAATTGCGACATTTTTCTGCTGTCATCTGCAGTTCATAACTGTTTTCTTCAGTTGTTTTCATTTTTCTTTTTCGCTAGGGATTTAAGATATCGTTATCATTTAATATAAAAGTAGATAATGTATTATGTATTACATTTTAGTACAGAATATAAATGTTACTAAAAAAACTTTTTCCGAAAGTAAAAATCTTGGCAAGAAATAGTAGTGAAATTTATAAATATTAAAATGTCAAGTAAATGTTTTTTTTTTTTTTGCTTTATGCATTCGCATATTTTTTGGGAAAGCTGATTTTAACTTTAGTTTTATTTAGCGCGTATAGCAAAAAAAAAACATTCACTTGACATTTTAATATTTATAGATTTCACTACTTTTTCTTGCCAAGGTTATTACTTTTGAAGGAAGTTTTCTTAAGAAGATTACACATCTTTCACAATACTCGTGTCACTGAGTAGCAGACGAATATCGGTAAAGTAGATTATAACTGCTATAACCACTGGCGTATAATACATCTGACTGGAGGAGACAAAATATCGGGAGAAGAAACTCTGACAAAAAGAAGTTCATCAAGCAAATTTTCAACTTGCAATATTGAGTTAATTACGTAATATATTCAAATGAATTCTTTTAAAGATGAGAAATAAGGTTAATATTATTGAAATTATTATTATTGAAATAGATACCAACGTAAGCGCAATACTAATGATTTAAATGCAATCGAGGTTTTTGTTAAAGGTTAGAAAACCCACTTTTAAAGTGTATAGGGTCGCCCTGTCCAGAACCGAACTTGGTCCTTTCTTGCCATTGCGGCGCTATCGCGCCTCTTGATGATTGTTATAATCCTGCAATTTACATTATATTATAAATATAAATTTAAAAAATATTCAATCAATTTTATTTTATTGTTATATTTTGTTAATATAATTAATACTTTTATCAAATAATTGCAAAGAGATTGAAAACATTTTTTAATATTTAAAATTTATTCCGGTTTCCTGGTTATCTCGTGTGCTCATTTCGTCGGCTGTGGTCTATCTTCTGGCCCTCCTTGCAGTATCGTGTGCACATGGTACTGCCCGGCTCGGAAGCAAGAGCTGAACTGCCAGCGACGCCGTGCAATCGGCCTTATAAAGCCTCGCAGCGTGTATGTGTGCGCTGTTATGCATGTATGTCGGGCAAGTATGTTCGCGGCGCCCAGTGTGCGTTGCGCCCGCCGCCTGGCGCGGTACGGCTGAATCGCTTGTCGGGCCGCCGCGACCGGCGCTTATGCGGACTCGCCTTCTGGTCGTTGCACGCGCGAGTTAAGTGTACGTATTGCAGAGCGTACGTAGATTCGCAGGTAAGTAATTAAATAAATTGAATATGGATTTGTTCAGATTTATTAATCCGTCTTTACAGCTTGGAAACCCGACAGAGACTGACTCGTTACCAGTGCAAGAGCCTTTTTAAAAGGTTTGTAACTTTGTTTGTTTAATCTTTCCTCCATTGTTCTCCATGCGTGCTCGATGCGTGCTCCGCCGTATGTGCCAACATAAATACCTTATTGTTGCAGGTCTCGAGAAGCCAAAGCGATCGATACGGCATGCAGAAGGCGATCGATAACAAGCGATGAATAAGCGACGACTAATACGGCTCATATAACTCCTCCATGCCCAAGTTGAATGACGTCCTCGTTATTTGTTATCTCGGTATGTTGTGGGCTCCTGTTTGGACTCCTGCTTTTACATGAACCCCTGTTTTTACATTTATATTTATAGATAATGAAAATTATTCCAATTATTAGAATCAGCATGACAATTATAAATGACGCTATTGATGTATGGAATTCGATTCCGAATTTTGTGAATTTTGGTGTCTCCATCGTAGGTACTGCTTGCGTTTTTAGCGGTTCGAATCTCCGTTGATGATCCTCGATGATCAATGGTTGAACTTCCGACACCTTAAGTTCTCCGAGATTGTCGTCCACCCTATGTCCCTGTATCAACAGATTGTTTCCTCCAAAGATCTTCGTTCCAAAAAATGTTTCCTTGTTCTTGTTATTTTCGATTTCTGTTTTATAATTACTGGATATCAGCATCAAGTTGTTTAGGAGTGGATACGCCAATGCTAGAGGCGCATTTATTGAAATTGTTATTGTTTTTGCGTCTTCTGCGAGGATTTGATAGCATACATAGTCGCTCTGATAGATCAATTGACATCTTCTTGAAAATAATTTTATTATCGAGCCATCCAGCTTCCACGGTATCGTTACGATCTCCGTCTGGTTATTTCGGTTAATTATAGCAAGTCTTTGAAAAAGGGAGAATTCAATGGAATTTAGGATAGGAATTTTTATGGTATAAATTATGGAATCATGGATAGTTACGACTGATCCCTGAGCAAATCGAAAGTCTAACAAATTATGATAATGTGATATTAACTCTTTTTGGGAATAAAGTTCTAATAGATGTGTCTTTATACTTAGTATTTGTTCATGGGTTAATATTTCCAAATTAAATTTTTCATCGATGAAAACGAATGATCTTTTTATTTTCCCTAATAGATTTAGAAAATGTTGCTCCTGCACAATAAGAGTTACAACTGTCTCAATTAATTCAAATCGCGTATTTTGATCGTTAAGAGTTTTCATAAGATTCCGTAAGTTTTTGTTAATTATTTCAGTATTGCTATTTATCGTTCTGCTAATTTGATTCATGCAACTTACAGATTTATTCAAAACCGAAATATCTTCATTTTGTTGTTTCTCAAAATTTTCCAAATAATTATTAATCTTTTCTAAGTCATCTGAATCTGGATTTCCAAATATATATTTGATCATCTTTCCTACTCCATTTATTAATCCTCTCTTTCTTCTTCCACCGAATGGTGCTATCTCCTGCAGATCTTGATAGATTTCTTGACATAATAATCTTGCTTCCATTAATAGACTTGAGTTCTTGAGTTCTTTTCTTGAGGATAATATGGTGTAGTCAGTCAAAATTCTGCCATAGGTGCGTTTGAGCGACGATGTGTTTATGAAGAAATGTACGTAATGATAATTTTCTATAATTCTTCCAACTCCTTGCTGATAATCAAAGTGTGTCGCATCAGGATTAATTTCATCACTTTTTACGGTTATCGTCGAAATGGCCATAATCATCGCCATCCCCAGGATCGTCATCATTTTCCTGCAAAGAAGAAGTTTTTCTTAATCTCTTTGCGCTCTTTAGATTGTAACGACGTGGTTGTCCGTGTATATAACATTCCAATGAGGGACCTTGTTGTTTCTTAACTAATAACTTTTGATAACGGGGTGCGATTTTATTTCGTTGCTGTTGGTGGGTTTTAACGTATACCTCTCTACTTTCCAACTCATTATTTGAATCATTAGGTAATTTTTGTTTCTCTTTCTGTCTTTTATACAATTCGTCATAGAACGGTAAAATTTCATTTTTCCGTATTTCATTATATTCTTCGGTTATGTCGACTCCAGGTTCGATGACATGCTTATGCAGTTCCTCATATGGTCCATACAGTAGAGTAAACGGTGCAAAATTTGTTGATGAATGAATGCTCTGATTATATATTAGGATTGCTGTAGTCATATGATTCTTTATTGTTTCTCGAGGATTTTTATCGACTAAAATACTTAATTTTTCTCTTAAAGTTGAATGTAATCTCTCTATTGGTCCATTTGACGTGTGTCTATTGATTGTAGTTTGATGATATTCGATTTTGTGTATCCAACAAAATTCTTTAAATACAGCGGAGTTAAATTCACTCCCATTATCCGTAGTAATTTTATCTGGGAAATTGTGATGTGATGCGAAATGCCTCAGTTTGTTTAATACTGTTATAGCATTCCCATCCAATAGATGATAAGCTTGAGCGTATTTCGAAAATATATCAATAATTGTCACAAACTTTTCTTTTCCAACATGAAAAACGTCCATATGTATGTGCTGTAAGGGCCTATTAGCGATAATGGGTCCATACCTTCCTGTTTCGTAAGGCTTTCTCTCATATTTGTGTTCTAAGCATAGTTCGCATTGGTTAATATAGTTTTGTACGAGCCTATCCATATTTAGTGTATATAACTCTTTCTTAAAATGGGCTATTGTCTCTTGAATTCCATTATGGGTTCTATTATGATATTCTTCAAGTTTCTTCAAAAAATTATTTTTGTCTATTACGGGTGTATAAGTGTTAGTTTTAATCAACTTTAGTTTTTCATTGAAATGTTTTAGCAGTACTCTGTAAGCGATCATTTCCAAATCATCATTTGTAAAGTAAATCCCGTATTGTTTGTCTGGTTTTACGTTTTCATTTAGAAATTTTAATAATTGTGTTTCAGCTTCATCCTTGTTTATCTTTACTATATACTGAATCTTGAGCTTATCTTTATTTACTTTCACATTGTAGTCCCTTCCCGATTTTATTATAATGCTATAATTAAATGCATGAATATTTTTGTCTGTTATAGGCAATGAAAACACTGGATCTTCTACAGCAGTGTGAGCTGTTTCTAGATCATCGCCGGGGCTCTCGTCCACTTCCTCGATTCGGCGCGATGTTATATCCGAGACTTGAGGAATCATTGAAAGTGAGTCATCATTCTCTTCCTGATTATTTATTTCTATTCTGCTTAAGGCGTCAGCTACATAATTTTCACTTCCTTTCTTGTATTTAATCTCATAATCATATTCCTCTAATTTTATTTTCCATCTAATCAAACGTGAATTTGGTGTTTTTAAAGACCAGAGCCAAGTTAGTGGTTTATGATCTGTTTCGATTGTAAATTTCCTCCCGTATATGTATGGTCTAAAATGTCGACACGCCTCGACTATAGCTAGTAGTTCTTTTTCGATGGTCGAATAGTTTTGCTCAGCTGAATTCAGGGTTCGTGAAAAACATGATATGAGGTGTTTATCTTGCGATAGAACGCTACCAATAGCGACATTTGACGCATCAGTTGTGACAGTAAACATTTTTGTGAAATCTGGATAAGTTAGTATTGGTGCATTGACGATTAATTCTTTAAGTCTATTGAATGCTTCTATATATTGTCTATCCTCTATGTTTATTTTTTCTTCCTTTTTAAGCGCTTTCGTTAGTGGTTTTGATATTCTAGCGTAGTTTTTTATGAATTTTCTATAAAACCCTGTTAATCCTAGAAACGCTTTAATTTCTTTTTGTGTCCTTGGGATGGGATATTTTACGATGGCCTTGATTTTATCTGGGTTTGGTTTAATTCCTCCTGGTGTAATTATATGTCCCAAAAAAGGTACTTCTTTCCTTAAAAACTCACTCTTATCTAATTGCACTTTCAAACCGTATCCCCGAAGTTCTTCAAATACTAATTTTAGATGTTGTAGATGTTCTTGGAGAGATTTTGAAAATATGACTATATCATCCATGTATACAAAGCAAAATTTGTGTAAATATTTTCTGAGAATTTTGTCCATTAATCGCTGGAATGTAGCTGGTGCATTTTTTAAACCAAAGGGCATACGACGGTATTCGTAGTGTCCATTTTCTACTGTGAATGCTGTCTTCTCTACTGAATCTCGATCAACTGGTATCTGATGGAATCCTTGTGCTAGATCTAATGTTGTAAAATATGCGCATTTTCCTAAATTCTCTAAAATATCGTCCATTCTCGGCAATGGGTATTTATCCTCAATGGTTTTATCATTCAACTTACGATAATCAATAACCATTCTCCATTTCTTCTTTCCACTTGCATCTTGCTTTTTGGGTACTATCCAGACAGGTGATGAATAAGGTGAATTACTTGATTGAATAATTTCGTCATTTAATAATTTTCCCACTTGATCTTGAATAACCTCCTTCAGGTGATATGGATATTTATAACTTTTGACATAAATCGGATTTTCGTCCTTTGTCCTTATTTTATGTGTGACTGCATTTGTGGCTGTTAATTTTTCACACTCATTATAGAAACAGTCTCTAAATTTCTGACACAAAGCTATAATTTTCTCCTTTTCCTCTTCATTCATGTGTTCCGTTCGGATTTGCACTTTTGTCTCCTGATGATTGCTCAGTATAACCATTTTACATTTATCCGGCATATTGTTTAAATAATTAATTTCAAATCTCGGTGTGCTAAATATTTGAGTTCTATAGTTAATATTTGCTTTTAAATTTTGTAGGTCCTTGTGACCTATTAGACAATCATATGTAGAATGCCAAGGAGCAATTAAAAATGTAATTGGTGTATTGTCACCTAACTCTTGCAAAATCGGAAAGGTGAGTGCATGTGTCCCTTGCGTTATTTTATGCAAAGATTTAATTTCGAATTTATATGGAAAAACGTAATTTGAAAATAAATCGTAGGCTACTTTAGGGTTAATAATCGATGATGATGCTCCCGAATCTATTAGTATTTTAAGCGATGGATTTGTAGTTATTATGTGTGGTAGTTCGGGCGAACTGCCTATGTTATTTAAATTTACTATGTTTCTTCGGTTGGATCGGAATCCCGTTGAAAATTTTCATTTTCTGAATTCTCTTGATTTTCATAATTGTCGTCATTCACGTTAATATCTTCTTGCTCCTCATTGTAAGCATCTTCCTCCGGTTGCTGCTCCTCTTGATAATGCAACTCTTCGGAAATGAAATTCGGTGGTCCGGTACTCCTAAAGAATTTATTCTGAGGGACAAAAT
Source organism: Nasonia vitripennis (assembly GCF_009193385.2). Taxonomy (NCBI): domain Eukaryota; kingdom Metazoa; phylum Arthropoda; class Insecta; order Hymenoptera; family Pteromalidae; genus Nasonia; species Nasonia vitripennis. Next base: position 1,522,243 of record NW_022279646.1, read on the forward strand.
TATTTGACCGGTTGCTCTGATTATTATTTGGTCGATTGGTGTTTCTGGTATTAATCGACATCGGTGTCGGTCGATTTTGCTGAATAGGTCGTCCGAAATTATTTGCAAATGTCGGTACAAAATTATTTTGTGCAGTTGCGGGTCTAGGTGCAAATGAAAACGGACTTTTATTTGCTCCAGAGTTATTGAACGGACTATTATTTCTCTGATTCATAAACGGGCTTGTACCCTTTGAATTATTGTTTACATTATTGGTTTTTGGTTTACTTTCGCGTTGTCTCGCGAAATTTAAACATGCAGCTTGTTGCTCGTGATTGTCAAGCTTTCTGCATTTTATCAGACAAGCCTCTATATCCGCCAACTCGAAATGTGTAAGATGTGTGTGATACGGCTCTTTTATTCCGTTTATAAACGTATTTTTCGCAACATTTTCGTAAAACCCAATCTTCATACTTATCAAGTTACGGTCTTGATTGTTTAAGTTTATATGTTCTTTTAGCTTATTTAAACGTTGTTTAATTTCATCAGCATACTTTTCATAATTTTGATTCGATAGTTGAAAACAAGAGCTAAGTTTATTGTATAAACTCTGTGTAAATTGCGAGCGAATAGAGTCGTCATCATCGTCCTTTTCAGGACGATCGACACTATTTATTGTATCACCGTGCGTTGCGCCGTGTGTGTGCATTTTGCGTGCGGTGTGAGGATTGTGTGAATTCTTCGAGTGTTGGGATTTCGGCCACGTGTGAGCTTCCTCACCGTGTCGATCTCCACCCGGCGATTGCTACCTACGCGGCAGGGCTGAACAGGATTGGTTCCCTCGAAACGTCGAGGCGTACTGCGACCGAGGAAGGTGCATCCCACCAACGTGCGGCCAGGGCTATACGTCGCGCCGTCCACGTCACGTTCTGCGTCTAAGGTAGGAGAGCTCTCCAGAGTAGCGAAGGGGTGATTCCCTCGCACGCTCGAAATGAGCAGCTTGCCATTCACTTTAGAGGCATGGAAACGGGTCTTTTTCATGCACGTGTTAAGAAAAATGTATTTCTTTGTTAATACACGTAGACATTGGAAACCTCTGTGCGCACTTTGTTGCTTTCAGTAACCTTGTGCATTTACTCACCGTATGCAAGCAATTTCCACACTTAGACCATTAAAAACCATGGGGCGCACTTCTTAGACACCGTTATCGGCGATCCTGTAAAGTAGGATGCAATTTACGAGCGCTTTTTTCACTTAAACAACAAAAACCACGCAGAGTGTGAAATTGACGCAGAAGAAGCCCCCCCCCCTCCCCCCCCCCCCCGCCTCCTGGCAATCATCATCAGGTGAGCGTTCGTGCCGTGCTTAGACCAGTGCTCCGAGGCAAGTCAACAACACCTCGCGTCTCTCCCCTCTAGCAGACGCGGCATGCTGCTTGGACACCGTGTGCAAAAACACAATCGGGTGATCGCGGCAACAGCGGCGCGAATAACAGCTCGCCTCTCCGCTCCAACACCGGGCAGGAGTAGCTAGATAGTAGCCAGCTGAGCTACAATAGCTCTGTCGTGCGGGTCGCCGACTCCCAGGCGCCTGCCTCAATGGAGCCGCGCAAGAGTGACGTGGTCACGGTCTCTCAGGCGCATGCTTCACCTGGATCATCTGAACCGCATATGCAGACCGCTGTCCCTCTCACACCCAATCCTCGACTTGACGACTCGTCTCAACTGGACCCCGTAAACCTGCAGAAGACTTGCAAGAAGGGTGCGCCATTAGGAAACAGTAGCCTCATCGGTGTCTCTAACATTTTGATCCCGGTAAGCACGATGGAGCTTTTCTTTCAGCGTTTCGACATGCTCCAGGATCAGCTTGATGAGTTAAGGGCTCTTGTGAGCAGGGGTTCGGCGCCACGTGGTGTCTTCTCCGTCCCAGCGGAAGGGGGCGCTACAGTCGGTGCGGAGGAATTAAATACCCGTATCTCTGCTCTCGAGACCCAGTTATCCGATAACATCAGTGCGTCTAACAAATTGTTGGACGCGAACAAGCTGCTCCTGGACGAAAATCTTAAGGACGAGTTGCTATATACGCGAGGAATGCTGGAGAACGTCCATCGTGCATGCCAGGACCCCGACACGGTTCCGAAGCCTGTTTCGGACTACGGTTTGCTTGCTTTGGGCGCTCATATTCTCGAGTCTGAGGCCGCCGAGGTAGTGGGAGCACGTAAATGCTCCTCTCCACAGGCGGCTTCAGCTGGCGGCGCTTCGAATTAGCTGCCTTCGTACTGCTCAGCACTGTCCTCCCTACTCTGCAAAAGAGCGATACCGTGAATACTCGGGTTTTGCGCCTGCGTCGACCAGACGGGGTTAAGAGGGCCGATATTAATGCGATAAATCCAGCAAGGCGTCGCGACGCGTCGTAGCGCTCTACCCTCAATCGTGGCCAGGCTTGCTGGTCCGGGGTTGTCAGGGACGTTATGCGAGCGAAATGCGCGCTTGCTAACAATTACCTGACCACAGACGACGTCAAACCTGGTGTCCTGGATCCGGAGACTGCTGCCTGCCTGACTGGACAAAAAGTGTTTATTAATAAGATGTTGTCCCAAGAAAAATTTTTGCTTTTTAAAAATCTGAGGCCCATTGCACAGGGACTGGGCTCCAAATATGTCTGGCATGCGGGGGCAGGTTCCTGGCTAGGCGCAGGGGGGGGGGGGGGGGAGCGAGCGCGCGCACATTTTTGCGTCTGCTGCCGATTTGCAAAGCCATTCTCACGGCGTGTTAGTCTAGCTCAAAACAGACACGTCGTCAGACCGCACACATAACTGTCACAAAAAGGGACGAAAATACTGACACTACTTCACATAACGGACCTGAGCCGAACCCGACAAACAAATTGGCAGCAACTTCGCCAACATCGTCACCATCATCGGCGTCTGTAACCGACGACGTCTGCACCATCATCATTGCAGTCGTCACCATCTTCATCATCATCAACATCGCCCTCGCCGTCAACTGCACACTCCACATGACTGGCCTCTCGACAATGCGCCGGGGGATAGGAGATGCTTAAGGGCGGGCTTTCTCAATGTAAACTCAATTAGGGTTCGCATTGAGATAGTCCGGAATTACTTGACGGAGCATCTGTCGTACGACGTCTTTGGCTTCGTGGAGACATGACTGGGTCCGATTGTGGATGACAGCCTCGTTAGCGTCGCGGGATATACTATCATCAGGCAGGACCGTAATGTTAATGAAGGCGGTGTCGCCCTATTTGTGCACAACGGGTTGAAAATTAAAAAGCTCGCTTTATCTGACACTTTGGGTATAAGTACACCTGGAATTCCAGAGTACCTTTTCTGTAGCGTACAAAGGGGCGACTCACCTCCAGTATTGCTCGGAATTATCTACAGACCTCCAAAAATTCCGATGCAAAAGGACTGGGACCTTTTTAATGTCCTGCGGGACTTATGCGGCAATTTCACTCATAAAATCATTATGGGTGATCTAAACGCAGACCTACTATCTGGTTCAGATGACGCTGCCACCATCAAGCGTCTATCTGAGGAGTTATCTCTTCAGATAATCCGGCATGGTCCCACGCATCATACCTCATCTTCTCACACTTGGATTGACCTGATCATGACCGACGAAAACGACATGATCCTGGACTCTAGGAATGAGTGGCTGCCTAGTTTCGGCAAGCATTGTGTCATAGATGTCTCGCTCGACATCTACTCTTCCACTCTATTGAAAAAGACTTTTTCTTACCGTGACTATAAGAGCATTGATACATCTATTCTTGTCAACCTCTTATCTTGTTGCGACTGAACAGCCATGAATTCCATTGAAACCGATCTGGAGGGTGCTTTAAGTGCCCTTAACAATAATCTAAAATTAGCTTTTGATGAATTGGCGCCTTTGAAAACGGTTTGCCCGAGTTAAGTGTACGTATTGCAGAGCGTACGTAGATTCGCAGGTAAGTAATTAAATAAATTGAATATGGATTTGTTCAGATTTATTAATCCGTCTTTACAGCTTGGAAACCCGACAGAGACTAACTCGTTACCAGTGCAAGAGCCTTTTTAAAAGGTTTGTAACTTTGTTTGTTTAATCTTTCCTCCATTGTTCTCCATGCGTGCTCGATGCGTGCTCCGCCGTATGTGCCAACATAAACACCTTATTGTTGCAGGTCTCGAGAAGCCAAAGCGATCGATACGGCATGCAGAAGGCGATCGATAACAAGCGATGAATAAGCGACGACTAATACGGCTCATATAACTCCTCCATGCCCAAGTTGAATGACGTCCTCGTTATTTGTTATCTCGGTATGTTGTGGGCTCCTGTTTGGACTCCTGCTTTTACATGAACCCCTGTTTTTACATTTATATTTATAGATAATGAAAATTATTCCAATTATTAGAATCAGCATGACAATTATAAATGACGCTATTGATGTATGGAATTCGATTCCGAATTTTGTGAATTTTGGTGTCTCCATCGTAGGTACTGCTTGCGTTTTTAGCGGTTCGAATCTCCGTTGATGATCCTCGATGATCAATGGTTGAACTTCCGACACCTTAAGTTCTCCGAGATTGTCGACCACCCTATGTCCCTGTATCAACAGATTGTTTCCTCCAAAGATCTTCGTTCCAAAAAATGTTTCCTTGTTCTTGTTATTTTCGATTTCTGTTTTATAATTACTGGATATCAGCGTCAAGTTGTTTAGGAGTGGATACGCCAATGCTAGAGGCGCATTTATTGAAATTGTTATTGTTTTTGCGTCTTCTGCGAGGATTTGATAGCATACATAGTCGCTCTGATAGATCAATTGACATCTTCTTGAAAATAATTTTATTATCGAGCCATCCAGCTTCCACGGTATCGTTACGATCTCCGTCTGATTATTTCGGTTAATTATAGCAAGTCTTTGAAAAAGGGAGAATTCAATGGAATTTAGGATAGGAATTTTTATGGTATAAATTATGGAATTATGGATAGTTACGACTGATCCCTGAGCAAATCGAAAGTCTAACAAATTATGATAATGTGATATTAACTCTTTTTGGGAATAAAGTTCTAATAGATGTGTCTTTATACTTAGTATTTGTTCATGGGTTAATATTTCCAAATTAAATTTTTCATCGATGAAAACGAATGATCCTTTTATTTTCCCTAATAGATTTAGAAAATGTTGCTCCTGCACAATAAGAGTTACAACTGTCTCAATTAATTCAAATCGCGTATTTTGATCGTTAAGAGTTTTCATAAGATTCCGTAAGTTTTTGTTTCTCTTTCTGTCTTTTATACAATTCGTCATAGAACGGTAAAATTTCATTTTTCCGTATTTCATTATATTCTTCGGTTATGTCGACTCCAGGTTCGATGACATGCTTATGCAGTTCCTCATATGGTCCATACAGTAGAGTAAACGGTGCAAAATTTGTTGATGAATGAATGCTCTGATTATATATTAGGATTGCTGTAGTCATATGATTCTTTATTGTTTCTCGAGGATTTTTATCGACTAAAATACTTAATTTTTCTCTTAAAGTTGAATGTAATCTCTCTATTGGTCCATTTGACGTGTGTCTATTGATTGTAGTTTGATGATATTCGATTTTGTGTATCCAACAAAATTCTTTAAATACAGCGGAGTTAAATTCACTCCCATTATCCGTAGTAATTTTATCTGGGAAATTGTGATGTGATGCGAAATGCCTCAGTTTGTTTAATACTGTTATAGCATTCCCATCCAATAGATGATAAGCTTGAGCGTATTTCGAAAATATATCAATAATTGTCACAAACTTTTCTTTTCCAACATGAAAAACGTCCATATGTATGTGCTGTAAGGGCCTATTAGCGATAATGGGTCCATACCTTCCTGTTTCGTAAGGCTTTCTCTCATATTTGTGTTCTAAGCATAGTTCGCATTGGTTAATATAGTTTTGTACGAGCCTATCCATATTTAGTGTATATAACTCTTTCTTAAAATGGGCTATTGTCTCTTGAATTCCATTATGGGTTCTATTATGATATTCTTCAAGTTTCTTCAAAAAATTATTTTTGTCTATTACGGGTGTATAAGTGTTAGTTTTAATCAACTTTAGTTTTTCATTGAAATGTTTTAGCAGTACTCTGTAAGCGATCATTTCCAAATCATCATTCGTAAAGTAAATCCCGTATTGTTTGTCTGGTTTTACGTTTTCATTTAGAAATTTTAATAATTGTGTTTCAGCTTCATCCTTGTTTATCTTTACCATATACTGAATCTTGAGCTTATCTTTATTTACTTTCACATTGTAGTCCCTTCCCGATTTTATTATAATGCTATAATTAAATGCATGAATATTTTTGTCTGTTATAGGCAATGAAAACACTGGATCTTCTACAGCAGTGTGAGCTGTTTCTAGATCATCGCCGGGGCTCTCGTCCACTTCCTCGATTCGGCGCGATGTTATATCCGAGACTTGAGGAATCATTGAAAGTGAGTCATCATTCTCTTCCTGATTATTTATTTCTATTCTGCTTAAGGCGTCAGCTACATAATTTTCACTTCCTTTCCTGTATTTAATCTCATAATCATATTCCTCTAATTTTATTTTCCATCTAATCAAACGTGAATTTGGTGTTTTTAAAGACCAGAGCCAGGTTAGTGGTTTATGATCTGTTTCGATTGTAAATTTCCTCCCGTATATGTATGGTCTAAAATGTCGACACGCCTCGACTATAGCTAGTAGTTCTTTTTCGATGGTCGAATAGTTTTGCTCAGCTGAATTCAGGGTTCGTGAAAAACATGATATGAGGTGTTTATCTTGCGATAGACCGCTACCAATAGCGACATTTGACGCATCAGTTGTGACAGTAAACATTTTTGTGAAATCTGGATAAGCTAGTATTGGTGCATTGACGATTAATTCTTTAAGTCTATTGAATGCTTCTATATATTGTCTATCCTCTATGTTTATTTTTTCTTCCTTTTTAAGCGCTTTCGTTAGTGGTTTTGATATTCTAGCGTAGTTTTTTATGAATTTTCTATAAAACCCTGTTAATCCTAGAAACGCTTTAATTTCTTTTTGTGTCCTTGGGATGGGATATTTTACGATGGCCTTGATTTTATCTGGGTTTGGTTTAATTCCTCCTGGTGTAATTATATGCCCCAAAAAAGGTACTTCTTTCCTTAAAAACTCACTCTTATCTAATTGCACTTTCAAACCGTATCCCGAAGTTCTTCAAATACTAATTTTAGATGTTGTAGATGTTCTTGGAGAGATTTTGAAAATATGACTATATCATCCATGTATACAAAGCAAAATTTGTGTAAATATTTTCTGAGAATTTTGTCCATTAATCGCTGGAATGTAGCTGGTGCATTTTTTAAACCAAAGGGCATACGACGGTATTCGTAGTGTCCATTTTCTACTGTGAATGCTGTCTTCTCTACTGAATCTCGATCAACTGGTATCTGATGGAATCCTTGTGCTAGATCTAATGTTGTAAAATATGCGCATTTTCCTAAATTCTCTAAAATATCGTCCATTCTCGGCAATGGGTATTTATCCTCAATGGTTTTATCATTCAACTTACGATAATCAATAACCATTCTCCATTTCTTCTTTCCACTTGCATCTTGCTTTTTGGGTACTATCCAGACAGGTGATGAATAAGGTGAATTACTTGATTGAATAATTTCGTCATTTAATAATTTTCCCACTTGATCTTGAATAACCTCCTTCAGGTGATATGGATATTTATAACTTTTGACATAAATCGGATTTTCGTCCTTTGTCCTTATTTTATGTGTGACTGCATTTGTGGCTGTTAATTTTTCACACTCATTATAGAAACAGTCTCTAAATTTCTGACACAAAGCTATAATTTTCTCCTTTTCCTCTTCATTCATGTGTTCCGTTCGGATTTGCACTTTTGTCTCCTGATGATTGCTCAGTATAACCATTTTACATTTATCCGGCATATTGTTTAAATAATTAATTTCAAATCTCGGTGTGCTAAATATTTGAGTTCTATAGTTAATATTTGCTTTTAAATTTTGTAGGTCCTTGTGACCTATTAGACAATCATATGTAGAATGCCAAGGAGCAATTAAAAATGTAATTGGTGTATTGTCACCTAACTCTTGCAAAATCGGAAAGGTGAGTGCATGTGTCCCTTGCGTTATTTTATGCAAAGATTTAATTTCGAATTTATATGGAAAAACGTAATTTGAAAATAAATCGTAGGCTACTTTAGGGTTAATAATCGATGATGATGCTCCCGAATCTATTAGTATTTTAAGCGATGGATTTGTAGTTATTATGTGTGGTAGTTCGGGCGAACTGCCTATGTTATTTAAATTTACTATGTTTCTTCGGTTGGATCGGAATCCCGTTGAAAATTTTCATTTTCTGAATTCTCTTGATTTTCATAATTGTCGTCATTCACGTTAATATCTTCTTGCTCCTCATTGTAAGCATCTTCCTCCGGTTGCTGCTCCTCTTGATAATGCAACTCTTCGGAAATGAAATTCGGTGGTCCGGTACTCCTAAAGAATTTATTCTGAGGGACAAAATTATTTGACCGGTTGCTCTGATTATTATTTGGTCGATTGGTGTTTCTGGTATTAATCGACATCGGTGTCGGTCGATTTTGCTGAATAGGTCGTCCGAAATTATTTGCAAATGTCGGTACAAAATTATTTTGTGCAGTTGCGGGTCTAGGTGCAAATGAAAACGGACTTTTATTTGCTCCAGAGTTATTGAACGGACTATTATTTCTCTGATTCATAAACGGGCTTGTACCCTTTGAATTATTGTTTACATTATTGGTTTTTGGTTTACTTTCGCGTTGTCTCGCGAAATTTAAACATGCAGCTTGTTGCTCGTGATTGTCAAGCTTTCTGCATTTTATCAGACAAGCCTCTATATCCGCCAACTCGAAATGTGTAAGATGTGTGTGATACGGCTCTTTTATTCCGTTTATAAACGTATTTTTCGCAACATTTTCGTAAAACCCAATCTTCATACTTATCAAGTTACGGTCTTGATTGTTTAAGTTTATATGTTCTTTTAGCTTATTTAAACGTTGTTTAATTTCATCAGCATACTTTTCATAATTTTGATTCGATAGTTGAAAACAAGAGCTAAGTTTATTGTATAAACTCTGTGTAAATTGCGAGCGAATAGAGTCGTCATCATCGTCCTTTTCAGGACGATCGACACTATTTATTGTATCACCGTGCGTTGCGCCGTGTGTGTGCATTTTGCGTGCGGTGTGAGGATTGTGTGAATTCTTCGAGTGTTGGGATTTCGGCCACGTGTGAGCTTCCTCACCGTGTCGATCTCCACCCGGCGATTGCTACCTACGCGGCAGGGCTGAACAGGATTGGTTCCCTCGAAACGTCGAGGCGTACTGCGACCGAGGAAGGTGCATCCCACCAACGTGCGGCCAGGGCTATACGTCGCGCCGTCCACGTCACGTTCTGCGTCTAAGGTAGGAGAGCTCTCCAGCGTGCGAAAGGTACCTCGCGGCGATAGAATTAAGCTACTTGCGTTTCTTTCTCGGTTGTTGTCTATAGTAGAGTCTCTCTTTTTTTTTGTATAAGCGTACATTGTAATTGCGTTTCTCTCTATTTGTTTAGTCTATCCTAGAGTCACTTTTCTTTGTATAATTTCCTTATTTCTAAAATAAAGCTATAGGCTTGTCCCGGCTTTTTTCTCTACTCCGTGAGAGTTTTTACGCTACCGCGCCACCACTTGATTGTTTTAAATGCTAAATTAGTTAGCGGGGTGGCCAGTGTATGTGTTAACATCCGGATTGTAACACCAAAATTGGCCACCCCGCTTAATAATTTTGCATTTTATACAATTTTATTTTATTAAAAAATTTATTTTAGATGACTCGTGCGATTAGTCACGCGATTAAACGTGCGACTAATTATGTAGAAAAAAGTTCGATAAATTAACGCGATTAATCGCACGATTATTCACGCGAATAATCGTACGACTAATCGCGCGATTTTTTTTAGTAGGGCTGAGTGGTCATTGTCGGTGACCTGGGGACACCTGGGGCCCTCTTCGGGCAATTAGCCTTACTACTGCATGGGGGCCTCTGTATTAGCGAACCTTCAGTTTCCTAGCTTCTCGTGAGACCTAATATGGATACTATCAACCAAAACAAAAATTCAAAGGGGAAAAGGGAATCCGAACCAGCAGAAGCAGGAAGGGAAAGGACCCCAGGTGTCTAACGCTGGAAGGGCACCGACTTGACCCCTCCAGTGGATCCAGTTAGGTAAGAAGAAACACAAACTGGAGCCAGGAATTAAGGCCGTCAGGATGGTGGACTTCCTCACGGTAGCAGTCATGTGCGGGGGTTATCGACGAGATGCTGACACAACAACTGTTAGCACTTGTCAGTGAGGTGGTTTAAGTTCGACGAAATTCCGGGCAAGGCGAGCTCGTAATGCCGTTCTGCGAAAGATCGAGAAGAGTAACGCTGCAAGAGGGGCGAATAGCCATAAGAGTGGGCCTAACAACTTGGGCCGCCAATGAGAGAACGCCTAGTTCGGCCCGGAGAAGTAGAGGGCTTCGCGCGCCGAGCATCTCAGTATCTTGTGAGCCCTCGTCGACTCAAGTCGACGATTACAAGTGGTGAGCAAGCACGTTTTGTGTGAGAGCAAGCTGCATTATCGCTGCATATCAGGTCATCCTACGTTTTCTCCACGACAACCCGGCACCAGCTGGGCTGCAGGGAGGAGGACACGAACGACCTGGCGGGAGGACCGCCACGATCCGGTGGTGACGAGCAAACGAGAAGAACCACTTTGCAGGAGGACTGCCACGGCCCAGCCAGCCACTAACCACCAGCGAGGAGGAAGCGACGACGAGAGCTTGCTACAGAAAGCCTTCGGACCAGCGAGGCATTTCTAGTCGATGAGCGCCAAGGATTTCTCCAGGCGTTATCGAGGTGAGAGTTCCGTTGTGGGAGAGAGCGTGTGCGCGAGAGAAAGAGAGAGAGAGAGCGAGAGAAACGAGTGTGTGCGAGTGCAGTGCAGGTGCACTGAGAGATTGTGCAAAAGGAAGATGCGCGGCTGTGCACGGACGGGAACAGCGTCAGCGACGTCGAGACCCAACGCCTAGCGGCACTGAGGAATTGGCCGCATGCCGTGTGTCGAGGAGACAAAGGAAGAGACGCCGCCAGCGGGACGGCCAGCACCAAAAGAATACAAAAGAATTGCGTGTCTAGAAAATAAAATGTCCTTATTTTTCCCTCTTTTCTACGTTCTCCCAAACGATGACAACTACGACTAATCCTCCGACATAAATAAATTCAAGCGCCATTGGAGCCGTTAGAAGTGCTCTACAGGGATCGAGGAGTGGCTCAGTAACTGGAGGGTTTCTAACGAACCTTTACTATTGGACCACAGGTACATCTTTTTCAAATGGAAGGGGGGAGGTACAAACAGTGGTATAAAAATCATGTTAATTCTGGTATAGTCAAAGGGTGGAGAAACTACTAGAGAGAAGAAAAGAAGAATAGAGAGAATAGAAAAATACCCAGATGTATCTAGGCTAATCCATAAACTTGCAAAGAATCCTGAAATATGGCTAGACGCATACAAAATTACCAACAAGAGAATATGCGGCTACGGAGGAGTGCCTTCGTTTTCCTCTACAAACCAACCTTCCGGACTTTTAGCCAATAAATAAAATGTAGCCTGATCCCTCTCAGAGGAACAGACCGCAGAATGCAGTCTGGGAGCTGGCGGCGAGGGTCACAACCCGGAAAAAAGTCAGGTGTGCCATCGGGAACTTTCAGCTCTTTATGTCCCTGGGTACGGATAGTATATACCCGGCTTTATTTATCCCTAAACCTGGAAAAGCTAGTCACACGACCATCAAGGATTTTAGGCTCGTCAGCCTGAACTCCTTTGTATTTAAAACGCTTGAGAAGTTACTTGACAGATACATACAAGAAGATATCCTTACCATAAACCCACTACACCCCAACCAACATGCGTATAGGGCGGGTTACTTTACGGAAACCACACTACACAACGGAGTAGCAACAACGGTCAACGAAACATCATTCCAACGAATTTGGGATCAAACAACAGCGAGAGCAACACCTCTACCATCTCTTCACCCGCTGTCCGGCAGGGACGAAACATATTCCGTAATATCTGCATGTATATACCGGCGATCGACTACAGTTTCTACTATTCGCTATTGTTAAATATTGAACAATTAACGTCTAAACAATATTAGACGGCGTGTATCTTTCATGCATCAAGGTTTTAGCGAAAAGAAAAATAAAACTTAAATATATTCTCTTAAATAAAATGAGTAGATACAAGTGTCTTAAACACAAGAAATAAGTAAAGTTGAAATCTCGAAAACCGACGCGATCTGACTATAAATTGATTCGCGATCGATGCTATGGAATTAGCTATAATGTGGGCAATTCGACCGCTACGGTACGACTGATTACAGTCGTGAGCTACAGGTAGTAGAGAAGAAAGAGAGAGAGAGAGAGAGAGAGAGAGAGAGAGAGAGAGAGAGAGAGAGAGAGAGACTCCCAATATACGGAGCAAGTGCTCCCAAATTTTCCGTGTTCACTCGCTATCTCTTCCGCTATCATCCAGAACTTTCGCAAACAAATATCAGACGAGAACTCATGTACATAATATTAATATGAATAAACAATTTCTTGATGAGGGAGGTATTGACCACCGAAACGTCGGAGGAAGAAAATATAGAAACTATTGTGGTTTTTTTTCTCCTTCCTCACACACAACTTGCCTCGGAAAGACTAATAGAGCCAACATAATTCTATTGATCATAATGATAATAGTAATAATAAATAAGTAGGACCGTGGGTGAGCAGGAAGCGGGAGAAAGTTAATTTCTACTTTACCTAGTTCTTCTCTGGTCACGGATATTTCAAAAGCTATCGTTTCGCGATAGACAGAGTCGAATCACCGGCGTGCAAGAACTGCGGTTTTGAGTGGGATGACGCAACAAGCACGTTTTTTAACTGCCCTTACTGGACTGAAAGACGTAGAGTACTGGAACTAACGCTAGAAACGTTCACGCCCAAATAGAACAAAATAACGGCGTACGTGGAGACGGTTTTTTGCCATTAATTCTATAATGCCAAAAATTTCAAATTTGAAATATTATGTGATAAGAAGTTTTCTAATCGTTGCAATAGAGGAAACGTATTATCTGACAATATCAATTATCCTTAACGTTTAAAAGAATTCGTTTCTGGAAATACTGACAAAAATACACTTTAAATAATATTAGACAATATTAAAATGCACTTGCCTTCGCAAGTTTTGGGGCTAGATATGACGCTCTTTTCGGGAAAGGCCCTCAAGTTATTCGAATAAGTAGTCAAATTTATCACAATATTTATACCTTACATCCAGACGAAAACGAAGGCAGAAGATATGGGCAACTATATATCATTGATAATGAAATCGCCTCCCAATCACGATTACAAACTAATGTCATGTTCTTTAATGCTATTAAAGGAATTAGATAATTTTTTCGACAAGTAGACATGTACGCTGAATCATACAAAATGATGCACGAAGTCGAAATGAAAAAACAAAATCGTTTGAAAAACAACAACTTTGAGTTTAATAGTAAATAAATTATAATGTATTTAATACGCAATTCTAATCATGATAAACGCAGATATAACGCAGCTAAACATGATGAAGTAGCTGTGGTATCTGTAGGTGAAAATGGTCAACCACCAGAAGATCGAGATGTATGTATATATTCAAAATATAGAGCACCTAATAATATACTGTACATTAGTAAACATGTAGATCCTATGTCATATCCGCTTATGTATCCTAATGGAGGTTTTCGATAAATGCCCAATATGAAAAATAAAAATAAGAAAAACAATATTTCACTGCTACAATTTTATTGTCATAAATTCAGCATTAGAAACGATTTTAATCTTTACTTAAATTTAGAAAAATTAACTCAACAATACATTGTTGATGCTTGGGTAAAAGTTGAAGGTTCACGATTATTTTTTTTAAATAAAAATCGACACCAATTAAGGATAGATTTATACAAAGGTTTTCATAGGTCACTTAAAAAATAAAAGTAACCATGACAACGTACAAATTGGGAAAATGGTTATATTACCTTCAACATTTTCAGAAAGTCCACGATCGTTTTAATAAAAACAATATAACTGATAGTCGATTCGTAGTTCCATATAATTCGTATTTATTGGTGAAAGTGAATTGTCATACTAATGTTGAAGTATGTTCAACTATTCAATGGTTGAATATTTATTTAAATATTGTTATAAGGGACATGATTGTGCATTTATAAAAATGAGTCAAGGTAATAATGAAAAAGAATGTAAAAAAGAATATTTCAACTACAATGAAATAAAACAATATTTAAATACAACATATGTAAGCCCTTAAGAAGCAATGTATCGTCTACTACAATATGCAATGTACGTTTTATCACACGTAATTTACCGATTAGCTCTACATTTAGAAAATGAACAGTTTGTAATCTTTAAGGAAGGATCGCAAGAAAAGTTGATTAATAAAAACTAGCGCGATTCACCTCACTCCTAACGTCGCTCGCTTAAAAAATATATTGCAATAGTAATAAAATTAAAGTTTTGTTGAGAGCTATACTTGAATTAAACAACATTTTAAAATTTTACTCGATTTTTCATATGCAATCTACAGTTTATTTTCAGAGGTTGCCTAATATTTAACCTATTGATAGACATAAAGAATGCACGCAAAAATTTTGCTAAATTCAAATTAAAAATTTTAATAAAATTAATATTGAGGAACTTAAGGTATTATATACAGCAATCATAAATAAATTCGTTTAAAAGTCAAAACAAGGAAAAAGTAACTACTAAAAATCAATCGAAATAATAAAGATAATAAAATAATAAGTTTAGCTGATAGAACAACTAATAATTGTATTCATAATGTTGAAAGATTCATACCGATGGATGTGGATAACAATGCCATTGTATATTTATCAAATCAAAATAGCAAGAAATACTTCATTAAAACGAAAATTTGATTAAAACAGTATAGTATTTTATAATACCTTATTGATAATAGATCAATAGACAAGATATTATAAAATACACAAGTAATAGATCAATAGATAATTCATTTTTTTGTGTCATATTAACGTTGAATGGTGTTCAATTGTATACTGCGTTAGATATTTATTTAAATGTACATTTTTGAAAATAATTTATATTCATGTGATTTTTAGTATTAGATACAATTAGAACTGTAAAAATTCTAAATATTTTGATATTTTAACACTAAAATATGTATATATATTTATGCATAAGAAAGGCTTTAACATTATTTGCTGTTTATGAATAATACTTTTCAAACTTTTCAAAATTTTAGTTAATTATCTATTGATTAATTTCTGATTCACCCCCTAGGAGTACTTCAGCAAAAATACATCATTCTGGTCTTGTTCATTTTCGGTGTATTTCTGGTTTATTGCCGGTTATTTTCGGATACTTCCAGATCATTTTGTATTTTTTCTGATTACTTCCAGTTCTCCTTCACTTCACTTCAGATTCACTTCCGGTCGACTTCCGGTCTATTCCGGTTTATCGCAAACTCTAAGAAGGGGTAGTTTTGAGGATAAATTGAACTTAAAGCCGGAGACTATCAGACACATTTTAATATAACACAACTTTGACTGCATGGTTTGAACTAAACTCTGCGAAAGAGTAATTTTAGCGCCGAAAAACAATGATAAAAATTAATAATAATATTTTAAATAAGATGCAAGCGATGTAAGAGAGTATCTAAGTGTAGATTCATGGAAAGAAGCTACGCCATCTACATCTACAAGGTACTGAAGCAGGTCCATTCCGACACCAGAGTCTCCAGCAAGGCCATGAGTATGATGAACAGCTTTGTAAACGACATCTTCGAGCGCATCGCCGCCGAAGCTTCGCGCCTGGCTCACTATGACAAGAGGTCCACCATCACCTCCCGGGAGATCTAGACTGCCGTCAGGCTTCTGCTCCCCGGTGAATTGGCGAAGCACGCTGTCAGTGAAGGCACCAAGGCCGACACCAAGTACACCAGTTCCAAATAAATTGGAAGCAATGATCATTTAACTATTTGACAATTTAAACAAGGTAAAATGGCCTACCGCCTTATATATAAGTTACGTTTAAAAGTAGGTGCTGTAACTATTTTGCTAAGAAATTTAAATTTAAACGACGGGCTTTGTAACAGTACTCGATGAATAATAAGGAAAATGATGCAATTTTGTATACAGGCAGAAATAATTAGCGGTAAACAATTTATTAAAGTTGTTTTAATACCACGGATTGATTTGACTTCTTCCAAAGAAGAAATTCCTCATGACATGGCAAGACGAAGGTTTCCAGTACGATTAGGATATGACATGACACTCAACAAATCACAAGGCCAAATATTTAACAAAGTTGGTGTCTATTTATCAAATCCAGTTTTCAGTCATGGTCAATTATATGTAGCATTAGCCGGGGTAAGGTTTAAAAAAAATTTAACAATTTGACTTCTAAAAAATTCAAGTTTAGAGGATAAAAGTAAAAATAATGATGATTCAAATAAGATATATACGAGAAATATCGTATATCATGATTATTATATCAATAATATTAAATCAATAATAAACTAATAAAATATGTCAGTTGTTGAGAAAAGATGTGAATGAGAGAGAGAGACAAAAGAGGAAAATACGGAGAAAGAGAAAGCGACAGAAAGAGGTTAGGCCACGAAATAGGACAGAGAAAGTAGGAGGGAAAGAGGAGAGAGCGCTATGGCCGCGGAACACGAACCAACCTAATAAGAAGCAGATAGAGGAGATAATAGGGATAAAGGGGGCGATAGGACAAGAAGAGACAGCACGATAAAAGAAGGAAGAGGGAGAAAAGGTAGCAGAGGAATTGGGATATCTCAGAAACAACTGGCACTGACAGAAAATTTTGCAAGAGAAGAAAAGGAAGGAATAAAAAGAACGCGGAGAAGCCTGGAAGAAGAGAAAAAAAAAGAGAGAAAAATGAAGAGACAGAGGAGAAGAGCCTATTTGAAATGTGCAATCTAACAGTTAGAAAGCGAACGAAAAAGGAAGAGAGGAAAGTGGAGGAGAAAGCGTAAGAGATGGAGGAGCTCAAAAAGAACACAAGCAAATTAGGAGTAGAATGCAATGACAGGAAAGAGAAGATAAAGCTCATGGAAACAAAGAAGAGACTGAAGGGAACGCAAGCGTATATAGATTATGATACAACTTAAAAAGAGAGAAGGACAAGAGAGGGACTAAACAAGATGGCAAGGCAATGGAGAAAAGAAGGAAAATCAATAAAAGTAAGGACAAACAGATTGACAATCGGAGAGAAGGAGTTCGTATGAAACGAGGAAAAAAAATTTTTTTTGGAGAGAATCAGGAAAAGAGAGGAAGTATGGTAAGGAGGAGGGGGAAAGCAAAGGAGGGGACAAAGGAAAACATTAAAGTTCTGAGCTAAAATGTCGCAGGACTGAAAGGACTAGAAGAAGATGGATGAAAATTTATAAAAGGCTTCGATGTCATCTGCCTACGAGAGACCTGGACAGAAGGAGGAGAAAAGGACAGCATAAAGAAAAGGCTACAAGGATATGAAGTAGAGGTTAGAGAAGCTTAAAAAGGTGGAAATGGAGAAAGAATGAAGGGCGGAATAATAATGGCAATTAGGATAGGGGATAAGGGTGACAAGATAAAATGGATGAGAGAGAGAGAGAGAGAGAGAGAGGTCGAGCGGATTCATCAAAGGAAAAATAGTAGTGAAAGGATAAAAGTATCTAAAGTATCAATGATAGATGCTATCCACCGAGACTAAAGAACTTTAGCCATAGTATACCTCTAGTAGACAACATTCCTTACCAATTATACAAAATGCATCAAATCAACATGCCACAAGATATGAAGAACAAAATCGTTGGACAAGCCTTCATAAAACCATCATACTAATACATTGTCGTCAAAATATATACAATTTAATGAGTACCAGAGAAAAAGATGTATTCAAACACACTATGCAGACATATACCTAATTCTAGGACCATTTAGAGACATACCAGAATCTAATGATTGTAAAATTACCCTACTACGAAATCCTACAATGAATGTAATAAACGCATGTGATATTAGATATAAAACAAATCCACAAACACAATGGACCTATCAAAGTCATGACAAATCGTGGCTATACTCAACAACATAACCACAGTTACTTAACATAATATGTCAAGGTCAATAAGAAAGAAAAAAAAACAATGAAAACAGGAATTATTTACCTAGCCTCAACATATACCTTATCTTTCTGGACTCCATGTGGATGCGCTCCTGGTTAGCTAAATAGAGCATGCGATCCTAAAGAGGAATCCGCCAAACTCAACCACTCGGAATTAGTGATTGGCCGTACTGATTTCACTAATATGTTCACTTGTGTTCTGGAAGGGAATTAAGCAAGATTTTCGGCCTCATGCATAGAATAAATACACTTTTTAGTTTCAGAAATAATTATTCGGATAAAAGAGCTTTATTCATTTTAAACCTAGCTATCTACTTTAATTAAAAACTCAAGATAAAATAAACTAAATACTGATTACGAAAATCTTCGGCGAAGTCGCAAAAACTATCAGCGTTGCCTAAAAAATAAGATGTTTTATCCCTCGTTCATGTGGCACAATATACGAAATTCTGAATTACACGTGATAAATACAACTGCAATTCGCTCAGACAAAGTCAAACAAGCAAAGATCAGAGTATCTTAACAGAGACAAGGAGCTTCATGAAGCGTGGGACATTTTGGACACCAGCGAATGGAGTATCAAGCAATTTCTGAACGAGATTTCACATTTCAAAAAAGAAATTGATAGTATTTCTATATTACTTTTGATAGTATATTACGATACAAGTGCGCAAAGTAGGTGATTTTCACACGAGCGTATTTTGTCGCTCGAGCGTAGCAAGCCTACGTTCTTAGCAAATGAGCATGCGCGAAATTCAGAGTTTCGCACACGCTGTGCGTGAAATTCAGAATTTCGCCTACGTTGTGCCCGAAATCTGCATTGCAAAGTGCCTGTAAAGACCCGTTTTCATGCATATAGAGTGAATGGTAAGTTGCGCATTTTGAGTGGTAAACCACTCTCTTTAAAAAAATATCAATATTTTTCAAAAATTTGATTATTTTTGAGTGTTTATGAGTAGCGGAAGGGGATGATTCCCTCCCGCACGCTCGAAATGAGCAGCTTGCCATTCACTTTAGAGGCATGGAAACGGGTCTTTTTCATGCACGTGTTAAGAAAAATGTATTTCTTTGTTAATACACGTAGACATTGGAAACCTCTGTGCGCACTTTGTTGCTTTCAGTAACCTTGTGCATTTACTCACCGTATGCAAGCAATTTCCACACTTAGACCATTAAAAACCATGGGGCGCACTTCTTAGACACCGTTATCGGCGATCCTGTAAAGTAGGATGCAATTTACGAGCGCTTTTTTCACTTAAACAACAAAAACCACGCAGAGTGTGAAATTGACGCAGAAGAAGCCCCCCCCCCTCCCCCCCCCCCCCCGCCTCCTGGCAATCATCATCAGGTGAGCGTTCGTGCCGTGCTTAGACCAGTGCTCCGAGGCAAGTCAACAACACCTCGCGTCTCTCCCCTCTAGCAGACGCGGCATGCTGCTTGGACACCGTGTGCAAAAACACAATCGGGTGATCGCGGCAACAGCGGCGCGAATAACAGCTCGCCTCTCCGCTCCAACACCGGGCAGGAGTAGCTAGATAGTAGCCAGCTGAGCTACAATAGCTCTGTCGTGCGGGTCGCCGACTCCCAGGCGCCTGCCTCAATGGAGCCGCGCAAGAGTGACGTGGTCACGGTCTCTCAGGCGCATGCTTCACCTGGATCATCTGAACCGCATATGCAGACCGCTGTCCCTCTCACACCCAATCCTCGACTTGACGACTCGTCTCAACTGGACCCCGTAAACCTGCAGAAGACTTGCAAGAAGGGTGCGCCATTAGGAAACAGTAGCCTCATCGGTGTCTCTAACATTTTGATCCCGGTAAGCACGATGGAGCTTTTCTTTCAGCGTTTCGACATGCTCCAGGATCAGCTTGATGAGTTAAGGGCTCTTGTGAGCAGGGGTTCGGCGCCACGTGGTGTCTTCTCCGTCCCAGCGGAAGGGGGCGCTACAGTCGGTGCGGAGGAATTAAATACCCGTATCTCTGCTCTCGAGACCCAGTTATCCGATAACATCAGTGCGTCTAACAAATTGTTGGACGCGAACAAGCTGCTCCTGGACGAAAATCTTAAGGACGAGTTGCTATATACGCGAGGAATGCTGGAGAACGTCCATCGTGCATGCCAGGACCCCGACACGGTTCCGAAGCCTGTTTCGGACTACGGTTTGCTTGCTTTGGGCGCTCATATTCTCGAGTCTGAGGCCGCCGAGGTAGTGGGAGCACGTAAATGCTCCTCTCCACAGGCGGCTTCAGCTGGCGGCGCTTCGAATTAGCTGCCTTCGTACTGCTCAGCACTGTCCTCCCTACTCTGCAAAAGAGCGATACCGTGAATACTCGGGTTTTGCGCCTGCGTCGACCAGACGGGGTTAAGAGGGCCGATATTAATGCGATAAATCCAGCAAGGCGTCGCGACGCGTCGTAGCGCTCTACCCTCAATCGTGGCCAGGCTTGCTGGTCCGGGGTTGTCAGGGACGTTATGCGAGCGAAATGCGCGCTTGCTAACAATTACCTGACCACAGACGACGTCAAACCTGGTGTCCTGGATCCGGAGACTGCTGCCTGCCTGACTGGACAAAAAGTGTTTATTAATAAGATGTTGTCCCAAGAAAAATTTTTGCTTTTTAAAAATCTGAGGCCCATTGCACAGGGACTGGGCTCCAAATATGTCTGGCATGCGGGGGCAGGTTCCTGGCTAGGCGCAGGGGGGGGGGGGGGGGGAGCGAGCGCGCGCACATTTTTGCGTCTGCTGCCGATTTGCAAAGCCATTCTCACGGCGTGTTAGTCTGGCTCAAAACAGACACGTCGTCAGACCGCACACATAACTGTCACAAAAAGGGACGAAAATACTGACACTACTTCACATAACGGACCTGAGCCGAACCCGACAAACAAATTGGCAGCAACTTCGCCAACATCGTCACCATCATCGGCGTCTGTAACCGACGACGTCTGCACCATCATCATTGCAGTCGTCACCATCTTCATCATCATCAACATCGCCCTCGCCGTCAACTGCACACTCCACATGACTGGCCTCTCGACAATGCGCCGGGGGATAGGAGATGCTTAAGGGCGGGCTTTCTCAATGTAAACTCAATTAGGGTTCGCATTGAGATAGTCCGGAATTACTTGACGGAGCATCTGTCGTACGACGTCTTTGGCTTCGTGGAGACATGACTGGGTCCGATTGTGGATGACAGCCTCGTTAGCGTCGCGGGATATACTATCATCAGGCAGGACCGTAATGTTAATGAAGGCGGTGTCGCCCTATTTGTGCACAACGGGTTGAAAATTAAAAAGCTCGCTTTATCTGACACTTTGGGTATAAGTACACCTGGAATTCCAGAGTACCTTTTCTGTAGCGTACAAAGGGGCGACTCACCTCCAGTATTGCTCGGAATTATCTACAGACCTCCAAAAATTCCGATGCAAAAGGACTGGGACCTTTTTAATGTCCTGCGGGACTTATGCGGCAATTTCACTCATAAAATCATTATGGGTGATCTAAACGCAGACCTACTATCTGGTTCAGATGACGCTGCCACCATCAAGCGTCTATCTGAGGAGTTATCTCTTCAGATAATCCGGCATGGTCCCACGCATCATACCTCATCTTCTCACACTTGGATTGACCTGATCATGACCGACGAAAACGACATGATCCTGGACTCTAGGAATGAGTGGCTGCCTAGTTTCGGCAAGCATTGTGTCATAGATGTCTCGCTCGACATCTACTCTTCCACTCTATTGAAAAAGACTTTTTCTTACCGTGACTATAAGAGCATTGATACATCTATTCTTGTCAACCTCTTATCTTGTTGCGACTGAACAGCCATGAATTCCATTGAAACCGATCTGGAGGGTGCTTTAAGTGCCCTTAACAATAATCTAAAATTAGCTTTTGATGAATTGGCGCCTTTGAAAACGGTTTGCCCGAGTTAAGTGTACGTATTGCAGAGCGTACGTAGATTCGCAGGTAAGTAATTAAATAAATTGAATATGGATTTGTTCAGATTTATTAATCCGTCTTTACAGCTTGGAAACCCGACAGAGACTAACTCGTTACCAGTGCAAGAGCCTTTTTAAAAGGTTTGTAACTTTGTTTGTTTAATCTTTCCTCCATTGTTCTCCATGCGTGCTCGATGCGTGCTCCGCCGTATGTGCCAACATAAACACCTTATTGTTGCAGGTCTCGAGAAGCCAAAGCGATCGATACGGCATGCAGAAGGCGATCGATAACAAGCGATGAATAAGCGACGACTAATACGGCTCATATAACTCCTCCATGCCCAAGTTGAATGACGTCCTCGTTATTTGTTATCTCGGTATGTTGTGGGCTCCTGTTTGGACTCCTGCTTTTACATGAACCCCTGTTTTTACATTTATATTTATAGATAATGAAAATTATTCCAATTATTAGAATCAGCATGACAATTATAAATGACGCTATTGATGTATGGAATTCGATTCCGAATTTTGTGAATTTTGGTGTCTCCATCGTAGGTACTGCTTGCGTTTTTAGCGGTTCGAATCTCCGTTGATGATCCTCGATGATCAATGGTTGAACTTCCGACACCTTAAGTTCTCCGAGATTGTCGACCACCCTATGTCCCTGTATCAACAGATTGTTTCCTCCAAAGATCTTCGTTCCAAAAAATGTTTCCTTGTTCTTGTTATTTTCGATTTCTGTTTTATAATTACTGGATATCAGCGTCAAGTTGTTTAGGAGTGGATACGCCAATGCTAGAGGCGCATTTATTGAAATTGTTATTGTTTTTGCGTCTTCTGCGAGGATTTGATAGCATACATAGTCGCTCTGATAGATCAATTGACATCTTCTTGAAAATAATTTTATTATCGAGCCATCCAGCTTCCACGGTATCGTTACGATCTCCATCTGATTATTTCGGTTAATTATAGCAAGTCTTTGAAAAAGGGAGAATTCAATGGAATTTAGGATAGGAATTTTTATGGTATAAATTATGGAATTATGGATAGTTACGACTGATCCCTGAGCAAATCGAAAGTCTAACAAATTATGATAATGTGATATTAACTCTTTTTGGGAATAAAGTTCTAATAGATGTGTCTTTATACTTAGTATTTGTTCATGGGTTAATATTTCCAAATTAAATTTTTCATCGATGAAAACGAATGATCCTTTTATTTTCCCTAATAGATTTAGAAAATGTTGCTCCTGCACAATAAGAGTTACAACTGTCTCAATTAATTCAAATCGCGTATTTTGATCGTTAAGAGTTTTCATAAGATTCCGTAAGTTTTTGTTTCTCTTTCTGTCTTTTATACAATTCGTCATAGAACGGTAAAATTTCATTTTTCCGTATTTCATTATATTCTTCGGTTATGTCGACTCCAGGTTCGATGACATGCTTATGCAGTTCCTCATATGGTCCATACAGTAGAGTAAACGGTGCAAAATTTGTTGATGAATGAATGCTCTGATTATATATTAGGATTGCTGTAGTCATATGATTCTTTATTGTTTCTCGAGGATTTTTATCGACTAAAATACTTAATTTTTCTCTTAAAGTTGAATGTAATCTCTCTATTGGTCCATTTGACGTGTGTCTATTGATTGTAGTTTGATGATATTCGATTTTGTGTATCCAACAAAATTCTTTAAATACAGCGGAGTTAAATTCACTCCCATTATCCGTAGTAATTTTATCTGGGAAATTGTGATGTGATGCGAAATGCCTCAGTTTGTTTAATACTGTTATAGCATTCCCATCCAATAGATGATAAGCTTGAGCGTATTTCGAAAATATATCAATAATTGTCACAAACTTTTCTTTTCCAACATGAAAAACGTCCATATGTATGTGCTGTAAGGGCCTATTAGCGATAATGGGTCCATACCTTCCTGTTTCGTAAGGCTTTCTCTCATATTTGTGTTCTAAGCATAGTTCGCATTGGTTAATATAGTTTTGTACGAGCCTATCCATATTTAGTGTATATAACTCTTTCTTAAAATGGGCTATTGTCTCTTGAATTCCATTATGGGTTCTATTATGATATTCTTCAAGTTTCTTCAAAAAATTATTTTTGTCTATTACGGGTGTATAAGTGTTAGTTTTAATCAACTTTAGTTTTTCATTGAAATGTTTTAGCAGTACTCTGTAAGCGATCATTTCCAAATCATCATTCGTAAAGTAAATCCCGTATTGTTTGTCTGGTTTTACGTTTTCATTTAGAAATTTTAATAATTGTGTTTCAGCTTCATCCTTGTTTATCTTTACCATATACTGAATCTTGAGCTTATCTTTATTTACTTTCACATTGTAGTCCCTTCCCGATTTTATTATAATGCTATAATTAAATGCATGAATATTTTTGTCTGTTATAGGCAATGAAAACACTGGATCTTCTACAGCAGTGTGAGCTGTTTCTAGATCATCGCCGGGGCTCTCGTCCACTTCCTCGATTCGGCGCGATGTTATATCCGAGACTTGAGGAATCATTGAAAGTGAGTCATCATTCTCTTCCTGATTATTTATTTCTATTCTGCTTAAGGCGTCAGCTACATAATTTTCACTTCCTTTCCTGTATTTAATCTCATAATCATATTCCTCTAATTTTATTTTCCATCTAATCAAACGTGAATTTGGTGTTTTTAAAGACCAGAGCCAGGTTAGTGGTTTATGATCTGTTTCGATTGTAAATTTCCTCCCGTATATGTATGGTCTAAAATGTCGACACGCCTCGACTATAGCTAGTAGTTCTTTTTCGATGGTCGAATAGTTTTGCTCAGCTGAATTCAGGGTTCGTGAAAAACATGATATGAGGTGTTTATCTTGCGATAGACCGCTACCAATAGCGACATTTGACGCATCAGTTGTGACAGTAAACATTTTTGTGAAATCTGGATAAGCTAGTATTGTCTATCCTCTATGTTTATTTTTTCTTCCTTTTTAAGCGCTTTCGTTAGTGGTTTTGATATTCTAGCGTAGTTTTTTATGAATTTTCTATAAAACCCTGTTAATCCTAGAAACGCTTTAATTTCTTTTTGTGTCCTTGGGATGGGATATTTTACGATGGCCTTGATTTTATCTGGGTTTGGTTTAATTCCTCCTGGTGTAATTATATGCCCCAAAAAAGGTACTTCTTTCCTTAAAAACTCACTCTTATCTAATTGCACTTTCAAACCGTATTCCCGAAGTTCTTCAAATACTAATTTTAGATGTTGTAGATGTTCTTGGAGAGATTTTGAAAATATGACTATATCATCCATGTATACAAAGCAAAATTTGTGTAAATATTTTCTGAGAATTTTGTCCATTAATCGCTGGAATGTAGCTGGTGCATTTTTTAAACCAAAGGGCATACGACGGTATTCGTAGTGTCCATTTTCTACTGTGAATGCTGTCTTCTCTACTGAATCTCGATCAACTGGTATCTGATGGAATCCTTGTGCTAGATCTAATGTTGTAAAATATGCGCATTTTCCTAAATTCTCTAAAATATCGTCCATTCTCGGCAATGGGTATTTATCCTCAATGGTTTTATCATTCAACTTACGATAATCAATAACCATTCTCCATTTCTTCTTTCCACTTGCATCTTGCTTTTTGGGTACTATCCAGACAGGTGATGAATAAGGTGAATTACTTGATTGAATAATTTCGTCATTTAATAATTTTCCCACTTGATCTTGAATAACCTCCTTCAGGTGATATGGATATTTATAACTTTTGACATAAATCGGATTTTCGTCCTTTGTCCTTATTTTATGTGTGACTGCATTTGTGGCTGTTAATTTTTCACACTCATTATAGAAACAGTCTCTAAATTTCTGACACAAAGCTATAATTTTCTCCTTTTCCTCTTCATTCATGTGTTCCGTTCGGATTTGCACTTTTGTCTCCTGATGATTGCTCAGTATAACCATTTTACATTTATCCGGCATATTGTTTAAATAATTAATTTCAAATCTCGGTGTGCTAAATATTTGAGTTCTATAGTTAATATTTGCTTTTAAATTTTGTAGGTCCTTGTGACCTATTAGACAATCATATGTAGAATGCCAAGGAGCAATTAAAAATGTAATTGGTGTATTGTCACCTAACTCTTGCAAAATCGGAAAGGTGAGTGTATGTGTCCCTTGCGTTATTTTATGCAAAGATTTAATTTCGAATTTATATGGAAAAACGTAATTTGAAAATAAATCGTAGGCTACTTTAGGGTTAATAATCGATGATGATGCTCCCGAATCTATTAGTACTTTAAGCGATGGATTTGTAGTTATTATGTGTGGTAGTTCGGGCGAACTGCCTATGTTATTTAAATTTACTATGTTTCTTCGGTTGGATCGGAATCCCGTTGAAAATTTTTCATTTTCTGAATTCTCTTGATTTTCATAATTGTCGTCATTCACGTTAATATCTTCTTGCTCCTCATTGTAAGCATCTTCCTCCGGTTGCTGCTCCTCTTGATAATGCAACTCTTCGGAAATGAAATTCGGTGGTCCGGTACTCCTAAAGAATTTATTCTGAGGGACAAAATTATTTGACCGGTTGCTCTGATTATTATTTGGCCGATTGGTGTTTCTGGTATTAATCGACATCGGTGTCGGTCGATTTTGCTGAATAGGTCGTCCGAAATTATTTGCAAATGTCGGTACAAAATTATTTTGTGCAGTTGCGGGTCTAGGTGCAAATGAAAACGGACTTTTATTTGCTCCAGAGTTATTGAACGGACTATTATTTCTCTGATTCATAAACGGGCTTGTACCCTTTGAATTATTGTTTACATTATTGGTTTTTGGTTTACTTTCGCGTTGTCTCGCGAAATTTAAACATGCAGCTTGTTGCTCGTGATTGTCAAGCTTTCTGCATTTTATCAGACAAGCCTCTATATCCGCCAACTCGAAATGTGTAAGATGTGTGTGATACGGCTCTTTTATTCCGTTTATAAACGTATTTTTCGCAACATTTTCGTAAAACCCAATCTTCATACTTATCAAGTTACGGTCTTGATTGTTTAAGTTTATATGTTCTTTTAGCTTATTTAAACGTTGTTTAATTTCATCAGCATACTTTTCATAATTTTGATTCGATAGTTGAAAACAAGAGCTAAGTTTATTGTATAGCAGGTCCTCCGAGCTGGGATCGCTATATCTATTTATTAAGAGATTTTTACAATCATTCCATGTTGCTGGATCATTCGCGACTATTAAATTTAAAGCTTCTCCGCGAATTCTTGATTTAATTAACGCAAATAGCGCTGTATTTAATGCTTCCTCTGCAGTGACTAAATTTTCAACAAATTTATCGCATGTTTGGAGAAAGTGAGAAAGGAGCTTTGTTCCTCCTTCATAAATTGGTATCGCGTCACGCCATATGGCTAACCTCAATTTAAATTGTTCCACTGTGATTTGCTGCGCCATTTTGCTCTCAAATCAGTCGTATTTAGGGATAAGGTAAAGATAGGTGAATAGGGAATTTCAAAGACTTACTCTCTTCTTTGATGATTCCAGGTGAATCTCTGTTCGAAGGTGGGCCTCAAACTTGACGTCCCAAAAGTACTGCGACGAAGGGGTTGAAACACCAGCCGCTTCCTCTCTGATGATTTCCGTCACGGTATTGGAGGAGAATCTCGATTCAGCAGCCTCGCAGTATCCTGTCCGCAGCGCCAGTTAAGTGTACGTATTGCAGAGCGTACGTAGATTCGCAGGTAAGTAATTAAATAAATTGAATATGGATTTGTTCAGATTTATTAATCCGTCTTTACAGCTTGGAAACCCGACAGAGACTAACTCGTTACCAGTGCAAGAGCCTTTTTAAAAGGTTTGTAACTTTGTTTGTTTAATCTTTCCTCCATTGTTCTCCATGCGTGCTCGATGCGTGCTCCGCCGTATGTGCTAACATAAACACCTTATTGTTGCAGGTCTCGAGAAGCCAAAGCGATCGATACGGCATGCAGAAGGCGATCGATAACAAGCGATGAATAAGCGACGACTAATACGGCTCATATAACTCCCGCGTAAAAAGTATGCTCCTTGGTCTGGACCAGGGTTGAGGATTCTCATCGATAAACGCAATGCAACACTCAGGCGCTATGAACGCACGGGGAGAGCGGAGCTTTTCGATGAGGTTCTTCGACTCACCAATGAGGTCGACATGCGTTCTGCTCAAGAGCGATAATCCTTCCTTCGACAACAACTCTCAGACGCTCTCGGTGAGAACAGAAATATTTGGAAGGTAATGCGTCATCTCGGCCTCCTACCTGGGCGTAAGGAGGAGGAGTTTTGCGGTTTCACGCCGGGTGAGCTGAATGAGCACTTCGCGGGAATATCGGCATCACCCCTCGAAAACATAGACAATTTAATGGACACTATTTTACTTGCAAGCGAGGAAGGCTTTACTTTAAGTCCAGTCAATATGAACGACGTCGTCCATGCTATTTCACACTTTTCCTCGTAAGCGAAGGGTGTCGACGGTGTTCTATGCGGGGTGATCGTCAAGGCCCTCCCAATTATTGGCAAGTTTATTCTTAATTTATTTAACTGCTCCTTCGCCACGGGAGTCTTTCTGAGTATCTGGAAGCAGGCACAATTAATTGCTCTAAGAAAGAACAGCGCTCCTTCCAATGTCACCGACTTTCGCCCAATTGCACTGCTCTGCTTCCTTTCAAAGGTACTTGAGAAGATTGCTCACACCCAGTGTTCGTAAACACCACAGTAAACTAACAGCGTTAAATTTGACCGACAACATACGAATGACCGTTAACAGGAAGAAGGTGACGATTATGCTGCTATTTGATTTCAGCAAAGCTTTTGACACCATCTCACCTTCTAAATTACTATCTAAGCTGAATAGGCTGGGGTTCTCACGGTCGGCTCTCCTGTGGATCAAATCATATTTATAGGGGCGATCTCAGATCATAATTTCAAAAAAGAACGGTACCTCAGAATGACTTGAAACCAATCTGGGAGTTCTACAGGGATCTGCCCTGGGACCCCTACTATTCAGTCTTTATGTTCACGACCTACAGAATATACTTGACAGTAGTATAATTAAACATCTTTTTTACGCGGACGAAATTCAGATTTATCTACACACAAGCAAAGATAATTTTCAGGAAGGCGTGGCTCGATTGGCTGAAGCGGCGCGGCAGGTTTCTGACTGGGTGGGGAGCTCCGACCTGTGACTTAATTCCAGCAAAACTGAGACCGGGGCTAGAGCCTTCCAGGTCCAGGGTGCTCGTTTCTGGAACTCTCTCCCTTCTACCCTGCGAAATCTACCATCCCTCGCCTCCTTCAAGGGGGCACTGCGGCGACATCTGCTGGCCACCGAATCGTGATGACTCCGAACCCTCTGGCGCTGCGTTTTTAATCTAGTCTAACTCGGCCCTCTCTCTCTCTCTCTCTCTCTCTCTCTCTCTCTCTCTCTCTCTCTCTCTCCACTTCTGCAGACGTCAGCATAATTTTTAGGAAGATTGCTTAAGCATATATATATATATATATATATATATATATATATATATATATATATATTTCTTTCGGTCAATAGGATGCTGAAACGATTTAAAAAATAATATACTTACGTTTGAATACATCGAAGCCATTATCCATAGGACTGACAATCTTGCGCTTAAGGATGTTTTTTATATACGTGACTCATGATGACGACGACAACGGCGACGACGAGTTTTTTGCATCACCTTAAAAAAAAGGATGTACCATGGAAATAGGAAAAAGGTAAGGATATAAATGAATAGTAGATAACTATTTTAATGCTCACTAATGATCAATTATTTATTTAGCACAATATTTAAGCAATAATATCTTAATATGACAAATCACCGCACCGATTTTTTTTCAGTTCGTTGCGCTGAGGGATAGCCATAATTACAATCATCGGTCGTGCGCGGGTCGCGAAAGGGTTACAGACTTTATGTTTTTTTTTTTAAGAAAAAAAGACGATGACAGATACATGGTTCTTTACCTCTGTTACACTTAGGACATATCCATAAGTAGCAGCCATGGCAGTACAGCCATTTCATCCCTTTTGTGTGTCCATTTAGCCAAAACTTTGACCCACACAATCCACATTTTTCGCCGCGTACAATTTGCTTTTTTGGTAATTTCACATTTTTTTCTTCATACAGCTTTCGAGGTAGCACAATTTACTGTTTGTCGTAAACCCTTTAAAGTCTTCATATTGTGAGTTGTCACTGTTGTTACTGATGTTTTCAACATCTGATGACTCCAAGCTATTATTACTTGAATGAAGATATCTATTATTTAAGAAAAGAAGACACATCTTGATATAACCGAAGCGCACTTATCACATGCTAAAATATGTCCACACTGTTGAAACGCTTCGCCAAGTTCCTCATTATAACATATTTTGCAAATACCTTGGTCATCGTTCAATTTTTTTTTCTACACGAGTGATGGTTTCTCCTTTGAAAGAAAAAAAGAAACGTCATTGGATACAATATTTTTTCTAAATATATATTTATACATTTGTAAACATCAAAGGTGATAATTCTTACCTTATCCAATATAGGTATTTTATTTTTTCCGACAACGGCCTCGATAAATCTCTGCCCCTGAACCATCCTAGCATAAAAACATGTAGGGAACCATTTGGCATGCTATATCCATGGATCTTCATTAGGCTCCCAGTTCTTCAGACCACCACCACACTGATCCCATCGAAATGTTCGCTCCTTGTAGAAGGCAGCTACCTTAACACCTTAGCAGCTGACCGAGTGATGGACTTATGAGAGCAGCACTCCCCATAAGCGAGCAGAACCCTGCTCTCTAACTTAATCAAGCGAACCGCCGTGTTGGTCGTGCGGTGCGACCCGTGAGCCGCCAAAAGGAGAACCTGGGTGGCGAGGCGATCTGAAGTTGCATGCGGAAGTGACCTGACCCATCTTTGGCTTCCGCTGACGTGCGAGACGGGAGGCCGGAATCTAGCCAATTCTGGTCAATCGGCTTAGACGAGTGCGTGATATCGAATGACGTCTGCCGGAAACTCTTCAGAGAGCCGAGCACCTTCGTTCGTGGTGGGAGGTTCGAGAGAGCCGAGGTGGACTAGTTCGATAGGGCGTGCTATACCCCGATATGATGTGCCCAGTCTGGTACCGCCTACAGTCATGTGTTGGGGCCATGCCAGCTGCCCCTATAGACAGGGAGATCCGGGTGGTCGGACACATGCCGGGATGAAGAAAACTACTAAACATGGAGACCAATAACGAACATCAAGAAAATACACAGGAAATCCTGGAAACCCTAAGGGTGCCAACAGCACAAGACGGTGGATATCCAATCCACAAAGCAAGCAGCAGTACCAGCATAGCCAGCGCCATGAGCGCAGCAGAGTACCGGTTCGAGAAGAAGGCACCGGTAGATGAAGAGAGCCAGACCATAAAGGAATGGCTAAAAGATCATGCCAGCCTGCGAGACAAGCTACTGGAAATAAGGCGCACGACCAGAGAAATGATGAAAACTCTGGAGAACCAGAAGAACGTGAATATTACGATTAAGGATGGATTACCTATTATAGGATCCACCATAATCGAAGCTCGCACGACCCTCGACAAGATGGAAGATGCTGCAAAGAGGCAGTCCCCCCAACAACCCAGAGCGGACAATCAAAAGCCTCAGAGGACGACAAAGTCGAAGAAGAGGGAACGGCCATCATCCGACGGAGGAGATGGTACCCCCGCCAAAAAAGACAAGAAAGAGGACAGAAGGGCACCCTCCACGAGCAACAAAACTGCAGAGACACAAGAGCCTTGGCAACTAGCGGCAGGGAGAAAGGCAAAGAAGAAGGAGAAGAAAAATCAGGAGCAAGACCAGCCTCAACAACTGAGGAAAAAGGCAGAGAGGACCCCGCGGCGGAGAGGAGATGCAATCGTCGTAAGACCGGAACCGGGAAAAACTTACACCGAGATCTTGGGACAGATCAAGGCAAGAGTAAAGCCGGAGGAGCTAAATACGGAGGTTAAGTATCTCAGCAAGACAAAAGAGGGCGGCGTTCTGATTGGCGTAGGTAAGCGTGATGATAAAATGGAATCACTTAAAACGGCTATCCAAACCGCCATTGGAAAGGCAGGCGCAATCAGGTCGAAAGATCTCCAGAATCACACTGGAAATTAGGGACATCGACAGTCTTACGACGCAGGGCGACGTCCGCAGTGCTATCACAGCCGAGACGGGCGAAGAAGATGCCAAAGTCCATCTGTTCGAGCCGAACACGAGGGAGCAGAGGGTGGCAGTGGCCGAAATAGATCAGATTAAGGCCACGGCTCTGCTCAAAAAAGGGAAGATCCGTATCGGCTGGATAAACTGCCGAGTGAGGGTTCGCGCGAACCCCACACGATTTTATCGCTGCCTCGGTTACGGACACGTAAACGCGAGATGTAAAGGACCCGACAGGAGCGCCAACTGCAGGAAGTGTGGCGCGAGTGGGCACAAGGCAGCACTATGCACTGTGCCAACCCAACAAAGGAGGTGTTTCTTATGCAAAGACGCTAAGATGGCCGAGGACAGGACGGTGCATGCACCAGGCACCGGTACGTGCGCGGTCTTCCGGGCGGCCTTAAAAGCGGGAAAAACGCAAGGATAATGTCGCGGATACTTCAAGGCAACCTGCACAGAAGTAGGCTCGCCCACGATCTCCTACCACAATTTGTCGCAGAGGAGAAAGCGGACATCCTCCTGATAAGCGAACAATACACGAATCGAGACACACCCGGCTGGGTGTCCAACGATGCAAGGACCGCCGCAGTCATGGTGCCCAGGCGCGGAATCGCAGAATCAGGGACGGGGGATGACTACGTACGGGTAAGGGTGGGCCGCATCACTTACTTCAGCGTATGTCTCTCACCGAACCTTACTGCGGCGGCTTTCGCGATACGACTAGGGGTGCTGCGAGGGCCACGGAATGGGGTATGACGACAACGAATTGCAGAGGCAGGGCCATCCTCGAGATGGCAGCTCGATTAAGCTTAGTGGTAGTAAACGTGGTAAACACCACTACCTATCGCAGACTAGGTTTTGGGGAATCTATACCGGACGTAACTTTCGCAAGCAAAACGACAATCCGCAAAATCAGGGATTGGCATGTCATGGAGGAATATACTGCAAGTGACCACCAGTATATACTTTTTGACATCCAGGACGACCACAGAAACAGGACCAGAGAAAGAAAAAAGCAGACGCCACGGTGGAATACCCGGCGCATGAACCGGGACAGACTTGCTGAAGAGATGCAAAGGGCGGAGCTCCCATCAATTGAGCTCCCTCAGCAACTGAGCGGACGCGAAAAAGCCGAAGCACTAGTAAAACGTACAACACGTCTCATCACGGAGTTGTGCAACGCAGCTATGCCAAGGGTGTCTTGCTGCTATATAAGACACCCAGTATACTGGTGGACGGAGGAAATCCAAAACTCAGAAAAGACTGCTTTCACGCTAGGAGGGAGGCTCAAAAAGCTCTGAAAAGACAAAGGCCTGAAGTCCAGGACTTGTACGAGAGACACGACCGGGCGCGAAAAAGGCTGAGGGACGCGATAAAGGAAAGTAAGCGACGCTGTTGGGAAAAGATTGTCGACGACGTGGAGAAAGATCCGTTTGGCGACGGATATGCGATCGTTACCCGAAAGATAGGCGAAATGAAACAAACGGAGCCCATGGAGGCAGAAGTGATAGAAAAGGTAATCGATGGGCTGTTTCCCACACACCCCATCAGAGCTCAGGCAGAAAGAACGAATGTGCCAATAGACGAGATACCCCCTTTCACCGAGGGCGAGCTTATCGCGGCAACCTCATCCCTCAAAAGCGGCAGAGCATCAGGACTGGATGGTATTCCGACGGAAATGCTGAAAGTCGTCGCAATCTAACGGCCGGAGCTGCTACTGGAAATGTACAATCTGTGCCTGATACAGGGTGTATTCAGCTCGAGATGGAAAAGGGCAAGATTAGTCCTTATTGAAAAACCGAAAAAAAGAAGCGGACGCGGACACTTCTTATAGACCATTGAGTCTGTTGGATACAATGGGAAAGACTGAGGAAGCGCTGATTAAACCGCGAATACTTAGCGCCGTACGCGAAGCGGGAGACCTCTCCAATAAGCAGTATGGCTTTAGAAAAGGACGATCGACCATAGGGGCCATCAGAGAGGTAACAGACGCGGTAAAGAGGGTAGAAGAGGTTAGACACGCGACTAGAGACATCGTAGTTTTGGTAACGTTAGATGTAAAAAACGCGTTCAACTCAGCAAGATGGACCGACATACATGATGCCTTAGAGTCTTTCGGTTTGCCGCAATACATTATGAGTCTTACGGAAGATTATCTGAGGGATCGGGTTATAGAGTATGACACGAAGCAGGGACGTAGAAGAAGACCTATAACTGCAGGAGTAGCAAAGGGTTCGATCTTAGGGCCGGACTTCTGGGGCATCTTATACGACGGGCTTCTAAAACTCGAAATGCCGGGAGGCGTGATGCTTGTGGGATACGCAGACGACGTAGCCGCGGTTATAACGGCACGTAACGTGGACATTGCGCAAGCGAAACTAAACGCGATAATGAGTAGAGTGCTATGGTGGATGTCGAAGCACGGCTTGACTTTAGCGCTTAATAAGACCGAAATAGTCCTCCTGACAGGAAAGCGCATACCTATCATCATACCGATGAATGTAGGCGGCGAGACTATAACGATGAAACCATTAGCAAAGTATCTAGGGGTAACTCTGGACACGAAGCTGAACTACGGAGAACATCTAAATCGCGTCTGTAAAAAAGCCATGACTAGGATAGGTCAGCTTAGCCGACTCATGGCCAACGTGCGCGGGCCTAGGCCAACAGTCAGGCGGCTACTCATGGCGACCACCAACTCTATTCTATTATACGGAGCAGAGGTGTGGGCCGACGCGATGAGTATGAATAAGTATCGGAACAAGATAATGGCTGTACAGCGAAGGGGGACCCTTAGAATAGCATGCTCCTACCGGACGGTCGCGGCCGAGGCATCGATGGTAATCGCGGGGGTAATCCCCGTGGATCTTCTCGCGACTGAACGCAAGCGGATCTACGAGGCTCGCTTAGCGTCGAATAGCATCTCGATCGCCGCGGAAGAAAGAGAAAAAACAGTGCGCAATTGGCAGACTAGGTGGACCGAATGTCCAAGGCTAGGCGGACTAGGATCCTTATTAAAGATGTATGCCCGTGGGTGGACAGGAAGTGGGGGGAGGTTAACTTTTACCTTACCCAGTTTCTCTCCGGTCACGGATACTTTAGAAGCTACCTGTTCGCGATGAACAGGGTGGCATCACCGGGGTGTAAGTACTGCGGTGTCGAACGGGACGACGTGAGACACTCGTTTTTTGACTGCCCCCGCTGGGCCGAGAAACGTAGAGTAGTGGAGCTGACGATAGGGGCGTTCACGCCCGAGACTGTAGCTGAAACGATGCTTGATAGTAAGCAGAACTGGGATGAGATAACGGCGTACGTGGAGACGGTTCTCCGCGCGAAGAACAATGACGGTTGCTTGCAAGACTAGTTGTCGGCTAGAATAGCTTAAGACAGGCGACCCCCCGAAGGAATGCGAAAGCGACTACCGGGGGGGTTTTTGCGGCCTTCTGAGAGGGGGAGTTTTAGTGAGTATGCCTGGTGTTGTCCCATACCAGGAGAGCTTCACACACGGGGAGTCTCGCACGGCTCCTGTCATGGTGCATTATGCATTCCTCCAACTCTCCGGATAAACAAAAAAAAAAAAAAAAAAAAACACCACACTGATAGCAGTTTGTTTGATCGCTACTTCCTCCATAGAAGATCAGCATCGGCTAGTTCTTCTTTTGTCTGAGTAACACGTGATGGCCATTCATTAAATGTTAGCCATTTCGATCTGTATGTCATATACTCTGGAAAATCTACTTTCTTGATAGTATCAGGACTCAAAGATATCTGTCTGAGTGTATGGGTTTCAGTTTTGGCCTCATTTGCTGGACGACTTGTTGTTATTAACCCGTCACCGATGCCTATGGGTACATTACCGCAGGGTAAATTTCGAATAAAATGGCATCGACCGCCCCAGCGCCGGTGTTCTATTATAGGATCATTACTTTCTTCCCATCAGGAAATCTCAGTGGAACATTCGAAGCAGTGCACTTTATCGGTCTGCTTCGTATAGTACAATCCTGCAGCTGCTATATCTACGGGTCGTAAGAGTTTTGATGGCCAGTTTTTAAAACTTTTTAGTCTGTTTTTCTCGAACCTATTAGACAAGACAAACTATTAAATTATTTGTAGTATGGATTTAATTTAGATAAAGAAAATCAATTTAAAAAAATACCTGTAATCCACAGTGTATCTTGCTGATTGCGAGTGAAGCGACGAATTCGGTCTGAATGTGATTTATAGCGACCGCACTATTTATATATACAAGATGGCGCGACAGTCGTCGCTAAGTCGTGGGGATCTTATTACATTTTGTACTATGAAACTCGTCTCGTTCCCGAAAACAGCGACCCTACACTTTTATGTTGATTATATACTGATGTGTGCAATGGTTCTTAGAAAATGAATGTCAGCTATATTGTACTAGGAGCTTCTCGCAAGTTTGCACGGTGAAGAAACGCGGCTGCATTTCGGTTACGTAAGCATCGGACACGTGTTGAGAGATCAAAAAAGAGTCAAAACGCTGACATAGAGAACCAACAAAAAAAATTAGTTTGGGTTTAGTCCGGCACAAGTATGGCGTAAGTCTGGCTAGATTAATCTGGCAAAAATCCCAGACTCTTTTTTTTCCGACGTGCTATTGTTAGTGAAAGCCGTGATCGTAACATGAGCATCAATCGGGGTTATATAAGCGGTAACGAATCGAATCTACGCGCAGAGTTTTCCGATCTGTCTTTGAAATCAAAAGCGTAACTTAAAAAAATAAAACAGCTAAAAAGGTTCTGTATAACGAGGCACTAATAAGCGCACACGAATGTTAGGTAAATAACGTTCTAAAATTTCTAACGTTTTTGAAATAATGGAAATTTTTACGCGAAAAAGAGCAATGAAAGCTCACACACACGGATCCACACCCGTTTCCCCTCTCCCCGATTGCTGCAGCGCAGCCGGTCTCATCGCTTATCGGTCTTCGCGCTTACGTCCAGCGAAAACGTCAGCCTCCCCTTTCACCGACGATTCCAATACTTGGGAACGGGCGGATTAAACCGATGCCTCTCTTTTACGAGAGCTCGCTTTGATCGACTGCACGTACGCGTACGTTTTCTTTTTTACGCGTTGGCGTATGTGCAGCCCGAATAAATTACGAAAAGAGCCCGGATTTACACATCCTGTATGCGCGCGGAGCTGCAACGGAGTTTTGACAGGCTTCTTTAAAATTTCTTTTTTCGGTCTCTAGATGAGAAGCAATGTTTTTAAATATTTCACAAGAAGGCAAGCCTGATGTAAAATTTCGGGTAAGGCAATTGATTGACGATTAGGTATCTGCGTAGCTGCAGCCGGTGTGTCCGTAACGTAAGCGGGTTGCGTTATTTCCTAGTCTGATAATCAGCAATCTTCTTACCGGGTAATTGTGAGCATTAGCGGAACCGTCGTTGCGACCGTGAAGTATCACTCGGAAAAGAAAAATTAATATATTCGCGCGCGCATGCGAGATCGTGAAATTTATACGGCCCCTAAATATTTACGAGTAATACGCGCCTGCCGAAAGCGTCATTAGGCAAGCTAACGCCTTAATCAAGCAGCGTTATCAACTTGATGTAAGTGTACGAGCTCGTGGCAAGGCTAATATTAGACTGCTTTATATACAGTGCGAGAGTATGACGTGGAATTGTACGACAGAGCCGGCATAACACAATTGACTCAAGAAAAAAGGTAGTACCTTTCGCTAATCAGCTTACGAAACGATCGGATATACCAAGTGCGATATCGATGAACTTGATCTTTTAATTAGAGGAGCTGTCAAAGTTTCGTGAAATAATATTCAAGGAGAAACGCGCACTGTACTTTCAGGAAAACCAGCATGATAATACACGTCGAAAAGTTTTGCCGATCGACGGAGTGAATTTCTAAATGGATCAACGATCGATTAAATCAAAATCGACCATGTGACAGACCAAAGTTTTCCGCTTGCTTAACTCACGTGTACAGATTCGATTGCACAAACGTTCGGACACGCGTGTACGCGCAGGTTCTTCATGAAATTCAGTCGTCGAACCGTAAAGAACTGCTTTAAATTTTATCTCACCTATCAAGGCTCGATATTCGTATTTACGCGGAGAGATAAAAAATCCGGCCGCTCTTTTTACGAAACTCGCGGCCGGGCTGCTGCGCCACTAATTAATCGGGAGAAAAATCGGGCGAAAGTTGTCACTACGAATCGGTTCGCTCATAAATTCCAGCCGTCGCTGTGCGTCGAAAAATCGGTAATATCGATTCCTCTCGTTGCAACCGCTGCATACGTTGTTAAAAAAACGTCCTCGTCACGATGAAAAGGACTGTTATATCAAACCTCTCGCTGCAATCGCGCGGACACATACTCGTACAGCCGCACTGCCGATTTTTCTCTCGATCCGCGAGCGCGCGCGAATTCCCTGCGCGCTTTTGCGTCTATGAAACATCGGCGAGACTCGCGTGTATATCTCTCGGTCTAAGCTTTCGGGCGTACTCGAGTTGATAGCCGCGAGAAACTCAAGACAACGCGAGCTTTGCGCCGATTTTTCGGCGCGGATCACCGTCGGCTTGAAAATCGGTCACGCCAGCGGTATAAACATAACGCAACTTACGACTGTAAACCGTTATAGTCGAATAACATCCTTATACTGTCTTGATTTATCTCCCTACTAAGGATGGAAAGGATTTTGAATTATAATTACATCCACGTATACGGATTGTTCAAATATATCCTGTCGAGCGAGCTATAGCTTGTTTGTTCTGGATTAATGCGTTGCTCTTATTTCGGGCCCGTCGTTTTTACGTAAAAAAATTATGCGCGCGCAAAAACGGATTGCCGAGAGCTCGAATTGTGGGAACGACGCGGAGGTGGTGAAAAGCGCTGGGAAATCCGCAGTTGCGTACGTAGGAGTCGAAGATTACGTTCCATCTTAAGATTCCGCCTGCTCGCGGAGGGAATATATACACACACACGGCAGCTTGACACGATCGATGATCGCAGCCGGGAGATAAGAGCTCTCGAGCTGAGTATGTGCTGGCTGCAGTTTATTCGGCAACGGCGCGAGAAAAGTGGAGGCGGCTGACCCCGAGGCGCCTAATGGAAATTAAAGTTTATGTGCGATACTTCGCACCGAAAGGATGTTCGATAACGCTGGCCTGCTGCCTACAGTGTTGTATCTACAAAAGTCGAGCTCGTTGTTCTGCGCGGAGGCGAATCGTAGGACCAGATTACAGCGAAAATTCGATCGGAAACAGGATCCGTATTTCACGCACGTGCCTCGGGCAATTAAAATTTAAAAATGCGCACATGTATCTTGCACGCTTTAAAAGGTTTCGTTTTATACGAAATGGTTCTTAGAAAAAAATCTGTAGCTGTATACGTTGTCAGCTTTTATGTGCACGTGCACTGGTCATTTTATGATTGCTGATTTTTGTATAACTCTGTGCGCAATGGTTCTAAGAAAAAAAAATGTAGTTGTATACGTCTATGTGCACGTGCACTCATCATCTTATGATTGTTGATTTTTATTTGTATAGCTTCAATGAATAAAGGAGTAAGTAAGAAGATACAGTGTACTAGTATGCGATTACAGTGTGGGATCGAAAGTCCTAAGCCAGGGCTAAAAAAGTTTTACGGAATCACACCTCCCAAGGAGAGCATGCATCAGTGCTTTCCTAACCATCTTTGAGATACAAGCTATAGTGTAGGATAAAAAAGAAAAGCTAGACAACTGTTACTTCTAATCATAATGTTTCCGGAAGATACACAACCTCTTACAGCGAATCTACCTAGTCAGATAGATCAACGGGTGTCAGTGTCTAGTGCGCGAGTGGTTCCACTTCCTGACGACTTAATGAAAAAATAAAACTTTGCCGACGACTTCTGTACCGAGTACCGTTCTCAGGATTATGGACTCTAACTCATCGTATTGTGGAACTTTTAATGTGGCCGAATTACTATCGTGTGTACAGTATATGTATGCTACATCGTGATAGAGCTGCTGAATTATACACTCGATCAGAAAATAACGAGTTGATATGGCGTGATAAATCCTCAGCATTTATAAAATTGAAAGAAGGCCTAAAACTCAAATACGTTGTTATTTATTTGGGAGAAACTCGTTGGTGTGTTGTACAAAGTGAAGATTTAAGAAGTGTAGGAAGAAAAAATAAGAAAGTGTTCAAATATCGCGATTAGCGATAAACCATAAAAAACGAGCCAGTTAACATTATTATCTAAAAATATAATAAGAGAGATATATATCCAACAGGTGTAGAACATGTGTAGACTACGAGGTAGTATCGTCTTTCAGAATGCTATCACCAGCGACTCTCACATCTGAAGATGCAGCTGCAGCGGAAGACGAGTGGGCGGCTGTAGACAGTATCTGGTCTAGAGGTGTATGTACTCTTCTTCTCCTTGGACAAGACACACACACACACATATAGCAAAACCATAAGAAAAAAACAATTTTAACAAACTTAGCGAGCATCTGTCTTTAGTCACCCACCCATACGTGTGCTTGAGCGTCAGTAGTTTCGCGCAGAGTATTTATTATCATGCGATGTTTATACTTAAATTATGCGGATGTATCTATTTTGAAGAGCATGCTAGTGTCTGATTCCAACCTCGAGTCATCGGCTTCGACGTCGTCATTTGTGTGAGTCTATCGATGTCTCCAAGTCGTCTTCTTCGTCGTCATCATGCGAGTCCATCGATGTTGACAATATCGGGAATAAGAGTCTCCCAGTTAGTGAGACCTAGGAGACTGTTTTGAAGTTCATACGAGTTCCTGACTTAAACCCAAAGTCGTCGTCTTTGTCGTCGTCATCGAGCAAGTCAATCGATGTTAAAAACATCAGTAACAAGAGTTTCCTGGTTAGTGAGACGGAGGAGACTCTTTTGAAGCTCAAAAGTGTCTCCTCAGGGAGTCTCAATAACACAAACTCAAAAGTGTTATGTTCAATGATGGGCTCAATTTAATATTTATGAAACAGGCATGGTAAGATACGTAGTAAGTACACAAGAATGGTTTTTATCTAATCAATATATTATTTAAGTTTTTAGTTAGCAATTATTTGATTCAGAACTTAATTGATCCCAACAATTCTGTGTTTGGTATATTATAAATAAAATAATATTGTAATATTACTATAATATTGTATAACTTATATTATTTAATATACTATAATTTACTTTATTCGATTGATCATATTGCTTTTCAGATCTGTAATTTTGTTTCAATCGAAATTATTATGTTACATACTATTATTGACATGCACTGTAATATAGAATAAATCAAACTTATTAGAAGTATCTGAAATATGGTCTAGAAATTAAATTTATGTTTTATAAACAGTTTTAATTACAAACAAAACACAGTTAATTTAGATTTTAACAGTTAACATTGACAATTTTTGAATCATAATTGATTTTATGTGATTGAAGTATGTAAACAATGTAGTTCGATTAATGAAAACATTATATATTGCAACTGCAGAAAATTCTCAAATTTTCAATTTGCGGGCTCCGCCTCAATCAGTTACGTCAGTGACGTAAGCTCGCGGAGCGTGATACGCACTATTATATTATTTACACGAAAAAGATATGAGAGGTTTTACATGTTGGTAATATATATCTAAAAAAACTAAACCATACATTATGAATTCCGAAAAATAATCGCACGCATTTACCGATAATCTATTATACTCATTTCATCGCCGCGATATTTTCGCAGCAATCGTGAACGTAACACCTCACGAAGAACAAAACCATCAACTCTTACATGTAACATTTGTACGATAATATTCATATATTACAATAGCAGTCCACGCATGCGTACAAATATTTTATAGGATAATATTTGTAGATTTTTCTAGTCTTTGCGACAATATGTATATATGTATGCATGAAAGTTGTTTCATTCATCAGTCTGCTCGAATCTTTCGATATAGTATGATCATAAAAATTTTGTACGATAATATTCCTATAAGTTTATGTATAATATTTTTCTAATATAGTATTTGACGCAGAAAATCATAGTGTCAAAGCCGACTAAACTTTGGAAGGCAGTGTAAGTTAAATATATATATTTATACATATTTCTGATATTCACAAATGCAATCTGCGCATTCGTACCAATATGTATAAATAGCCGGGAAAGTGGTTTCGATTCCTCAGTCTGCCCTGAACTTTAGAAGTGGCCAGTTCGGAAAAATTATAATAATTTTGTACGATAATATTCATATACATATCTGATATTACCAATGCAGTCCGCGCATGCGTACCAATATGTATAGATAGCCGGGGAAATTGTTTTGATTGCTCTGTCTGCTCTGGCCTTTGAAATTTGAAGATCTTCAATTTTTATTTTGCTTTGTATTGTCATATTAGCTTCGGTCTTGTATATAATTTATCATTTGAACTTTTTGTGCTACAAACTTGTTGTGAATGTCGACTTTATGAGTTTCAGTGGAGGGGCGCTGTTTGCTTCGGCGATCGTTGAGACGGATCTAAAATTGTTACCCTTAACAATTTTAGAGTTTTAAATCTATGTTGTTACACAGTTTATAGGACTTTAAAAAATTGAAATGAGATAAGAATTATACTAATAGATATAAATATATCAGTTATTGAGAAAATATATGAATGGCTTCACGGCACACAGGAATATTTAAATAACCCGAAATTATTAAAGCCCAAAAATTTTAAGATTATAAATTTTAAGATCCAAAACTGTTAAGGCCCAAAAATATTTGAGGCATAGAAATTGTAAGGTCCAAAATTATATCCTAGATGTTGAGTTATTGGGAAAAGATGTGAAAGGCTTCACGGCACACGGGGACATTAAGCACTTTAATATAAAAGTAGAAGTAGATATTAAGGTTACCTTTAAGCAATCAGTGCAATATAATATACTACGCCGCGAATGTCTCTAGAACATGAATTATGTGCAACTCTAATAGTAAAAGATTGAGTAAGTTGTCTGCTAAGCGTCGCTGCCTTTTATGAAACGAATCGCAGTTGCAGAGAGCCGAACGCATGGAGTAAGCATCTATCTACACAAAGATTATGAGGAAAAAGAACTAGATTTTTTAAACTACAAATTTTCTAGTTGTCTTTATCTAGTTTTTCTTGCATCATTTACAAACGTGCATCAGTGTTTGTTTGAGAGAACAGAGGCACACGCCGCAGCAGAGTACGTCTGGTCATGTGTAAACATAAACATAGCCTAAAACAGTGGTGTTTCGGAGCTGCGTGGTGCGCACAAACTCTCGCTAATCTGTCTATTGTGCGTGATTGTGCGTGATTGTGCATGATCGTGCGTTCATCAAAGAACCTTCGCGATACCGCTAGTGTACCTCTCGACTAAATTGATGTGTCTAATATTCAGGCGCCGAACATCTGCCAAGACTCGACGCAAGCACTCGCGTGGACCATCACAAACACGACGTGTGAATCCAGAGAGTAAACAACAGCGTGCTCTACATCAGCGAACATACATCTTGTGACCCTTGGTTCATATCGGTGGACTGGAAACTGGGCACCGGCAAATCGCTTCAGGACATGCAGGATTGCCACAACAGAGAAGAGCGAGATCGACAGAAAATCTATGAGTTCGTCTTCAACTTCACGAGCTCTCACCGCTCGAGCTCCACGACGACCCCGTCCCTGCAATGCCGACCTCCACATCTGTAGCCTCATCAACGGCAACTATATGCTCTCTCCAAGACCTTATACCCTTATTTATTCAAGATGAGTCGACAATGAACGACAAGGACAATGAAAGACTTCTTATTCCGTTAAAGCGGTTTCATTTTAATGCATATAGTTTGTCGATGAAACATTCTAATTGTTATTATTAAGGTGTAAATCTGTTGAATCATATTAGAATTACAACATTTTTTTATTATAATCTAACAAGAGCTTTGCTTTATTGTAAAAATCTTTAAATATATCCGTGTAAGTTTATAGCAAAGAACAAATCTCAAACCAAATTTAATAATTTGCAAAAATATTAAGTATTTTTGTAATTATATTGGCTTAACGACTCTTTTTTTACCATAAACTTTTGCGTATGGATCAAGTGTTTTATTAAATTTCTCTGCTTTTATTAAAAAGGCGATAAAGTTGTTTCAAGTCAGTACACATCGTAGACTATAAAACGAAGGGACGGTGTGGACGTGTGCATTAAAATAATATTTTTTAAAATTTCTAACCTTCTTTTTTTGATAACCACTAGTCAGCTGATCATATCTTATCTGCTGAACTTTAATGCTTGATGCTTGACATATATAAAATTGATTTAACTACATTCATTAGCGTATATTTATGCCCTGGTAGAAATGCTTACCAACGGTAAACTGTTGGCCAAAGTGATTGAAT
Source organism: Nasonia vitripennis (assembly GCF_009193385.2). NCBI lineage: Eukaryota > Metazoa > Arthropoda > Insecta > Hymenoptera > Pteromalidae > Nasonia > Nasonia vitripennis. The sequence continues at coordinate 1,567,084 of NW_022279646.1, forward strand.
AAACATGGAAAATTAGACCATCAAGGATCACCATAACACCGAAATAATATCAAATAAAAGTGTGCAAAATACCGCAACTAAGAGCAAAACGAGATCAATCTTGTTTAATAAAAAACAAATCTACATGCCAACCTTCAAACCTGTACTGAAGTCTCCTCTGTTTTGATTTGCCCAAATGTGAAGCAAACATTCTACGAATATTTTGACGTATAACACAGCTTACTTGTGTTCCCTTGAAAAACCTAGCGACCACCAGGTACGCTAGTTTGTCGAAGACGACAAACATTTTGAAGGGGGGGGGGGAGGTGTTAAGTTCCTGGACACGTTACTCTACACATGAAATCATTTATAACGAACAACAGCAAGAAAAGTAAAATGCGCAGTCTAGAAACTTCGATACTTGTAACCACACAGTGTTTCCTTATTTCGATTTTTGTTTCACACATACAAGTAAGGTAAATCGAACGCATATAAACAATGATTAAGTTGCATTTTATAAAATGACTCATGGCCGACGTTGGCACACTGAAACACATTTAGACTGCGATAATTGATCAAGAAAGATGAGATTTATCAGTTTTTAAATCATTCAAAATGTAAAAGATTTTTGCCTATTGTTAATAATATAATTATACGTCGTATGACATAACATAGTATACGAACACATGTTAGATTAGCATAACGAGTGTACGAAATAGTTAGTAGTTGGACAGAGTGTTTGGTATTCAGAGTAAGCGGCTGTATACGGCTTAATGAATGATAGTGTAAAGATCGTGCTTAGTATAAGGACGGGCTGCGCGAATTCTACAAATAATTAATTATTTATTTGAGAACTAGCATAAGCTCGAGAGTTTTTATTGTTACAAGAAGTGTAGTGGATAATGTAACGCGGACAAATGGACGTTAGTGTGTTCGAGGTTTATGCTAACTATCGTCTGTCCGCGCTGTCTGCTAAAGCGAACAGTTTTGTTTTACGGAAACGCTGTTGATGTGTCTGCAGTTACAAATTGGGACTCGCGGACTCCTATCTTTGACTATAGAATCTTGGACGGTGCATTGCCACGCTGTAGAATCGCGGACAGCGGAATGTCCGAAATTCTGTTGCTTACTCTTACCTTGTAGTGACTTATGATATAGATGTAAAGTTTACTTTCTCCTTCTATTCTCTTCTCAATAGTTTTAGGTTGTTTTAAGGATATTCTTAATTATAAATAATAATTATGAAAACTGATTAAATTGTTATTGTTTTGTTTTATTGGAGACAACCCAGAACTCAGCAATTCATTATAGTCGTTAGATGGCTTATTTGTGAATACACTAGATTTCTTGTATAAATTAACTTATCTTACAATATATATTCTTTCTCGGTCGTGACCTGGATTTTGAAAACTTCTTCGTGGCACGGCTGATTGGTCTTAATTCTAATCGATCACTCGTGGCAGTATAAAATTACTATACTAATCGATCAACTGCGTTTGCTATCGCTGGAGATTCCACTCGGTGATCCTTAGCTTGTACTTATCTCTGTGTTATGGAGCTGAGTTCAAAGGGCTCTCCGATGAGTGCTATGACAAGGAACGGATCTAGCACGCTTCCAAGGTGTAAGACGGATTTGGCACACTCCAAACACTAATAATAGCAAACACCGCCGCTTCACCTTTAAATCAGTCACTACTGCAAGGGATATGTCGCTGCGCAAAAAAGGCACCGTAGATCGATTCTAGTCTTTTTATAACCTCAGTGTTGCAATGCCCCGCACACGATCCGCGACCTAATTTAAATAAATCGAAATTCAAATTTTACTCGACTAATTTTCAGCAACACAAGAATGCTCCGCTGCCCCGCTCTGGCACGTAAACAACACCGCAGAGTAGCCAGCAGTGGCGAAAGAAGAGCAAAACAAAGATTACGCAACAAGAGCGAGCACGCAGCGGCGTAGCTCACACTGATAAATATGTGTATGCGTGCTGACTAGTAGCGAGCGATGACGCGGCAGCAGCGAAGCGTGCGCAGCTTTACTCGCGAATATCTGTATACGTGTGAGATTTGCGATTGTAGCATTAATTTCGGCGGCTCGCTTAGCCTTCTATAAAAGGTCCTGCGCGGCCTAGCGTATTTACTAGCTCTAGCGCAATTTAAGCGCACTAGTCTCTACTCAAGAGCAATTTCCGCCTTTAGTAGAAATACTCAGAAATATTTTTTCAAATTCGACTTGTTTAAATGATAACGCAATTTCGGAGTATTATTTAGACTTAGATAAATCATGGAAAATTTCATATATTTATAAACTTAATTCGATTAGAATTAGATGACGCAATTAACGCGCATCTAATTATAAATTGTATTTCACCAAAATAAACACTTGCGCATTTAAATTCAAATGATAACGCAATTTAAGCGTATCATTTACAAACAAATATAACATATAGATTACACACGACATCTATAAAAACGCACTTTAATTAGTTAGAGATAACTCAAAATAAAGCATATCTGCGAAAGATCTATTGTAAAAATAAAAAGCGCATTTACACATTTTTTTTTTTTTTTTGTTAAAAAGAATATTGCAATTTACGCAATATTCTCCATAAAAAATGATTCATTGAATATATTTCATTTGCTATTTAAACATACAACAAGATCTTATTATTTTGATAAAACTCCACTACCTGGTATCACGGACCTGACCAATACTAAAATCATTAATTACATTCACTCTTTTTCGATCTGTCGTCAGAATTACGACACGGGCAGTAAATGTTCACAACTTTTCTATAATGATATAAATCAAATATTTGCACCGGACTGAGAAGTGTCGTGACCATTTCAAGTTCGAGGCAGTTTATGATTTTAGGATGTGGGGACGGCTAATTACCAATCAGCATCTGCCACTACAAGGATACGTACGCGCGTTGAAAGTGCTGACTTGCAGGTCAAGCACTGCTCTGATTTTCGGCGCTTGGTTTCGCAATGTCACAGTTGGTTTCGAGTTGATTATAACGCGTATACATACGCTAACATATATACATTAGGGTGTCCCAAAAAACACGAACTTTCGAGTAGCAAAAATCTTGATGCAGTTTCATATTCCGGCATAGCATAAAGTTAGCCTGCATTTTTTTCAGAATTTTTAAATTATTTTTTCGCACCGCTCAAGCCTCACAAAGATTTTAAATGTAAAACCTATAAAAAAAACGGTCTGATACTTCAAATTTATTTTAAGCATGATGTAATGAGGTAACTTATTTTTTGTGTACGTGTTGCCTATCAATTCAGAATATTATAGAACTGAATTTCATTAAAATATTCAACGATAAAAACAGCCATTTTTGCTATATTTAGAGCCTCATACAGCCCACAAATATTAAGTTACGGAACTAAGATTTTCACTTTACTGAATTTTAACTCTTTGTCAACAATTGACCAAGGCGTCGTTCACCTAGGTATATTTTATAGGCTTTTTTTCATTCCAAAAATATTTTCGTTTGACCGATATTTCGAGCTAGCACCTTGCCCGGGGCAATAAAGAGCTGAAAAGTATCCGCAGGCAAAAACTTTAGGGCTTGGGTCGGGGCGGTCACTCAGGTCAAAATTTTCACGATCATGCTTACCGGTATTTCTATGGGATTGTCAGCTATGAATCTCTCTATATATTTTTGACAAATATTAGTTCAATAAAAAATATCATTGTTTACAAATATTCTTTTAAATTAGTTTTTTTTTAATGAAAAAAAAACATATTTGCGGAAATAAATAAAAAATTATTGTACCTATAAAAACTATAATAGTAAGAGTAAAAATATTTTTGTTATTTAGTTTAAAATAAATAAAATACGAGAACTAAAAATCTTAGTTTGTTTTGTCGACTAGGGTAAAGTTTGGAAAAGGAGTGACTGGCCATACATTTTTTATAGGGTAGAGCCGAAAACGCATCCCAAGGGTCGGAATAGCTGAAGGTGATTATCGCCGTCACCTCAAAACACTTGCTTAGCTGAGGGCTCAAGTGCACAAACTTTCATCAACTTTTGAGCAGCTTGAGCGCCGCCTAAACATAATTTAAAAATTCTGAAAATATGCAGACGAACTTTTTGCTATGCAACCCTAAGAGAACCGTTGAGAGTCCGCAACCAATCATCGTCCTTCTGATCAAGCGACGAAAAGATATTCTTACCGTGCAGCTCACTGGAACAGTCGTACAAGTGCGCTGTGGGGTATTTGTTGGGCACCGTCTGAGCATTCAAGTCCGTGTTAACGCCGCTAGGTCTATAAGACTCGTCCTTCGTAAGAACCATGTGTAACTGGCACGCGTACTGGCTACTGGAAGGTCTGCAAATGCTAGCCTCCTGCCATGCCTTGAACTGAGCTTTCTCTGCTTGGAGCTTAACTTTGGATAATCTGCGAGGGAGCTGAGATACCGGCGGTCCAGTAGTAAAGATATGATAAACGATGTCCGGCTTGAACGATGGATCAGGCGGCGTGGAGCCTGTAATCTCGGGAAACTAGGCTAATGGTTGATAACATTCGGAGCTTAATGCGACTGCATGAACCTCAATAACCGAAACGCTCTTGACAACTCCTATCGAAGACAAAGACGTGATTGAGTCGACTAAACGCCGATTTCGAATGTCTATAGCTAAGCCATAGTAAAACAAAATGTCCGCACCAATGATGGCATGAGGCATCGCTTTGATTATGAAGTTCCACGAAATGGGACGTTGCAAACCTAAATCTAACGAGAGAAACGTCTCTCCGAAGGTGTCTATGACCGTGTCATTCGCCGCAAACAACTTGCACGATGAAGGCTTTTAATGAACCTTAAAACTGGCGGGCAGGACCGAAACCTCCGCCCTGAAATCAATCAAAAATCTGTGACCAATTTTAAGGTCTCGCAGGGTGAGACTTTTAGAATCAGAGGGACCATCCAACACTGTCTCCCCGAGGAAAGGTCCATTTAGTTTTTTGCTGACCATTTCGCGTACTTTGAGCACCACTTCCTGCACGATTTAGGATTGTTTGGATACTTCCTATGAGCTAAAAAGAGTCCAGATGCGTCACGAGAACGAGAGCGACTGCGGTTGCTACCTCTACCAGACCCGCTTTGCAGCGCAGGTAGCGACCGACATAGGATTGCGGCAGGATTGCGCTTTGGAGACTGACCAAACTCTCAATGCTCTCCAGCCTGCTGGACAGATTGCTGAATGAGTCAACCAGTCGTTTCATATCCCAAGACCCGCTGAAAGTGTCTGACTAAATGGAAACCGCGGCGATACGAGGCTCTGAGGGAGCGTTCTCCGCTATCTTGTTCGCAAGCAAGGCAAGCTGATCGAGATCCTCAACACCGAAGGCAACTATAATTGCTCGATGATTCGGCTAAAGTTGATCAATAAAGATTGATTTTATAATTGACTCGTCGCACTTCGACCCATCGTCGAGACCTCTCAAGCGGCTCAGAATGAGCGAGGGTTTGCCATCGTTAAGAACTTGCCCTTTAAGGAGCTTACGCAGCTTACTCTCAGTGGACCAGAGGAACGCTGAGATCAGCCTTTGTCTAATTTGCTGGAAGATATCAGCCGGCTGAGGCTCAATCTGAGCGATGGTGCGAATGACCGTCATGGCATCATGATCTAGCATCTGCATGACACAATCCGCCTTGGTGCCTTCGACAGTGATACGCGTGTGACGAAATGACGCTTCGACCTGGGTGAACCACATGGCCGGGTCGGCTCTGATAAACGTTGGCAATTTCGGAGCGCAGTATGATTCAACGCGATCTGATATCCGATCGATGCGTGAATTCGCATCAGATAAAAAGAAAACAAAACTGTGTTCAAAGAAACGCACGCACAGGTAAACAACCCGCGATCGAAGCGCCTGCAACGTTGCTGCGCGTAGTAGTTTGGATGCCAAGGATTCTGCGAAAACCAAGATGGCCGCCGATTCTGTGAAGCGAGCCAAGTTTGAACGCGCTTGAAATATGCCACGAAAATTGTTTACCGCTAAACGCTGCGACGCTGTGCCTCCCAACACAGGTGCGCAACACCTAGAGCCTCGCATGCACTAGGATTTTTCTAAACGTAGGATTTGACCGCGATCATCACGTTTGGGAGAACGCTAGGGAGAGGGGAAAATGATCACACGCAATGGTTAAGTTTTATTGCACATGTATTTCGCCCAGCCCTTCCCTACAATACGGTGGCTGTAGTGCCTCCCGCGCACAGTTTAGCCACGCAGGGCTTACACTGGGACGCTTAAACACGAGCCACGCTCGTGCAGCAGACGGCGGGCCACAGGCCCAGGTCCAGTCCGCTGACGGCTGACTCTCTCTCTCTCTCTCTCTCTCTCTCTCTCTCTCTCTCTCTCTCGCGCGGGCTATGCCTCCCGCTTGTGGCAAGCCCGACCTGCTGCAGCCGCGCAGCTATAGGGTTTTCTCTTGCGCTGTCTCTATCTCACGCACACGCGTTTCCTCGCACTGTTCTCTCTCTCTCTCTCTCTCTCTCTCTCTCTCTCTCTCTCTCTCTCTCTCTCTCTCTCTCTCTCGCGTGCGCTGGCCAGACGCCTCGCGCAGAAGACGTCTTGGTGTGCGCCCGCACTGTACACCAACACCCTGGTCTCTCGAGTTCTCTCTCTCTCTCTCTCTCTCTAGTGTGCCCGCACCACACTCGTCTCACTCTCGGATCTCTCTCTCTCACTCTCTCTCTATCTCTTTCTCTCTCTCTCTCTCTCTCTCTCTCTCTCTCTCTCTCTCTCTCTCTCTAATACTTTCTTACTCGCTCTCTCCCTGGTGGACGTCCGTCGGTGCTCCCGCCGGCGCCTCCCTGACTCTCGTGGACCTGGTGACGGCTAGCTTCCTCGGCTCTCCCACGCCAAGGCTGCTGGTTGCTCTGGTCCTCCGGACAATGATGACGGACTGGCTAGCTTCCTTCCTCTCGTGCGGATGGTTGCTGGCTCGTCCGGGTGTCGGCACTTGCTCGTGCCAACGCGCTGCACCTATGACTCTCTCACACTCTCACACACTCGCACAACCTCGGGAGACTCTCCCGATTCTCCTCGCAACAGAGGAGGCCACGTATCTCTCTCGCACGTCGACGTACTCCGTCGACAGTCGTGAGAGAACTCCCCGATTTCCCGCTCGTTCTCGCGCTCACTCTCCACTCGCGCTCGTCGGGCCCGCGCATCTTCCTCGCGCCTGATTGGCTGGCAGTCCGCGCGGATAGCGAGTCGCACATCGGCGCCCACTGATTGGCTCGCGACATGCGGAGGACCAATCAGCGCGCGCGCCGTCGAGGCTCACTCTCGCGCCAACGATGCTCACTCTCGCGCTAACGTGGACGGTTAGCCGGCCCGTTCCTCGAACTCGAGGTCAGGCTGGCACCGACAAAAACAATCCAACTCGCTTGTTTCTTCGCGCACTCAGAGCTTGGCCGCATCGAACGAGATTCCTCGTATCGACGCGGCTGCGACGTTTACAACGTCGCAATCCCCTCCCCTTAACAATGCTTCCTCTCTCGGAGAAGTTGGCCTTAAACCTTTTACTGGGTCCTGGGTCCAAACTTTCATCTTTTCGCAGCATCTCTCCAGCTCCACTCTCTCACTTCCTCTCTTCTCCATTCTCGCTGACTCCTCTCTCGAAGAAGTTGGCCTTAACCCTTTCACTAGGTCCCAGGCCAACACTCTTCTCTCCCCTGCACATCTCTCTAGCACTACTCTCTCACATCCTTTTCTCTCCACCTCCGCTGACTTCTCTCTCTTCTCATTTCCTTCCTCAGCTCTCCGTCTTTCTAGCATTGCCATTTTTCTCCGGCAATCTAGACACAGACCTGAGTGGCTCACTCGTCTGCAAAGTTGTCATGATGTCTGTGGCAATTGCCTACGCGCAGGACATTCCCTTCGTGAATGTCCTTTTTGTTGGCATGCCCAGCAGATCATCTCCGGGCAATTCAATGCCCGGTGCCCCACTTTACAGCAGGTGAAGCACGTACCATCTCCTCGCCTCTCCCCTCGAGCCACGGCATTAGCGGTCGAACACACCAGGCCGCGCCATACGGTAGCTCTCTTTCTCCTCGTTGAAGCTCTCTTTCTCTCACTCGTCCTCTCCTCAACCTCGATAGAAGGCAACTCGTCACCAGGGCCTGCATGCTCTGTCCTCTCGACTGCAGCGGCTCTCTGGGTCTCTCCTTCCTCCTTGTACGCCGCACCGGGAACGCGCATCTTCTCCGCTGGCAGCGGAGGTGCGTAACGGCTATCTAACTCTTTTAGCCGCTCCCAGCGTCGGCCGTACCTCTCCAACTCCTCCCAGCTGTTGACGCACTTTTCGCCAATAGCTCTCCGGTATTCCGGAAGGAGGTTCTGATATGCGATACGAAGCAAATCACATTCGGATGGAGGTCGGCGAAAGCGCGAAGCCAGATACTGAAGACTCGCGATATACGCCGCAATCTTCTCTTCTCTGTGCTGCGTTCGCTTGCGCAGATCTTCCTCCAAATCCTCCCGACAATACGGAACCATGTATCGGCGACGAAAGGCCCGGCAGAACATCTCCCATGTTCGTAGGCTCTTTCTCTTCGCCCGATACCAGCGGCTTGCCTGCAACTTGAAAATGCACGGCAACACCGCTAGCAGCTCGCGGTCTGGCACCGCTAACGCTACTCTGCACTCACACAGTCGATCAAAGAACTCCTCCGCCTCCTCGTGATCACTCTCGCCCGAGAACTGGAGCTCCCAATGCTTCAGGAACTCCAAAGCCCTGAGCGAGTCGGCTGATCTTTTCCGGCGTTCGGATGACGTCAGGTTCGCTGAGTTAAACTCGCAGCTCGATGTCACTGCTCAGCAAACCTCTCTGTCTCCGTCTCTTTCTCGACGCACTTTTCTCTCTCCTCTCACTCTCCTCCTCCGACTCCTCTTCCGCACTCTTCTCTCCTTGTCCACTCTCCTCCTCCGACTCCTCTTCCGCACTCTTCTCTCTTTGTCCACTCTCCTCCTCCGACTCCTCACCCGAGCTCACACAGCTCCGTTGCATACTCGGCCGACCTCCAGAGTTGCCCCAAGAGACGCGGCGTCGCACCGTTTCGCGCTCTGGCTCTAGCAACTCTTTGTCCGCGTCACCAATATCACTCGTGAACACAGACGGTCTGCCTCTCAGCTGGTCTAGAGTATCTGGGCGAACTGAATCAGTCATTTTGACTGGGGCTCGCAAACATGGCTTTCGCCCTATTCGCTCTTCCTCCATTTTACGCGTCTGTTCTATCGCCTCGACCCGTACCTGCTCTCGCGCCGCCTCCCTCGCCTCCTCACGGACTCGTTGCAGCCGCCGCTCATGCTCTAGCGTGGCTAACTCGTCCCGCAGCTTCGCTCGAGCTTCCAGGAGGGCTTCCTCGTAAGCTTCTCGCCAAGCTACAGAAAACTCCTCCTCAAAGACTCGAGCTCTCGCATCCTCAAGAGTGAGTCCGCATTCTTCCAACTCTCTCACACGAGCGTCTCTCTCGCTGCGATCGACACTCACTCGGCTCGCATAGCCGCTGTCTACGCTGACGTCTATGCTTGAGCCCGAGCCTCCTCGCAACACATCTCCCTCGGCCACGTCACTGACTGTGCTGGAGGTTGCGCAGGCCGCGGTTCTTGCTATCGTCCTTTCGGACAACCGCAAGTAACCTGTCCGTTCGCACCTCGCGATCACAGTACACACACTGTCTCTCTCACTCGAGCACAAACTTGAAGATCTCTCTTGGCTCTCATTGTCACTCGACAAAGAGACCGAGGAGTCTCCTTGCTTCCGACTTTCGTCGAAAAGCTTTACTCGCGAGCCCCGCCGACGACGCTTATGACGTACTGTGTGCCAGTCGTCGCCGTTGGCTGACTCGCTGTCGCTAGAGCGCACGCGTCGCAGCACAGAGGATTGCGACGTTGCAAACGTCGCAGCCGCGTCGATACGAGGAATCTCGTTCGATGCGGCCAAGCTCTGAGTGCGCGAAGAAACAAGCGAGTTGGATTGTTGTTGTCGGTGCCAGCCTGACCTCGAGTTCGAGGAACGGGCCGGCTAACCGTCCACGTTAGCGCGAGAGTGAGCATCGTTGGCGCGAGAGTGAGCCTCGACGGCGCGCGCGCTGATTGGTCCTCCGCATGTCGCGAGCCAATCAGTGGGCGCCGATGTGCGACTCGCTATCCGCGCGGACTGCCAGCCAATCAGGCGCGAGGAAGATGCGCGGGCCCGACGAGCGCGAGTGGAGAGTGAGCGCGAGAACGAGCGGGAAATCGGGGAGTTCTCTCACGACTGTCGACGGAGTACGTCGACGTGCGAGAGAGATACGTGGCCTCCTCTGTTGCGAGGAGAATCGGGAGAGTCTCCCGAGGTTGTGCGAGTGTGTGAGAGTGTGAGAGAGTCATAGGTGCAGCGCGTTGGCACGAGCAAGTGCCGACACCCGGACGAGCCAGCAACCATCCGCACGAGAGGAAGGAAGCTAGCCAGTCCGCCATCATTGTCCGGAGGACCAGAGCAACCAGCAGCCTTGGCGTGGGAGAGCCGAGGAAGCTAGCCGTCACCAGGTCCACGAGAGTCAGGGAGGCGCCGGCGGGAGCACCGACGGACGTCCACCAGGGAGAGAGCGAGTAAGAAAGTATTAGAGAGAGAGAGAGAGAGAGAGAGAGAAAGAGATAGAGAGAGAGAGAGAGAGAGAGAGAGAGAGAGAGATCCGAGAGTGAGACGAGTGTGGTGCGGGCACACTAGAGAGAGAGAGAGAGAACTCGAGAGACCAGGGTGTTGGTGTACAGTGCGGGCGCACACCAAGACGTCTTCTGCGCGAGGCGTCTGGCCAGCGCACGCGAGAGAGAGAGATTTAGATTTTTAGATTTAATAATTTAGATTTTAGATTTAATAATTTTTTATTTTTGTACATTATGTTGTACATATAAATACTTATAGTGATGTGTGACTAGGTTAACACAAAAGGTAATAGTTGTGTAAGTGTGTGTGTGTGTGAGAAAGTGAATGATGAAATGTGGTGAGATGAGGTGAAAGTGTGTGTATGAGATGATAAGTTTACATCATGTTTAAGTGTTTTCTAATTTAAAGAAGTGTGTTTTCGCCGCCTGTTTGAAATGTGAAATAGATGATATGTTGCGTAGATGAGATGGAAGGCTATTCCAGAGATAGGACGCGCTGATGAAAAATGAGTTCTTCAGCGCCTCCGTCTTGAAGGGCGGGATGTCCAGGGGGGTCACCTCCCCCCTCACAGGCCTGAGCGCGACGTGAAAATCGAAATAGGCTAACAAGTAAGATGGTATTGAAGTAGTAAAAAGTTTTTTGAGGAAGCATGCCATAAAGTATCTCCTACGTCCGGCGGTGGTAAGCCATTGCAACTCACGCCTATAAGGGGAGATGTGCTCGTCCCTTCTTACACCGTAGATGTATCTGATCCCGGTGTTGACAAGTCTCTGTATCTTCAGGTCGAGGTCTTGCGTCAGGTCACAGTAAGCCAGTGCGCAGTAATCTATGATTGGAAACAGGAGTGCCTGCACCAAATGTTGGCGCAATCTGAGATTAGTGCTCTTCCGAAAAAAGTAGAGCCGATACATTAGAGAGTGAGCACGTTTACACATTTGTGTAACGTGCTCTTTCCACGAGAGTTTGGAATCGAGCACCAACCCCAGATTGCGCACAGATGATTCGTAGTCGACCCGGGCTCCCCCTATAGTTATGTAGGTGTTAGCAGTAGATGGAAGAGCGTTGATATAGTAAGGGGAGCCCAGAACGATCGCCTTTGTTTTACCGACATTCAGCTTAAGTCTATTTAGTGCTGCCCAGCCCATTATCCTCTCGGCGTTAGCACTCATCCTGACAGAACAGGAGTCGAGCTCCTCAAGGGGGCATTGACAGTAGATTTGCAGATCATCCGCATAGATTAGATGGGATACATCTGAATCAAGGCAGAAACCTATGTCATTGATGTACAACGCGAACAACAGGGGGCCCAAAACTGACCCCTGTGGGACACCGGTGTTTAGTGGTAGGAATGTTGAGAGTTCGCTGTTGTCACCAATGACGGCCTGCACTCTTCCGGAAAGGTAAGATGCAAGCCAGCGGATAACCTGCTTGGAGAAGCCGAAAGAAGATAGCTTTCCGAGTAGCCTGACGTGACACACAGTATCAAACGCCTTGCTAAAATCAAAAAGAAGTAGCAGCGTGACCTTTTTCCTGTCTATTCCAAGCCTGACATCGTCAGTTAGCTTAATCAAGCCAGACTGCGTGCTGTGGCCGGTGCGAAAACCAGTTTGGAAGTTGTCAAGGTAAAGCCTTGTTTCGAGATATTCAGAGATTTGTTTGTGCACCAGCCACTCCAGCGCCTTGGACAGGAAACAGAGAAGAGAGATCGGACGGTAGTCAGTTACAGCTGTTGGAGAATTGACTTTATTTAGAGCTCTTACTAGTGATGATTTCCAGGCAGAGGGAAAGCGTGCCTCGCTCAGAGACAAGTTGAAAATTTGACAGAGTAAGGGGGCGAGTATTGGCAGTGCTTTATGAACTACAACCTGTGGGATGCCGTCACTTCCTCTGGCCTGGGTATTGAAGTGTGATACTGCAGCCGACACGTCCGATTCTGTGATTTCCCTGAAGATGAAGTGTTCAGGGAGGTCCAGACTCTCCAGGGTTCGCAGATACTCCTCAACAGATGGAGCTTGAGGGTCATTAGAGATGGAGCTAAAGTATTCGTTGAGAGTACCCGGAGAGAACTGAGCAGGTGTAGGTGTTTTAGAAGTAGTAATACCGAGATTTCCAAGCTCTCTCCAGATCTCTGCAACGTCGGTCAAGGAGGACAAGCGTGAATAGTAGTAATTCAACCTGGCCTCCTCAATCCGTTTATGGGCGTCGTCCCGTGCGATTCTATAAAAATATAGATCCCACAGTAAACGACTTCTGCGAAAACGTCTGTAGAGCCTGTTCCTTTCAGTTAAAAGGTCACGATGAGCCGCGGTAAACCACGGGTGACGCTTACGTCCAGGTGTCACAGTCTTTAATGGGGCGAGATGATTGATGGCGTTCGAGATGTTAGCGTTAAGGATGGTGATGCATTCGTCTAGTGATGACGTGGCGAAGGATGACCAGTCACATGTACTAAGGAAGTCCCTTAGCTTCTCAGCACAGATTCCTTTATAGTTTCTGTAAGTGTATGTAGTAGGTACGTGGCGTGGAATCTGTACGTCGAGAGTGGCCGTGATCCAGTCATGTCCGTTAATGAAAGGGGTGTCAGTCTTCCAGTATGATAGCAGGCGATCCTGCTCATCAATCAAACATAGGTCAAGCCAGGTGTCAGAGTCCTGTCTGTGATGAGTTGCACCGTATGGTACAGAAACAAGGGAGTTTTCATCAATGAAGGCTCGGATGAAATTTGCATCTTCTGATGAGGACAGTTGGTCAGCATTGAAATCACCCATGATGACCTTCGTGGAGTAGTTGTGTATATGCGTCGTTAGTTGTTCAATAAAGTTAGTTCCCTGGATAAAGGGTGAGTGAGGAGGGCGATACACAACTCCCACGAAGATGGGTGATATTCCCTTAGAAGAGACTTCACAGAACAGATACTCCGGCTTACCCGGCTTGCCCGACCATTCGCCGTCGGATGACGAAATGACGCTAGCAGTCAGTGAATGATGAATATAGAGGGCCACACCTCCACCGTTCCTGTTTCTGTCCCGTCTGTGTAGAGTGTAATCATCCAGTGAAGGGATGGATGATGATATTTTGTCACTCAGCCAGGTCTCAGTCACAGCTATTACGTGAAAGAGGGGACGAGTGGACAAGAATAGCCTGATCGTCTCAATGTGACCCGTTAGGGAGTTCGCATTGAAATGACAGACTCTTAGACCCTTGGACAGAGACGCTTTAGAGGCAGATATGAAAGAGTTAGATGATTTAGATGGTGGTCGTGGCGGGATGATTGGTGTGTGTCTTAGCGTGTGATGTCCGTGCTGGTTGTTGGCGACGTTCGGGCTAAAAAAGCCTCAAGATCCGCCTCAGTCGAAATAATAGTGGCCCGTTCGCTGTCCTCGCCAGTACGGATGTATATTCTGCCATCCCTCACGTAGGATCGGCAGCCTCTCCTCTTCTTCGCTTCAAGCCTGGTCTTGATGCAGAGCTTATGAACATCTGGAGGAAGCAGCTCATTAATGTTGACGAGTCCCTGGTGATCTGGGTAGAGAGCTTTCGCCTCCTCCAGTAATGAACTATCGAGTTCACTGGTGTGTAGCTTGCGCTTCCTGGCTTTGGCCACTATGATGGAGCGGGCCAGTGCACTGGAGGAGAGAGTGACAGCTAGTGGTGGAAGTCTGCTGTCTCCTTGCGCGTTGATGATGTTTGCGTCAAGTCTCCCCATGGTTCTGACAGTTGCAATATCCCGCCTCAGGACCGTGGGGTCCAGTGCAGACAGGACAGCGTAAGCCAGGAGATGTAGTGACGTCTCCTGGGTGTAAGCTAGGCCGGAGATTACCACCACATTATTTGCAGAGCGCTCCTGCCTCCTCTTAACCTCGGCCAGTTCACTGCGGAGGTTGTTGATCTCATCGGAGGCAGGAGCAGTGCTGATGTTGTGCTGCTCTGCTGGGCTCCTTGACGACAGTTCTTGGAGTTTTACCTGCAACTCAGAGATGGTGGACTCAGCATTGCCTAGCCGAGTCTTGAGCGCAGGCAAGTCGTCAAGGGCTTTGAGACGTTTCTCAAGCGGGCCAAGTCGCTTCTCGATCCGTGAGACCCGTTCAGACACGGTGTTTTGTGCCTGAAGGGCCTCGTTTTGGACCCGCTTGATTTCATCCAGTGCCGTGATGATGTCCTTGAGGGACGCCTCAATTGCTGCCTGTGTCCTCTCTGGCGACTGTGCTCTGGCGCTGGAAAGAGATGGAGGCGCAGACTTATTTTTCTTGGGCACACCTGTTAAAGGAGTGCCCTTGTTGGAAGAGTTTGCTGTTTCTGCCGCTGTCTTTGCCCTCGTCTGCGTGGTTTTGGGCGTGACGACGTCAAAACCCACCGCACAGGCAGCACAGGCGAGTGTGGCAACATTTCCCACCATTATGGACCGCAGAGCAACGCATATGGTGTGAAAATTATCGTTGCACAACTCGCATGTCTTCATTCTCCCCCTGGCCACCTTGTTACACTGAGCACATATAACAGGTGCTTCGGTACTTTTTTCACCAATTCCGCTCATTTTTGACGATGTTATGTCACTGCCAGATGGGGTGCAGATCGAGAGAGGTGATTGACCGACCTGTGTTTGATGGTAAATGATGTTGGTGGTGGTGCTCCGTCCGTACAACAGATGGCTCCACGTGGATCACTTCAAAGGAAAGAGAGGCGCCGTGCAGCGAGGAGAGAAGCCGTGCGTGTTTGCAGGTTATGTGCCAGCGACAGATGTTGAAGCAGGAGAAAAGCGATGTAGGAAAGTGCAGCCTCCGGTGAATAATATGTCACTACGAAGGTTGCAGAAATGCGCATGCAACAAACTACAAAAAAATAGGCCCGAAGGCAACGTGCGGCAGCAAGAGTTCAGAGAAAAGAGAGCAAAGCAGAGCAAGACTGTTAGTACTCACGTGAAGTTGGCAGAGAGAGAGAGAGAGAGAGAGAGAGAGAGAGAGAGAGAGAACAGTGCGAGGAAACGCGTGTGCGTGAGATAGAGACAGCGCAAGAGAAAACCCTATAGCTGCGCAGCTGCAGCAGGTCGGGCTTGCCACAAGCGGGAGGCATAGCCCGCGCGAGAGAGAGAGAGAGAGAGAGAGAGTCAGCCGTCAGCGGACTGGACCTGGGCCTGTGGCCCGCCGTCTGCTGCACGAGCGTGGCTCGTGTTTAAGCGTCCCAGTGTAAGCCCTGCGTGGCTAAACTGTGCGCGGGAGGCACTACAGCCACCGTATTGTAGGGAAGGGCTGGGCGAAATACATGAGCAATAAAACTTAACCATTGTGTGTGATCATTTTCCCCTCTCCCTAGCGTTCTCCCAAACGTGATGATCGCGGTCAAATCCTACGTTTAGAAAAATCCTAGTGCATGCGAGGCTCTAGGTGTTGCGCACCTGTGTTGGGAGGCACAGCGTCGCAACGCTATTATTATTATTATTATTATTATTATTATTATTATTATTGTTATTGTTATTGTTATTGTTATTGTCATTGTTATTGTTATTATTATTATTATTATTATTATTATTATTATTATTATTATTATTATTATTATGTGATATCTCACATAAGATCTCACATAAGATATCAGGTGAGATCTCAGCTTCTCTCTCTATTAAATAAAACTTTTATTATTATTGTACACTTATTGAAAAGTTATTAAAATCAGCAATTTACAATTTTAAAAATATATAAATAATAATATCAATAATATTCAAAAAGATTCTATTAATCTTTGCCAACGATAAAATTTATCACTATACATCAACAGTATTTTTGAATAATTATATTTCGTTCGTCGTTCGAAGAGATTAACTACGTAATACATGCGACTCGTCGCCAGATGACGCCATGTTTCAGAGCTATGAGAGCGAAAAACAAACTTTCGCGATCCCCCCCTCGCGTGGTGCTCTCCGTGCGCGCAATCTCCATTATGTTTCTTGGCGCCGATGAATGACGGACGTCAGGCTAGGTTTTTAGTGCCCCTCAAGGATATTCGTGATGCCGAAGAGAATGGATCCCGTCCAGGAGGCCAGGATTAGGGAGCTAGAGTGGGAAAAGGATATGCTGGAGAAGGAAATAGCCCTTGCTCGACGCAGAAAGGACGAATCTGACACGTCAGTCCTAGAAGACACATCAGGTTATTGTTAGAGTTCAAACTTGAGTTGAAACTAACATAAGCTCGAACTTGAGTTGAGATTCTTGCCTTGAGCAACAGCCAAGCTCAAACTAGAGTTGAGATGGCAAATCTATTTTTGACAGAGCCAACACCTAGAGGTTCGGTAGTCAACATAAGATTTCTTTGTTCTGTTCGACATTAGCGTCAGATGAGGAACGAGATTCCAAGGAGCCACCACGCAAACGGGCGAAGCAAGACAAGCGCTCGCGAACCTAATCAGTCAGCACTGACATGGCCGATACCCCAGAAAACAAAGAGAATGGGGAAGTTTCGTCAGAGAATGACGAGGAGAAAAATACTTTCCTTGGGGAGAACCCGGCTACAGCCAATGCGTTGGAGGTTAATCTATTGTCCGGCCTTTGTGAAAGGTTAAAACTCTGGATGGCAACGGGGATAACTGAGGAAGAAAAGAAGGCCATTCTTGATGCAACCCCAAAAAAGGGAGATTTCTCTTTTGAAGCATCCATCCTGAATGAGGAAGTCATCTTGGCCATGACAGAGAGCGCAGTTAAACGTGACGCTTTCTTTGTCGTCCATCAAAATTTGGTGGGCTCGGCTTTGTCCCTAGTGGCGTACGTTCTCCAAGCCATTTTCAACGATAACACGGAACCTCTGAAACGTGATGAAGTTTTAGCCAAGCTATCGAAGCGTCAAATTGCTTGCGGAACTGATGCGAGCGCTATCAGCCACGAGGAAGTCGTTTATCACTTCTGGCTTCGAGAAGACGATGCGTTCGACTCTTGAAAAGGCTACACCCGACCAGTACTTATTCGGGAATAAGTTACAAGAGCTGGTCACGGGTACCGAAACTTTAGTGAAAGTTTCAAAGCAGATCAAACCTCCGCCACCTAAGAAGCCACTACAGCCAAAGAATTCTTTAAACTGGTCACGTGCTTCCGGAAAAAAAGCGGCGGGGCGGACAGCACAAAGGAATTACGAGCAAAGGCAACTCTCTTCAAGAACAGCAACCTCCTACAAGTCTCAACCACAAAACCGACGTTACCATCAGACACAACCGATGCAACGGCCACGGAGGTCATGCAGCAGGTCACGACGTTAAACGCGAAGGTAAACAACGCTAACGTAAAACGCGGCGGTAGATTAAGGTTATTTAGGGAAAACTGGGAAAAAATTACAGACGGTCCATTCGTATTGGATTGCATTCAAGGGTACGAAATCCCTTTTGTAAAGCCGGCCACACAATCGAAGCCACCGACTAACCTAAAAAAAATAGAGAAGAACGGAAACTTCTGGAAAAAGCAGTATTCGATATGCTCGTATCAGGAGCAATAGGACCTTGTAAAAAGACACTTGGACAATTTGTATCGACATATTTTCTGGTCCCGAAATCTGACGGCTCTTATCGGTTCGCTCTTAATCTAAAAGCGTTAAACGCATTTATCAATCCGGAACATTTCAAAATCGAAGACATTCGAACACTAGTTAATGTTTTATGTCAGAAAGACTATATGGGAAAAATAGACCTCAAAGAAGCATTTTTCTTAATACCTATCCGCGAATCGAGCAAAAAATTTGTACGTTTCTCATTTAATAATCAACTTTATCAATTCAAAGTCTTACCGTTCGGATTATGCACTTGTCCCTATGTCTTTACAAAAGTATTGAAAGTTATGATCTCGCACTTAAGATATGAAGGATACAGATCTACGATTTACTTGGATGATATATGTCTTTTTGGAGAATCCAAAGAAACATGTTTTGAAAACATACGGAGGACTGGGAAATTTTTAATATCATTGGGTTTCATCGTAAACTATAAAAAAAGCCAGTTGGAACCAGACAAGAGATCTTTCTAGGATTTGTAATAGATTCCAAACTTATGCAACTTAGATTAACGGACGAGAAAAAACGGAAAATTTTTAAAAAACAGGTAAATATATGAAGCTAGAAAAGTGTAGAGTGAGAGAGTTAGCCGAAGTAATTGGTGTGTTAGTAGCTGCATGCCCGGATGTAAAATATGGATGGCTTTATTACAAAGGACTAGAGATAGACAAGTATCAAGCTCTGATCAAATTTATGAAAGAAATGGAAAAGAAAACACAACTTTCGCGCGCAGCTAAACACGATTTGAAATGGTGGAATAGTCGTGTCTTAACGTCATTCTGTAATAAACGTAAATTTAGTTTTGAAAAAGAAATTTTTTCGGACGCATCATAACAGGCTGGGGTGCGGTCTCGGAAGGAGAGAAAGCACACGGTTTTTCGGATATCAATGAGAGGAAAATGCATATCAATCACTTGGAGCTTCTAGCGGCTTTTCTCGCCTTGAAATGCTTTGCAGGCAGGGATCTGAGCTGTCAGATTTTACTTAGGATCGATAATATCACGGCAATAGCATACCTAAATAAAATGGGCGGTGTAAAATTCCCACACCTTAACAAAATTACTAAAGAAATTTGGGAATGGTGTATCGATAGGGACATCTGGATCTTTGCCGAGTATGTAGCCTCGAAAGACAATTTCGCCGATAAGGAATCGAGAATAACTAATGTTGACACAGAGTGGAAACTCGCCATCAAGGCATTCAACTTAGTTGAACAAGAGTTTGGCCATCCAGAGATAGACCTGTTCGCTACGCGTAGTAACACTAAATGCAACACTTACTGCTCCTGGCAAAGAGATCCGGGTGCCTTAGCGATTAACGCATTTACAATCAGCTGGTCTAACAGGATTTGGTATGTATTTCCCCCATCCGCGTTAATAACGAAAGTTTTAAAAAAGATTCGGGATGATAAAGCAGAAGGAATCTTGATCGTACCAGACTGGCCAAGTCAACCCTGGTACCCCGAATTGAAACGCTTGTTAGCCAGCAACCCCCTAAAACTAAATCCATCAAATGATTTGTTGTTATCACCTTGCAGGAAAATCATATACCCATTAGCATCCCAGCTTTCACTGATTGCCGGAGTATTGTCCGGGAAGCGTACCGGCGAAAGGGTTTGAAAGATACTGCAGTCAACATTATGATATCCTCGCTCTCCGAGAGTACGTGTAAACAGTACAACTCTACACTGAAGGCGTGGTGGAACTACTGCACTCAGGGTGCCCATAACCCTTACGATACCAAAGTCGAGATAATCTTAGAATTTCTAGCTGATAGGTTCAACGCAGGAGCATCATATAGTACATTAAATACTACGAGATCTGCAATTTCCCTAATATCACTTGATGACATTTCGGAAAATAGTTCCATTAACAGATTTTTCAAAGGAGTGTTTAGTCTGAGACCAACAGCACCCATGTATAACAAAACTTGGGACGTAGACCTCGTACTAAGTAAATTAGAGAAAGAACACCCACTCACTTCATTAAGGGGACCTAACCACCTTAAACCGACTTTTGAAAATCAAATAAAAAATTGATAACAGATCGGTTGTCTACTGTTTTTGGGGTCGCTGATCACGTTTTCACTATCAGATTTGCATAAAATTATTTTGTTTAGAAAATTTAGGGAAATTATTTATTGCAAAATTAATGTTTTTCCGGTACATATGAAATTTACGATCAAAGTTAGTAAAAGAATAATTCATACACAATTATACACATACGCGCGCATACAAACTTTATATATATATATATATACACACACACACACACACACACACACACACACATACATACATACACACATAATTAGCATGTCATACATAGCGCGTTATTGTAGACTCTGCATGTACAAATTCTTTTTCATTTCACGCGCGCGCGCGTGTATATATATATATGTGTATGTGTGTGTATGCGTGTGTGTGTGTATGCGCGAGTGTGTATACATAAATACATAGATAGCGTGTTATTGTAGAATCAGCTTAGTAACTACGGAATTTTTTTTCATGCATACGTAGCCTAATGTTGACATACTTATGTTATGCTACACGTTTCTTCTGCTTTTAATAAAAAATATAAAATGTATTCAAGAAACCGTCATATAACAATTGCTAAAAAAAGATCTCTTAGCAGAGAAAAAAAAACGTTCAAAAGTCTGTAATGCGAATTATAAAAAAAAAAGTTCTTCCGCTTATAAATTATCTTCTGTTTACTATCCAGAAGTCAGTTTTGAAGGTTATAGGATTTTTGATATGAGACTTCTTTTTACAATTCTTGAAAATAATTTAGTGTGTAAATATGGTGGAAATATCAAAATGTATGAAGAAAGTTGTAGTGGATTAGGTGGAAAGTATACTATTTCTTGTGATAAGTGTAAACATGGTTTTTTTTAATTGCAAGAAAATTGGTAAAAAATCAAATATTTATGAACTAAACAGACGTAGTGTTCTTGCCATGAGAATAGTTGGGGGTGACCTTGAAAGCCTCAGAAGTTTTTGTGGAGTGATGGATTTTCCTGCTCCAGTGCAAAACTCAAGTTTTACTAAAATCCGAAAACAGCTATTAAACGTTACCTGTGATGTTGCTCATAAATTCATGACTGATGCCGTTGAAGAGGAAATCAAACTTACTTAGAATTCAAGCAAAGAAACTGTTGATGTTGATGAATCCAATCAAGAAGCTATTCGTCGATTGAGTATCGAAAATTTAGAACAGGAAGATATGTCAGAGAATGAATCGGAGTTGACAAATACTCCAGACAAAGTTGTAGCTTGTACGCGAAACATAAGTGTTCAAGGTGATGGTACATGGCAGCGTCGAGGTCATAGATCTTACAATGGTGTTTTTACAATTATTGGACAAGAAAGTGGAAAAATCATTGATATTGAAGTGCTTTCCTCATACTGTTTACAGTGCAATTTATATGAAACAATTGTGCCATATAAATTGCTGGCAGCCATTGTGGATATTTTCTGTCGCTCAGTAGAAAAGTATGATGTAAAATACGTATCTTACTTGGGCGATGGAGATTCTCCAACATTCTCAAAAATTTTGGAAGCAAAGCCGTATGGTAATCATGTAGTAGTTACGAAGAAAGAGTGTTGTGGCCACGTGCAGAAACGTTTTGGCAAGCAACTCAGAACATTAAAAGAAAAAATTAAATCAAAGATTCTTTCCAATAAAAAGAAAATTGGTGGAAAAGGACGCTTGACAGATAAACTAATAGACCAGAGCAATTTGGGCCTTTTTTCATAAAGGTTCGACTGACGAAAATCCCCAAATATGTACTGTCCTACTGGATCCGGATCTTGGTGCAAATATCAAAAGGCATTAGCAGAAGGCAAAGAACAAGATTATGTCCATCCTCCAGCAATAACAAAAGCAATTTTAGATGAAATTGAAGATGTGTTTAAAAAACTGTCTGAGCCGGAGCTTCTTAGAAAATGAATCTGCGTCAAAATTTTCAATAAAATTGACTTTCATTCCATCAAACTTTTTACGGCTAGCTGTTTTTTTAAAATCTCACACTCGGACCATGAAAACACTCACAACAAACAAAATAACTATTGATTTGTTTTAATATGATGCTCCAGTGCTTTTGAATCCTGCGGTCAGTAAAAAAACAGCATGCTTATTAGCATAGCTATTTTTGAGCATATAAGGCCATAAAAAAATATTTAAAACTTCTTTATCTAATCCAACGTAAATCTGTCGAAAGATCTTTGGGAGTCGGTCATTTTACTGCAAACTCTTTTACAGGTCACATAATGATGGTACGCCTCTTCTTGTCCACTCGTCCCCTCTATCACGTAATAGCTGTAACTGAGACCTGGCTTGATGACAAGATAATATCCATCCTTTTACTAGATAATTATACATTACACAAACGTGACAGAACCAGGAACGGCGGAATTGTGACCTTCTACATCCATCACTCATTGACCGCTAGCGTAACATTATTATTATCATCTGACGGCATCTGGTTGGGCGGGCTGGATAAACCAGAGTACCTCTTCTGTGAGGTCTCTGCAAAGGGAATGTCTCCTATTTTCGTGGATGTTGTGTATCGTCCTCCACACTCTTCTTTTATCTAAGGGAGCAATTTGATTGAACGGCTATCCACGCACATGCGCAATTACTTCACGAAGGTCATCATGGAAGATTTCAACGCTGATCGACTTTCCTCGTCCAAAGATGCCTAATTCATCAAAGGATCCATCGAGGAAAGCTCTCTTCTGTCGGTCCCTTATGGCGCTACGCACCATAAACAGTACTTTGACAGCTGGCTTGACCTCTGTCGAATAAATGAGCAGGATCGCCTGCTATCGCACTGGGGGACAGATACTCCCTTCATCAACGGCCACTTTCGATGTACAGATTCCACGCAACGCTCCCAAAACATACTCTTACAGAAATTATAAAGTGATCTGTACTGAGAAGCTAAGGGACTTTCTTAGCACATGTGATTGGTCATCTCTTGCCACCACATCACTTGACGATTGCATTGATATTCTAAACGCCAATCTTACAAACGCCATGAATCATCTCGCTCCATTACGCACTGTGACCCCAGGACCGAAGCGTCACTCGTGGTTTACCACAGGTCTTCGTGACCTTGTGACTGAACGAAACAGACTACTCAGGCGGTTCCGCAGAACTTATCTACCCTGGGATCTATATTATTATAGACTTGCTATAGACGATGCTCACAGACAGGTCGAGAAGACTAGGCTGAATTATTATTATTCACGCCTGTCAACCCTGATCGACGTCGGTAAGATATGGAGAGAGCCAGAGAATCTCGGAATTACTACCAGAAGAGGAAACATCTCTACTCGCTTATTCTTGAAGTACTTAAAAAGCCATTTTAGCGGAATTTCCAACGACTTACATGCTCCCCCTGTTGATGATTTTCTGCGGACTTTTGAAAGTCTTAAATATCCCGAACATTTCAACTTCAGGGAGATAACAGAATCGGACGTGTTGGATGCAGTATCACGCTTCGACTCTCAGGCCAGAGGCAGCGACGGCATTTCATAGGTTGTCATTTCCAAGGCATTGCCGGTACTCACTTCTTTACTTGGTCGCATATTCAACTCATGCAAACTTGGCAAAATCAAAATTTGTCTGATTTTTAATTGAAAAACTATTAGGTTTACAGAAAATATTATAGATGCCTTTTCTTATCTTGCTTTGATGAAGAATTAACTAGTATTTTTTTATTTCTATAGGTCTCTTAATAAAAAAGTTGAAATTTGGACCAAATCACCGACAAAAGCAAAATTAATAGGAACTCCTCTAAAAATTAGTTTATTTAATCTATATACTTGCAAATTCATTAAAAAGTTATATTTTAAATATATTGGATGCGATTTCAACCTTTTAGAGCTTTTATTATGCATATAAAATGATATTGAAGAATTTATCAATTTCTCAAGAACGGTGACCTAAGATAGAAAGTCAATAGAAAATCTCACAGTTTACTTCTGCGGAGGGACAATTCTTGACTGGCATGCTATAATAAAAATATTATAATTAGCTTTTTGTATACAATTTGAATTTACTTTAAAAATTTCTTTAATGAGAATATTTCTTTTTTTAGTCTGAGCTAATTTAATAATTTTAGCAGCAGTTGATGGCATTAATTGAATGAAAATCTGCTTTTTCCTCCGTCTTATCTAATGCACAAAACACTCACGATTATACGATAATCGTAATTTTGCGAAAAACCTGCAAACAATCCAAAGCAATAGTGCTGTCGCGCGTTCATGCACGTGGTCCGTAAATTCCAAGGAGCCTGCCGCGATAATTGGGGTTACGCCTTGAAACTATTGGCGGGAGAGAGCGCCTGCAATTTTTCCATAGTGCTATTCGCAGTCCAGGCGGCAGCACTTGGAATTACTCCAGGCTGTTCGCGCAGGATATACTCCATGGGGGACTCACCAGCAACGAGTCCATAATTTTTCTCTCAGTGTACTAGATAGTAGGATGGGCTGCGCGAGTCTTACAAATAATTATTTATACGCGAGAACTAGCCTTCGGCTCGAGAGCCTGTTCTGTTACTAAAGTACACGGACAACGGACGGTATTCTGTCCTAGACTGCGTTTGGCGGACGTGTGAATGTCCGCTGTACTTACGGTCGTTGCAGGCAAGTCGCTTGTGACACTTCAGTGTCCTGCGGACTCTGCGTTATGTCCGCTTAACTCGTTTCGTGTGTGGATGCTGATGGTTAGTCCACAAGTAAAGTACTCTTACCTGCACGTCGTTACTGCGAAACTGATTCGAATTTATTTGTTCTGATTGAGGTTTAGTTATTATTATCAATTTAATACACAAGGATTTTATTTATATTGATTGTTATGTTTTTATTGGCCCAGAGCACTTTACAGACGTTCAGTTTACAGAGTTGACAGAGATTCGCTATATTTAGCTTAGGATGTTGTCGTTTTACAGTTGTATTTAGTAAGTTTAGTCTTATTTATTTATTAATTGTAAAGTACTTATGATCTATCTTAACAACTTACTATTATTAATATCCTGCGCACTCTTGATGGTTCTAATCACCCTTTGTGGCAGATGCTGACTGTATTATCTACATGCGTTCACGTGTCAATTTAAAATAGGGATGGTCAACTGCTCTTGCTAACGCCGGATATTCCACTCGACGGACCTTAGCTTGTACTTCTCTCTGTGGTACTGATCTGTGTTCAAAGGGCTCTCCGGTGTATGCTATGCCAATGGACGGATTCAGCACGCTCCCAAGGTGTTGGACGGATTTAGCACGTTCCAAACACTAACACTAGCAAACACCGCCGCTTCACCTTAGAATCGGTTGTAGCCGCCAGTGAGTAAGTCACTACGCAAAAAGGCACTGCGTTGGTCGGCTCCGGGGTTTTTAAAGTCTCGGTACAGATTCACGCAGTTATGAAATTTAGATGAAAAAGATCGTGGTAGTCCAATTAGCATTCGCCACAAAGGATCGATGCGTATGCCTTGTAGTCGTCTTTTACGCGCACGAGGAGTGCTGACACAGAGGTCAGAGCACTCGCGCCGATTTTCGGCGCTTAGTTGTGTAATGTCGCAGTCGGATGCGTCTGCGATCCGTATGCACTCTCTACGTGCTCACACGGTTGCCGGTTCGCAGGATGTACAAATATATAATTTAAGAGTATAAACGTGGGACATTACAGCAGGCTTAGGTAATGTTTCCAATTACCTGCTTGACCTTATCATTCGCAGACCCGTATAACTGTATTTCTTTTCGAGACAGCAGAAATGTCCCTAAGACTAAGTCAAGAAGGGCGAATGCCTCCAATAACGCTAGTCCTCTTTTGTTCGTGCTTAGCTTCCCCATTTTACTGCCCAGGCGTTAAAATCGTTTACTATCAATAGCGTTTTTTTTTTCTACGGCATCCTGTACTAGCCGGTCTAACAGTTATCTGAATTGTTTCATTGGCGCGTTAGGATAAGTATAGCAGCTGTAAGGCTATACGCTTGCGACTTTAGCGCGCACTAATCCTTCTTTATGTCTTGTCATTTTTTTCCTAGGAAGCAGCGTGCCCCCCTTTTCCTTTACCAGTACAGTCCATATCCCACGATGGTTCGTCTAGGTCCCTGTATTGTTCACAGACGATGGCTATGCCAATCTCTGTCTCACGGACATACTAGCTCAGTAGGTCCTGTGCAGTGGCGCAATGGTTTACATTTAACTGCCCTTTTTTATTTTATTTTTCTATCAATGGCTTTACTGCAGCTCGGTAAACTGGACATGCGTAGCTACCAGCTGCGTTGTCACTTTTCCCACCTTTGCCTTCTTTGCAGAGTACGCAATTGGGTTGGCTCTTACACTCCTTCGTTTTGTGCCCATCCTTTCCATATTATCAGAAAATCAAGTTTCGACGACGATGATATTCAGGCTACACAAAAGAGAGAAATTTCACAATTTAGTATGTATAAATGCTTATACTAGCAAAATATTAGCAATTTTCAAGATAAAATATCTAATCTAGTAGTATGAAAAAAAAAAAATTATCTGCGCAATTATATGCTGGATGTCTATAAAAATTGCTAGTCTACATCCGTCGGTCCGCGGGTAAACCTATTTTCTCTAAAAATATTATTGAAAAGAGAATAGAAGGAGAAAGTAAACTTGCTATCTACACCATAAGCCACCACAAGGTTAGAGTAAGCAACATCATTGCGGACATTCCACCGTCCACGAATCTATAGCGTGACAATACACCGTCCGAGATTCTATAGTTGAGGACAGGAGTCCGCGAGTCCCTATTCGAAACTACGGACACATCAACACCGTCCGCACAAAACAAACCTGTTCGCTCTAGTGGACAGCTCGGACAGACAATCGTCCGAATAAACCTGGGACACTTCAACGTCCACTTGTCCGCGTTACATTAGCCAAAAAACCTCTAGTAACAATAAAAGATTTCGAGCTTATGCTAGTTTCTGAATAAATAAATAATTATTTGTAGAACTTACGCAGCCACTCCTTATACCAAGCAAGGTCTTCACAAAATGGTAATAACCGCTGTCGAATCACTTGTGTTATAAAATCATAAAGCTGGTTTAAACAGCGATTCCATCATTCTTTGTACAATCATATACACGTCATTCAGATCGAAATCATTACATTCAACATTGTTAACTTATTTTATTGCGTCTACGTAGTGCAAGGAACTTGTGTGTTTGACGAAATAAATTTTTGTTAGGGCTGAAGGTGTGTTGTGAGTTGAATCATTTCGAACACAGACACAGACATTTATAGTTAATATGACGTAAATTTCTTAAGTTTATTGCGCACTTGTATACACATCGAATATGTTCGTTGATGTTGGACTGGCTAAACTTACAAGTAGCCAAATATAAGTAAATAAACCAGTATAACAAATAATATTTATTAACGAAATGCAAAAATTAAAAAAGCAATTTTAGTCGGGAAAAGGTTGCCGCTAATCAGTGTGCCTATACCTATTAGATCTGAAATTTTGCCTTTATAAATCCAAGTACAAGATTAGGAACCTTAAATAGAATTACATATAATATTATCTTGAGTGGTCGTATATTATAAACCTAAGAGAAATAAATAAAGTGATAAATGGATGTTATTTTACTAATAAATATTATCAAACAGATTTTTTGGGACCTGGACGACAATCATATATAGACGAAAAACTCTACATACTTATTACGATAATAATGTTACGTCGTTCAAAGTATATTCACATAAAAAATTATTTACAATTAAAATATCTGAAAATGATCTAAATTGACAAAAACTGTTAAATCTCATATTCATTGCAGCCAGAATGTGTTACAGTTTGTCAGTGTCGGTCATGAGTCGAGTTGCGAAGTGCAAACTAAACAATTTTGTAAAACTCGCCCGATGCACCTTGCGAAACTAAAATCGAACATTTGGAAAGATGTGAGGTCTTAAATAAGCCTTGTATGGCTTACAACGACAGTTCGTAGTCAGTCGCAGATACCGTACGCGTTGGTTCGACAATTGACGGCAAATTATATTCCATTACATTCAAACTATATCACGCATCATTCGTACCTTTGCAAAGTACTTACTCTTGTAAAATCAAACCTAAATAAATTGGCCGTCTCGTATTTCAACCGATACTTAACGTATTCAGAGTTATTTACTAAAACCTTGATTCCGAACGAGCAAACGTGTTCGAGATTAGCCAAACAAAGCAAAAGGTAAGTTACTTATTTACATCTACTAACAGTGAGAGTGTTAGGCGGGATTAACATATTTACAGCCTTTGCACAATATCATTACGTTCCTGACTATTTAATAAAGAGTAGTCTGGACGTAACAATAACCTTTTAAAATTGTAAAAAACATATTCAGTACTAAGATACTGACAAAAATAAGAGTGTAAATAAATGCCATACCTAAAACGTTGTTGCACCAAGCTTGATAGATCGTTTGCTTCTTTTTCTCGCCATTTGGTGTATCCATCAATCTGGTATATTTTGTCTATGTTGGTAATTAATGACTTTTTATATTCATTAACAAGATTAAAAGTAGCACTTAGATCATTATATGTATTGTACTTGTCTAAACTCTTCTTAATTTTATTTAATTCGCCATTAATAAAATACCTGAAAATTGTTATCTTTTTTATACATTCACAAGTATTTTTTAACATGTTTATATCAAAATTAATTTATTTAGGCTATGCGAGACAGTCAGTTTACAAGACGAGGTAAGAAGCGCCTCCCGCCTCGTTTCGTGCATTCATTTGCATTTGCATGCTTAAACTTGTAACAATAAAATTGATTTATGCACATTGTAACGAGGCACGAAATTGGATAGATTCGAGAATCGTTGAAACGTGACGCTGAGCTAGCGCGAGGCCAGATTCGGAGACTCGCGTAATAGTCACGGTCCGTTGAAGAGATAGATATCTTCCGGGCATAAGTACGAACGCGTCAGCTCTCATGTATAAGACTACAACGAACGACTACCGATAATGTGCAAAAGTGTGAGAGTAGGTACGATCGCATGAAGAGGATGTCTCGGCCAACTCCTGTCACAAAAGAAGGAGATGCCGGCGGCCTATGAATCAGCGTCGGAACGAAAGAACGCCGGCTCCTGAAAGTATGTCGAAACCATCACCAGCACAGAGTGTGTGCAAGTGTGTTTAGTGTGGTGCACGCCTACCGAGAACGGCGACTATAAGTAAATAGAATTCAGCTCTTTTTGTATTGCATAGGTCGACTGTAGAGCTTATCTAAAAAGCCGGCTGTGCACAAGGAACTGCACTTGCGTTGCAAAGCAGACAAATCACAGGCGTCGAGAGAGTTCTCTGCACCACCAAGGAATTGTGATTCGATTGAGTGTTATCGAGTTTTCCTCCCCGAAAACTAGCCTTGTTACAATATTAATAATAATTTACCCTCCGTTTAATTAAATTTTGACGGTGAAAATGAAAAAAAGGGTGATTTTTAGTTATAGTTTAGAATACTTATTAGAGAATTTATTAATGCACTAAGATAAATAGAAACGATTTAATATGTTTTATTTATTTTTTTTTTTTTTTGCTGTTCTCTCCCGTTTTCTATATTCTTATCCTGAATAGTCGAGATCCGCGAAGCAGTACGCGACGAGTGTTGCACTGTCAACAAAAGTATTGCCACATATGCTGATTGTTCTCCAAATTAAGGAATTGTGGTTCAGTAGTTCTTTAACAAGTTTTTCCCTAAAAATGGTTTCCTATACCATCAAACTGTTTCCTACGACGCAGCAGTTTTGTCGTTTACCATTGCTTAAGCCGACAAGGTCTATTAATGTGACAAGGGGCGATTCAGCTGTGATGTCAAGGAGGAGAACCGCAGACTCTACATAGGAGAAAGCTCAAAGCTCTGCCAACACAAATAATCCGACAATTAGTCAGTGATAGTTTTGCCCAGCCAAGAGTCTAGTGCTCATCATTTTGATATAGAGCTGTGTAGGTATAACGATAATTTACTCTGCAGACTTTTCAATACTAAGTTGAAAAGCGTCGATTTCAATTCTTTTGAATGTCATTCAAGTCTGAATGTTTTATCTATTTTAGAGTACTTTCAAGTCCACATTTTTTATACTTACGAGGTAAAAATAAAATTATTTGCGCTTTTGAGAAATATCTAATTTTATTCCATTACTCTGTGACACTGTGACTTCCAACATAGGTGTGCAACAACTAGCGCCTTACCTGCACTAAGATTTGTTTATTTCGAAGAATTTAGCGGAATCGCCATCATTTGGGAGAACGCGGGAGAGAAAGGAGAATAATTACACTCAATAGGTACAGTTTCATCGTACTCTGTATTTCGCCGAGCCCTTCCTTACAACGCAGTGATTAACAACGCCTCCCGCGCATAATGTTGTCACGCAGGGCTTATGCTCACACGTTCAGACACAAACCGCGCTCATGCAGCAGAAGGCGGGCCGCAGCTCCAAATGTAGTCTGCTGACAGCTCTTTCTCTCTATCTCTCTCTGCAGTCCGCGTGGATAACAAGCCGTGCATCAGTCCTCGCTGATTGGCACGGAACATGCGGAGGACCAATCTGCGCGCACGGTGACGATGATCGCTCTCGCGCGAAAGTTGACGGTTAGCTAGCCCGTTCCTCGAACTTGAACATAACATGTGCATAAAAAAGACCATTTTCGGCGCCTATAACGTGGACCGAAAATAGGGTTTTCCGAGCGTCGCACAAAACGTAGAGCGAGAGTCCCTGATCACAATACATGTATAAATTAATCCATTTTCACTCCCTATATAGGTAGAACGAGCCTACAATAATCGGAGAATCGGATATCCAGAGGAGCGAAAATGGTCATGACCATTTTCGCTCCTCTTGATTTATTTTTATTCTTCGTTTCTTTACTAAAGCTTTATATTGTCAAAAACTTTTGACATATAAATTTTCCATAATTGTTAAATTATAAGATTTACCGAATGTGGACACATGTTTATGCCTACGGCGCACAGTGGGAGAAAATGGACAAAATTCGAGCCACGCGTCGTTTTTAATCGTAGAGCCATGATTTTTTTTAAACTCTTTAAAAAAGCATCAAGTTTAAGCTATAGATGCGGAAATTATTGTATCACCTTCCCCTAAACCCATGCGACCCCTAGAAACCACCCCTACCAAACCACAAGCAGTCTAACTCATCTATCCCAGGGAACAGCGAGTTAAATCGCTTTATTTATTCTTAAAATAATTAAGCCACACACCATAAGCCAGCTAATAACCTAAATACTTACCCCTAACCCCTAGAAACCAAACCACAAGCAGGCTAACTAACCTAACCCTGAGAACAGCGAGTTAAATCGCTTAATTTCTTTTTAAAATAATAAAGCCACACACCATAAGCCAGCTAACCACCTAACCACTCTTACCCCTAACCCCTACAAACCACCGCTACCAAACCACAAGCAGGCTAACTAACCTAACCCTGAGAACAGCAAGTTAAATCGCTTAATTTCTTCTTAAAATAATAAAGCCACACACCATAAGCCAGCTAACCACCTAACCACTCTTACCCCTAACCCCTAGAAACCACCGCTACCAAACCACAAGCAGGCTAACTAACCTAACCCTGGGAACAGCAAGTTAAATCGCTTAATTTCTTCTTAAAATAATAAAGCCACACACCATAAGCCAGCTAACCACCTAACCACTCTTACCCCTAACCCCTAGAAACCACCGCTACCAAACCACAAGCAGGCTAACTAACCTAACCCTGGGAACAGCGAGTTAAATCGCTTAATTTTTTCTTAAAATAATAAAAACCCACTCCACAGGCCAGACCGGAAACACGCAGAATCGTATAACCACGTAATTCAAGACATTATTACAAGTAAATCAGTCACATTATTTGTTAGCTGTAATTGTTGAACGAACTGTCATCTGCGTTGAAACAGATTTAAGCCCCTTTACCACGTCAAGGTTGCAGTCTTCAAAGAGGTTTTTTTGTTGTTTTTAATTTTTTTTAGTTTTTATATCTGTAATGTTTTATAATTTTTACATAGCAAAGTTGAGACATTTATTGAGGATTAGAATTACTGAATTATCATTTCATCAGAAATTTTTGAGCTTGTGAAGTTAATTCTTTAGTTTTTTTTCTGCAACATCTCGCAATCTGCTTATGACTGGATCTGATAAAACTAAGCAATAATGAATTATATCTTCATTCGTCTTTCTTCTTTCATACATTCTGCTAGTCGAACTCGAGCATGGCGACATATTTTGTTGTTGGATTCCTGTGCTTCTTCTGAAAAATACCCAATAGGTCCATCAAATGTCCTGATAATGTCACATCCATGTATTAGCACTTTATGCACAGAAGGTGGCATCTTATACCACGGGTAAATTTCTGTGCATTGTTTAGCAGTTTCCAAGCAATATTTTTTAAATGCGTTTAAATTAACTTCTTTTGTGCAAGATAAAATTTGTAGAATTACATGCATTCTAATTAATAACTCTTCGTCTACACCGATAATTTGAGATACTGCTTTAGATTTGGCAAAAAAAAGAACGTACCACATTTCCTGTGTTAGTTGTTCCAGAACCTTGCTCGACTACATCTATCGTTAAACCAAGTTTACTCTTTAAAGACTGCTGAACTAACGATTTTCTCTCTTTTTTCAGATCTTTATCTGAAACTCTTGATGATCCTTTCTTAAAATATAGATTGTAAGAAATATGTAAAATATATTCCATGGATCGAATCCAGGGGTGCAAGATAGGAAATCCCCATTGGTAAAACTCTGTATTGCCCTGAAGTTTTAAGACAAAATTCATATCATGAATCTCTTTAGGACTAACTCCACAAATGTTGCAGCGAGAAGAAGCCTTTTGTTTAGTTAAAACATTGCATACTTTGCCATCTATCATGGTACATTTTATGTCAAATGCTACGTCAAATGCCATCTCCATACATTCAGTTATAATTTTTTATTTTCTTTAGCAATGCTGAAATATTTTCGTAATGTTTATAGGTTATTTTATCGCTTTCTTTAAGAAATTTGAAATTTATTGGACGACAATAAAACACGGATGAAGGTTTTTTGTTAACCCATAAAATTTCGTTTTTTGTAGTCCTTAGCTGCAGAGGTACAAAATTACAAATAAATAAAGATGCGTCAGTGGCTGTAGTTTGATAAACAGAATTATCATCGCTTGATTCAAGATCGGTGGAGTCGACATCACCAAAATTCCATTTTTGTGTTGTCGTCTGTTGTCCTGTAGCTCCATACATTCCCCACTTGCCCACAAATATTAAACTTTTCGTTGTATTTGTTAATACTTCTTTATCTAAAGTCATTAGAATCCGTTTTATAGTATGTTCTAGCAAAGATATAAAACGAACTTTCGCTCCACTATTAGAACAAGTGATATGCTCAGGGTAACAAGCTTTCTTAGCTTCTACGATTGCAGAATAAGGTGAATATAATTTATTTCCATGCATATTGTAAGTGTGGTTCCTTAATTTTTCATATGTTCGTTTTGTTAAATCTAAGTCCATAAACATCGCTAATACTTATTTGTATATTCGGTACTAAATACATTTTCTATAGTATCCGTAGTATTATCTGCTGAAGATGTTTGTTCTTTTAATTTTAACGCCAACGATAGCTCCTCTTTAGAATGCTTTACAGAGATTTCACGAGCTCGTCTATTTTTTGTTTTTGAACATCCTTTGTCATAACTTATATGAGGTCGACCTATATTACGAACATTAGAAAATTTTTCAGAAGTACGTGAAGTATTACTAGTAAATAGTGAAGTATTCATATTTGATGTTGAAGTATTTATATTTGACGTTGAAGCTTCGTCAAGTAACTGAATCACAAAAGAATTTTCAAAAAATTCTTTGTGTTTCGATTTAAAAACATCTTTCTTTCGAGAAACATCTTGCCATTTTAGTTTATATTTTGGAAAAAATGATTTGGTTGAATGAGTTGGTTTCTTAGATGCTGTGTATGTAGTTCAGAAAGTGCATATTTTATTTTTACATCATTTACAACTATGTCGAGAATACAATTTTGCTCATTAGGATGATTCCATATTAATTCACATAAATATGAGTGTTCTATATTGAGTAACATTATTTTAGCTCTTAAATAATTTTACGGTGTAGTTATTTAATAAATTTTATACCCCTTCAGAAAATTATTATTGACAAAGTAAATACCATTTCGTTTTCACCTAAGTATTTATTTTATTAAGAAAATCAATATGATGTCTCTATCCATTATTTCATTTCTAAATAAATCTTAAAAATCACTACTTCTGGTATGAAATATAAGAAAAAGTTAAGTAATTTTACATCCTCAATTAAAATTGAAGTCCATGTGTTTATTAATGTAGAAACAGAAAATATGAAATAAAAGTTGATTGATTCTTTAGTCGCAGCTGTATTAATTAACAAAAAATAAATACATAGAGTTAGAACCAACAGAACGCACGTATGCCTTATGTTATAACAGACGTAATAGAACAAATTTTACTAAAGAGAAATATTCTTAGATGTGACGGAAGAAAACTTAATTTAAATTTAAACTTTTTTTTTTTCAATATGATAAAATAAATATTTGTACGTATTATACTATAATCTAATAAATTCAAAAAGTAAACATTTAGCCATCGAAAAATCGTATGATCAATATTTATATGTGTTCAGTTCGTTTTATTCGTTCAAGTAGTGTAGGTGTAAATTTAGGCTTTTTGAATTTCGCGCTGCTGCTCGCTCTCCGTTGCGACGTTGAGAGCGCGCGCGCATGCGTCAAGTTGCGCGCCGCCGGCCCCGCTTGCGAGCGCGCGAAGTGCCCACGCGCGCGGATTCCTGTTCGGTCTGCCTAGCGCTTCGCACGTTTGGCTTCCTTACGCTTTTCGATTTTTTTTGTCTTCTGACGGTGAACCAGTGACTTGTTCTTCTCAGAGCTATCACTGTTCACCTCGTTCTGCGCCGTGTTGGTAGTGTTTAGCGGAAAATTCGCGATCGCGTCGTTCGCGTGTGTGTATTTGTGCGCGTGTGTGAGTGTGCCTCGAGGCGATAGTCTTAACCCATTTCTTCCCAAGCGGACATTTTATAGTCGATTGGTTTTTCGCCTAGAAAATTGTCAAAAAAAGAAAGTAATGATAACCAAAAGCACTTTTCTTATGTAAAATTTTCCGCTCTTTCCAAATCCGGAGTCAGAATTTCGGAATTTTCATCGGAAAATTTCAAAATGGCAGTTTGAATCTGGTGAAAATTCAGAAATAAATTTTTCAACATTTTAACATGCTTATTACAATTTGAACGGTTTCAACGAAATTCGTGATACAGATTCATAATGCAAATGATATTATTGTTGAAACATTTGATTTTTGCGAATTTTCCTCCAAGATTTTCCAAGATGGCGCTTGTGACATCATGAAATGACCGCAAAACATATTTTTTTTTTAATTTTTCTAATTCATACCAAAATTTGTATACTTAGGTTTTTGAGGTGGCTGATGACGAATCTGGAATAAGATTTGGAAAATTCAAAATGTCGGATCCAACATGGCGGACATTTTTTTCAAAAGTCAACCGATTTGGGCCAAATTTGACTTCCAGGGGTTTTCGGGGTCGCTGATAACGAATCTGAAATCACATTTGGAAAAATAAGCATGGTGAATTCAAAATGGCCGACAATTTTTCTAAACGTCAACTAAGTGTGATTCAATTCTGAATATTTGCTTTTGAAATAATGGCTTTTGGTGGAAGAAATTATTCTTTTCTTTTAGTGTGGTAAACGTCGAAAGAAATTGAACAAATTCATTCGTTATCAGCGACCCCGAAAACCCCGGTAAGTCAAATTTGGCCAAAATCGATTGACTTTTGAAAAAAATGTCCGCCATGTTGGATCCGCCAATTTGAATTTTCCAAATCTGATTCCAGATTCGTCATCAGCGACCCCAAAAACCCCTGGAAGTCAAATTTGGCCCAAATCGGTTGACTTTTGAAAAAAATGTCCGCCATGTTGGATCCGCCTTTTTGAATTTTCCAAATCTGATTCCAGATTCGTCATCAGCGACCTCAAAAACCTAAGTATACAAATTTTGGTATGAATTAGAAAAATTTTAAAAAAAATATGATTTTTGCGGTCATTTCATGATGCCACAAGCGCCATCTTGGAAAATCTTGGAGGAAAATTCGCAAAAATCAAATGTTTCAACAATAATATCATTTGCATTATGAATCTGTATCACGAATTTCGTTGAAACCGTTCAAATTGTAATAAACATGTTAAAATGTTGAAAAATTTATTTCTGAATTTTCACCAGATTCAAACTGCCATTTTGAAATTTTCCGATGAAAATTCCGAAATTCTGACTCCGGATTTGGAAAGAGCGGAAAATTTTACACAAGAAAAGTGCTTTTGGTTATCATTACTTTCTTTTTTTGACAATTTTCTAGGCGAAAAACCAATCGACTATAAAATGTCCACTTGGGAAGAAATGGGTTAAGGTTTGTTGGCGAAGGTGTCCACGTGTTGTCCACACCCCTTGTTGCCCTCGTGCCAAGCGTCTGGCTCCCCGAGACGTCGGGGCGCGCTTGGTGCACGGTTGCGGACCATCCTTTCGCTCCCCAGGCTCGGCTTCCAGACCTCCAGGACCAGGACGGAAGCAGCGTCGGACTACGACGAGACCTGCTCAACGCCCTCTTCAGCGGCGGTTTTTGCGTTCGTCTTTGCGGTAAGAGAGCTCTCTCTGCGCGCGGAAAAGGTACCTCGCGTCTTTGCGTTTGCGTGCGTTCTTTCACTTGAGTTTTTTTCTCTTTTAGAGTCACTGTTCTCTTTCTTTTATTTGTATAGTTTCCCTTTCCTTATTTCAATAAAGCTTACACTTGCTGAGGCTTTTCCCTCTAAACCGTGAGGGTTTTTACGCCAAAGCAAGTGCTTTTTGTGTACCGCGAAATCGTGTGTGTTAATTAAAAAGAACCCTTCACTCATTCAACCCTTTCCTTTTGTTGGAACTCATTCTGATTTCTTTCACTCGTTCTAAGATTAATATTCAATATGCATTATACTATAATCTAATAAATTCAAAAATAAATATTTAATCATCAAACACTCGTATGATCAATAGATTTAATTATATTAAATTATACTATAATATAATAAATTCGAGAAATCTTCAAAAAATTCTGATAGAATTTCAACGTATTTTTTTATTTAATCTAAGAACTTTTTCTAAAGTCTATCATTCTCAAGTAAAAAATTCTGGAAATTTTGCACGATTTTCCCGTGTTAGCCGCCATTTTATGTGCTTTTACCTTTTTTTTCAAAATTTAAACTGTGACACTGAAGTTTAAGTCTCGAGGACACGATTTCTTCGCTCTAAACATTAAATCTTAAATGATTTCAATGTGAAAAATCGACATGAATAAAGATATTTTTTTTAAACCATGTTTTCTTGCTTGTGGTTTGGTAGGGGTGGTTTCTAGGGGTTAAGCAGGTTAGGGGTAGATATTTAGGTTATTAGTTGGCTCATGGTGTATGGTTTAATTATTTTAAGAAAAAATAAAGCGATTTAACTCGCTGTTCCCTGGGATAGATGAGTTAGACTGCTTGTGGTTTTGTAGGGGTGGCTTCTAGGGGTCGCATGGGTTTAGGGGAAGGTGATACAATAATTTCCGCACCTGTAGCTAAAACTTGATGCTTTTTTAAAGAGTTTAAAAAAAATCATGGCTCTACGATTAAAAATGACGCGTGGCTCGAATTTTGTCCATTTTCTCCCACTGTGCGGCGCCCTCGACTACCACTCGTGATCAAATATCATCCTCGCTTGAAAAAGCCCATTTTCGCCCCTAGTTGTACAATGTACTATTTTAACTTGGGTATGGACAAAATTAAGTAGCGTCTCTTAGGAAAAGGATAAAAGAAAACTAATAACAGCATTGAAAATCTTAAGGATAGTAGATTAAGGGAAAATTAGTCGCGTTTTACGAGCACCTCATTTACACCCTCAAAATTCGCCCTAAAAATCAGAAATTTGTATAAAAATGTACATTTTATGCTTTATGGTTTAGAAAATTTTTTTTTTAAATAATCATGCAAATCTGTAGGGCAATTATTTTTATTCAAAAAATGTTATATACAATTTTTTTGATAAACTAATATTACTTCGTTTGCGATTAAATCACAATTATTCAATTAAGAATTATTTCATAAAAAATTGCTGAAAGGCAATTTGGCTTGTTAAAAACGCTTCCTGCTGCTGCAGAAACAAAGTTATATCAATTAGAAATAAAACGTTACAAATTAGTCATAAATGTGCTATAAATCATATTATATTACATTATATTACAATATATTGTACTACATTGCATTATATATTATACCAGAAATAAAATATATACTTTTTAATTGAATAATTATGATTTGCTCTCAAACGGCTCAAAAAGTATTGGTTTATCAAAAAAAAAATGAATATAACATATTTTCCTTGAAAAAAATAATTGCTCTATAGATTTGCGGGATTATATGTAAAAGTATATCCAGAGATTTGTGGGATTATTTTGAAAAAATTATTTTCCACCTCCACAAAGGGGTAGAAACCTACGCCATGGTTAAAAATATATATCGAAAAACAAATCGGGTAGATTTGCTTCTTAAGATATTCTCCACCTACTGTCCGAATTTCAAGCAAATCGATGCATAAGAACGGAAATTAGAAAACCTTTATATACTGAAATAGTCCTTAATTTAAGGGTTGTAAAATTTTTTAGCTCAATTTAAATAATGGATTCTTATTCGTCACTTCAAAAACTATAGAAAAAATGTTTTGTATCGACTTAAACAAAAAAAATTATTTCTAGACAAGAAAGCAGAAAATGTACATTTTTATACAAATTTCTGATTTTGGGGGCGAATTTTGACGGTGTAAATGAGGTGCTTGTAAAACGCGACTAATTTCCCCTTAATCTATAATCCTTAAGCTTTCCAATGCTGTTGTAAGTTTTCTTTCACCATTCTCCTAAGAGACGCTACTTAATTTTGTCCAAACCTAAGTCAAAATAAATCATAGTGCGCCGTCAACAACAAGTCGACTTGCTTGATTC
Organism: Nasonia vitripennis; assembly: GCF_009193385.2. Lineage (NCBI taxonomy): Eukaryota > Metazoa > Arthropoda > Insecta > Hymenoptera > Pteromalidae > Nasonia > Nasonia vitripennis. The sequence continues at coordinate 1,606,375 of NW_022279646.1, forward strand.
TTCCGCTCACTCAGGGCTTTGCCACATTAATCGAGATTTCTCGTATCGACTCGACGGTGTGACGTTCGCAACTGGTAAATACGTTTATCTTGCTAATAGTATGTGTTTTGCATGATCTGATACAAAAGGTAAGATTTGTTGTAAAACATAAGTCATTCGTAAAATTGTATTTTTAAAGTAGATTCTGGATCATAAATGGCGCAATCGACAATTTTGGTAATAAATTATATTCCGTCGACGGTCCCGGTGGTAATGGAAAAAGTTATTTACACAATGTTATTATTAAATATTTAATATAACGTTTCTAACAAAAGCATGGACAGGTATAGCTGCAAATTTATTAATTAATGGTAAAGCCGTTCATAGTACGTTTAAATTACCATTTAACATTAACGAACAAACAACATATAATATTTGTCTTAATTCAAAATATGGAATGTTTTAGAAAAATGTTAAAATTATAATATCAGATGAAATAATAAGCAATAAATACAAAATTTGTGTAGCAATAACAATCCTTTCGGAGGGAAAATCATCGTTATGCCTAGTGACTTTAGACAAACACTTCCTATAGTAAGACATGGCAATCGAACAAAAAAATCATTCAATTTCAATTTCAATTTCAATTTATTACCAGATAAATTAGTACAGAGTACTTTACAGTTAGTAAAATACCCCATACCTTGCAGAGGTAAACGCAGTTACCTGTTTACAAGCTGTTGTTACAAAATACTTAGTAGTACAATACAAGAATATATATAGAAAATTAAAAAAAATACTAAAAAAACTATAAATAAATATATATATAAAATATATATATATACATATCTGATTTCAAATTACTATTAGTAAAGAGAAAGACGCAATAACAAGATTATTATACAAAATACTTATACAATGACTAACAAAGTATTGTCACTTTAATGTCATAATTTTAACAGTTTAATTTAATCCAATGTTTAATTGAATTTATACCAGATTATTTTTTGAAATCTATTACCTTTAACTTGTTTGGCAGCGCGTTATACGTCAGGATAGCTTTATTATAGCTATTTTTATCGCTGACACTTTTTTTGTTCTTAGGTATGATTGAACTCTTATTTCCAGTAACACTCGTAGAAGCCAGAAATTGCGTTTTGAGATCATCGTAGTGGTGTTTTAGAGCTTCAGGAGTAAAGAGTTGCTCTAGGTTTAAAGGATTTTCATCTATAATAAGACTATTCTTATTTATTAACTTTAGGATTTCATTTTTATTTTCTGTACTAGATCTCGATAAATCTTATATGCACCACCCCATGCTATGTTTCCATAGCTGATCATACTATGAAAAAATGCATAGTAAATCATTCTTAAAGTATGTGTTGATATGATGTTCGCAAGCTTATAAAAAATATATATCAGATATTTCGTTTTTTTTTTTATGACATAAAGTATGTGTTTGCCCCACTTTAGATTAAAATCAAAGATAATACCCAAATATTTGTGATTCTCCACTCTAGTTATCAATCTATACTGAATTTTAATTTCTATTTGAGTCGGTACACAATTTCAATAAGTATCGTAGGTCATGCATACTGTCTTATCCGCATTCAGCGATAGTTTATGTACAGCCAGCCAATTATCTATCACTATTAAGTTAATGTTCATGTTATAAGATAGTACCCTCAGGCACACCAGTATTTATTAATAGATTATCGCTTTCGCTATCCTCTATTTTGAAAGTCTGATATCTATTTTCAAGGTAACTTAAAAATAGATATCAGAAGAAAGTAGAATCAAAGTAGATCCAGAGCCTACCCTCTTATTCCTATACAATAAAGTTTTTTAAGTAATAGTTTATGGTCGACAGTATCAAAGGCTTTGGCCAAATCGAGGAAAATAACAATTGCTGGTATATTTTTATCGATATTATTACATAAAACTTCAGAAACATAGTTTAACGAGTCTTTGAAACCAACTTTCTTTCTGAAACCAAACTGATGTTTTGATATGATATTATGTTTTTGTACAAATTCATATAATCTGTTGTATAAGATTCTTTTAAAGATCTTTGCAATATTTGATATAAGTGATATCGGCTAGTAGTTGTTGATTTTATGCTCCAATCAGATTGTCAGGTTGATAAATTCTAACTAACCAAAAGCACGATTTCAAAAACGTTCCACGTGAATTAATTACCGTCGAGTATAAATAAATATATTCAATACAGCCAACATTCTATAAAACTAGTTATAGCTACTAGTACACAGGACCGGTTTTAAAATTATAGAATAAACCAATAGTCCAATCAGAATTCAGAAGATATAGATAGAGACGTCTTACTTATATACTAATTCAGACGACAGCTTCCTTACTGTGTTTTTTAATTGTTCCCTAGATTTTTCAACTCGATATCGTTATATTTATAGGGCTTATTAAAAATAACTTGGTTTTCCTCCTAGCAAATACTTTCTCTGTTTGTTATTAACAATAATAACAACGAATTAATGGTTTTTTTAGATTATCTCAAATACTACTGCACCTACAAAAAAATCATCGTGATTGAAAGTTGCTTCAAATATTGAAATGCATAAATTATCATCTGACGTATTTTCGCGTAGAAGCAGTTTATGCAAAAAAGTAACTTCTAGCATTATCTCCCTAAAATTTTTCAACTGGATATTGTTGTAATCGAGCAGCTTTGTTTGTGCTGCTGAACACGAAACCGGCCGTCTTTTTTACCGATACCTCAAGCGTTCGTCCCTAACCTCAAAAAACCACCCAAAATGTCTTTTTCACGCAGTTGAGAGGTTTATCCTGTGATCGACGGGAGGAAAATTATTGACAGAGAGTATTTTTATGTATTTTGTGCTGCTGAACACGAAACCGGCCGTCTTTTTTACCGATACCTCAAGCGCTCGTCCCTAGCCTCAAAAACCACCCAAAATATCTGATTTACACGGTTAAGAAATTTACGTCTAGAGGAAAATTATTGACGAAGGCTATTTTTATGAATTTTGAGCCACTGAATTTGAACACGAAGCTTATTTCTTTTGGTTTCTATTAGTTCAGTACATTTGATTAAAACCAAATGCCTTTAAAACCTAAATAATTAGATGGATGTATCTTTACTTTATACCTGCTAAAAACATTTTTGGTCGTGTATACTGATTCATGGATTCAAAGAAATAAATAGATAAAATAGACTGATTCCTTTTGGAAAATGATTGAAATACCTGCCATTTTAGAAAATTTATTGATTCAATTTACCCATTAACGTCCAAAACAGAGAAATCGTAACTCTGTTTTCAACCGTAAATCTATCACATATTCCGCGGATATATTCAAAGCAAACATACTTTTTCTGAAGTATTTTTTTCTCTATTTTCCATTTCTGGTATCAGAATTGCGTATTTTTCACTCAAAAATCCAATATGGCGACGTTTAAAAGAAAAAATGCAAAATTTCGATACTTTTTTTTTTTTAATCCAATTTCTTGTTGTGTTAACGTTGAGGATGGAACTTTATTTTTCAACTATGAGTGCATAAATGAGTTGTACTTTAAATTCAGTTTGGTCCCGAATCCAGAAATTCAATATGGCGGCTAGAAAATGGTGCCTGAAGCGCAAAATTTTGCCCAAACTTTCACGAATTTTTTTCACGAATATAATGCATTCGACGAAAAAATCAATAAGAATAAAAAGTGCTTAGAATCAATCAAGGAATATGTCTAAATTTTTTCACTGAGTTTTGAGCAACTTTTTTATTTTTGCCAATTGGCAATTTATGACAAATTGGAAAATTTCATCGAATCGTCTCGAAAAAATTCAGATATACTTCTTGGTCAATTCTAAGTACTTTTTATTCTCTAACTTTTTCTTATATAACACTTTGTTTTTGAGTAAAAAATCAAAAACCTTAAAAAATTTGAGTTATGCAACTTTTGGAATTGTTTCATAAACTATATTGAATTCTCAATCGAAAAAGTCTGAATTTAATTACTATATTCAATTTGCCGAATTTTGCCAAAAGCTTTTGTAATGTTTTTATCTGAATTTCAAAATAGTGAATCATCATTGAATGTTCATAAATCGATTTTGAAGAATCTTTAGTTTTTTCACTCTTTGTCTACTATACTGTTAGTGTTCTAAATATTAGCGTTAATATTTTACTTGTGTATTTAGCTTTTCAAGTTTTAAAATTGTAATGGCTCCAAAACGCCGGAGAAATGTAAAATCTCAATCAGAGTCTGAAGAAGATTATTCTGATGATAACGATGATCATAATATTTTGGTACCTAATCCAGATGATTCGGGCAGTTCTGGTCAGAGTGACGAAGATTCTGGTTCTGAATCTATTGATAACTTATTACTGACAAGGAAAGGTACCCAACCCGAACTCACCGATTTTGATGATTTTCATATATGTTGTAGAACATAAAAAAATAAGAGACACGTATTTTTTTTATCGGCTAATTTTCACTTTTAAGGGGTAAAAACCTCCCCTAAAGTAAACCCCCAAAAAGCGTTTTTTTTAAATATCTCGGCTTAAAAGTAATATTTTTCAATGAAACAAATTGGAGGTTATTTCTTACAAAAAGAGCAAGTATTTCATGGTGATTTGAAGAGTAAGAGTAGCATCCCCTATTTTTTAGGGGTTGAAAACATATATTTTTTGGCATAATTTTATAATAAAAATGTTTAAACCGACTAAAAAAAATTGGAAAAAATGTTTAAACATCCTTAATAACAAAATTTAGTTGACGTCTTTCGGTGTTTTCATAAATATTACCCCTAAGGGGGTAAACCACCCCTAACACAAAATAACTGTAAATATGTAATTCAATACATAATATTTCGTAGAAAGTTTGTATATAGAGGTTTTCGAGGTCGCTGATTACAAATCTGTTATCAGATTTTGAAAATTCAAAATGGCGGAACCAATAGGACGGAAATATCGAAAAAAAATTTTATATAATAAAAAAGTTTTAAACGACTAAAAAATTTGTAAACATCTATAATAAACAAATTAAGTTTTTCGATTTTTTCATAGATATTACCCTTTAGGGGGTAAACCACCCCTAACACAAAATAACTATAAGTATACTTCAATCCATAATATTTTGTAGAAGGTTTGAATATAAGGGTTTTCGAGATCGCTCTTTGCAAATCTGATATCAGATTTTGAAAATTCAAAATGGCGGAACCAATGTGGTGGACGAAAATGTCGAAAAAAAATTTTAACTTTCATAAAAACTTGTTATAAATGTGTTATCTTTGTAGCCTGTACATGTGAACTAAAGAGCCTTAAACCCTAAACCCCTAAAGAACAAATAGGCTAAATGGTTGTGCTTTTTAACCAAACCACCTCAAATTCCTAAATTTGTAAACAAGAAAATTCTGTGTGTGAAGCAGTTTTATAATTTCCGTAGAAATTGTTATCCGAATGTTATTGAAATTCATTTATTGTAAATTCAACTTATAATGTATTTTTGTTTATAATATTAGAGTATAATAATAATCTACAATCTTTTATCTTTTGCCATAGTGCATTTTTTGTATTGAGCATAAAATATATTATTTTACGATGTTTTTACAATAATGGTAGTCCTCATAAAAGTGTTTAAAGCACAATGCTTTTTTGCACCAACCACATCGTACAATTGCAATGTTTGTGCACCCTTCTATTTCACAATGTGTTGCACAAGACTTTCCAAAACTGAAATCTATAGGATTATCAAATTTATCTGGTTTTTCATTGACGTAACCGCTTTTATACCAGGAATATTTAAACAAATCTATATATCTCGGTGAAGACAGTTGGTTGTGAACCAATGATTGAAGTTTAATTATATTATTTCTCACATGTAAATTCATATCATGATCCATTAACATTACATTATCAGAAAATGTTCGGACAAAGTTTTTCCAAATACGGAATCCATAGACATCAAGTGGTTGTATTTTTCCTGTGGTTCCAGTTGGAATTTTTTTATGTTAATAATTTTATTTTGTGGCATTGTTTCTTCTATAACTTTGTCACAATGACCACTCCAAGAATCAAGTAATAGTATTGAGTGATGGCCTACATAGGGATAAAATATTTTTTCCAACCAGATTTTGAAGTGATCTGCAATTAAACGACTTACTAATTAACTGATCAACGATATTACAATGTAAAAATTGTTATTAGTTCCCTTACTTGTTGTTAATTTTCCAGATTTGGATGCTTCCACGTACACGTTTTCTGGTCTAAATATGTTTTGTTCTACAATAGGGCCAAACTTGCCACTTGGTTCCTTTAAAACAAGAAATAGCGGTGACAACAGTTGTCCAGTAGCTGATATTAGTGGCTGTATAGTATAACTATGCGTTGTTGCTGAAATTGACTGTACCAGACATTGCACTTGCTTTTCTCCTTCTACTGCTAATGTTCTTCCAGAATGCATTTCTAGCTGAAATCCGCTCTGATCTGTATTATACAAATTTTCGAGTCCAATCCTTGGTATACACGATTTAACGTCATCGATAAATGCTTCAGCTTTAGCCGTAAGTTCTGCACTACTTTCTAGTGTTTTTCTTGTTATGAACTTATTTATTTTCCTAGAAACTATTCGGTGTGCTTGCTTAAATTTGAGTAACCAATGTTTAGAAGCTTTGAATCTAATATCATCAAAACCAATTTCTTTTTTAGCTTGTCAGGCCCATCGAATTATATCTTCATCATGGATAATTGAACCACTGTCGAGAGCTGCTTGAAAATTATCCAGGGTATACTGACAAATTTGTGCTACTTTTTCTCTATACGTGCCACCTTTATTAATTGAATGAGCCCAACGACGTAGCTGACTAATAGATGATACTTTTTTGAATCTGTTTTGCACTGTTTTGAGACTTAAATTTTGCTTCGTTTTGCTACTTCTCCAAAATTCTACAGCTCTTTTTTTGTATTCAAAATCTAGTTCTTCATTATCTGCTGTACATTGATTTGTTGGTGCTATATCCGGATCAGGAAAATGATGTTGCACTTCATCTTCAATTATTTCCACATTATGGTCTTTATACTCTTCTTGAAAATCCAAAGAGTCATCAGTAATCATTTCTACATCGTTGAAATCATGTGTTGCATCTATTAAAATTTCTTTTATTTTTTCGGCCAACTCTGTTTCGTGATAATTCGTGACACTATCTGGTATGTTTAACGCTTGAAAGTATGCTAATAATAAGTTTAGAACGTTTAACGGATTAATTTTCATTTTTCAATCTAAAATGAAAACAAGCGGTAAAATTTATACAAGCTGTGTTTTTGCATGTAAGGCACGACTGCTACATTTCTACCAGAATAAAACGAGTGAATGTAAATTGAATCAAATCATTAATTTATGCATTGGAGAAGAATTCTCGTTCCACTTTGTGATGTTCGGAAAACTCTATTTTTGGTTTTATTCAACTTTTATTCACTTTGAAATTGAACAATGTAAATCTATATAAAATCACTAAAGAAAATTTTCTACAACTGTATGATACCACTGACAAACAAAAAGACGTACTATTCGTACTTTCCAGCATTGAACTAGAATACCCACAAAACTCACTCACTGCCTAAAAAATAACACAGGCAGCTGAGGTAAACACTCGATGAAAACAATCTAAAAAAAGAACATACTGATTCGCACATATTGTCAACAACTTTTATGAGTGAAAGACATTTATCTGTGGAATTATCATTGAATGTACGATAACATTCATTAAACTAATGAATGCATATAAAATTCCCTTTCAATAACAACGTGTTCTTTAATTGCAAATGAAGTTCGAGTATTAATATTCTTTTATGTATTTTTACCAATAACAAACATTATCATAGTAATATAATAATAATAATAAGAAGAAGAAGAATAAGCATAATTGCAATAGCAATAATAACAGTAATACTGATAATAGCAATGATAATGAAAAATAATAATAATAATTAGAATAATATTTATTATTAAATTTAGATTTTTTGATACATTCATTAAATCGTAGCAAATAGTATTATTATGGAATTCCAGACTGTAAATATTTTACTATAGATACAATAATCATTACTTCGAGAATTCATCTAAAAAACTTTCGGCTTACGAAATAATTGTAACAATGAAAAACTCCCAAGTTTGACAACATTAAATTTTATTACAAAACGCAAAAGAGTTTGATAAACTAATTTTATTAACCTATGTTTTTTCATTTGCAAAAAAGTGTGGACTTTTTGAATTTATAAAATTATATAATTATGCAATTTATGAAATACTTTATAATTTATGAAATTACTTTTGAAATTATGCTAATTTATAAAAGCAGAAAAATAAATAATCTTTGATTGAAACATAAAACGAGACGTTATTTGTTACATACAAAATGATAGAATAAAATATCGGTAATATGTCTATACTCGTGTCTACGGTAAAGCATAGGCCTTCGGCTTGTCTGGAGGTTAGGGGTTTGGAGTCGTTTGGTTAAAATGCACAACCATTTAGCCTATTTGTTCTTTAGGGGTTTAGGGTTTAAGGCTCTTTAGTTCACATGTACAGGCTACAAAGATCACACATTTGTAAACAAGTTTTTTTGAAAGTTAAAATTTTTTTTCGATATGCCAAAAAATATGTTTTCAACCCCTAAAAAATAGGGGATGCTACCCTTACTCTTCAAATCACCATGAAATACTTGCTCTTTTTGTAAGAAATAACCTCAAATTTGTTTCATTGAAAAATATTAATTTTAAGCCGAGCTATTTAAAAAAAACGCTTTTTGGGGGTTAACTTTAGGGGAGGTTTTTACCCCTTAAAAGTGAAAATTAGCCGATAAAAAAAAATACGTGTCTCTTATTTTTTTATGTTCTACAACATATATGGAAATCATCAAAATCGGTGAGTTCGGGTTGGGTACCTTTCCTTGTGAGTACATACGCAGAAACTTCTAATAATTATACGAATGATCAATCTAAATTGGAAAATGAATATATTTATAAATGGATTTTTCAATGCGAAAATCATATCATCTGGAATGTGACAGATACTCGGGCACAAATTTGAAGTAAATTTGCTCATAATTGACCAAAAAGTGCATATGGAACAAAACATTTTAAAGTTTTTGATTTTTTTTGAATTTCAAAAAATCTTAAGAATTTTAAGGTTTTTGATTTTTTACTCAAAAACAAAGCGTTATATAAGAAAAAGTTAGAGAATAAAAAGTACTTAGAATTGACCAAGAAGTATATCTGAATTTTTTCGAGACGATTCGATGAAATTTTCCAATTTGTCATAAATTGCCAATTGGCAAAAATAAAAAAGTTGCTCAAAACTCAGTGAAAAAATTTAGACATATTCCTTGATTGATTCTAAGCACTTTTTATTCTTATTGATTTTTTCGTCGAATGCATTATATTCGAGAAAAAAATTCGTGAAAGTTTGGGCAAAATTTTGCGCTTCAGGCACCATTTTCTAGCCGCCATATTGAATTTCTGGATTCGGGACCAAACTGAATTTAAAGTACAACTCATTTATGCACTCATAGTTGAAAAATAAAGTTCCATCCTCAACGTTAACACAACAAGAAATTGGATTTAAAAAAAAAAGTATCGAAATTTTGCATTTTTTCTTTTAAACGTCGCCATATTGAATTTTTGAGTGAAAAATACGCAATTCTGATACCAGAAATGGAAAGTAGAAAAAAAATACTTCAGAAAAAGTATGTTTGCTTTGAATATATTCGTGGAATATGTGATAGATTTACGGTTGAAAACAGAGTTACAATTTCTCTGTTTTGGACGTTAATGGGTTAACTCGATTACGTCAATTCCATATGGCGTTCATAATGATCAAATATTACTAAACTTCATAAGTAATCCGAACAAAGCCCGCGTTGTAATTGAATTTATTCTGAAAAGCCTTAATTGGATTATTCTAAAAATTACCAAAATAAACAAGAAATTTAGCTGTTTAGCTATAAAATTGTACTGAAAAAAATAGAGAACCATAAAGAAGCATGCTTTACAAGATTTTACAGATGTCTACCCTTTTATATTTTATATTTTTTTACGTATTTCACATTTTGTGCAATCAAACATATTTTCTAATTTGTTATTTTTCTGCAGTTTATAACATTTTTAAAGTTTAAAATTTATCAAATTTAGAAATGTTATTAGTAGTATATGGGCTGGTATGGAGAGACTGGGCGTAACCTAGAGTGACGTCACCAGTCGCGTGGCTGGCGCCAGTTGTTTATATAAACAGAAGCCCATGTTTATATCAACAGTAGCTGATAAGGTTAATAAACATGATTTACGACCGCTACTGTCATAAATAGTCTGTCATCGATGGGTGACTTTTATTTGTATATTTATAAATAATTATAAATAATTTTTAAACAACAGCATAAATACAAACTGTCATAAATAGTCTGTCATCGATGGGTGACTTTTATTTGTATATTTATAAATAATTATAAATAATTTTTAAACAACAGCTATATCACGCATACGATGCCAGCCCTCCCCCATTTACTCAAGCAGACCCGAACGCGACTCTCTCTCTCTCTCTCTCTCTCACTGTCTACTCCGTTTGAGCTATGAACATATGACGTTCGTGTTTTAGTGGTCCAGACCATTAAAATTCACTCGAGGTAAATTTTCTTTTTTCGATCCCTATCACGATGGTACGTATTAAGGCTTTACTATTAATCGAATATTTAATCATATATCTTCAAATTGCCACTATATTTGCATTAGCTCCGGCCCGGGTGCGGCTCGTATGCACCCACCTGGGCTGGAGCTCATCGGCGAGGAGAACGCGGCGAATCGTGCTGCGTTACCTCGGTAACAAGAGCAGCGATAGGTCCAGCAAAAAGGACGGCAAGCGGCTCGTATAAACGCACCTTGGCTGGAGCTCGGCGGCGAGGAGAACGCGGCGAATCGTCCTGCGCTGCCTCGGCCACGAATGCCACGAGAGCAGCGATAGGTCCAGCAAAAAGGACGGCGGGCGGCCCGTATGCAACCAGCTGGGCTGGAGCTCGGCGGCGAGGAGAACGCGGCGAATCGTGCTGCGTTACCTCGATAGCAAGAGCAGCGATAGGTCCAGCAAAAAGGACGGCGGGCGGCTCGTGTGCAACCAGCTGGGCTGGAGCTCGGCGGCGAGGAGAACGCGGCGAATCGTGCAGCGTTACCTCGGTAACAAGAGCAGCGATAGGTCCAGCAAAAAGGACGGCAAGCGGCTCGTATAAACGCACCTTGGCTGGAGCTCGGCGGCGAAAAGAACGCGACGAATCGTCCTACGCTATCTTGGCCACGAGAGCAGCGATAGGTCCAGCAAAAGGGACGGTAGGCGGCTCGAATGCACGCACCCGGGCTGGAGAACGCGGCGAATCGTGCTGCGTTACCGCGGCAACAAGAGCAGCGATGGGTCCAGCAAAAAGGACGGCAAGCGGCTCGTATAAACGCATCTTGGCTGGAGCTCGGCGGCGAAAAGAACGCGACGAATCGTCCTACGCTATCTTGGCCACGAGAGCAGCGATAGGTCCAGCAAAAGGGACGGTAGGCGGCTCGTATGCACGCACCCGGGCTGGAGAACGCGGCGAATCGTGCTGCGTTACCGCGGCAACAAGAGCAGCGATGGGTCCAGCAAAAAGGACGGCAAGCAACTCGTATAAACGCACCTTGGCTGGAGCTCGGCGGCGAAAAGAACGCGACGAATCGTGCTGCGCTGCCTCGGCCACGAGAGTAGCGGTTACAGGTGCAGCAAACGGACGGCGGGCGGCTCGTATACACGCACCTGGGCTGGAGAACCCGGCGAATCGTCCTACGCTTTTTTGGCCAGAGGACCGACGACAGGTTCTGCAATAGGCATGGCAGGCGGCGCGTTCGCACGATACATTTTTTTTCTCAGAGTTATTATTGTTTATAATTTAGTTATTGATAGATGTTCTATTTAATTCAAATAGTTTTATTTATGTTTTTGTAGGACTAGAAAAAATTTCTTGTTAATTTTTACTCATAATTTTTTTATTGATTATTTTCAAAACTCATATTTAAATGATCAGTTATCAAGTGTATGATATGGTGGAAGCATCTTTCGATAGCGTGCACAGCATTTTCAACAGTTTTAAAAAATTTTGTCATCCCATCCATTTCAGTCTGAAGTTTCTCTTGATTTTTTATAACTGTGTCCAATTTTTTCATCATGTTATTGTAACGAGTACAATCGTTTGATAAGCAACAGCAGTTCTTACCACACTTATCTTCAAGATTCATCTCTGAAACATTAATATATTAAAGTAATGTAGTTGCAAAGTTATAAGGAAGTAGCGAATATAGTCGACGCATATAAGTACAATATATGTGCCTTTATTATACATGACATTATCAATTATATTATTTTACTTGTACCGAATCATCCTGCTCACAAAAATGTGCTACTAAAACGATTCGCATCTGACCATCATTACCTTTTTTTTCTGATTCATCTACAAAATCCCACTGTTGACCATTGTGCATAAAGTTGTATGTCGCGTCATCATCGATTGGAAGCTCTGAAATCAAAAATTGTACATAAATATACATAGGAATAAAATACTTTTCAAATAGTACATGTATCTTATACTATTTTTTATAGTCTATGTGGGAAGTTACATTTTTAAATGCAGAGCATGCGGGAAATTATGAGTTTCGTATACGTCTTGCGCAAAATGAGGAATTTTGCGCACGCTCTGGTTTACTGCGAGAATCGAAAATTTTGCACTCTCTAAACGCCAAGGAAAAATAAAATGTCGCATACAGACTGTCAAAACCATATTTTCAATATTACTGCTATTAAAAACAAACTATTATTATGTATTTTTACATTCATTCAATATATCCCTATACTTTATGATATCATTATACATTATCATATACCTTTTTCTCCTGGAATTGTTTCGGAACCGTAAATATCCGGAGACATGTTATCTCTTTCGTCCATCATTAATGCGATTGATCTGTAAGAAAATCATAAACAGTGATTTTAAATAAATATTATTATCTTATAATAATAGCTTCATTAGTGATAATTTTTTCGCACAACAGCACTATAACCGACATTGAATATAATTTATAGAAGTACCCTTTCACATTTTGTAATACTGGCATACTGTCGCTATATTAAAAACACATAGAAGCTACCGTAGAAAGATCGAACGGCTCGCGCTACAAGATGGCTGCCTCTGTAGTGTTCCCGCCTATTTCATTACTTACTATACGATTAGATAATTTTAAGTATTTGACATTGCAACATTTTTATTTATTTGCAAAAGCAATTAATATATTTAACTTTTTAACAGCCACCGATAATAAATATTTCTTTGGTGCATTGTTTTAGTAACATCAAATTGCAATTATTCAAGCGGTTGCCAAAAAGACATGAGTTTGATAATAAAAAGAAAAGTCACGAAAATGTATATTATTAAGAAAAATCATGCAAGCATATACGAAAAAGATAGGTAAATTATTGCATAAAAAATCAGGAAATTTTGGCAATTTGTATGGCCTCATGGCTCTTCCTGTCTCCTACACGAATCACTCTTATCAAAGTCAGGCGTGGCTTCTAAGTTACAAGACTGTTTGTTGAAGAACGATAAATACAAGCACATAAAGTCTTCGAAGCTAGGTGTTAAACTAAAACCGCAAATAAACGTCTTTAGCAGTGCTCAAAAGAAGATGCTAGAAGAACTACACCTGAAGAACTCCCGTAAGAGTAATGCCAGATACGAATTAGTCTACGCTAAGATTAGTTTTATCGCTGATACATAAATTTCACTTTAACGGAGCTATCAAAAACGGTTAAATGATATTACATAAAATTAAATATCTTTACACATTTTATTATTGTACAAATATTTACATTTTTAAACATTTCTCAAAATGTATTAGTAATCGTTGCTTAATATATTTTATTATGTTTTAAAATCACGATAACTTTTACGTAAAAGAACTTTTTATATATATTTTTATTTATGCAGGGATCTTGTGAGGTTAAGCAAATAATTCCAGATGGATTACGGCATAATTCAAAACGATCGTGACAGAAACATTGATAATTAATATGAATTTACGTAAAAAGTAAAGTAACATGCACTCATTTCTAAAAGTTCGTTGCTTATTGTAAACATGTCATACATCACAATTCAACTGCATGAAACTGTCCAAATTTATATTTTCTTCTATCTTATAATACATGTCTTTATTCCCTCATTTACATTTTCTATATTTCTGCTCAGTTGCTGAAAAAAATATCGTTCTTTCCATTATTTATTGCAATAGAACATTTTAAAACTTTAATCATTAGGAATTAGAAACAAACATATAATAAAATTAATATAATACATATAAAAATAAAGGAATATGCGAAAAATATCATTGAAGTATAATTTCGTTTCATTTATACGTTTCATTATAAATTTACCTTTTTTTTTCTATCAGCTCTAAAATAAGTCTTTTATTTCGAACTTCTTCCACTGCGAACCATTATTTTAATGATGGTATCGATGAGTAATCCACTATTGATGTCTATATTAAAATTAAATAAGATACCCAATAAGTAAGAAATTATTATTGCTTTTTATAAAGTAATAATATTCAAATAACATTAATCTTACAGAAAAAAAAGTTCAACATATTGCATAACGTAAATTCCGCAATCATAAGCATTGTGTTGCTGAGGTACTTCAGGATAAACACATTTCACGTCAAAATCGCTCATATTTATTGTACTGTTTTTTTTTTTGAGTTTATACTCCCAATATAAATACTGAAGAATTATATTACCAACATTTATAGGAATTATTCCAGGTGCCGAATCAAATACTAATATACAGGGTCTATAATAATGAGTAATAAAAATTAATTTGTTACTGTTGCGTAAGAAAGATTTTATTTTATTGCGATAAATTTAAAATACTTACGTTTTCGTTTCTCTTATTAGTGAGTTGTCATTATTTTCATGCTGTAATTTTAATTTTTTCGGCTTGTCGTGAGATGACATATTTTTCATGAATTGCGTTGGGATAGCAAATGATTGTTAAGAACCAGTGTTTGTTACTATTTCGAAAATTACATGTGCATAGGTTAGAAAAATGGTATTTATTGTTGAACGTTGAATTGAAAGCACTTGTTAGAAAAAATAACTTACGCAAAACGTATGCAAAAAACTTACTTGTGATTCATAGGTATTATAATGTATTGTTTATTGAATAGATCAATCGACTTAGTCCAATTTTTAACTCCACTGTGTCTTTTTTTAGATGAATCCGTACTTCTATTTAGCAATTTCTTATAGAAAAATGTACTAAATAAAACTGTATTGTCTCGTTTCGTAGGTTCAATGATTTCTTCAACAACGTATTTCAAATAAAAGTCGATTATAATATCGTTTAAATATCTTCCGTCCTCTAAACATTTCAAGTGCGCATACTTAATATCTATTCTGCCTTTGCATGGAGGTGGAGGACAAGTCAATAATCTGTAAAGAAGGTAAATATGATTTAAAGAGAAACGAAAATTACACTAATCAATTGCACAGCTTATATCAATAGGATTCTATGATTAATGATGTATGATTTAGTTTTGTAAAAACAGTATATCTTACGTCGTATCCGGAGCGTTGCTGAAGCTAGGGATTGCAATATTTGTTTGTTGATTTTCATGCATGTTCTTTTCATAAGTTTTACTTAGAAATTCAGATTCCTAGGCAATTAGGTGATTATAAATATGCAACAAAGTTGAGGTATGAAATTTAATTTACAAACAATTATTTTACCTGTGCTATAGACTTCTTATCGAATATTTCTGAAGAACATGCTAGACTCTGTATTGATCCGACTATACTGTGTGATCGTTGTGATTTTGACGATATCACACTGATAACATCATTTGACACTCCCTAGAAATAATTCAATATATTCGATTTTTTTAATTGCAAGATAATATTTTTTGTAAATATAATTGTTACCTCTAAGGATACGTTATCAACGCTTAGATTTGATACTGAATTAAAAACATATTCTAATTGATCGAATTCAATATGAGATTGCATTTCGATATTTTCGTCATTTGGTGGATTCTCAGAGTCGTTATTTGTATTATATAAATTTAATTTTTTTCTCATTCTATCCTTCAGATGCGTGATTTTAGGAAAAGAATCGTCAGTAAATGTTTCTTCAATATTGACGTCAGATGGGGGATCTTGTATAACTGCAGTATCAGTATAAATGCAGTTGTCACCAATATTGTTAATAGTGATGAATGTTGGCTGTTGTTGTAACAAAGAAACGTCAGGTGAAGACTCTTCTACAAGTGCTGTTTCATCTACTTCATTACATCTTCTATAAATTAATAAATAAGCATTTCCTTCTCCACTGTTGCCGTTTCCAAAAGAAATTTCAAAATCATGTTTTGATATCTACAACAAATATACATATAAATTATAATTTAAATAAAACAATGAATGAAAAATAGAAAAGGCACAGGCTAATATATCATATGGTATTTTTATCAGAGAGGAAGAAAGAGAAAAATTACGCGTATAACGGTGCTGTCGTTAAAACAAAACCATTCATTCGTATCTAAATCCTGTATATATGTATAATAATGGCCTTGGACGGCTGTTCCGCTATGAATAACAATTGAAAAAAGTTTGTAAAAATTCGAATCTGCTGCATTATTTTTGTCTTCAAAAGGATCGATGATACTATTTAAATTGAGAACCTCTGGAAATGTGACCCTTAAAAAAATATGCTTTATTATTTACAAAAATAAAATGATATTAATTATTTATTGACATAGTACGTACTTATTGTTTAGTTTGATGGTGGAATTTGATTTTACGTCATATTGAAAACGTTTCAAGTGCAATGTAAGTATGAATGGAAGTTTTATAAACTTTAAATCCTGTTTAGCTGAGCATTTTTTATCACATTTCTCACAGAAGTACTCATTGTCTTCGTCTAAGATAACGCATTGTGTAAATGCTTCTAATGCTTCTAATGCTTCTTCCTTCAAAATAAAATGGTACATTATGCAAGAAAGGACGAAAGTAGCACATTTTTCCCGCTGGTGTAAGTAGGGCCAACGCGTTTTCTACATTTCAGTATGTTAATGTATAAAAAAAAAATATTTTCACCACGCAAATTTTACTTTTGCCCCACTAATGGAGTTTATGATGGAAATATTTAACTTCTGTCCCTATTTTCAGGTGGGAAAAGTGGCTTTCAGTCGGGGTGGGTAAAAAAAAATGTGATTTTCGTTGCTTTGCGTTACTTAATTCATTATAACTAATACTAATAAGTACGCAATAGAAATATTACGTACCACTGTGTTGTATGCTCCAATCTTAGACCCATCTGATTGTATTGGCAAGGAAATATCCAAAAAAGGATTTTTCGTGCAATGTTCAGCATTACAGATTAAACATATTACACGATCAAGTATAATCCCTGAAAGATGGAAATATATATAATTTCGCATTGTATACTATAGCAGTTCTTAATACTAAGTTTAGATTGTCGCTCGAGCAAAGTCAGAGTAATAATCTTACGAGTGAAGTATATCTTTCGCATGCATATCTAACGCGTTTTTATACACAGCAGGCGTAAATGTGATTTTTCAAATTAAAAAAGAATGCGCGAATAGAATTTTACGCACGCGTGTCGAAAAAATTATTTTTCCACAGTATTCATTTAACTACTTCAAAAAAGATAATCGAATCGATAAAACAGCCATACTTAAAATGTTTAATAGTCATTGTTACGTTACCTTCATAATACTTAGAAATTAAATCATCTTGTTCCGGTGAGATATTTGTAAGTTCTAGCTTCAACGCATTAAAAAACACTTCAAAAAATTCATGCACATCCTGATTTACATTTGTATCACTAGAATCCCATCCAAAAGCACTGGTTAACTGTACAGTTTCTATAGCATGATCCTTCGATAACTACCAATAATTTAATGTAAAATTTAATCTTATTTTGTAATTTCATTGTTATACAAAGCAGACATTTTTTAAAATTATTTTACCTTCAAATTTATAAAAAGTTGTTTTATTTCATGTAGTAAGTTGGACTTGATTTTAAAATTTTGTAAATCAACGGTTTCTCAACAGTATATGAAATTTCTAAACTCTGGAGTCATGTATAAGATTTGAAGAAGACTGTTTAAATAACAAGTTGCTCCTTGATTTATAAGACCAATATATTCTAAAGCATGTTATAAAATTAAATTTAAAATTAATATTGTCATTGTAAGCAAATAAAAATGCATAGCTTTCAGTAAGTTTGTATTTGTTACTTAAGGTGATGTTCCATCATTTTGAAAATTGAAATTAAACTTGCTTGTGGTCAATTATGCCGCATCACATTCATTCATTCTTGTTGCTATAAGATAGTCGATTATCCGTCAATTATGTCTAATTTATTGAGATAATTTTGTGTGTATGTGTATGTCTGTACATATATGTATATATACACGCGTCGGTAGCACGAGCATAATATATGCGTACGTTATATAGAGAACGTTTTACTAAATCCCGCGCGGACTGCAGTTTGCAACGAAAGTTGATCATCATTCAATAAGAAATATCCCTCTGCACGTTACGGATTATCGTTTACAAACGTTTCCTCAACAACCAAAAAAGGTGATTGTACACGCCACGTAGTTCTTAATATTGTTCATGTTGGTAAACGGCAACACTGCACTGCACAAAGAGCCACAAAGCACAAAAACTATAAAGTACTGATACGAATTAGCTTGATGCTGTAGAACGAAATTCAGAACGATTTGCTAACTTCCTCGGAGACAACGCTTTATTTTGCTACGATGACAAAGAAAACGAATGGAAACACGTGGACAAAACCACTTCATTACAAGTAAGTAAAATATTATATCTTTCAGAAATCGGGATACTGAAGCACTTCATTAGACAATCAATGTTTACACTAAAAGTACATAAATGTTCTTAACCTCGAAAAAAACAAATCAAACCTCGCGAAGGATTTTAATACATCACAATCGTCGTCGTTTACGGCTTTTCGCGAAAAAATTATCACACATTAATTTACCATATAACAGTGCACGTTTAATATCAGTAAAATAGTTGAACGCTTTTCATTTTGACATACCTTGTTGTACAATAAACACAGCACAGCAACGAACTATTATGTAGCACGTGTATTCCACAAAATAGGCGGGACGACTGATAAACAAGCTCCGCGTAGCGTAGCGTACTGTATACATTTTGAAGGGGGGGGGGAGGCGGTTTTCGCAGCAGAGCAACAAAATGACAATGCTGCGAGATTTGGCGCGGGGATTCAATTAATTTAAATTGTCAGCTTTTATGGCGGACCTTTTACAATAAATTATTTAGTTTCAATATCTATGTGTGCTTTTTATCGTAGGACAACATAGTGAGGATATATATGTGTGTGTGTGTGTGTGTGTGTGAGTCAACTAGCAATTCGCAATTTCGATTGCTGAGATCATATTGCGTAGGACAAGGAAAGAAGGATTCAGGCTATTGGAAATTAATTTTCAAACAGTGAAAGAAACCGTACCCGATTCAACGACGCTGGTGAGCCCATTCATAAATTTTATTTAATTGCTTTTATCAATTGTTAGGAATATAAATTTTAAGTCACTAATACAAAAAAATTATATGTATGTTTAATACGATTGGAACGTTCCTTTGTCGAAACAACATTGACTGCGTACTACTTAATAGCGATTTTCGTACTCATATTTTTTCCATTACAACTAATACATAGTATAAATATACGAATTTCTTTTTTAATCAGTATTTAAGAAACTTGTAAGATAAAAGCCGCAGAAAGTCTTAAAAATATTCACCAACCAACTGTGACGAGCCCATTGAACTATAAAAACTACATTTTAATGCTGTATCAAAGTTTTCTCGCGTACGCGTTATTTAATTACTGTTATATAAAAATTGCACTAAAAAAACGTATATTGATAAACTTCGTTTTTTAGATCTACTTTTAAAAATGGAAGAAGAGTCCAAGGACGAGTCAATCGTTGCAAACATTAATAATGATTGGGAGGTACAAACGAAGAAAAAACCGCCAGCAAGATTATTCAGGAAGATCTGGCTCGATGTACCTGGTTTTCAACCTTGGCTCCAGTACGATCCGGCAGCGCCTACAAAAGCGACGTGCGACTTGTGCAAAAGATCATTTTACGCAAGATTTAGCACGATTTTAGATCACGCTTACTCGCAGAATCATTTGAATAAGAGTGGACTACAAGAAGCTCCACCTCCCTCTTCTTTTAAGATTCCTGCTCGAGAAGACAGCAAAGAAGAGAGAAAGAAAGCTGAAGCTGAGTTAAAAGTGCTGGCGATGTGTACGAAATTGAATATTTCGTACCGAAATGTGCCTGCCTTAGTAAAAGATCTAAATAATATCGATCCAAATAGAATTTGGAATGATCTAAAATTAGGAGAGACGAAGGCACGTAATATGATCGTAAATATAATTGGAGAAAGTAGCAGAGATGACTTGGCTGAATTTTTAAAACAGCATTTTTTTTGTATTTGTATCGACGAGTCGACAGATATTAGGAAAGAAAAAGCTTTAACTATTATAGTTAGATATGTAAGTGAAGATGATAACATAAAATCTGAAGTTTGGGATCTAGTCAAAGTATTCGAAGAAGGAAAGGAGGCGAAAGCAACCGCAGGAAGATTATACGAGTGCATAGAAAACTCGTTTGCCAGGTATAATATACCGGTGTCGAATATATACGGATGCTGTTTTGACGGATGTCAAACAATAATAGGGGAAAAAAAGCGGCTTGAAAGCTCGATTGTGTGAGAGCATACCCAACATTTTATGCGTCCAATGCCCGGCACATATGACACATTTATGTGTACAATATGCTGTCAAGGAATTACCCGAAGAAATAATCAATCTGTTCAGCAACTTGCGTTCGATGTTTCGAAGTGCTAACAGGCAACATTATTATCAAAACATGCAGAACGAAATGGGCATAGAACAGCATAAAATTTTGAATTTATCATTGACGCGCTGGCTGTCCCTAGAATCGAATGTATTGAGAGTCCTTGAGCAATATCCCTGTTTGCTGAGGTTTTCGGAAGAGTAATCCGACGATGCCGTTGCAAAGCAGATTTTTACCTGCTTGTCGAAGAAAGAAACAAAATTATACCTTTGTTTATTGCGACAAACTCCGAAACAGTTAAATATTTGCAATACCTTTTTTCAGAGAAGAGGAATAATCATCCACAAAGTTCAGGAAGAGATTACAAAAAGGTATAAAAATATCGTGTCCTGTTTTATTGCTATTCTAAATGAGCAGGAATATTTACGGTACATGGATTTCGAATTGGGAGAAGAAATCAGAGATTACTTTCTTTCTGAACAAAGTGACACTGAAGAGTTTTGTATGAATGTGTATAATTATCTTATATCATTGTCGTACGAAATGAAAGAGCGATTTAAGAACTTTAATAATGCAATTTATGAATCGGCAATGTGTTTGGACCCTGCGAACGCCTTATCAGTCCAATTCCGAAATGAAAATCCGAATATTATTTCGAAATTGCAAAACACATTTACGAAATTGATTAACAATGTGCAGTTAGCTGTTGAAATTGAAGAAGGATGGAATAACCTATTGTCGATAGAAATCCCAAAAGAGTTCCTCGCAGCGGACTCACCCGTCGAAGATTTTTGGATCTATGTGAAAAATTTTACAGCAGATGATGGTAGTATGCTTTGTCAAGCAATGGGCGAGATCGCTTTGTTAATTTTGGCAATGCCGCACCTTAACGCAGATCCAGAAAGGTGTTTTAGCGCCCAAAATATTTTAAAAACAAAAAATAGAAATAAAATGAAGGTCGAAACGGTGGATGGCACTCTACGATCAAAGGAGAAGATATTGTCCACAGAGCAGAATGATTTTATACCGACTGAAAAAATTATTGCTAACCTTAAGACGGCATTATTATAAAAATAAATTTGCAAAAAGTAGAGTGGCGTAAGACAAATGTAAAAATATGATACTTACAATGATAAATTTTATTTCTCTTGTATGGCTGTATCATGTTACATGTCTGTAAAGTCATTAGTTTTAAGTCGACCATATAAATATATATATATATATATATATGTTCTGTGTTAGAAATAAAAAGGGGTTAATTAAACATAGGTAACTAATTAATGCTGCAATTTTTATCAGACAATCTTAAATTTTATTCTGAAAACCGCGTCAATATTGTTCCCGTCGCGGTTCATAGGAAAAAACGGCGGCAGACATAGAGGGCTTCCGCATCAGGCTCAACCTACAGCTGCAGATCGTCAGCGAGCAGTCCAAGAAAATTGGAATAACCCCCCTGCTCGACACGGAGCCGCCACTGCGGATGATATCGCACAGCCTAACATCCACCAAGCTGCTGTTACTATTACCGACATAAACGCTGCGCCGCTTTCACCTCGAGGACAAGCTGATGCACGTATGCGTGAAAAAGCACCGCCCGTCATTGTGCTGCTCGTGGTGCTCCTGCTCACGCGGTAGAAGTAGCACAGGTCAGTGCACCACCACCTCCTCATCGACGAGCTCTAGCCCCGGTGCCTGCAAACGTGGCACCTGCTGTGCCTGTTGCTAGTCCTGTGTCAAAAGAAGCGCAAGACGACGCGCCGCGTTCTCCAGCCCCGGTGCGTGTATACGAGCCGCCCACCGTCCCTTTGCTGGACCTATCGCTGCTCTCGAGGCCGAGGCAGCGCAGCACGATTCGCCGCGTTCTCCTCGCCGCCGAGCTCCAGCCCAGCTGGTTGCATACGGGCCGCCCGCCATCCTTTTTGCTGCACCTGTAATCGCTGCTCTCGTGACCGAGGCAGCGCAGCACGATTCGCCGCGTTCTTTTCGCCGCCGATCTCCAGCCAAGGTGCGTTTATACGAGCCGCTTGCCGTCCTTTTTGCTGGACCCATCGCTGCTCTTGTTGCCGAAGTAACGCAGCACGATTCGCCGCGTTCTCCTCGCCGATGAGCTCCAGCCCAGGTGGGTGCATACGAGACGCACCCGGGCCGGAGCTAATGCAAATATAGTGGCAATTTGAAGATATATGATTAAATATTCGATTAATAGTAAAGCCTTAATACGTACCATCGTGATAGGGATCGAAAAAAGAAAATTTACCTCGAGTGAATTTTAATGGTCTGGACCACTAAACCACGAACTATCATATGTTCATAGCTCAAACGCAACGTATCAGTAGATTCGCCTGATGAGCTCCATATGTTTTGACGCTTGAGTTTTAATAATTAATAAAAACGATTTTAATGTGTACAATATAACGATTACCTACGAAAATAAAGTAAACGGCGGCATTTCAGTAGCTGTGGAAAGTTTCATACTCAAACATTCGTTTTTATAAATTGTTGCACAAATCTTTATAAATTATTTTGCAAATCTGATAACAGATTCGCTATCAGAGACCCCGAATACCCCTAATACTATACTATTCATTCGTTAAAGATCGAATTTTACAATAATTTGCATAAACAAAATTGTTTAAACGAATTATATTGCAAATCTGATAACAGATTCGTTATCAGCGACCCCGAAAACCCCTAGTACTATCTATTCATTCGTTACAGATTGAATTTTACAATAATTTGCATAAACAAAATTGTTTAAACGAATTATTTATTAATCGTTATCCGCTTCTCTCTCTCTCTCTCCTCTCTACGCCATACTCGCGCGCGTCCGCCAAAGCCGCCGTCTACCTGTGGCTCGCGCATACCTGCTGTTTCCCTTTTATTGCCCTAGCGCCGACTCTGATCCTTTCTGCGCTGGAAAGAGAGAGATTGTTCGACGTATATAATTTATATGGTGGCCCTGAAAAGGGCCGATTGTTTTTTGAAATATATATTATTGTAATTAGCGTTTCAGCTTGCTGTAGCCGTCTTTTTCGGGGCACGAAAAGGTGTTTGTGGAAAAGGATTTTTGATTCTGTGACGAGAAGGAGGAGGATTTTTTAAACAGATTATTATTATAACCGCTTTTCTCTGGATACGAGAAAGTGTTGGTTGAGAATGACGACTGATTGTTCTGCTTTCTTGGCTCCTTGCATTTCAAGACAGGCTGTCTCTCCTCCCTTTTTTCTGCTCTTTGCTCTGCTCCTGTCCCATGGTCGAGTTGCTGCTTTGCCGGTCGCTTGACGAACGATTCGCATCGAAATGAACGCGTGCATATATAACTCTACTACTCGGTGCCGCAAAGCTTACTCTAAATTTCGGCTTTGGAGATCGTTGATGGGAGTGGGGGGGGGGGGGGATTGCACCCATAAAAAGAGAAATTCTGGCACAATATTTATTTACTAAAAAACGCGTACGAGTCGAATGACTCAGCTTACAAGGTAATGAAATAATAAAATGACACACGAGCGCGCGCACATACACACACAAACATACTTACACAGCCGCACACACACACACAAAATTTCTACGCTATAAATTATAAACAAGCGATACACCTACACTTGCGAGTGGCGCGGTGTTGGCGCAGTTGACGTGTGGGCCCTCCTCGCAGTAAACCAGGCACCAACTCTTTCGGCGGAGTAGGCATCCGATGAAAGTTGTAAGGTACGCTGCGGTTGCCGCGTGCTGTCGGTGGCGTACCTTGGACGCTGTTGTCGTCACTGTCGTTGTCGTCGCCTGCTGCTGATAATGGTGGAGGCGAAGGCGATCTCGGCGAATCCATATCCAGGATGCACGGGCAGGGCTGTCCGTTGCACTTCCAGCAGGGAAAGAGAAGGTACCTCCAGCACTGTTGCCACACGTCGTGCTCCGAACTGTTGGTGATGCACACTGTGCACCTCATGTTGATCGGCACAAACTGTAGCGCCAGAGAAGCCTTTCGCTCGGCTTCTTGCTGTTTTTGCTGCAACAGCGCTGACATGCCCAGCATTCTCTGCTGGTAGCGCTCGAGCTGGCCGTTCTCCATTGCACGTTGTTTAGCTTCGATACTTGCGAGAAGTGCATCGCGTTGGGCTGCTAATTTTTTCAATTCTGCCATGATGGTGGCCACGTGTGTGCTCTCTGTAGGGACTCAGAGCGGACTGATCGGTGCAAGCCGTATCCTAAACGTAAGCCATTGGCAAAAATTTCTGCACGTAGGTAGAGGGGGACCGCACCTCTCCACTCTTTGCCTTTTAACGACGTTCGTTGTCTTAAGAATGCGAGACCGTTGGTAACGCTATACTCGGACTGGATTATTTGTATACACTTGAGCTCCAGCGTCGTGGGCTTATCAGAAAAAATCGGAGACGGGTGAGAGCGAAAGAAAGGTTTTCAATGTCTCGCGAATCAGCTCCAGGAAGTATCGTGTGATCATGGACTCGGGCTTTGTTTTATTATCGCCAACGGATTAGTTTTCAAAACTAAGCAGAGAACGAATCATCGGATCTCCGGTAGACACTTGAGAACGAGTGTAAACTGTTTATACAGAGATTACAGGTGTCCGGTAAGAGAGATTAAAAAGGGTCAGCCGTAGAGTCATAAAAAACTGTTTGGTCAGTGTCACCGGATCTAGCGGTGGCGACGGCCCATTCTCTGAGACGTCCGCTATCCGCCTAAGGTACAACGGTCGTGCGGAAGAATGAAGGCTCACTTCCTTGCAGTTGACGACGATAATGTCAGCAGCAGCAGCAGCAGCAGCGAGGAAGAGGGCCCATCATCGCCGGAAATATCATCGGACTCTTCAACAGCGCTGAGCCCTACATTGTCGATGCTGCAGGAGGTCTGGTTCTACGATGCGGGTCACCCGATCATCGATGACAGCACAGCGAGCGGCATATCGCAGGTAGGCGGCGGCGGTGACGGCGGCGATACCTCGAGCAAAGAGGCACCGTCTCCGAACAACAGTATTGTAAGCGTTTCTGCTGCAGCTTCTGATTCGGATCAGGATGAGGAGGAGGAGGAGGAAGCTCGTGACGATGAGCGTTACCGTCGCTTCGAAATTATCGCGAATACGGTGCATCGCGTACGGAAATTCCGTACAGACGCTCGCCGTCTGACGCTACGGATTAAAACACCGCCGCGTGGGACCAACATGCTCAGCTGGGTTGAGTTAGCAATACGTGACATTTACGAGTATTTGCTAACTCTAATCAAAAGCGGAAGCGATCGCGTCGGTGTTTCAATCTCTAGCGAATATTTCGCAAACGGGGCAGGCGGGCTCTCGTACCGTCTCGCGAGCGCGCTGACTGGCGATGATTTATGGTCTGTGGTGTCTGGACTCGTTCAGAGCAACGCAAATTTTCGAGCCGACGAGTCATTTACCGTTTGTTTCACCGTCGTAGAGATGCTTGTAGGTGCAGGTGGCTCTCGACGGAAAAACTTGACCGTCGACAGCGTTTCTCAACGGTCCATCATTCAGATCGGCAATCGTGATAATCTCTGTCTGCCGAGAGCGCTCGTTGTAGGCGAGGCGAAAATCGCGCTTCAGACGAACGATACCCCGGCGATGCGAGCCGAGTGGAACGTCATCCGCGACGGTCGTAGGCAACTACAGCATGAGCGAGCTGTAAAATTGTGCCAGGATGCCGGTGTTCTCGTACCTCGCAAAGGTTGCGGTGTACGAGAGCTTCGTCAATTGCAGCATTATTTTACTGCTCGTGGTACAGCTTTAGTTGCTTACGAGAAAGACTCGATGGGCCGCGGTGAAGCACCATTTTTTGACGGACGCTGCGATACCTGCACACCGTAATATTTTAGCTCTACTCCGAGCTTCATTACGACGTGATCGTCAATTTTTGGAGCTGCGAAGGCAAAATTTTTCTGTACTTTTTGCAATTGCGGCTACAGTAATATCGAGGATCACAACTGTAGGCAGCTGTGTTCGCGCTGCTTCGTCTCGCCACCCTGTAGCGAAAACGAAGCTTTGCAAAAATGCGCATCGTGCAATCGCAGTTTTTTCGGCGATGTATGTTTTCGCAACCATTCGGTTGCGGGATCATACCAAGCGATGCACAAGCGATTGTGCGATGTGCTGCAGATTTGTCTTACCTGCTGCAAAAGCGTGAACCGGCAGCGCGGTAAGCACGAGTGCGGCAAAAATTGGGGTCAACATTGCAGGTCGACACACGGTTATAATCAACACTGTTTTATACAGCCGAAAAAAATTATGCTTCAGCGAAAAAATATCTTTATGTTTTCTACGATCTGGAAACGAAGCAAGAAGCATCGTATTGAGGCGATGAAAGCATAAAGATGCACGTCCCGAATGTCTGCGTTGCACAGCAAGTCTGCACGGAGTGCATAAGTTCCGACGACATTTCAGAATGGTGTCCCTCGTGCGGACGAGGTGTGCGTGAGCATGTATTTACCGAAGATCCCGTTGGTCAGCTGCTACAGCTTGTAGTACGCGACAAAACAGACTTTGAAAATATAATATGCATCGAGCACAATGCACGAGGGTACGATGCGCAATTCGTTTTACGACGGCTTGTCGAACGTAAAATAAATTGCGCGCCAAGCATCATACTGAATGGTCAGAAAATACTGTGCATCCGGTATGGACGCACAAAGTTCATCGATAGTCTCAGCTATTTTCAAACGAAGTTGGTCGCGTAGCCTGCTACATTTGGTTTAGGTGAGACTACGAAAAGAGGCTGTTTTCCGCACCTTTTTAACACCTCGGCTAACGCCGAATACCGTGGCGCCATACCGGATGTGCACTATTATTCGCCCGACACTATGTCGTCGAGCGAGCGCGAGCAGTTCTTGCTGTGACACAGCAAGGAAATCGTCGACTACTGTCGCATGGATGTGACGATTCTGCGTCGCGCGTGTGTGGCTTTCAGAAAAATTTTTCTCGAGGTCAGAGACACGGACCCGTTTGTAGTGGCTACTACAATCGCGTCCGCGTGCTCTCATCTCTATAGAAAAAATTTCTTAAAGCCACAGACTATAGAAATAGTCCCCAGGGGTGGGTACCGGCGCGCCGACAAGCACTCCCAAAAAGTCGTCGAGTTGCAGTGCGAGCGAGAGATCGGTCGCGAAATCGTGCATGCAGGCAGAGCGCGCGAATATCGGCTTCCCGAGGGATTTTTGGTCGACGGATTCTTACCATTTACCAATCCAGCAGAAAATCCCATTGTTTTTGAATACCAGGGCTGCTATACGCATGGCTGCCCTGAATGTTTAAAAAACAATCGCAACAAGCCGAATGCCTGGGATCGTACGTTCGACGCGTTGCTCGAGAGTACACGCGCTAAAATCGCGCAGATCCAACAGCTCGGTTACGAGTCAAGCGTGAAAACCCCGAAATCGCCAAGTACGTGTCGGAGCATCCGCTTATCAGCAAAATAATGCTTAATCCTCGTGACGCGTTCTTCGGCGGACGGACCGAAAATTTCGTCGCAGTTTACGATGCTAAGCCAGGCGAGCGTATTCTGTATACAGATATATGCTCGCTGTATCCTTACGTTTGTAAACGAGGCAGATTTCCGCTCGGTCATCCAAAGGTTTACGTCGGCGAGGAATCTGATGAGCTGACGGGTGGCAATCTCAACAATTTTTCGGCCATAGATGGGCTGGTAAAATGTAAGGTTTTACCGCCGAGAAAATTGTATCAGCATTTTTTGCCGATAAAAATGCACGGCAAGCTTCTCTTCGCACTGTGTCGTACATGCTGCGAAGAGATGCGGCAGAGCGATTGTTGCCACTCGGATGCAAGTCAGCGAGAGTTCAGCGGAACCTGGGTGGCGGATGAGCTGCGAAAAGCCATCGAACTCGGCTATACTATAACTGAAATATTCGTCATATGGCAGTATAGTATGACCGAGTACGATCCGCTCACAGGTGAAGGAGGACTTTTCGCTGGCTAGATCTACACTTTCTTGCGATTAAAGCAGGAAGCATCGGGGTTGCCAACTTAGTGCGTTGACGCGGAATCGAAAGCGCGTTACGTTCGCGTGTATCATGAAAATGAGGGTATATTGCTTGATCTGGAAAAAATCGCGAAAAACCCTGGCCTGCGCACTGTTGCGAAGCTCTGTCTGAACTCGTTCTGGGGTATGTTCGGACAGCGCGATAATTTAAAACAGACGGTGATCGTCACGGAGCGCGAAGACCTCCTTAAACTTTTAACGACCGAGGATAAAGAGGTCTTGAGTCTCCTGCTGGTCAACGAGGAGGTGGTGTACGCGAGCTGGCAGTACATCGACGATGCTATAGAGTCTACTCCATATACGAACGTAGTTAAGCAGCCTACACGACAACTCTGGCCCGCTTGAAACTATTTTCGTATTTGTAGAAGCTCGGCAAGCGAACGCTGTACTGCGACCCTGATTCGTGCATATTTGTGCGCAATGAAAACGCACAAGAATACAGGCCCCCTTTAGGCTCATTGATCGGCGATATGACCAACGAGCTCGACGAAGGGACTTATATTACGAGCTTCCTTTCGGGTGGTCCAAAATTTTACGGCTACAGAACCGTGAATTCGAGAACTGGCGAGGTATCCGAAAAATGTAAAGTCAAGGGTATCTCGCTAAATTTCTCGAATTCTTTGAGAATAAATTATCCTAGCATTAAGAGTATGATTGAAAATTATTTTAAGCCTGATGAAGAGAATGAATGCATTAATCTTAAGTTTAATTCTATCAAAAGATTGCCAGATCACACTGTCGTCACGCTAGAAGAGGTCAAATCGTGTAGCATAGTTCTAAAAAAGCGTAAGTATGTTACTCCCGGGTTATCGCTCCCGTACGGTTACAAAAGTTAAGTATAGTATGTAAGTTGTTTGTGAATAAATAAAAGTAAATTTAAGAATCTCGTTTTTGTATTAGTTTTAAGTAATATAAATTGTTCTGCGTTATGTTTAATATATTTATAATAAAAATAAAAGTATTTTAAACTTTTTCTTGTAATTTTAACATCCTTCTCGCTCCTTTATCCACTCATCATCGCACGCTTATAGGCGAGCCCTAAGGTGCACGCGTATAGACGGCTCGTCCGCGGATGATACTCGTAGCCGCTAATATACGCTTATAAGCGGCCCGCGTGAGTATACGCGTATACGAGGCCCGCGAGAGTACAGGCGTATACGCGGCCCGCGCCCGCCGCCGCCGCCGCCCTTCGCGGTAGAGGAATAATATTAATAAAAAGCGCTTTTCGGGAAGAGAGCGCTTTAGTCGAAAAGATGGATACGCGTTGGAAGCATCCTTTTACGGCGTGCATAGCAGGACCGACAGGAGCTGGAAAAAGCTGGTTTCTGAAAAAATTTTTCGAGCATCTGTCGGAGATGTGCGATGCTCGCTTCGACAGAGTTCTGCTCTACTATACCGAGTGGCAAGAGACGTACCGCAGTGAATTCAAAGTTGGCGAGAGTGCTACTATACCTATCGAGTTTCGAGAGGGACTTCCGCAGCGAAGCGATTATTCCGTGGATACGGGAAAGAAAAAATTACTGATTCTCGACGACTTGATGCGAGAATCATCGAACGATATAGTTCTGGATTTGTTCTCGCGTTCGTCTCATCATTTGAATTTGTCGGTCTTTCTGGTGACGCAGAATATTTTTCACCAGGGAAAGTCTCAGCGCGACATAAGTTTAAATTCAAAGTATCTTGTTATATTTAAAAATCCTCGCGACAGAGCTCAGATTCGGCATCTCGCGCGACAAATTTATCCGGGAGATCCGAGCCTCTGCAGGAGGCTTACATAAACGCTACGCGCGGACCTCACTCGTATCTTTTTCTCGATCTAACTCAAGCAGCCGTGGACGAGTATAGGGTTCGCACGTGTATATTCCCAAGCGACGATATTCAGTACGCCTACGTGCCGAAATTCGGTAAAAAGTAAAAATACAAAATAGGTGGGCAGAGCTCTCGGCATAGACAGTAGGCGAGAAGCTATGGCGCCAACAACATCGAAGAAGAAACAGGCTGGCTGTTGTATACCCGTGGCTGCGCTCGACACTAAGCATTTCAACAGAAAACGAGTAGCTCTACTGAACGCTCTTTGTCACACGGACGGCCAACAACGTACGGACAAGAGACTCATGCGTTGCATATGCGAATGCGCTTTGAATATCTTGCAAGGTGTGATTAAAATCAAAGACTCGCATAAACGACGAATCAAAAAGCACAAAAACGTTCTGAGAAAATTGACGATTTGCAATAATAAGAAATCTGTCAGCGATTGGCAGAAAAAGAAACGAGTTCTCGTACAGCACGGTGGTGCTTTTTTGCCGCTTCTACTCGCACCTATTATCGGGGCTCTTGTCTCGAACGAGCAGCGGAAGACTAAAATGGATCCTACGAGAAAAATGATTATCGTGCCGGAAGATATGTTTTCGCGCATGCAAAACGTTCAGCCAGCAGCAGCACCGCCAGTAGTAAACGAATCGTGTGAAAACTGTTCAAACGTGAGGCGACAATCTATCGAGACTCGATTCCGAGATGCACACAATTCTACATTCCAATAAATTTACAGATGAGCGTGAAAAATGTCAAAACTATTTACAAGTACTGCGGCGATATCTGTTTTTCAAAGATTCCGAACGTCACGCTGAACACGATTTCGAGCGCGACGTCGACGAAATAGAGGCCACATCGGCACCAATGACTGAAGAAATAATACTCGACAGCGTGCCCAAGAGTTACGCTCAAAAAACGCGACTTCTGCTGAAACACTGGAAAACCGTTGCCGGCGATCGTCTCAAGTGGGATAGCACTGGCAGAGTCAGTATAGACGGCCGGCCCACACAAGATTCCAACATTATAGAACTGATTAGCGACGTTGTCGCACGCAGGAAAAAAAACACTGGATCAGTCGGAAGTGCCCATCGGCCGTTTACCTTTCGCCAAATTCGTCAAGACAGTCGACACGCCGATAAAGCTGATTGGAAACCCGGAAATAGTTAAAATTGGTAAAAATTTGACAGAGCCGAATAATACAGCGAAACGACGACTGCCTAGTAAAGAGAGTATCGACGCGTTGATGGAAGTACACAACTCTAGCAGCACTAGCAGCAGCAGCGAATCACCGGCATCGCCTGCTTTGACGAGAAATCGAGCAAAGAACAAGTGGCTACGTCTCGCAAACTTTTAAGCATGGCGTCGTCGTCGTCGTACGAGCAGCAATACTACGATGTCTCGCACGAGGCTGGTTATGCGGGTGCGCGCAATCTCGTACGTGTAAATCGAAAAGGCAAATTATTTAGCGCGGCTGACACGCGGGAGAAAGAACGTATATACGAGTGGCTTAGTAATCAAGACGCCTATACTCTTCACAGACCCGTTAAGCGTAAATTTCCGCGATTAAGTTACAACGTCAGCAACATTGATGACGTATGGGAGTGCGATTTGCTTCAATTAACCACGATCAAAGAGCACAACGACGGATACTGTTACCTACTCGTAGTGGTGGACGTATTGAGTAAACACGCGTGGCTGGAGCCTCTACGCGATAAAACTACAGCCAACGTCACCGCAGCCTTCGGACGAATACTCGAACGCAGCAACGGTCGCGTCCCGATACTCTTACAATCCGACAAGGGTAAGGAGTTTGTAGGCTCGACGTTTCAGGAATTTTTTAAAAAACGCGACATCAAATTCTGTACAGCTCGAAACCCCGATATCAAAGCGGCTGTGGTGGAAAGACTAAACCGTACTATACGCGAACGAATGTGGCGATACTTTTCTCACAATAACACGCAACGTTTCATCGACGTTGTGCAGAAAATCATCGAGGCTTACAATCATACGCAACACAGCGGTACAAAGATGCGCCCCTGTGACGTGAGCATCTACAATACTGCGAAAGCGCGCACAAATTTAGCGAAAAAAGCTCGTCTGCAATCGACTTCCAAGAATCGCCAAAAAGATGGCGTCAGGTATAATCAATAAATACAAGCCCAGATCTTACGTACGCATTAGTCGCACGAAAAATGCTTTCGAGAAGGGATACGAAAAAAACTTTAGCGAGCAAGTTTTCAAGATTAAGCGCATATCCAACAGACAGCAGTTACCAACGTTTATACTGGAAGATTTGAACGGCGAGGAGATTGACGGCTTTTTCTAACTCGAGGAGCTCGCTCACGTTGGCACGAAACGCATGTCGGACGCTGCTGGTCGGATCAAAGCCTCTGAAATACAAAAAATTTAAAAATGGACCAGAACTACCTAGTTCTGCCTAGCAACAGCAGTATGACGTACTACAACGAAAACGCCACCAGCTGCTTTACAACGCAGCTCTCGCGCGAGCTCAGACTCAGCGGGAATTGGTCCGTGGCGCTCGTCGAAATTCACGTGCCGAGTATTGTCACGCACATTCAAGAATCGGACGCCTTTTACATGTTTAAACAGTCGGAAAAGGCAAAGCACGAAACGCATTTTTTTCCGCACGGCATTTACGACAAGATCGAGCAACTAGCCAACGAAATAAATAAATCAGCCATCTTTCACGATCACCTGCGTCTCGAAGTTGCACCCTGTCAAAAGGCCCCTACTACATGCTACAGCGCAAGTGTGCCTGCGTTGATCAGCATCAGACAACGTTTAACGAAAAAATTTGCCGTATTTTCGGTTTCGAAGATTCCGAGACACGGCGAAAAAACGGCACCTTTGTCACATCGTCAATGGGAAGTGTAGTCGTGCTAGGAAACAAACCAGCATCGCTTTCCCGAGCTATTCCCGATCAGCTCTACGTGTACGCGGATGTATGCGAGCCACACACTGTAGGCGACACTCAAGCTGCTCTACTGGGTATAGTTTCCGTGGATAGTGCAAAGTACAAATTCGGCAGTAATATCGTCAGACATTTTGCACCTGCTCATTATATTCCACTTTTACATCACAGTTTTCGCTCGATTTTCATAGATATAAGGGATCAGCACGGAGTGCGAATACCATTCGAATATGGAACGCTGACGGTTACGCATCACTTTAAACGTAATCGCTAGAGAAAGAGAGAGAGAGAGAGAGAGAGAGAGAGAGAGAGAGAGAGAGAGATCAACGCTATGTCACGATGAGTCACTCGCCTCCGCGGGCTCGTGTAAAAACACGTGCATGATCTGAGTCGACCGAGCCGTGCCTTCTGCACGCCCGACGTTAATTTACAATAAACAGGGCCCTTCTGGCCCTGGTTATAACACGGCAGAAAAGTATTAACCGAGTGTTATAATATATTATATATATATATATAACACTATGTCACGATGAGTCACTACATACGCTACTACGACGAGCAGCGCGGACGAGGTGTAGGTGCGTGGCTCGGAGGTTTATGTCGCAAAATTCTTCCGTACATCGCTTCCGGTGCCAGAGCTGTGGGCAAAGAGGCTGTGCGCACAGGCATCAACGTGTTGGACGACGTTGCAAACAACGGCTCGAATTTCAAGGAGGCGTTCAAATATCGTACTAAAGAGTCTGGAAACAAATTGAAGAGAAAAGCTGGTGAAAAGATAGCAGAAATGATGAAAGGCTCTGGTTATAAATCACGCGCAGTGCATCGAAGGCGTCAGTTGAGAAAGACACGTACATCGAGTACAATCGGCTCTAGCAAAAAACGCAAGCAACATACGGCAGGACGGATGAAGAGAGTCACGAGAAAAAAGAAGAGTTTGAGAAGTGTTACGGATATTTTTGGTCCTAGGCGTATTTAGTTTGGGGTAAAAATGGCATTTTTACATTCTCACTCGACGGAATGCATGTCCATCGAGCTTGATCTTTTCACGCTTCCAGCCACCCAAAAGTCCATTGAAAGCAGCAGCTTTCTGCATTATAAGCCTGTGTCGTCTCTTAGCGACGATGTCGACGCACCATTGGAATTTGTCGTGCCGGCAGGTAGCGAGCATTACTTTGATCTGGCTCACACTATGCTTCATGTTCAAGCTAAAATCGTACCCACTGACGAGGCTACCGCTACGACCGAAGACCTTAAAGTCGGACCGATCAACAATTTCATGCATTCAATGTTAAGATTGACGTTTTTTTCAATCAGAAAATTGTTTCGCCGCCTAATAACGCTTATCCTTACAGAGCGTACATAGAGACGCTTCTCAACTACGCTCCGGCTGCTAAAGAGTCACATCTTACAGCGAGTCCGTGGTACGACGACACGAGCGGCGGTTCCGATTCGCCTGCTAATGCGATGAGCACTGCCACAGCACCTATGATCGCGAACAAAGGGCTGGAAAATCGCAAATATTTTACACAGAATCGACGATACTTTGACATGATTGGACATCTACATCACGACCTCTTTAATCAGGATAGAATGCTGATTAATTGCGTAGAAATGCGCGTACGTCTAGTGAGGAGTAAGGGTGCTTTTTGTCTGATGGACGCGACAACCGATGGAAAATTCAAACTCAGCATCAAAGAAACTACACTCATAGTTCGCAGAGTAAAAATCAGTCCTGGAGTTTTACTGGCTCATGCGCAAGCATTATCGAAAACCACGGCTAAATATCCCATAACAAGAGTCGAAGTTAAGTCGTTTACTCTTCACTCGAGAATATTGGACGATTTTATCGACAACGTTATACACGGTCAGCTGCCGAAGAGAATAATCTTGGGCATTGTGGAAAACAAAGCATTCAACGGAAACCGCGCGTTAAACCCTTTTGATTTATTAACACTTCTCGGGTAGCATACGCATAGAAGTGAGATTTGAGACGGCTCTTCTCACTGCTATCAACTGTATCGTTTACGCAGAGTACGACAACGTTCTGGAAATCGACTCTAGTCGCCAAATCGTAACGGATTTTAGCGCTTGATGCGCACGCACACTCGATTACAGCGCCTTAAAAAAAAATTTTTTTTTTGATTCGCGCTTCATAAGGCGAGCCCGTTGACAGTCTGCAGTTAGTCTCCCTCTCGAAACAGCCAGCACCTAACGTACTCAAGCAGCAACAGCATCATCGTCATCATGATGGACTACGTGATCGATATTCAAGGCTTTCGGGATATAAATAAAAAATTTACTCCCAAAGAAGTCGGAGTTTTATCTCTCCAGAGCCGTATAGTTGGTCATTGGATCATTCGCGCGCCATGCAGTTTTACCGAATTACCCGCGGATATGCAGCAGAAGAATAATTACTGCACTCTCGGTATACACGGTTTAGACTGGCACGACGGAGATATCTCCTTCAAGAATCTGCGTCGTAATCTGTGCAACTTGGTGAAAGACGCGCGCCGTATATACGTGCGTGGCCAGGCAAAAGCCAAGTTTTTGGAAAAAGTAGTGACTTGAAGAATCATCAATTTAGAAGATTTTAGTGCGCCTTCGTTTGACGAACTCTCTATGCAATTCCCTAACGTCTTGCTGTGCACCAGCCACGGTATCAAGAAATTCATCATATCAAACTGCAAGCGTGCAACCATAGGCCTGGAGTATTACGGCGGTTACTACAGAGCAGTGTTAAAAATTTGTGCCAATGGATCGGCAGCCAAGTATGTGACACTCGACACACACACACAGCTGGGAAGTGATCAACGATCAGATGGAGGCTACGGATGCATATCTGAATCACTCCTTCACGTTCTACCAGGATTTTGGAAATCCTAGCAAGATCCTCCTTCCAAATCACGATGTCACATTCACAAACAGCTTCGGAGCAAGGGCGATCGGCATCGACGAGAGGCCAACACCAACATCAGCACCTACAGCAGAAATGACAACCCACAACGGTCAGCAGTTCATCAGCAGTGTCGGCGGCGGCGGCGGCCATGACGAGGAAACACAACAGCATCCACCTGCACAGCCTGCGTGCAAGAAGCAGAAAAAGTACGAGAGTCCGCCTAGTGTAATTATGCATCAACAAACGTTCGCTGGCTTAAGACAGGTAAAAGAGTAAATCGATTTGCGTTTTAAACAGCTCGAGGAGCTTTCGGGATTAGTTAATCGCGGCGTGGACTCAATTTTAGATTATATAAAAGACGCTTTGAAAAGAGAAGAGGCTGAACTGTGTCGTGAAATTCTGAAAAATTTTAACTCGTTCAAACAATATTACGCCCTTCATAAATATAAAATCGACGAAATTGTTAAGACAAACTTAAATTTCGCCACTGTAAGCGTCGACGTTTTAGATGTAGTTTTAACAGAAATCTATGCGTTTTGCTTAGCCAGAATCGCAAAAGATGTGTACGACGTTATGTTTCCGCTATAACTTTTTTTATTCATCTCCTATCGTTAGTTTCTAAGCTGTAAATATGCTTCATTGTTCTACGCACACACACACGCGCATAAATATATCATGTATTCAATTTTAACTGTTTTACTAAATAAATATAAGAGTGTATCAAACAAAAATTTCTCTATTTTAATGTGTACAAATCCCATCAATAAACCCCAAAGCTGAAATTTAGAGTAGGCTTTGCGGCACCGTGTAGTAGGAAATCATACAGGTTATATATTATTACAGCGCAGAAAGGATCAAAGCCGGCGCTAGGGCAATAAACGCCAAACAGCAGGTATACGCGAGCGACAGGTAGACGGCGGCTTTGGCGGACGCGCGCGAGTATGGCGTAGAGAGGGGAGAGAGAGAGAGAGAGAGAGAGAGAGAGAGAGAGAGAGAGAGAGAGGCGGGTCCGGTACAGCAACGCCAGAGCTCACGGGCTACTATAGTGTAAAAGGAGAGGGGGGCTACAGGCTGGTATAGCGAGAGTCGCGCACGTGCGTTCGAGCTCGGGACCGGTATGGAGTAGACAGCGAAAGAGAGAGTGAGAGAGAGAGTCGCGCTCGGGTCTGCTTGAGTAAAAGGGGGAGGGCTGGCATCGTATGCGTGATATAGCTTTTCTTTAAAAATTATTTATAATTATTTATAAATAAATAAACAAAAGTCACCCATCGATGACAGACTGTTTATGACAGTAGCGTTCGTAAATCATGTTTATTAACCTTATCAACTACTGTTGATATAAACATGGGCTTCTGTTTACATAAACAACTGGCGCCAGCCACGGGACTGGTGACGTCACTCTAGGCCACGCCCAGTCTCTCCATACCAGCGTATATACTACTGTTATTAACTGCAAAACAATGTAAAAATATAATAAAAATGTAAAAAGTGTATGATTGTGTACAAAACCGTAAAGCATAGTCTAAATACAAACAATCTTTTATAGTGATTAACTATTTTTATTAGAATTTTATAACAATTTACAGTGTACAACTTTATAACATTAAATAAACGTTTTATCAAATTAATAAAATCCAAAAAGTGTGGACATTCGATCGTTTATTTATCGTTTTGTCCAATATTTCTTAAACTTTCATTCCAGCGTTTCAAAGTGTGGTATTAAAAGTTTTAAAAATGTTTTTAGAACCGTTTCATGTTAGGGCTACATTAAAACATTCACTAAACATATTAATTATTTATTTTATCATTATTATTGCCAATAAGATATTATGTTTGCAGTATACTTAATACTATCAAAATTTGGTAACATTTTGATATATGACATATAGTAAAGTTAGTTTACTTTACTTAATTTTTTTTTCAAGCGATAAATAGCATTATCATTTTTGTTAAAAAAACGAATACAAGTTAAAAGATAATTTCATAGCACCTGCACGTTCGGTCTCGCTTCGCTTGCGGTAAACGTATTTTTCTAATCATAATTTTTATAATAAAAAATATAAAAATATTTATATTAATATGTTTTAATATGTTTTACACTGCAGCAGTTTTTAAGCGAATATATCTATTGAGACATAAATAAAAAATTATTTCTACAGTTTTTTACATTATAATATTAAATTAAATAATTACTTTACAATTTGGCATAAAAAATCATACAGTTTTACAAAAAACAAGACATTATTGTAATAATTATTTTAAGGTCGTTAGGTCCCCTTAAGGTTAGGGAACGCATAGCAAGAGTGCAAGAAAAATATGCAGATTTAGGGAAATTAAAATGTTTATAACTTTTGTATACGCTTTAAAAATTTTTTTAATGATAAAAATCTCTCTTTTTTATGAAATCAAGGTTAATTTTTAAAAGTTATATACACTTTGATATTTAATTATATATTATTTTAAATTAATTCTACTAAATATTTTTAATATTCTGGTGTTACATGCAGTGTATTCAAGTTATATATCTTATTTTTGGCACAGTAACTTGTAAAATTGTATGGAAACAGACTATGATGACAGCTTTTACTTAACTAATGTTGATATATCTCTCGCATCACACTCTATGGCTCGAGCGTGCAATTTTGCATACAGGTGTCCGATATGAAAATCAAAATTATATCAGTTAAGATAAAAACCAATTGATATATTGTTCGAACATGTCAAAACAAATTTACATATAAAATTTCAGCTCTCTTGATATAATCGTTTTTAAATGAGAGCCAAAAGAAAATTGTAAAACAAGTAATCACTAAAACTCTTATTTTGAAATTTCAAACAATTATTTGAATTTGATAAAATTAATTAATTTCGATGATGTAGATAAAGACATATCTGATGCTACTTTACGTAAATTTCGAAACCACTTGTGGTATTTCTCACCAGAACTCAGTGTTATTTCTCTCTTTAACAATAATGTTGAAATCACCGTTAAAAGGAAAATTGTAGAATCACTGCAAAGCCATCCGTCGGATGATAAAGATCAAAATGTAAAAAATATTGACACGTCTGAGCAGGGCATGAGGGCACTAAACGACAAAACCCTCGATTATTTTACAAATAGTCATAGTTTGAACTATTTTACAAGGTTCAATTTGAATACAGAGTTTTTGAAATATGAATGTAGGTTATGGGAGAATAATCCTTCATACATAGCGCGTCGAGAAAAAATAAAACACCTCATAGTAGTGAACGATTGTGCCGAAAGAGCAGTTCATTTGGCTAAAGAGTATGTGAATTCCCGTTCTCAAGATGAAGAACAAAAAAAGTATCTTCTTCAGTTTGTTGACAAAAGCCGAAAAAACTTATTCACTTAGTGTATCTTTAATTTTAACTCTTTGTTGTCTGTTGGATAAGTAGTTTGATATTAGTTTACAGGCGCAACCTCTTATTCCAAATTGATATAGTTTTTGTAGCAGTATGTTATGATTGACTGTGTCGAAGGCTTAAGCAAGATCTAGGAAAGTTATAGCAATTGGCTTGCTTCTATCTAAATTTTTAAATAAGGTATTAGTAATATTTTGTGAAGTGTCTTTGGTTCCCTTGTTTGTAACAAATCCATACTGATTTTGTGAGATGATATTGCAAGACTCCATAAAATCATAAAGTCGGTCATAAATGATTTTTTCGAAGATTTTTGCTAAGTTGGAAATTAGGGATATAAAAATGCTGCATATGTTAGGATCGTTTGGATCTTGTCTAATGTCGAGTTTTGTCTTGTATTTACTATTTGAGAAATTACAATTTAAACATTTTGACATTGCTTGTACCGGTGCTGGTCTTGTGATTTTCTGCGCACTTAAGGCATGCAGAATTATTTGCGCGACATTTTTTGCCATTATGCCCAAATCTGACACAATTGTAGCAGAGTCTAATGTTTATCGAGTCATAAACTTTGCAATTTTAGTAACTAACAAAAATCTTATTTTTGTTCTCTTTAACAAATTAGTAGATGTCAGCAGGAAGTCTAAATGCTGCATATGTTAGGATCGTTTGGATCTTGTCTAATGTCGAGTTTTGTCTTGTATTTACTATTTGAGAAATTACAATTTAATGCACACACACGGATGCACACAAAAGCCACTTTTCGTCCATAACCTCAATAAACACTAAACAGCAAAAGAATAATATAATGAGTACCTATATAGGTATCACCATCTAGATGATAACCAAAAAAACCGCTGCCAATTCTGTGAAAAATTAAATGATGATGATTCATGATTTAAAATTTTGTGTTGGAACATGACGGGATAGCGGATGCCTCTCGATAAGTGCGTCAGTAATTTTGCTTGTCACTAAGAAAAAAGTACAACAACCTTGATATGCATCATATGCGAATGCAGCATGGCATGTCAATTGTTTAGTGCAATAATTGTCGAACTTTAATGTCATCAGTGGTAACCTTATAGTGTGTCCAGAACACAGCAGCAAAGACATAACCTCTAAGATCGACAAACAAGATCTAAACGAGTCTACGAGATTTCTGGTAGCCCAAATAAAACTAAAAAAATCAGAAGAAGTAAGAAAAGAAGAATTAAGTGAAGTGAAAGAAACAGCCCAAGATGGTCTTAACATAAAAATTGAAGAAAAATACAAACTAGTGAAAACGAAAAATCTTTTACTGAAGCAGTTAGTTAGTGAATTACAAGAAAAAACCTGATACTTAAAGTAAAAGTGCTAGTAAAGCAACAAGAAAATGCCACAGCTAGTTTGTCATACGTAGAGGGGGCAAGTTTTCCAAAACAACTGCAAAAGGTGCCTAAGATAACCATGAAAAAAGTAGGTGACAAAACTGTAGATATATAGAGAAAAGTAATATAGTGTATTGTTACTGAAAGGAGGATTCAGACTAAAAATTTATTTGTAAATAGCAAGGATGAATTAATCATCAACTGTTTGAACAGTGAAAGTGTTACCCAGCTGAAGATGTGCTGAAACATAAACTTGAATGTGTCTGTAAGGTTAGAAAATATAACCTCAACAATCCAAAAATCAAAATTGTTGAAATCGACAACTATAAAAACACAGAAATAGAGGATCTTGAAAACGACATAAACAAGAGGAATTTTGAAAGTTTCAAAAATAAGGGTAAAGTACTACATATGTACAAAAACAAATCAAGTAAACTAACCACAGTACTGATGAAGGTTCCTGCTGACATCTACTAATTTGTTAAAGAGAACAAAAATAAGATTTTTGTTAGTTACTAAAATTGCAAAGTTTATGACTCGATAAACATTAGACTCTGCTACAATTGTGTCAGATTTGGGCATAATGGCAAAAAATGTCGCGCAAATAATTCTGCATGCCTTAAGTGCGCAGAAAATCACAAGACCAGCACCGGTACAAGCAATGTCAAAATGTTTAAATTGTAATTTCTCAAATAGTAAATACAAGACAAAACTCGACATTAGACAAGATCCAAACGATCCTAACATATGCAGCATTTTTATATCCCTAATTTCCAACTTAGCAAAAATCTTCGAAAAAATCATTTATGACCGACTTTATGATTTTATGGAGTCTTGCAATATCATCTCACAAAATCAGTATGGATTTGTTACAAACAAGGGAACCAAAGACACTTCACAAAATATTACTAATACCTTATTTAAAAATTTAGATAGAAGCAAGCCAATTGCTATAACTTTCCTAGATCTTGCTTAAGCCTTCGACACAGTCAATCATAACATACTGCTACAAAAACTATATCAATTTGGAATAAGAGGTTGCGCCTGTAAACTAATATCAAACTACTTATCCAACAGACAACAAAGAGTTAAAATTAAAGATA
Source organism: Nasonia vitripennis (assembly GCF_009193385.2). Taxonomy (NCBI): domain Eukaryota; kingdom Metazoa; phylum Arthropoda; class Insecta; order Hymenoptera; family Pteromalidae; genus Nasonia; species Nasonia vitripennis. The sequence continues at coordinate 1,648,833 of NW_022279646.1, forward strand.
CACTAAGTGAATAAGTTTTTTCGGCTTTTGTCAACAAACTGAAGAAGATACTTTTTTTGTTCTTCATCTTGAGAACGGGAATTCACATACTCTTTAGCCAAATGAACTGCTCTTTCGGCACAATCGTTCACTACTATGAGGTGTTTTATTTTTTCTCGACGCGCTATGTATGAAGGATTATTCTCCCATAACCTACATTCATATTTCAAAAACTCTGTATTCAAATTGAACCTTGTAAAATAGTTCAAACTATGACTATTTGTAAAATAATCGAGGGTTTTGTCGTTTAGTGCCCTCATGCCCTGCTCAGACGTGTCAATATTTTTTACATTTTGATCTTTATCATCCGACGGATGGCTTTGCAGTGATTCTACAATTTTCCTTTTAACGGTGATTTCAACATTATTGTTAAAGAGAGAAATAACACTGAGTTCTGGTGAGAAATACCACAAGTGGTTTCGAAATTTACGTAAAGTAGCATCAGATATGTCTTTATCTACATCATCGAAATTAATTAATTTTATCAAATTCAAATAATTGTTTGAAATTTCAAAATAAGAGTTTTAGTGATTACTTGTTTTACAATTTTCTTTTGGCTCTCATTTAAAAACGATTATATCAAGAGAGCTGAAATTTTATATGTAAATTTGTTTTGACATGTTCGAACAATATATCAATTGGTTTTTATCTTAACTGATATAATTTTGATTTTCATATCGGACACCTGTATGCAAAATTGCACGCTCGAGCCATAGAGTGTGATGCGAGAGATATATCAACATTAGTTAAGTAAAAGCTGTCATCATAGTCTGTTTCCATACAATTTTACAAGTTACTGTGCCAAAAATAAGATATATAACTTGAATACACTGCATGTAACACCAGAATATTAAAAATATTTAGTAGAATTAATTTAAAATAATATATAATTAAATATCAAAGTGTATATAACTTTTAAAAATTAACCTTGATTTCATAAAAAAGAGAGATTTTTATCATTAAAAAAATTTTTAAAGCGTATACAAAAGTTATAAACATTTTAATTTCCCTAAATCTGCATATTTTTCTTGCACTCTTGCTATGCGTTCCCTAACCTTAAGGGGACCTAACGACCTTAAAATAATTATTACAATAATGTCTTGTTTTTTGTAAAACTGTATGATTTTTTATGCCAAATTGTAAAGTAATTATTTAATTTAATATTATAATGTAAAAAACTGTAGAAATAATTTTTTATTTATGTCTCAATAGATATATTCGCTTAAAAACTGCTGCAGTGTAAAACATATTAAAACATATTAATATAAATATTTTTATATTTTTTATTATAAAAATTATGATTAGAAAAATACGTTTACCGCAAGCGAAGCGAGACCGAACGTGCAGGTGCTATGAAATTATCTTTTAACTTGTATTCGTTTTTTTAACAAAAATGATAATGCTATTTATCGCTTGAAAAAAAAATTAAGTAAAGTAAACTAACTTTACTATATGTCATATATCAAAATGTTACCAAATTTTGATAGTATTAAGTATACTGCAAACATAATATCTTATTGGCAATAATAATGATAAAATAAATAATTAATATGTTTAGTGAATGTTTTAATGTAGCCCTAACATGAAACGGTTCTAAAAACATTTTTAAAACTTTTAATACCACACTTTGAAACGCTGGAATGAAAGTTTAAGAAATATTGGACAAAACGATAAATAAACGATCGAATGTCCACACTTTTTGGATTTTATTAATTTGATAAAACGTTTATTTAATGTTATAAAGTTGTACACTGTAAATTGTTATAAAATTCTAATAAAAATAGTTAATCACTATAAAAGATTGTTTGTATTTAGACTATGCTTTACGGTTTTGTACACAATCATACACTTTTTACATTTTTATTATATTTTTACATTGTTTTGCAGTTAATAACAGTAGTATATACGCTGGTATGGAGAGACTGGGCGTGGCCTAGAGTGACGTCACCAGTCCCGTGGCTGGCGCCAGTTGTTTATGTAAACAGAAGCCCATGTTTATATCAACAGTAGTTGATAAGGTTAATAAACATGATTTACGAACGCTACTGTCATAAACAGTCTGTCATCGATGGGTGACTTTTGTTTATTTATTTATAAATAATTATAAATAATTTTTAAAGAAAAGCTATATCACGCATACGATGCCAGCCCTCCCCCTTTTACTCAAGCAGACCCGAGCGCGACTCTCTCTCTCACTCTCTCTTTCGCTGTCTACTCCATACCGGTCCCGAGCTCGAACGCACGTGCGCGACTCTCGCTATACCAGCCTGTAGCCCCCCTCTCCTTTTACACTATAGTAGCCCGTGAGCTCTGGCGTTGCTGTACCGGACCCGCCTCTCTCTCTCTCTCTCTCTCTCTCTCTCTCTCTCTCTCTCTCTCCCCTCTCTACGCCATACTCGCGCGCGTCCGCCAAAGCCGCCGTCTACCTGTCGCTCGCGTATACCTGCTGTTTGGCGTTTATTGCCCTAGCGCCGGCTTTGATCCTTTCTGCGCTGTAATAATATATAACCTGTATGATTTCCTACTACACGGTGCCGCAAAGCCTACTCTAAATTTCAGCTTTGGGGTTTATTGATGGGATTTGTACACATTAAAATAGAGAAATTTTTGTTTGATACACTCTTATATTTATTTAGTAAAACAGTTAAAATTGAATACATGATATATTTATGCGCGTGTGTGTGTGCGTAGAACAATGAAGCATATTTACAGCTTAGAAACTAACGATAGGAGATGAATAAAAAAAGTTATAGCGGAAACATAACGTCGTACACATCTTTTGCGATTCTGGCTAAGCAAAACGCATAGATTTCTGTTAAAACTACATCTAAAACGTCGACGCTTACAGTGGCGAAATTTAAGTTTGTCTTAACAATTTCGTCGATTTTATATTTATGAAGGGCGTAATATTGTTTGAACGAGTTAAAATTTTTCAGAATTTCACGACACAGTTCAGCCTCTTCTCTTTTCAAAGCGTCTTTTATATAATCTAAAATTGAGTCCACGCCGCGATTAACTAATCCCGAAAGCTCCTCGAGCTGTTTAAAACGCAAATCGATTTACTCTTTTACCTGTCTTAAGCCAGCGAACGTTTGTTGATGCATAATTACACTAGGCGGACTCTCGTACTTTTTCTGCTTCTTGCACGCAGGCTGTGCAGGTGGATGCTGTTGTGTTTCCTCGTCATGGCCGCCGCCGCCGCCGACACTGCTGATGAACTGCTGACCGTTGTGGGTTGTCATTTCTGCTGTAGGTGCTGATGTTGGTGTTGGCCTCTCGTCGATGCCGATCGCCCTTGCTCCGAAGCTGTTTGTGAATGTGACATCGTGATTTGGAAGGAGGATCTTGCTAGGATTTCCAAAATCCTGGTAGAACGTGAAGGAGTGATTCAGATATGCATCCGTAGCCTCCATCTGATCGTTGATCACTTCCCAGCTGTGTGTGTGTGTCGAGTGTCACATACTTGGCTGCCGATCCATTGGCACAAATTTTTAACACTGCTCTGTAGTAACCGCCGTAATACTCCAGGCCTATGGTTGCACGCTTGCAGTTTGATATGATGAATTTCTTGATACCGTGGCTGGTGCACAGCAAGACGTTAGGGAATTGCATAGAGAGTTCGTCAAACGAAGGCGCACTAAAATCTTCTAAATTGATGATTCTTCAAGTCACTACTTTTTCCAAAAACTTGGCTTTTGCCTGGCCACGCACGTATATACGGCGCGCGTCTTTCACCAAGTTGCACAGATTACGACGCAGATTCTTGAAGGAGATATCTCCGTCGTGCCAGTCTAAACCGTGTATACCGAGAGTGCAGTAATTATTCTTCTGCTGCATATCCGCGGGTAATTCGGTAAAACTGCATGGCGCGCGAATGATCCAATGACCAACTATACGGCTCTGGAGAGATAAAACTCCGACTTCTTTGGGAGTAAATTTTTTATTTATATCCCGAAAGCCTTGAATATCGATCACGTAGTCCATCATGATGACGATGATGCTGTTGCTGCTTGAGTACGTTAGGTGCTGGCTGTTTCGAGAGGGAGACTAACTGCAGACTGTCAACGGGCTCGCCTTATGAAGCGCGAATCAAAAAAAAAATTTTTTTTTAAGGCGCTGTAATCGAGTGTGCGTGCGCATCAAGCGCTAAAATCCGTTACGATTTGGCGACTAGAGTCGATTTCCAGAACGTTGTCGTACTCTGCGTAAACGATACAGTTGATAGCAGTGAGAAGAGCCGTCTCAAATCTCACTTCTATGCGTATGCTACCCGAGAAGTGTTAAAAAATCAAAAGGGTTTAACGCGCGGTTTCCCTTGAATGCTTTGTTTTCCACAATGCCCAAGATTATTCTCTTCGGCAGCTGACCGTGTATAACGTTGTCGATAAAATCGTCCAATATTCTCGAGTGAAGAGTAAACGACTTAACTTCGACTCTTGTTATGGGATATTTAGCCGTGGTTTTCGATAATGCTTGCGCATGAGCCAGTAAAACTCCAGGACTGATTTTTACTCTGCGAACTATGAGTGTAGTTTCTTTGATGCTGAGTTTGAATTTTCCATCGGTTGTCGCGTCCATCAGACAAAAAGCATCCTTACTCCTCACTAGACGTACGCGCATTTCTACGCAATTAATCAGCATTCTATCCTGATTAAAGAGGTCGTGATGTAGATGTCCAATCATGTCAAAGTATCGTCGATTCTGTGTAAAATATTTGCGATTTTCCAGCCCTTTGTTCGCGATCATAGGTGCTGTGGCAGTGCTCATCGCATTAGCAGGCGATTCGGAACCGCCGCTCGTGTCGTCGTACCACAGACTCGCTGTAAGATGTGAATCTTTAGCAGCCGGATCGTAGTTGAGAAGCGTCTCTATGTACGCTCTGTAAGGATAGGCGTTATTAGGCGGCGAAACTAGCTTGAACATGAAGCATAGTGTGAGCCAGATCAAAGTAATGCTCGCTACCTGCCGGCACGACAAATTCCAATGGTGCGTCGACATCGTCGCTAAGAGACGACACAGGCTTATAATGCAGAAAGCTGCTGCTTTCAATGGACGTTTGGGTGGCTGGAAGCGTGAAAAGATCAAGCTCGCTGGACATGCATTCCGTCGAGTGAGAATGTAAAAATGCCATTTTTACCCCAAACTAAATACGCCTAGGACCAAAAATATCCGTAACACTTCTCAAACTCTTCTTTTTTCTCGTGACTCTCTTCATCCGTCCTGCCGTATGTTGCTTGCGTTTTTTGCTAGAGCCGATTGTACTCGATGTACGTGTCTTTCTCAACTGACGCCTTCGATGCACTGCGCGTGATTTATAACCAGAGCCTTTCATTATTTCTGCTATCTTTTCACCAGCTTTTCTCTTCAATTTGTTTCCAGACTCTTTAGTACGATATTTGAACGCCTCCTTGAAATTCGAGCCGTTGTTTGCAACGTCGTCCAACACGTTGATGCCTGTGCGCACAGCCTCTTTGCCCACAGCTCTGGCACCGGAAGCGATGTACGGAAGAATTTTGCGAAATAAACCTCCGAGCCACGCACCTACACCTCGTCCGCGCTGCTCGTCGTAGTAGCGTATGTAGTGACTCATCGTGACATAGCGTTATATATATATATATATATATATATATATATATATATATATATATATATATATATATATATATAATATATTATAACACTCGGTTAATACTTTTCTGCCGTGTTATAACCAGGACCAGAAGGGCCCTGTTTATTGTAAATTAACGTCGGGCGTGCAGAAAACACGGCTCGGCCGACTCAGATCATGCACGTGTTTTTATACGAGCCCGCGGAGGCGGCGTAGGTCGGGTCGTAGGAAATAACACACGAGAAGTTTAGATAAGGAAATGTATATTCAATTGTAACTATACACGGAGGTGCAAACGCCGCACACTTCGACGAACGATAAAGAGAGATGAGTGCACTCGGCCGTCACAATATATATATATATATATATATATATATATATATATATATATATATATATATATAATTAAATCTCTCTCCCTCCCTCTCTCATTATACTCCTAAGTTTTCTTTGTAAATCATCTGATGATAAAAATTTTAATAATTATGTAGCTCAGCTGTATGTACGTACGTCAAAGCAAGTCAATATCCAAAAGGCAAAACAAATTATTTTTCGCCCGCTATATCGATTGTATTTACTGTAACATGTATCTAATATTGTAATTCTTAACGCCAGATAGGGTTCTACCCCAAGGCGCAATAAAAACAATCTCTCTCTCTCTCTCTCTCTCTCTCTCTCTCTCTCTCTCTCTCTCTCTCTCCCTATCCTTCTTTCGCATAGCTCACATAGCTAATTGTTAAACTGGCTATGCGAGCTACGCAAAACTAAGATAGGGAGAGAGAGAGAAAGAAAGAGATTTAATTATATATATATATATATATATATATATATATATATATATATATATATATATATGAGTAATTGATTCGAAATAATTTTATCCATTAAACAAAAAAAAAATTGATAGCATTATATATGAAGTAAAAACAATAATACTGATTTTATTTTTAAAGTTCGTAGGTAAAGTAGTATTTAAAATTTCGTTATGATTGGCATATTCTCATTCCAACTGTATGACATAAATATTGAAAAATTTGTAAATTAGGCTTGGAGTGGGTTCGTGCGAAGAAAAAAAATATCAACAACCAAATGATTCTCAGGCTATACAATCAACCAGTTCCTATGCAAAAAATGATGCAAATAGAAGGAAAAAGCCATCGAATTTGATATTGAAATTATTATGAAAAACTTTAAGCGTACACAAACAATTAATTGGCATATCTGCTATTTCACTCTAGATCTAGATCAAAAACGTTACTTTCAATTTTCAAAATTCCTTAAGGGTGCTTAAAAATGTTCAGATTTGGATGTGGTGTACAAATGTGAAATTAGCGTCACAGATGAAAAATTTAATACGAAAGCCAAAACAATTAAGGGGTCAAGCCTGGGTTAAATCCAGCAAAAAATCAAAAAGATATTCTTCTTACCAAAAAATTTTTGATTTGATGTAATTTGAAATAAAAATCTATTGAAAATATATAAAATATACGCCATTTTTATCGAAAAAAAAAAACATTTATATACCTTGTAAAATTATTGACCAAAATTCATGACATTTCACTATATAAATAAGTGTTTTTAGTCACTTGCCACGGCTTTTTGAAAGATCCGGACCGTCTTCTTTACTCTATCCGGGCTTAAAATGTACCTTAAACATGCCCCATCGGACCGATCGAGAGACATTTCTAAAAAATATAAATTAAATATAGTTAGCAACAAATTTTGTTATCTAAAAAATATCAATTAAACATTGCTAGCAACAAAATTTGTTGAACAATCAAAGCAACAAAATGATTTTACAAGGTTGCTTTTGTTTTTTTTTGCAGGATTTAACCCAGGCTTGACCCCTTAAAAGAGATTCTTTTTGAAAAAGGTTTATTGAATTCAGCTTGCTTCCTCGAAGGTAGCAGTTTGCTGGCTTGTACAAAGTATGATACATTTTAATAAAATTTGCAATTAGTACATTTTATTTTTTATTTGATAGTTTATATCGTGTTTCCTACAAAGAGTATGCAATAAAGGATCTGCCTGAAGATGATCTGAAGGCATGCCGTGCAGACAAACCGTAGCACGACGTCAGCTGATATCAAGCGCTACTCTCTGCTGCAGAAGCAATCAAGAGCTGTTGTCACTGCCTCGCCCTCTTAACGCACTCTCAGCAAAGGGCTTGCACTGAATTATTATCTTCCTGGAAGAAGTGAATATTTTGAAACTACCGCGGTTCATAAAGGTTTTTAGTTAGATCCGGCGGTTTTCTGTCAGTATCGGGTACTAGCAGTAATACAGGCTTCAAAAAAATATTAGGCAATATTAAGCGATATTCCATGCAACTGCATACATTGCGCGAATATAGGCGCCACGTCACGCATCCGCAGCCTCCCTTCCAGGCAGGTCATCGCGTGGGGTCATTTTCGACGCCGCGCCATTTCGCGAAGCCTCGACCGCGAGCTCGCTCTCTTCCGAGCTCGCCTCGGCTTTCGCTCCCGGCGGCCAGCAGCCTTTCGCTCACTTCGAGCTTTTAGCTCTCATCTCGGTCTATACACCGAAAAACACGTCTTTTCGCGCGGCCCTTTTCAGCCGCGCGATAACGCTTTTTACTCTTTCGGACATCACGTCTCGCGCAGGACCATTTACAGCCGCGCGACGACGCTTTTATCACTTTGATGATTTCACGTCGCGCGTCGGCCATTTTCAGTCCGCGCCGACGCTTTTAATCACGCAGCAGCCCACGCACAGCCGCAGAAGACGATTCTCACCGGTTCATTTACAGCCGGTGAGACCCTCAAATTACCGCAACATAGGTTGCGAGACCAGCGAGCAGTGGAGCCAACAACAGCGGCATCAACGATATCAGCGAGCATCGACGCATGGACGCGCGGACGCAAGACACCGCATTTGCCATCAGCAACCCACGGACACCGGGCGCCGTGTCAACCAGCAACAACACCAGCGGCGCAGCTAGCCTCGCACGCCACGGCCATCTTCACCGTCTCCGGCGCCTCGCAGCTTCACTACTCTCGCAAGGACCGAATCGCTTTTTCCGTCGCGCCCTTGCGAAACCTGTCACTCGGCGCCGGGAACGCCGTCGCGTCGCTCAAAGCCGCTATTTTGCGTCGCTCGCCTGCCTCGCTCGCGCGCAAACGGCTATCTTCTGGTCGCGCATCACATCGCGCGCCGCGCTATGCATCAACAGCATCGGCGACGTCATCACCAACATCATTGGCAACAACAACGCCAGCGCGCCGATGCCGCATCCACCGTCAGCACGGAGAAGCTGCTCAAGGCTCAACAACGCCCAACGCAGCCTCATCAGCAGCCTCGCAGCCACGGACACCAGCATCGCTGACATACGCCGTCACTTCATGCTGACACCGGCCATTTTCAGCCGTTCCAGCATCGCGCCGAAGCTAGGGCATGTCGCGCGCACGCCCCTCTCTCACGCTTCATTGCGCCGAGCTGCGTCATGTCGCGCGAGCCCCACTCTCGCGCCTCTTCGCGTCTCGCACGGCTCAGCGAGCAGCCGCACGTCTCGCTCGCAGCGACAGACGCCGCGCAGTCCAGCACATCGCTGGGCCAACGACTCGCTGACGATGAGGCTGACGATCGCCGACGAGCTCATCGCTCCGGACCCTGCAGCCATCGCAAGCAGCCGATCGCTGTCGTCCAGCACGCTCATCGCCGAGCGGCTTCGCTGCATCCAGCAAGCCATCCCTGCCAGCAGCGGAGCTCCCTCCTGACGATGCAGCATAGCTGATCGTCGACCTGGCTGCACGAGTCCACCACGCAGCGTCACCTTCAACCGCATTCTCGGTACCGACGTCCTGGCACATCCGGTACCCGAGGATGTTCAGCGAAACCTTTCAACGCCGACAACCCAGGGCTCCGGGTCGTCGGCATCAGCACCACGAACACCATCAAGGCCCACAACCATCAACATCATCGCAGCCTCGCTTGATCCGGGCTCAGCAGCCCTTATCAGCACAGGCGCCACGTCACGCATTCGCAGCATCCCTTCCAGGCAGAGCCTCCTCTACAGGAATCTCATCATCGTTCCTCGGGAAGTCCGCCCTTGTCACTGGTTGGGAAGTAGCTGTGGCGGCCCCCTCCTACCGCCACATGCGGCCCGACGCGCCGCTTTGCGGAGCACCACGACGTGGCAAGCGCGAGGAGAGCTTAGAAGCTTAGTCACTTTCGTGAATCAGTCACGACCTGGCCGCCAGTGCGAACAGACCTAGTCATCTTGTACATAGTATAATCTAGTCACAATCAGCACTCAGTATTATCTTTATTCCTTGTACCTTGTCTGTTCGTCCTTGCCTACCTTATCTCCTATTAGGGAGCGTAGAAGAAGAGATTCATCTATTCATCTTAATCTCTAAATATTCACGGCATATACGAAGACCATACCTTCAAAATTTAGTTTTCGAGTTAAAACAATTTAAAAAATTTTGCGCTTTATAGTGTGTAATAAAAAAACGACGAACGATAATATAAATTTTTCGGGATAAAAATATAGGTAATTACTACCTCACACAGGTTTTCACGGGGCACAAATGCTTTCGGGTGTACCTACATAGATTTAAAATAGAGGACTTTCAAACTGCCCAGTATGTTTGGACGCTAACAAAGATGTGGAGCATGTCTTAATGTGACTGTTCGCGATACCCAACGTATCGAGAAGAATTCGAGTGTTATCTTCAGACCAGAGTGACACCTAAGTCAATGATCACAGCTTTGTTGACGTCGGAGAATAGTAGGTGTGCAGTAAATAACTTCGTAAAAGCTATTCTCGAGAAGGATAAAAATGACGAAGAGAAAAGAAGAGAAAAACAAGGTTAAACATCCGAGTTAAACTGTTGCTTGACGAAGGCTACTAAATCGTAAATACGAAACGCTGCTTGGATCGATGCTAAAAAACGTCGGTAACTAAGTTGAGCCGTTGCAGAAGAACGTAGTCAGGGTTAAGTCTGTTCAGAAGATGGCCGGTCGATGCTTCACAAGGTAGACGACCAAACGATGCTGCAGAAAGCTGGACGAAGCAGAATGAAAAAAGACGAGTTTTATCCTAAACCCTTAATCACCTTGATGGATAGGGGATAGTTGAAAATGTCGAATTTTAAAGATGAAGCCAACTATGCTACTTAATGGGCTTCACGGAAGTATTGATTAATGATAGTGGCTGTGGGTATCCGGTGTCGGAGGGCCACTTGCGCAGAGCTTGCCACATAAAAATAAAAACACACACATAGCTTGTCGCAGATAAAGCAGACACGTATCTTTTTTGAAGATTTTAGGAAAACTAGTGTTGTTGTAAATAAAATTCTTTGACAATAATAAAGGCTAAATCATACTCTACAAAGTTACTACACCTTTTTTTACCAATTCATAAAGTTTTCTAACAGGAATAGGTTTAATACAATGATGCATAAAAAAAGTGTGGTAAGATGTTCTAGGCTCTCTCATCCGATGGATCATGGCAAATCATGTTTTAAACCGCGATTAAACGATTACCCTGGTGTTTATTTAATTTTAAATCAATTTTGAAAATTGATTTTAAAAAAGTAAATATATGGTGGGGCAACCTAACGTTTGGCGGCACGCAGCGTACTTCCCTACTGCTGTGATTCGAGGTTAGTGCGTCGTCTGCTGCGTACAGAAATGCAATCTTCTTCAGAAAACCGTTCCTGTGCAGGCTCGACAAATATAGGCGCTTAGTCGCAAATGTCAACGCAAAAGCTTGTCGTTCCCTTCGGGACATAGGCGTCATTAAGTATTTCTTGACATCGAAAATTGCTGCAAATGGTTTTCGACGATCGAAAAGTACTTGCAACTATTTCTCGACAATCGAAAGATACTCATGAGTATTTCTCGACGATCAAAAGATACTCTAAATGCTTTTTAACGATGGAATGATGCTCCGAGGGTTTTCCGACATTCTAAAGATGCTCCCGCGATAACATTTACGACTAAGCGCGCATGTTCGTCAAGGCCTGCAGAGGCACAGTTTCCCAAAAGCGCATAACTTGCACGTGTGTGTGTGTGTGTGCGTGCGTGCGTGCGTGCGTGCACATATATATATATACATACATACACACACACACTAGTCATGAGAAGAGCAAAGAAGTGACAAAATATCTATCATTTACCACATTTCCTGTACATCATTCCTTATTTTACGCCGGGTCTCTTCATACTGTAGAGATGGTTGATTATAATTACCGTTAATCACTTCTTCTCGATTGAATAAATCATAATAAACTGACTCTTTGCGTATTTTTTCTACTATTTTTCCGAGATGATTTCCTGGTATGGATTCAGGGCTGTTTCTATAAACGAGTAAAAAGATAAAAATTAAAAAAAAGGCAAAAGAAAAGTTCAAAAGACTTAATCTAAATGAATGAAGTAAATGTAAAAAACACCAAGATAATTCTAAAATATTGTAAAACACATTTTAAAATTTATTGTATTCATTTATGAATTGTCGAGCAATTAACGTAAAGATTTTGTTTAAAAAAATGACAGTACAACACATATGTTTAATGATTCAATTCAACTAAATTTATTACTAAAAATAACAGTGCAAAGTATTTTTCAATAGAGGGAATACCCATAAATTGCAGAGGTAAAAACAGTTACCTGTATGCAAGCTGGTGTTATAAAAAAAAAACATTACAAAAAATATAAAAATACTTAAAAACTAAAGGAAATTTTAATTTTGTTTCAATAATATTTATAACAGCAAGAATCATAAACACACACACACACACACAGACGACCGCCAGTATACTGGTGGGATAAAGAAATTGACGCGGCCCACAAAAAGTGTCATCGAACCAGAAGACGGGAACAGCAGACTCGGAAGAAATACTACAAGACATGTCTGGGTAGAGAAATAGTGGACGCTTTTAATAAAGAAATGAAGGATGCTAAATGGATACTCAAGTAAAAAATCCTAGAAAATAAACGACGGTGCCTGAAAGAGTTACAGGACGAGGTTGAGCTGGATCCCTGGGGGCGACCGTACTAAGTGGTAATTAAGAAGATAAAGGGAGGTTATATCCCCCTCCAAAAAGCCCGGAATGCTGGAACGTATTGTGACCACACTGTTTCCCCTTCAACTGTAAGTAACAGCTATTCCTGAAGCGGAGGCAAATGACAAAACCATTCCAACAATCACCACAGAGGACTTACTGGCTGCATTCAAAAGAATTGGCAACAACAAGCCTCCAGGCCTAGATGGCATACCCAATATTGCATTGAAACAAGCTGTACAGACACGCCCCAATGTCTTTGTGGACCTGTACAATTCATGTCTCGAAGAAGGGACGTTTCCTAAGAACTGTAAGAAGCAACGCCTGGTACTATTACCAACAGGAGATTAGCCACCTGGAGAAGCTGCCTCATACAGACCACTCTGCATGCTGGACATCCCAGGCAAGATTTTAGAGCGCATAATCGGCGTTAGAATCGACCAAGTCATTGAAAACCAGGCGGACTAGCGGAATATCAATACTGCTTTAGGAAAAAACGCTCCACTCTTGATGCCGTAAGCTTAGTAGTCGACACCGCTAAAACTGTATTGCAGTTGGAATACAAGGAAAAAGATGGAAAGGAGGATCCAAGAAGTACTGTGCTATTATTATACTTGATGTTAAAAATGCGTTTAATTTAGCCAGCTGGGGCAAGATACACAAGGCACTACGGAAAAAAGAGGACCCTCAGATATAAGAAGGATTATGTCTGAGTACCGGAAAGACAGAACCCTTTTGTATGACACAGAGAGCAGTACGAAAACCCATCAAGTAACTGGAGGGGTCCCACAAGGGTCAGTACTTGGCCCATTATTGTGGAACATCATGTACGATGGAGTACTTACGCTAGAGCTACTCGAAGGGGCAACAGTTGTAGGGTTTGCAGATGACATTGCAGTAGTGGTAGTAGCAAAGCAAAAGAAAGAGGTGACGGAAATCGCTAACGAGGCAGTAGGTATAATCCAGGATTGGCTAAAGCAGACTGGGCTTGAGCTTGCTAGCCATAAAACGGAGGCTATCCTTATATCCAGTAGAAACAAAATTGAGACAATAACGCTGTCAGTGGACGGACACGAAATAGACTCTCAGCCGACCATTACGTACCTCGGAATCACAATAGACGCCAGACTAACGTTTAAGCAGTATCTTGAGAGGGCGAGCAATAAGGCAGCAAAAGTCGGTGCTGCACTATCGCTACTAATGCCAAATGTAGGTGGGCCAACGCAGGGTCGAAGGTTACTTCTAGCTAGTGTAACTATATTAATTATGTTATACGCTGCTTCAATATAGGCGGACGCTATGTGGCGAAGTCCTACGTACGAAAGCTGTCAACTGTTTATAGGAGAAGTGTATCGCGGGTCGCATCTGCCTACCAAACAGTATCAGAAGATGTAGTGTGCGTTATCTCAAGTATGCCGCCTATTGACCTTTTAGCAACAGAACGAAAGAATATATACGAAGAAAGCTCTTGTGGTGACAATACTCAAAAGGAAGTTTGGAAATTCGCGAAGAAATAAACCCTAGCCGAGTGGCAAAGACGATAGGACTCCAATTAAGAGGGGCGATGGACGCACCGCCTCATACCACGTATTGTTAGCTTGACCAATAGACGACATAGGAAAGTGAATTACTTACGCAGTTTTTGAGCGGACATAGATGCTTTCGAGCCTACCTACACCGCATCAAGATAGAGGACACTCCAAATTGCCCAGTATGTATGGAAGCAAACGAAGATGCGGAGCATGCCTTCTGTGACTGTTCGCGATTCGAAATAGAACAAGAAGAACTCGAGTGTTACCTTCAGACTAGGGTGACCCCTGAGTCAATGATGACAGCTATGCTAGTATCGAAAGATAGTTGGTGCGCAGTGAACAACTTCGTAAGGACCATTCTCAAGAAGGTTAGAAATTACGAAGAGAATAGAAGGGAAGGACAAGGCGAAACAGCTGAGTAAAACTGTTGCTAGACGAAGACCACTAGGTAGTAGATACGAAACTCTCCTTAGACTGATGCAGAGGAACGTAGGAGTTACGGTTGAGTACCTCTAAGTGCTCCTCATACCGATGCTGAGAAACGTAGGTAACTGAGTTGAGCCCAGACTCGCTCACATGATTCAGAGAAACGTAGGTGTTGGGATTGAGTCTGTTCAGAGGATGACCGGTCGAAGCTGCTCGAAGTAGACGACCGGCCGATGCTGCAAGAAGCAGACGGCTGAACGATGCAGAATGAAGAAGACGAGTTTGATCCTGAACCCCTAATCACCTTGGTGGATGTATCGAGATGTCAAAGAAGAAGCCAAAAAGTCTAATTAACGGGCTTTGCGGAGGAATTGTTTAACGATAGTACCTGTGGGAATCCGGTGTCGGAAGGTCACTTGTGCAGATCTTCCTCTACCTACGCGATATAAAAAAAAAAAAAAAAAAAAAAAAACACACACACACACACATTGTAAAAACTTATCATTTTTCAACTAATTTACCCAACTATGATGTTTCTGAGAACACTATTTTGCTTCTTAAGTATCTGGAAATTATTTGTTATCTGCATTAATCTATCTTCATCATTTTTAAAATTTTTCTTCAACTGAGATACGCTGATCGTAGAACTTTTGAAGATATGACTTATTGACAAAAATATCGCTAGTAGCCAAGCTATGATAAGGACCAAACCTAGCTTTCCTGACCACTTACATCTGCCATGATTAGTCCATAAAATACTCATCTTGACCTAAAAACAAACATGCACTTTAAAGTCTACAAGTGTAAAATCGATTAATTTTAGCTAGTATTTTAAAAGGAATTTTTCTCTTTGATTTTAATTTGCATTTAAATGATTTTATCGGAATAACAAAACTAAAACTAATGATTTCTTAGTTGTGATTAGGATAGTAGCAAATGTATGGCCATTTATATTGTAATTTGTATAACAGTTCATGGCACGCCATAAATACAGATATTAGCAAAAATGGCCTTTACCGCACGTATTGTCGGTACACAAAATAGAATGAAAAAATTTTGATGACGTCATTTTACATTTTAAATACCCTATTGAAAAAAATAACGTCATGTGCTAATGACATTTCCTGAATATTTTAGTCACAAAAATCACATATTTGTGTAGTTCTAAAAATCCTAAATATTTCAGAACGGATAAAAAAAAGACGCCTTATAGGTGCTACCTTCCAGGTGGTATAGCACGGAAAATAGAGGCTAACGCCTACCCTGACGGAAAAAATTCTTAATATTTCATAGTTTACTCCAGAAATTGAGAGTTGACTTTAGATTTAAGTGTTGAGTTTTACCGTCTATATTGAGTGAATACTCTCTCGTTTGAGGGTTAACTTTCAAAGTTGGGTGTATACTATGGATGATTGAAAGTTAACGCTCGGGTCTTAAGAATTTACTCTCAACGTAGAGTGTACATTCTGAGAGCTTGAGAGTTAAAACTCAAGCTTCAAAGGTTAACTTTTAAATTTGGGTGTATACTCTGAAAGATTAAGGGTTAGTGCTCGAGACTTCAAAGTTGACTCTCAAAATTGGGTCAATACTCTGAAAGATTCAGAGCTAATAGTCAGCGGTCAAGGGTTACCTCTTAAAGTTGAGCGTATACTTATCCTTTAATGTTGAGTATTAACTTTTAAACACCAAGAATTATTTTTAATCATTAGGACTTGAACTTTAAATTCTTCTCAAGGTATTGTTCAAGCGAACTTAAGTGATTGTGATCTTACATAGGGCCGTGTTTTGTATTATTTGTTCACTATCTGCTGAATTTGTTCACTATTTGTTCATATCATCAAAAATTCAATTAATAATTATTTGTAATTGCGTAGAGAACTTTGGGAGACAGAGATTCATTGATTTAATAAATCAATTATTTCACATAATATAGTGTATGAAAATTACGGTCACACTGATACTCAGTTTTATCGTCGCCTCAACAGTGTGTCGCATTCTCATTGTTGGAAAAATTATGCATAACTGAACAAATATAAGACATTGCTAATGCGTATACTATCTATGCTTATACCAATGGCATAATTAGTCCATTATTGCATTATAATTCTGCAGCCAATGCGGGGATTTGAAAAAAAAAATTACTCTTAAATTTGAAGGTGTTATTAAGTAGCAGTTCCTCCAAAAGAACTGGAGAAGATACAGAGAAAGTATATGAAATGAGTAATGAAAATAGACAAAACCACTCCTGAACACATACTACATTTGGAGACGAAGAGGTACAAACTCGAAACAAGAACGAGGAGAAGAGCCATGAAATAAGAGGTCAAATTGAACAAGGCAAAGGAAGGTACCTTGTGGGGAGAATATTGGAGAACTCTAAAAAAGGAAAAAGAAGAAGAAAGGGGGAGAGGAAGGAGAAACAAAACTAGAGAAGAGAAACTGAATAAAATTGGCTGAGCACTGTCAGAATATCACAAAAGGCTGAAAGAAGGAGAGAAAATGGGAAAGCGAAATGGGAAAATCAAGACAGGCGAAAGATGTAAGAAAACTAATAAAACCTCAGGGAGAGATTCCGACATATTTGAGAAGAAAAGGGAACACAGGGAAAAAAGGACTAGCTATCACAGCAAGATTCAGATTGGGCAACGAAGCACGAGGATACAGGTATTAGATGAAAGAGGAAGAGAGAATATGCAGGTTATGCGGAGAAGAAGAAGAGACGCTCGAACACATATTCGTGAGGTGCAATAGAACAGCTAATAAAGAAAATAATTGGAGAAACATTTTGAACGGGGAAAGAAAGAACTTGGCAAAATTATACAGAGTCATATGGATAAGGAAGGAGAGAGAAAATCGAGAAGAAGTTTAAAAAAGAAAATAGGCAAAAGAGAGAAGGAGCAAACGAACAAACATAAACAGCAATCGAAAGGAAACAATAGCAAAAGGGACAAATACATGAGATCTACAATTTCACTAATTTCGTCTAATGACATCACAAACAGTAGTTCTGTATATAGATTTTTTAAAAGGGTGTTCAGTTTAAGACTGATTGCGCCCAAGTAACAAAACTTCGGACGTAGACATTGTTTTAAACAAGTTAGAAAAAGCACATCCACTTACTTTGTTGAGTCTCAAATGTTTGACGAAAAAGTTGATCATGTCAATAGCCTTAGGGACAAGTTTTCGAGTTCAATCGATTGCTTTTCTTAACTTGGATAGTATCGCTTTTAACTTCAAAGAGGCCGAAATAGAGATTTGAGAGTTAATAAAAACATCAAGACTAGATGCGTGCCAACCCTTGGGGGGGGGGGGGCATTATAAAATAATTCACAGTATTTCGATCTTGGATAACGTATTGCAGTATGTAATATAGCTGAAAAGAAAACTTATGTTTGGATTTTATCTTATTTAGGTCTTTCTATTAAACAGTTGTATTGCTGTTTAAGATACTTTCCTTATCTAGAATTTTATTCCAGGACGCAGTGTCCTTGGGATACTCTAGAGAGTATCAAAACTTACAGTACAGTTGATTTTCAAAAGACTTAGTGCCCCTGAAATTAAACTATACTGTAAGAGAGTATAAACGCAAAGCAATGCCTAAGTATTTCGTCCTTGACTAACTTATTGTTCCTAAAAAAAAACTTATGTTTGAATTTATTTTAAATGTGTTTAAGATTTTCTCCCAAACATATTTAGTGCTGTTTGAGATTCAAATAGTTTATTGTTCGCTACGTTAACAGCTGAAATTCATTTTAATTTAAACCGCAAGTGTAAGGGACTGGACATAATGCCATCGCCTTAACTCGCGTACAATAATGTGCTCAGACCGAAGTCTACTGGGGGAAGGAGTCTCAATGCTCATTAAGTCGGGGACTTCGATGCTAATTTACTTTCCACGTCGAAGAATGCCAGTTTCCTATATGATCTGGCAGGCGAACTGGCTCTGAGGATTGTTGATCACGGCCCAACGAACTTTACTACGCAGCCTGGTACTTGGATAGATGCAATCATGATTGACATCAACGATACTATACTAACACATGATAATCAAATAGCTCCTTATCACAATCAGCATAATTTAATTGAGATGACACTAGATTTGTACACCGCGTTACTACCCTGCGAATCCTTTACTTACAGGGCTTTTAAGGGGTCAAGCCTGGGTTAAATCCTACAAAAAAACAAAAAGATATTCTTCTTACCATAAAATTTTTGATTTGTTGTAATTGGAAAAAAAATTCTATTGAAAATCTATAAAATATACACCATTTTTATCGAAAAAAAAACATGTATATACCTTGTAAAATCATTGACCAAAATTCGTAAGAAAAATATCTTTTTGTTTTTTTGCAGGATTTAACCCAGGCTTGACCCCTTAATAAAGTTAATGCAGCGGATTTGAACGCTGTACTTGCCGATTGTGACTGGTAGTCGTTAGATTCATCTTCTACGGAGCTTGACGTATTGTTACGTGACCTTACGGAGAATGTTACTGAAGCTATTAACACCTTAGCTCTAGAAAAGACGGTTCGCCCAAGGAATCGTCAACCTTCTTGGATTACTTCCGACATCGACTTACTGAAAAGAAAGCAGGACGTCGCGTTGAGATGGTACAAAGGGACTGGGGAGCCCTTCTTTTTGGATGAATTCTTAAGATTGCGCAAAGAAGTGTCAGAAGCTACTGTGCATGAGCGCACAAGCTATAAACATGCAAAGCTGGCTGACACTATTGATAATAACAGTCATTTTTGGAAAGAATTGCGTAATCTCGGTCTTCTTCCAGCATCGGCTAGTAGCCTCCGTAGTTTTTCGTTAGATGGGCTTTATCGTTATCTTGCTAGTGTGTCTTACTCTTCATCTGAGAACATGCAGGATGCCTTGCACGTTATTAAATTAATGCCAGATAAGGGTTTGACTCTAAGTAATGTGCCCTTGCATGGTAAACCGCAAAGTATCATAGCGAAGGCACTTCCTACCATCGGTCCTTTTATTTTGAGCATTTTTAATCTTTCCTTTACTAATAGTACTTTTCCTGAGACTCGTAAAAAAGCACAATTGATTCATTTAAAGAAGAATTCGGCGCCCTCCTCTCCAACAGACTTCCGTCCCATTGTGCACTTGAGCTTTCTGTCCAAGGTTCTGGAAAAGTTAGTAAATGATCAAATCGTGGAGGCTGTTATCCACAAGGAACTCCTAGATCCATTACAGACAGGCTTTCGAAAACATCACGGTACCACTACTGCTCTACTTAAGTTGACGGAGGACATAAGAACTGGCTTTGAAAACAAAAAAAAAAAACTGGTAACCACAGCCTTGCTGTTCATCTTTAGTAAGGAATTTAATACTATTTTGCCGACACAACTGTTACGAAGGCAGGTAGCATGGGATTTTCTCGCTCGGCACTTTGTTGAATTCACTTGTATATATGAAAAAGAAAACAACAGGTTACAGCAAAGAGTGGTACCTCTGAGTGGCTTACTAGAAATCTTGGTGTCCCACAGGGTTCTGTGCTTGGTCCATTGCTGTTCATTCTGTATATCAATGACATTTGGGATCAGTTTGATGGACGTGACATTGGAAATATACTTTACGCGGATAACCTATAGGTTTACATACAGGTACCACGAGACTTAATCGTGGAGGGTATCTCTAGACTCTCCGAGGCTGCCAAAGAGGTCTCTGATTGGGTAGAGGGGTCTGGCCTCTAGCTCAATTCCGGCAAAACTCAGGCTATATATTTTGCCACGCAACATACTGTTAACTTGATTGAGAGGATGGGGATTGCTGGTGTTGGGCTGGGGCGGGATGTTTGAGGCAAATACTTTCTTGGAAGCAACATTTGGATGAGGTTACTAAGAAAGTTAATAATGTTTTATATAAGTTGCGTTTTATTTGGTCGTACACCACGGAAATGCTCAGACAGCGTCTTGTAAGGGCGCTCGTCTTTCTACTTTTGGACTACCGTGACGTCATACTGTTAGACGCTACGAACAAACAGAGGATTGGACTACAAAGATTGCAGAATATCTGTACCAGGTATATCTTTGGAATAGAGCGTGATGTTTACGTAACTCACTACCGGGTCCGATTGAGCTGGATGTGCACGGATACCAGACGGTCATATTTTATGGCCGTCTTACTTTATAAGGTTTTAAATTTTTTGTGCCCCATCATATTTATTCAAGCCTTTTGCAAAGCGCCAATCCGATCGTCCGGCTATGTCAGTTACAGGGAACTACTTAAAACACAGGGAGTACGACTTTGGAATCCGCATCCGAATGAAATTAAACATAAGCCGTCACTAGCACTCTTTAAAAGCACTCTTAAAATACATTTACTGAGTATTGACTGATAAGACTAGTCACTGTCTATCTTGTATACCTGACGAGCTGTGATGTATCTTTTAATGTAATATAAATTATTTTGTGATTTATAGTTGTGAAGGAGAGAACTTATATGTGTGATATTTATTTTTGACAGAGCTACTTGATAGATGATATTTTTGACTTATTTATTAATATGTGCAATAAGAATAGTATACAATGTAATTTTTGGAATTTTTGACTAAAACAAATCTATTATTATTATTATTATTATTATTATTATTATTATTATTACTATTGTTATTATTAAATCACGAAAGTGAAAAAAAGCCTAAAATTCTCCGCTCGATAAACTGTTCCCGTGTCTCGGTGGATTCTAATTCGCATGTAATTTTCCTCCTGTAGTATTTTGCTAAATTTATGGCCTCATATACACTTATCGGCCGTTAGCTTTATTTACTACATCGACTCTTCTAGAATTCGAGGAGAAATCACGACGAATTATTCTGTCGCTTGCACTCATAATACATAATTTAAAAAATCAATAACTTGGACCACGCACGGCCTTAAGTTGTGACGCGGCCAGCGTTTGTTTACACTCGCGTCTTCCTACTGTATTAAGTATCCGCACGCGCTCGGCGACTTGTTATTTTCGTTTTGCCGCTACGCTTCGAAACCTTCGTTTGCCGAGCGACACTTCTCAAATTAACGCGTGAAAACTTTAAACGCGACTAGAATCTTCCGGCAGTCAGATATTTTTGGTAGTTCGTTCAGTTTTAACCCGTTGTAGCGCCAAAGTGTAACGGGAATTTCCCCGTTGAAAAGCCGTGTAACTCCCCGCGGCGCTGCCTGATGCAATTAGCGCTGACGGAAGTTCGCCAGCGATATCTCTCATTGATCGGGTACTTCTCAAACGTTAGCTGAGAGTGCAGCGTACTTGATGGTCATCGGCAAGTCCCGTAGATAAATTGCGCGAGTACTGCTGGACTCGCGCTATCACACAGCGATGCAGATGTTGACCGCGGCAGCCACGCAATATCCGAGTAGCTCGCGACGTCGACAGAAGGTCGGCGTCGCTATATTTCGGGCTGGGCAGCACGAGCACTCACGAGCAGAAATGACACACAGAGATTCATTTAATGAAGCGTTTATTCTTCCTCTCGATCGACAAGATATTACACTGCGCTTCTTCGGCGCTGAACCGGCACGCCCGCACGTGCTTACGTCGCGTTGCCTGCATAATTATCAAGGACGTTTCTAAAGCAAAAAATGTCGTCGATATTCGGTTTCGCACGCACGCAATTGTTAACGATCGACCGCATACCTTTTTTTCCGTAGTGCTCAGGCGTACGATGATACAGGGCCCACCAAGCACCGGAGAGGCGTCCCTCTCAAACTCAGGTGGATAACGAAAGGACTCGGGCAAAACTTCGCCTCGTGAATCCCGAACTGCTACTTTCCTTCTCATCGTCGCCGAAAGGTCGTTGCTCACAAGGTTGCGCTTCTCTGTTGCTGCTCAGAATACTCGAAAAGCCAGGTCTTATCGTGTTTGCGGCGCGTGCTGGCGGCCAGCGTGATTCCCTTCCCCTCCAGCTCCCCACCTCAGCTCTGCTTCTCCATGTCTGCGGCCGATGCTGCGCGACGTCTCACAAGACCGCGCCAACACTATGCTGCCGGGGCTCCTTACAGTACATAAATATTTTCAAGATATGCAATAGACAAAAATTATGTCTTTTATGGTAACCTACACAATAACGAACAATTATCAATGTAATTGTTAATGCTATAATGTATATCGTAAGCAAACAATGTGATCTACGGCTCACTATGGGTTCAAATAAGAACATTTGTGTCAAAATAAAATAGCGCCTCTTAGAAATGCTTTACGGGCCTGATTTTTTTTTCAAATGTTGGTAGACTGATACGATTAATGGAAAATTATTGACAATTCTACAACGTATCCGCCCACACGTGGATATAACCTAAAAGATAAAAGATCCTAGAAATCGAGTATTATCCATACATCAATGGATATATGGAAGAATTATTTGAGAGTTAACGTTAGAATTTTTGATATATGAACTGACATTTAAAATGTTAATGGGGTAATTAATACCACATTTTTATGGAACGAATCCTAACCTCTAAAGCAGATATTTTTTTTTATTATGACATGTAACCATGACATGCACTAATTTTTATAGAAAATTTACCAGGAAGTTTAGATACTATGTTTGATTCAATACATTGACTCTCATTTTGTCCAAAAACTGTCATAATTTCGAATACAACTTTACTTGCTCTTACAAAACGTGAATTTTCGTAGTATAAAGTAATATTATTAATTTTTATGAGCAGGTAAATACTAAAGGTGCTAAATAGTTTCTAAGCAATCAACTAATGTTCCTATTTTGTCAGAAAATTGCCATAACATTAAACTAGATATTTTTATCTAATATAATCGTACTCTTGTAATATGAACCGACATTTTAATAATTTTTGAAAAAATAATACTTCAGAAATTAAGAAAATAGTTTTCAATTAATAAATTGACTTTTTTATTCGGTCATAAAATTATTTTTAGCAATTCTCTCTCTCTCTTTCTCTCTCTCTCTCTCTCTCTCTCTCTCTCTCTCTCTCTCTCTCTCTCTCTCTGTCCTGCTTTTGGGAAACGCATGCTGAGTGCCTGATAAAGGGTGAACGGATCCGATTATTTAATTCTTTCCAAAAAGCTTGAATTCTTGCAAAATAAAAATTGATAATTTGAACAAGCGAACCACCGATCGCAACTTGTCGATTTTTTCCTAGCAACCATCATAGCAATCAGTCGAAAGCTGTTGTCAAAATTATCGAATTGTATTTATCACGAATTCAAATTTTTGTCGAAAAACTACAAAAAAGACAGTCGTCCACTCTTTATTAGGCCTAAGCATACATTTTCCAAATGGAAAACTCATTCAGAGCAGCCACTTTGCCGAAAAGTTATCCGAATAATAGGAAGGGTTGATGAAACAGAACTATGGCATGCCCTTAATACTGTTTTTTCTCAGATAATCTTAGAATACTTAATAACATACATCAAAAGTAAATAAGAGTATACAAATAACTTTATTTAATTCATTCCATATTTCTAACACTTCAAAAATCGTCAAAAATTAATAAAAACATCCAAACATATATTAGAAGATTTTTTTTTAATATAAAAACGAAATGAAAAAATTGTATAAAGCGCTTAATATTCCGGCTCTACCCATGTACTAAATAAAAAAGTTCTCGATATTAGTTAAATCACTCTAAAATATATCTGCCCTGTTACGCCTTTTTGAGTTACACATATATATATATATATATATATATATATATATATATATATAGCGTTTACGCCTACTTTCCAGGACCTTGGCAAAAATCGACCCCTTCGCTCAGAGTTCGTCATCAAGGACTGTGCTAAAGCAATCATCACTCTGGGGGAAGGGACTCTAGTTTGGTCCTTGAAAATGTGGTTAAACATAGGGGGTTTCCAGGACGGTCCTTGAAACTACAAAAAGTCCTGGAAGTTGGCCTTACACATACTGAATGTACGGAATGTCCTTGAAAATGGACTTATATGTACTTATATACAACCACGTGAAATACAAAAATTTCGAAAAACATTTTTTCTGAATCAACAAGCCAATTTATATCTACACAAGAATTGTTATAATCAATTTCAAAAGTTCATAAGTTCAACATACTGCTTGGGACAATATAAATATACCATAATTTACTGTTCAGAATATAATTCTGTTTAATGATTATTGTCAAAAATGAACAAAAGTAAATTTATACATGAAAAATTTGTTTAACGAATACTTACCTACACATTGTAAATGACAACAAGTTACAATAAATGCAAATGAGAGATTTTTTCCGCGTAAATAACGACTTAATGTTTATTTATTGATACTATAGCAACCAATAAACAAAGTCTCTTACCGTTGCTATTAAAACAATTTGTACATTCTAAAGTTACTTGAATTTAAATAAATGTAATAAATCTTATATACAGAATTGGAAATGTAAACACAAATTTAGAAAAAATAAATTTTACATTACATAAAGTAAATTAGGGTGACGCTTTCTAAGACTATAATTCATAACTTGGATAGTTTTAAAAACATCTATTTACATATTAAAAGTGATGACACTAACAAACAAAATAAGCCGCAACAAAGTCCGTTTTGATGATCATATACGTGGATTAGCATCATGTAGCAGATAGAACATATGCAATTATTATATGTACATATGAAATCTCTGATTTTATCTCAAAATAATACAGAGTAAGAGAGGCGGAATGAGAGAGAGAGAGAGAGAGAGAGAGAGAGAGAGAGAGAGAGACAGGGAGAGAGAGAGAGTTACTTAAAATAATTTTGTGACCGAATAAAAAAAATTAATTTATTAATTGAAAACTATTTTCTTGATTCCTTAAGTATTATTTGTACGTTAATTATTAAAATGTCGGTTCATATTACAAGAGTACGATTATATTAGATAAAAATATCTAGTTTAAGGTTATGGTAATTTTCTGACAAAATAGTAACATTAGTTGATTGCTTAGAAACTATTTAGCACCTTTAGTATTTACCTGCTCATAAAAATTAATAATATTACTTTATACTACAAAAATTCACGTTTTGTAAGAGCAAATAAAGTTATATTCGAGATTATGACAGTTTTTGGACAAAATGAGAGTCAATGTATTGAATCAAACATAGTATCTAAACTTCCTGGTAAATTTTCTATAAAAATTAGTGCATGTCATGGTTACATGTCATAATAAAAAAAAATATCTGCTTTAGAGGTTAGGATTCGTTCCATAAAAATGTGGGAATCAGATTATTTGATGAAAAATATTATATGCACATGAAATGTGATATTGATTACCTCATTAACATTTTAAATGTCAGTTCATATATCGAAAATTCTAGTGTTATAAATGTAGAATACCTTTTTGAGGTTATGATAGTTGTTTATGACAACGAGAAAATCAAAAACAATAAAATCCCGCGCGCATATAAAATGGTTGCAGCCTGCTCCCTCTGCTTTTTGAATTTTGACTCGACCGGGAGTCCGAGACACTGCAGCACAAACACATGCATGGCATCTACTGCTATGCTGCTGTGGCGGCTAACCTTTCACTCGCGTCGCGTCGCGTATTCGCAACTAAGTTATTGACAACAAAGTGCTGTGATTGTTGTTTGTACCCGTAGTCCAAAACTTCGTTGTTATATTTTCTACACTGCTGGCAACTGCTCAAGTGTTTTTTTTTAGTAAACTGCAAGGGAGTAAATAGTGAGAGCCCTATCAGCCAGTGTAAACCTGTTGCTGCTATCAGATAAGTCTTTCATTTTACATAATATTTTGTTAATTCTTCTGAGTGGCAAAAGAGCTTGTTGCTTTGTGTTTAAGCCAAAAGCTTCTATTTATTTCAGCTTATTGGAGATACTATGCACCTAGAGGACGGTTTCGAACGTATATACTGAATTTGCTTGGGCAAGAGTTATCATAGTGAGTCTGATCATTTATTTAACTAACACTTTTGAATACTACACTAGTTTCTAATATTCATTCGCAAAGTGTTTCATTTGTTATATTTTAATTTGCACCACATACGCAAAATGTCATGTGATATTTGCCCTTATTTTACTATTATTGAGTGAAGTTAAATAGTACATTACGCAACTAGTGCGAGGGGAACACAATTTACGCACGCTGAACTACCACGAGTGCGTAAGTCGTGTTTCCCTCGCACGAGTTGCGTATACTATTTTTCATAACAAGTGTCGCGGAGCTCGACATTATACTAAATTAGTATATTATACAAATTAAATTTATTTCATAATGCGAAATAGGCCACGCTCCTGTGAAAGCTTATTCATACAAAAAGTTCGTTAAATCACACATTGTCGCTATATAGGAGTGTAATTATACTAAACTAAAATATTTTTGCAAATTTAAAAATGAATTATTTTTAATAGAAAATTATTACATCTTTTATCAAAAAATATTAAACTAAAACACAAATATAGTGTATCGTACATTGTAGTTAATTATGATTATTATGTACATTAATTGTAACATTAGAATTATTAAAATGAAAAGAAATATTTTTGTCGATGCTTTCAATAGTAAATGATTGTTCGCTTTTTTCATCACTGTTTTGTCTACGTTTTTTCAACGGTGAACCACATGTAGCTTGCTGTGTTTCGGTTAATCGATAAAATTCATCCTCAGCGTGTGGTTCATTATCATCATCTCGACCTTCTGAAACAAATCTGGTTCTATTTAACGAAACTGTTACAGATTTTTTGGGTTGAACAACTGTAATTTCTGCTCCAGAAGTAGATGCTACTTGATTGACACACTGCGGTATGCGATTTCGGGTGGAATTTCATTTCCATAATCGGATATATCGTCTGTATCACAAGAACTGTTATCACTCATGTTTACTTTTCGGTTAGGTACCAATAGGTTATAAACAAGACGTCTTGCACTAATGATACACAATTTCGCAATCATACATATGTAAAACGAGCGTGCCTAAGTCGATGACTTTAGCGCCAAAACAAATGACTCTAAAGTCGAGCTCCACGCACGCTGTTATGAAAAAATTTGTACACTGTTTCATTACACGTTAAGATTAGTAAATAATTTTGCGTTGATTCTGATGTGATATTAGTACAATAATTTCTTTAATTTTACTTTGATTACTCAGTGCACCACGTCCGTTACTCTATAAATTTATTTTGAAAATCAGAAATATTTTAAATTCAATAAAGCTTTAATTGCGAATTGACGTTAAAATGTATGCTAAGCACAACATAAATTGTACTTATCCTCTATTACAAAGAACAGTCGATCTCTGTGTCATTTATAACCAGTGACGTGATTCTATAAAAATATTCATATGTCAGTGTAAGATCTGTTCAGAGGTAATATACTGAATATTTGATATTATGGTTTAATATGCACTAAAGTGAATTATGCATCTAATTTTTACACGAATGTTTTACAAATTGTGTAGAAACAGTCTACCATAACAGTCTTTACGCAACTGCTTTGCGTACAGAATATTGTTTTTGAAGTTACTTGAAACCTATCACAGTTAAAGGACTGAAATTTTTATGTACGTTTGTTTCCACTTAATAAAACAATAAATCAAGTGGTTTTTATCTTAGTAAAATACCATAATGTAGTAACTAGAGGCTGATAATGCAAGTAAGTTACATAAATTGCAATTATTTAAACAAATTGTACAAAATTTTTGGTCTTACAAATTTTGTGTCTTAAAATTTGGGGCTCACAATAATTTTAGGCATTACACATTGTGGTCCTCACAAAATAATTTAAAAATTAAATGAATAAATATTTTACTGCTGTCCAGCTTAATCAATCGTACATTGTGCCGCTGTGTGTATCACCAGAAAATCAGCAAGGTAAACATGTAATGATCCTCCCAGGTTTAGCAAGCATAATGTGCTGCCCGACTCTCACGACGGGGACGTGCTGGTAAGGTTAATTTTACGAGAGTCATATTCTGGTGCTGCATTAGTTAAATGCTACAGTCAATTTGAATAATTTCAGCGCTGCATTTAAAAAATGATGCGGCCGATTCTAATATTTCCAGTGCTGCATTTCAAAAACACTGCAGCTAATTCTCATATTTCCAGCGCTACATAAAAAAAATACTGCAGCCGATTCTCATATTTCCAGCGCTGCATTTAATAAATACTGCAGCCGATTCTCATATTTCCAGCGCTGCATTTAATAAATGCTGCTGCCGATTCTAATATTTTCAGCGCTACATTTAAAAAATACTGCAGCTAATTCTCATATTTCCAGCGCTACATCAGAAAATGCTGGAGCCGATTCTCATATTTTAAGCGTTGCATTAAAAAAATGCCGTAGCCGATTTTCATATTTCCAGCGCTGCATTGAAAAAAAGTGCAGCTGTTATAATATTATACTGTTAACAATATTTCCTTGTATACAATATTTATAGTATAATTTTTTGTATCTATACTATTCGATTGTTCGATTTTGGCATTATTCATTAATAGCAATTTTAAATGTTGTCTATCTTTTACTCTAGATAGAGCCACGTATAACTGACCATGACTAAAACCTGGTGATGGCAGATAGACGCCAATTTCATTATATGACTGACCTTATGATTTATTTATTGTCAATGCGAAACCTAACCTAATAGGAAATTGTTTTCTACGCATATTAAATAGTAGTTCTTCTTTAGATGGTCATAAAGTTACTCTTTGTATCAAAACTAATTTTCCAATATTGTTTCCATTCAAAATTTCTGCTTGGATCATTTCATAGACATTGTTTAAAATTGTGATCATTGTTGGATACACAAAGGTTTTAATTCAATGTCACGCGTCCAAAATTTGTTTATAAGTAACTATACTTCACTGAATTTTTTATTACTTCAATTCGACTACCGTATCGAACTACAGGTAATGTTTGTCTAAAATCTCCTAAAACGAGCATAGATTTACCACCAAATATTACTGTTAAGTCACATAAAACTTGAAAAAGACGATCAACTGCTTCAAAAGCAAAATTTAATGTCATTGATATTTCATCCCATATTATAATTTGTACATCTTCAAGTTTTCTTCCATTTACGGAATTAAGTTTCACATTACATGTTGTACAGTCATTAATATTCAGTGGTAATTTAAATATTGTATGTACTATTCTTCCATTACTAAATAAGTTCGCTGCAATACCGGTCCAAGCAACACATAAAAATGGCATATTATGTAATTTTTAGTAATCTATTAAAACATTAAGTAAATAAATTTCACTACTCCCCCCTGGTCCGTCAATAAAAATACACTTATCCTGTTTATAATTTAAACTTTCTAAAACTGCATCATATATATTTTTCTAATTAATGTTAAGGGATGCAATTTTCTTTTGTAATTTATTTAGCATATTAGTTTCTTTATACAAAAATGTCGCATTATCAAATTCCTCAATGTTCATTGTTATATTAGGCAAATTAAAATCACTTAACGGCAAACCGTTTTCTTGCATTACTATTTCAATTGCATTTAGTGCTATATACCCACCTGCACATTCTTTATATTTAGGATGACAAAAATTACTCTTATATTTCTCATATAATTCTCGTCCATTGATAGGGTTATGAAAAATACAGATAAAAGCAAACATATTTCATAGTACTGTTGGAATCTGTATTTGTATTGCTTTTTGTAAACATTCATCTCACTCCTTCACCTTGATTGACAAGCAGTTTTGCTGTAGCAGCTTCATAAAATGTTAGATATAAAACTCCGATAACAGTACGTAAATTATCAAATGAGGTAGCCCTTTAACATGTAAAAGTAATAATCTGATAAAGTATTATTCTCGGTCTTTCGGACTTACTAAATACATTCTGCTTAATATTGGTTTATTACATTTTTTCCTTTGTTTCATGTTTCTAGTTTTTCAACAAGTGTGTAATGTATTGGTATATCGAAATATAAATAATTTCTTGCATCAAGATCAGTTTGATTTAATTTAAAAAATGCGGTTATTGTCACTATTATTATATTGTTGATCTTTATCGCGAATAGCTAATCTTTTTATAACATGTGAAATTTTGTGTAAACAATCCTCTTCCTCTATTATATTAAAATGTGTCTGGTAGTCTCCGGCTATAAGATCACTACATCCCTAAAACTACCCCTCCTTAGGGTTGGAGTAAACCGTAAGTTGACTGGAACTAGACCGGAAGTCGACAAGAAGTGAACCGGAAGTGAACCGCAAGTAATCGAAAAAATACAAAACCTGTACAGTTTATTTCTACCGATACGATACCCGATATGTATCGGTAGACATGAAATGTACTAGGTTATAAGTGTCAAATTTGCATGTAAAACCAGTTATTAGCCATTATATCACGTTTGTTTTCTACATAATTTCTAGTAATAGGTCAGGCCCATTCTGAAACTTTACAGCTACTTTTTTACTATAAAAAGGTCTATTTTTACTGTATTGAGGTGGTCGAAGTCTGGATCAAACAGTCAGATTTTCAAATTTTGAGGTTATTTTAGGGTATTTTTAACTAAAACTACCCAGATACTTTTTTTGTGAAATTTTCTGAATTTTTTAATAAAAATACTTTTAAAGCCCTATGTATATGTTAAGGCTACCTTATTTGCATTTTATAGTTAAAAATACATCCCTTATGAGCTACAAATCATTGAAAATAGGCAAAAATTGCTTGAAACCTCTACTTTGACCAGCCAGGACTCGAAGCCAAATGAAGGAATCGCGCTGAAATTTTTTTGGAAGTCAGATACATATAGAACATATATATACAAAAATTAAAATTTTCATTTTCTATTTTACAGAGAACTACCCATATATATATATATATATATATATATATATATATCGCTTCGCTCGCCAACCCCCTATTTTAGTTTTTGTTTGTTAAATTTTGATTTTTTAAATTTTATTAATGGGATTTATGTGACATTGAATTACTTTTGGAAACAAATTGATAGTTACAGGAGTAGATTTTCTGCAAATTCTTCGTTTTTTAAAAATATTATATTATAGCAGAAACTATAAAATCATCATACCTATGGTCGCACTTCCATATTTTAAAATTAAACATAAATATACGTTTATTCAATGAAAAATTATCACAATTATTATTAGAAGTTGGAGAAAGAAAAATAAAAAAATTTATAATTCCCGAAGTATGGAAAACAAATGATAAATGTTCAAAACTTTTTGATTACAGTACTACAAAATCATACAAAACTATAAAATCTTAAATCAAATGGAAGAAGAGGCAAAAACATATTACAGTATTGATACTGCAACTTTTCAAGGTATTGATAAATCTGGCGATAATATTTACATACATTTTTCGGTCGAAATATTAAATAGCATTCGTGCATTGTCACCTTACGAACTTAATTTGAAAATTGGGGCTACTGTTATGTTAATAAGAAACTTAAGTATAACAGACGGTTTGTGTAATGGCACGCGATTAAAAGTTACCAAATTATTCAAGTACAACATTGAAGCAGAAATTATAACTGAGGAAAAAATTGGAAACAAATTTGTATACTTAGAATTACCTTAAATACCGGAAATTTATCTTTATTGCCAATTATTTTGAATAGAAAACAATTTCCTTTAGTCTTAGCGTTTGCTATGGTTATCAATAAATCTCAAGGTCAAAGTTTAGATAATGTAGGAATATACTTTAAAAAAAAACATTATTTTCTGATGGCCAATTGTACATATCATTATCTCGATACAAGGATCCTAATCGATTATTTATTCAAATTGAAAGTGAAAACAATTCAGAAAAAAAAATATAGTTTGGAAATAAATTTTTGATCCGTCAATCCACAATTATTGTTTTATGGACATTTTTTAATTATTTTATTACAGGAACAATGGAATGAGATCCGGTTCAAAATTCTTTGGTTGGAGTGGAAAATAATGAACATAGACAATATTTACGTGCATTGAATCGTGAAATAGAACAATATGAAATTGATCAAGTAAATTATAAAATTTATTTACAAGACTTGATAAAAAATTATGTTGAAGAACAATTACTTTAATTAAATTCACTCATAGAATTGTATGAAATTTTTTATAATAACGAAACTATGAATTCACGATTTATTGATCTAGATGAAATTCCTACTATTACTTTTACTACAAAATAAATTTTTGAATTCCGTAAAAAATTCTCTATTATTATTGACGTTGCGAAATGTAAAATTAGTAGTAAACATATTTCAAATCAATTTCATTATTTGTTTTTAATTGTTTTGATTAACACAGGATTATACGAGCTGTGTTTTGAAATATTTGCTGTCTGCTAGCGGAACAGCAGAACGGTCGCTCTGCCCTTCTCTGACACATTGATTCTAATCTTTCTACATAAAATAAATGTCCCTACGTTTCGATCGGAGCCTTATATAGGATGCGATATTAGAAAATTTATCTTGTTAAAAGGCAGACAAATCTAATCAATACGTTAAAATTTATTTACTAAAATACATACGCCGAGTATTATATACGTATATACTACAGTAAAAAAAAACTAGTATTTTTCACATTTACAATGAAAATTTCTTTTAGATTGAATTTATAACACTTTTTTTTTTTTTTTTTTTTTTATAAACGGGTTTCAGGAGCGTGTTCTAAGAAAAATTTTCTGTTAAAATAAGCATTAAAAAAATCGATTTTTTTGAAGTTCAAAGGTGTTGTGTCTCTTTAAAATAATATTTTTTTTTATAAGTGACATTTGGAATCCGTAAGTTCATCGCCTCATCTACGCAAGCCTTCCACGCTGCCCTATATTGTGTCAGCCACATCCAAGATGCACCTGTAAAGACCGTACTAGATAGTAGGATGGGCTGCGCGAGTCTTACAAATAATTATTTATTTGCAAGAACTAGCCTTCGGCTCGAGAGCCTGTTCTGTTACTAAAGTTACACGCGGACTGTGGAATTATGGATGTCCCGCGCTGTTAGTTTGCGCGGAAGCGTATTTTGCGTGCGGACGGTATTCTGTCCTCGACTGTGTTTGGCGGACGTGTGAGTGTCCGCTGTACTTACGGTTGTTGCAGGCAACTCGTCTCGTGTGTGGATGCTGATGGTTAGTCCACAAGTAAAGTACTCTTACCTGCACGTGACTGCGAAAGCTGATTTGAATTTATTTGTTTAGTTTGGGGTTTAGTTATTATTATTAATTTAGTACACAAGGGTTTTATTTATATTGATTGTTACGTTTTTATTGGCCCGGAGCACTTCACAGACGTTCAGTTTACAGAGTTGACGGAGTTTAGCTATATTTAGTTTAGGATGTTGTCGTTTTACAGTAGTATTTAGTAAGTATAATCTTATTTATTTATTAATTGTAAAGTACCTATGATTTATCTTAACAACTTACTATTATTATAATCCTGCGCACTCTAGATGGTTCTAATCACCCTTCGTGGCAGATGCTAACTGTATTATCTACACGCGTTCACGTGGCAATTTAAAATAGATGTGGTCAACTGCTCTTGCTAACGCCGGAGATTCCACTCAACGAACCTTATCTTGTACTTCTCTCTGTGGCACTGATCTGTATTCAAAGGGCTCTCCGGTGTATGCTATGCCAAGGGACGAATTTAGCACGCTCCCAAGGTGTTGGACGGATTTAGCACGCTTCAAACACTAACACTAGCAAACACCGCCGCTTCACCTTAGAATCAGTTGCAGCCACTAGTGAGTAAGTTACTACGCAAAAAGGCGCTGCGTGGATCGGCTCCGGGGTTTTTAAAGCCTCGGTACCGATTCACGCAGTTATGAAATTGAGATGAGAAAAATCGCGGTAGTCCAATCAGCATTCGCCACAAAGGATCGACGCGTACGCCTTGCAGTCGTCTTTCGCGCGCACGAGGAGTGCTGACACAGAGGTCAGAGCACTCGCTCCGATTTTCGGCGCTCGGTTGTGCAATGTCGCAATCGGATGCACCTGCAATCCGTATGCACTCTCTACGTGCTCACACAGTTGTCGGTTCACAGGATGTACGAATATATAATTTAAGAGTATAAACGTTGGACATTACATACCCCTCCGATCGACACCCACCCATCCTACTTCTACTAGATCTGCTTTTACGTTGTCCTGCCATCTGCGCCCAGGTCTACCTAGAGGTCGCGTTACCATCGACCTGCCCTTCATGACACGCGCTGCCGATGGTAACGCGAACTCTAGGTAGACCTAGACGCATGATACGGCCTGCCCTTCATGACACGGTCGTCTCCCATTCTCGCTATATGCCCAGCCCATCCCAATCTGCGTACTTTTATTATTCTGTTAATATTTGGTGACGCGTACAGATTGTGTAACTCAACATTGTGTAGTCTCCTCCATTCCCCGGTTTCCTCATCTTTCTTCGGCCCGTATATCTTTCGCAAGACTTTATTTTCAAATATCCTAAAACGGTTGTCCGCCTGCTTAGTGAGAGCCCACGTTTTTTTCACACCCGTACAGAACCACCGGCAGTATTATTGTCCTGTATATTCTTATTTTAACGTTTTCATACAACAGCCTCGACTTAAGTAAATTACTCACGGTGTAGAAGCAAGCATTACCCGAATGGAGTCTCTGATTTATTTCGACATTTATCTCGTTTCTATCATTTATTGTCGTACCCAGATACCTGAATTCGCTAACCTTTTCAAAAGTAAAATTCCCAACTCTGAGATCTCCCTCCCCTCTGTAGATGTCTAGTTTATCCACAATCATGTACTTTGTTTTTGATTAACTCACTTCGAACCCTGTATACTCAGCTGCTTTTATAAGGATTTCCGCGTTTCTTGCTACAGTATCCCTACAATCTCCCAGTATATCTAAATCATTTGCGTAGCCTAGTATCTGCGTTGTTCCATTAAGCGTTGCGCCCAGCTGGCTAACCTGCATTTTTTTAACGACATACTCTAACGTTAAGTTGAACAGCACCGTAGAGAGCCCATGCCTTTGTTTTAAACCATCGCGTATCGTGAAGGGTTCTGATACATTACCGCCTACTCGGACCTTTCCCGTGCTTCCGTTCAGACATATTTGAATTAATCTCACGAGTTTTTTTGGTACACCGAGAAGTACTAGAATTTGATACATTTTGCTTCGCTTAATAGAGTCGTACGCTTTTTTAAAATCTATAATTAGTTGGTGTATGGTTTCGCAAAATTCCCACTTTTTCTCTAACTATCTTATGGTAAACATTTGATCGCTCGTCGATCTGTTGCGCCGGAATGCGCACCAATAATCTCCTACCATATCTTCCACGAATGGAGTAAGTCTAGCTTGTATTACGTTTGACAGAACTTTGTAGCACGTTGCTAAATGTGAGATATCCCTATAGTTATTGCAGTCTGACTTATCCCCCTTTTTAAAAATTGGTATAATGATAGATTCCTTTCAATTTTCGGGTATTGTTTTATTTTTCCAGATGGCGCATAATAGTTATAGATTTTAAAAGTAAGCTCGACGCCCTCATATTTGAGTAACTCAGCTGGTATAGAGTCATTTCCCGCTGCTTTGTTGTTTTTTTAGTTTTTTAATCGCGGCCTCTACTTCTTGGTAGCTCTGTTCCTCTACGTGGAGTTCAACAGTGTGAATTTCGTCCCCTAATTCTTCGCCTTTTTCGTGCACGTTTAATAATTTATCGAAATAATTTTTCTACAGCTACAGTAATTAAAAACCTTTCTGAGGCGTTAATCCCTCTGTACATTTCGCGGGAGTTATTTTCCTTATTGTTAGTTTCTATTATCCTAATAAGATTATTTTGTTACTCCCGCTTCTTATTTCTGTAAATCGCGCCCGCCTGTTTCCTTACGTTAGATTACTCTTCTACGGTCCTATTGCTTCTATTATGTAAACTATTTAATTTAGCCTTTTTGCGCCTTTCAAACCAGAGTTTGCACTCTTCGTCAAACCATGATTTGCTCTTTGGCTTTTTCTTTTTACCCAGTACTTTGTTCGCGGCCTCTTTTACCGTTTTTTCGATGTCCCCCCATAAACTATTCGGTTCATCATTCCCATCCGGCGATGTGTTTGCTTCTTCAAGTACCTGAAACCTGTTATTAATTTCTATCTGGTACCTAATTCGCTCTGTTCTATCTCGTAGCTTTTCAATATCGAAGCTTTCTACCCTGCTTCTTCGCTTACTGTTTTGATTCGCTACTAATCTAGCTCTTAATTCGGCTACTACTAGGAAGTGGTCCGAGTCGCTATCTGCTCCTCTATAAGCCCTTACGTCATAAACGTTAGTATGATGTATTTTTTCAATGAGAAAATGATCAATTTGGTTCTGTGTGGCCCCGTCCGACGATGTTCACGTTGCTTTGTGTACGCCCTTGTGCTTAAAACACGTAGTTTTGATTATAAGATTTTTTCCGCCGCGAAATTTATGATTTTAATACCGTTGTCATTGCTGGCATCGTGCAGGCTTTCCTTCCCTATAGTAGGCTCAAACATTTCCTCTCTATCTATTTTAGCATTGAAATCGCCTAATACTATTATTGTATCGTAAGACGCGAACTGGTCAATTACCTGCTTTAAAGTTTCGTAATAGAGATCCTTAGCTTCTTCTTCTTTATCCTCCGTAGGACAGTGTACATTAATAAATACAAATCTATACCATTCACCTTCGATTATGATGTACGAAAGCCTATCATTGACGGATTTGAAACTTTTAACCGAATGAATAATGTTATTGCTTACGAGAAATCCGGTGCCTAGGGATCCCTTGCTCCCAGCCCCATACAGGTACGTAAAGTTACCCGATGCTAGTACACCGCCATCTGGCCACCGCGATTCCTGTATTGCTACCAAATCTAGATTGTACCTATCAGCTTCCTTTACGAGTTGTTTAAACGCGCCTGCTCTGTATAGACTGCGAACATTCCAATTTCTGACCCTTAAGTTCCTTTTGGTTTGGTTCTGATTTTTTTGAGCCATGATAGTATGTTAAACCCGCGCCCTTTGGATCCTGTTCCGATCGCAGGTGAGTCCACCGTTCAAGAGGTGATGACCCCCATACCTCTCTAGAACTAAGTATGAGAGCTTTCCGACTTTGACTGTGTCAACTCGTCGTCAGAATACTACGGTTTCATTCTCGCATCCTAGCGCCCCCCTGCAAGGCAGCGCGCCTTCGCTGGCATCGTTACCGCGTAAGACCAGGTGACGAATCATTCTACACATCCCCTTTCGGGGTAGTTGTCATCGCTCCCCCGCATCCTCCTCGGCAGCAGGATTTTTGCCAATTTTTGTAATGTGTGATGAAAGAGATAGATTAGGAGATAAGAGATAATGTGAAATGTTTTTTGTTGTGGTGCTTACGTAGTGTTTCTAGATGAATGCGTTCGACAGTGTGGGCATGTTTAAGTTGATTTACAGTGAATGCTTTGGTA
The DNA here is from genome assembly GCF_009193385.2 of Nasonia vitripennis. Taxonomy (NCBI): domain Eukaryota; kingdom Metazoa; phylum Arthropoda; class Insecta; order Hymenoptera; family Pteromalidae; genus Nasonia; species Nasonia vitripennis. The sequence continues at coordinate 1,686,804 of NW_022279646.1, forward strand.
TTGAAGTATCCAATCAAAATGTAAACTGGGTGCCACAAAAAGTTTGCAGTAGATGTTATACGATGGTAACACGCTGGAATGGAGATAAAAGAGAAAGAAACTTGATATTTACAAAACCAATGATATGGTCTTCTCCAAGGTGTCAAAATGACTGCTATTTTTGTATGACTAATACCAAAGGTTTTAACACGGCTACTAAATCTAAAATTGTATACGCAGACGTTTCTTCAGTAGTGAAACCTGTGAGAATAGAAGTCAGGGATAAAACTGTTAGTATCGAACCCATGGATGTGGACCGCTCAGGCGAAGTAGAAGAAATGCAAGTTGATGAGTCCTGTGACGAAGAATCCTCAAACGAAGAATACCTGCCAGCTAGTACTAGAAAAGCTCCAGAAACCTTTAACCAAGAAGAGTTAAGTGATCTTATTCGAAATTTAGGATTACCTAAAGATGGAGGAGAATATCTAGCGTCAGTTCTTAAAACGAAAAATCTGTTAGCAAAAGGAACAACGGCCTCTTTTTATCGAGATAGAGAAAAAGAATTTAGAAATTTTTTTACGAACGATGAAGAGAATTCGTTGGTATATTGTATAGATGTTAAAGGTTTCGTCGATGCAATAAAACCGAATACGTATAAAGACGAAGAATGGAGACTTTTTATTGATTCGTCAAAACGAAGTCTGAAAGCTGTTCTGCTTCATAACGGAAACAGGTTTGCATCCATTCCCATAGCTCACTCGACTAAGCTGAAAGAGACTTATGAAAATATAGAAATTGTATTGGAAAAAATAAAGTACTTGGAACATCAATGGAAAATTTGTGGTGATCTTAAAATTGCAACCATGATCTTAGGACAACAATCAGGTTTTACTAAAAATCCCTGCTTCTTGTGTTTATGGGATAGTAGAGACAGGGTAAATCACTACGTTAAGAAAGTATGGCCAACTAGAACACATTTTGAACCACGATCGAGGAACATTATACGTACGCCATTGATTGATCCATCAAACTATCTGCTACCACCACTTCATATCAAACTTGGCCTCATGAAGCAGTTCGTCAAAGCTCTGGATAAAGATGGCGATTGTTTCCAGTAATTGGGAGAAAAGTTTCCCGCAATAAGTGAAGCTAAATTAAAAGAAGGTATTTTTGATGGTCCTCAAATTCGTACTCTATTTGAAGACGAAACATTTATCACAAAAATAAACGACACAGAAAAAGCTGCATGGCAAAGTTTTAAAACTGTTCGTGAGAACTTTTTAGGAAATAAAAAGAGTGAGAACGATCAGGAAATATGTTAAGTGACGAAGTTCCTGGATAAATTATTTAGAAACATTATATAAAAATTACACAAAGCCAGTAAAAATAAGATCCAGAAACTTCGACGCTTAACTAAGCCTCGAAGGAATGTACCCGAAACCAAAACAAACTTCTCCTCCCTCGGCTGAAGCGCGCGTGCACAGCCGACGCTGCAGTTTAGCCGTTGACCATAGTATTAGGCCCATAAGGCCTAATGAGTAAGACAATGAGCGCGGCTAGGCTGAAGTAAGAAGAGAGGAGAAGTAAGTACCCCGCGTGGGAGAAAGCTTCGACTCTCTCTCTCAAGCATCACCTCCCCCGAAACGCCACTCCAGGGTGTGCGCTCCTAGAGAAAGGACGCTAATTTTAAGAGTTTAGATTTTGAGTAATTTGCCTTTGAGAAATTCAATAAGTTTTGTTTCATTTGAGTGTCTGATTTAATTTGTGTTTTGATAAGTTGATAATAAACATCACTGCAATCCATGTGTTGAGTTTTGGAAAATAAGTCATTCAGAATACAACCAATTTTGAGCCATCCTCCGTTTTGTTAAAACATTTTGCCAAAAAGGAGATCTAAACTCCGCAATCTTTTTCGAGCAGTCATCCCAGTTTTTCTGAGCATCCTTTCGGGTTAAATTATTTCTCAAATTCCAGAAGTCCACCGAACAAAGTAAGTAGCATTTAATTCAATATTTCTGAACTTTGACATTTCGGTTAAATCAAACAGTTCTGCCTCGACAAATTAGTGTTCTCACTGATCTCCCCTGTATGGGAGAGTAGCTAAGCGCCCATGTTTTAATAATATTTCATTGTTAGCTGGTGGAATCGGTTCTATCCTAACAAAACTGGGGGTTTGTCCGGGATCTGCTTAGCTTTTGTTGGTTGCAAAACTGTTTGGTTTTCTGTGTTTAAAATAATTTTTTTTTTATGAGTGAGTGAACATATACAAAAAGATCCCAATTAAGTGCGGGTAAATACGAAAAATATTAAAAAGTCATAAGTGCGACAAAGAGAGAAACGAGAGAATATAAAAAGCAAGAGCATTGATAGGAGTTTGAAATTCGAGACGCGCGCGCAAGCACACAAAGACGCCGTGACGTCACTACAGCCACATATCGGGTGGGACGCGCAGTAACGTCAGTGATTTTAAAATAATTTTTTTTTATTATTTCTTGTGACTCTTACAATTAATAAGTTCGGACGTTTTACTAGTTAAAAATCATTGAGACCCAGTGGATATTAGGAGAGGTACCCAAATAAGACGAAACGCAATAATGTTACACAATATCTTTTCTTACACCAGCAATTTGCTTTACACACTCAATGCACAAGCAGTTTGATGAGTCCTGCCACACAACATATACACATAAAAGTTCATTACAAGTACTTTGATATTACACACAAAGAGTAGAATCAAGATTTTGAAAATTGGCATCGCATTCAAGTCACACACCAACAATCTACAATATACCTCCGTAGTTTGATATCACAAATGATTGTTCACTAACCAGTACACAGAGAGACGCATAAAACAGTAACTTCCAAAACATTTACACATAGAATCACACCAATTTTCAATCAACAATTTTTTTTTGCATTACATTTTGATTGCCGACACTTGACTCCAAAAACAGGCACAGTCCTACATTTTACAGTCTAATTCAGAACTTATATAGATAAAATAGAGAGAGAGTAAGTGGTAAAAATATCTGCTTACACAAAACACACCCATGACGTCATGGAGACTCAGCACTGTCCTCCTTGATCTTGAGGATGTTTGTAAAAAAATTCAAGCTGCTGCTGACTGCCACGAAAGCTGAAAAGAAAGACAAAACAAGTTTACACAAAGCAACAGTTCTTGGGTTGTTTGCAAGAAATTTTATATTTATTTAATAAAAAAAAAAACTTATCTGAGTCAGCTGATAGAGTTGCAGTTGCGACATTGGGAACAATCCTGAGCCCGAACTTTGACCTTTGCAGGAACACCGTGATAGCACGCACACGTACTTTTGATTGAACGATACGAGACGACACGCACGGTTCACCTTTTGCAAAACAATTAGCAATAATTTGAAGGCGAAAAGTACACGCGACGCAACACGAGGCAACAGCTGACGCAAACGGACTCGACTAGGGAGTTTGACTGTAGCGAGAAGTTAGGCGCGGAGCGGTGCCACACCCAAGCTAGTGACTATAGACTCGAGAGCGGGCGGGGACGCCATTTTGAGAGCGGCGGAGCGCGCGCGAATATTTGAATTCAAATATTGGACTTTGAAATATTACGTGACAGTTTGAGACCATTCAGAAACAAAAGTTTTTTTGCATAATAGGACTTTTACATATATATAAATAATCTTTACGGTTAAGACTATTATTCAAACATTATATGTTAATAATTATAGGCGAATTAATTTCGAAAACACTATTTAGGGGAAATTCATTTACTAATCGATAACAACAAATAGTCATCTATTATTTTTAAATAAATTAATTAATTTTGAATTATACAAAATAATTAGCATAATTAAATTCTCTTTTCGGGAATTTTGCGAAGAAAATAAATCACGTAAATATTTTAATTAAATTTACAAAACCGGACCATCACTCTTAATTTAAATTTGACTTAAATTTTGACAGAGGACACGACACAAATTTTCTTTTTCCCATTAAAAAAAAAAATGCACGATTTGACGACTCTCGTTGGATAAACCTTTAGTTTAGACATATGCCCGTGAACACTTAATATTAATTTAGTATTAATATTTTATTACAATATTTTATTGACTACTGGTTTTATTATTAATCATTATCACCATTTATTATTATTTATCAAACCCCACAATAATTAAACGAAAATTAACTATCAAAAATCCCACAATTTCGTTTACGTTACCCCTTAATATACTTCAATATATTATCTATACCCACATCATAGAATTTTAATTACAATAATAATAATAACATATGATAAATGTAATATTTGGATTGTGAGGAGAGGGAATAAGGCTTTAATAAAATAGTGGCACGGAATTACGGACTCTCTATAAAGCAAGAACGTTTTAGAAGCATTTAGAGAACTATCTAGAGGATTATTTAGAATTTTCTACGACAATTAAGAGGCAGTAAATCTATTCAAAATGACAGACGAGACCGGCAATAGGACGGGTGAAAACACAGGAGCAGAGTTGGCTACCACCATGGCCAATAGTTTCATGCTTATGAGTTGCGTAAGCGGCATACCAAGCTTTGACGGGAAACATACCAAGTTAAGAGACTACATACAAGATTTGAAGAATGCAAATGAACTTGTAACTGAGGCAATACGACCACAATTTATGCGAAATGTGCTGCAGAGAATAACCGGAGCAGCGAAGAAGAGTCTCAACAACAAAACCATAACAACAGTAGAAGACTTAATTAAACATTTAAAGCAGAGATTTGGTCCAGGCAGGGACTTTAGTTATTATAACACACGTATCCAGACGGTCAAGATGAGGCAAGGAGACGCTGTAGGAGATTTTTATGACGAATTGAACGTTTTACTGAGCAATGCCAGGAATGCATTGAAAGAAGAAAAGGGAAGTGACAACCTTGACGCGATAATGGAACCATTGGAGATGCTGGCAGTCGATATATACATAAGGGGATTACCAGCTAATTTATCGGAAAGAGTGGACTTATTCAAACCAAAGAATCTACGAGAAGCATACGAAGAGGCTGTGCGACTAGAAACACGCATGGAAGCCAGGTTCATACAGGACTCCAGGCCACGAGTGAATCAAAGTTATTATAATACAGAAAGAAGGGATAGTTATAATAATGGATACCGCAATGAAGGTGGCGGATATAATAATAGAGGCGGATATAACAATGAAGAATACAGAAATCAAGACAGATATGACAACAGAAATCGCAGACATGACGATTTTATAGGGTATATGCCTGAAGAAGAAGAATGTGCAGGATATGTCGAGGAGGAAGAAGATTATGCAAGATACGACAACGAAGATGAAGACTACGTAGGCTACGACAATGAGCCTGAACAACGCCAACGAGAATTCCAAGATAACCATAGGAGGAACAATTATAACCGGAATAACTACAACCAAAATGGTTATCAAGGTTGTTAGAGAGGAAATGGTAGTGGCAACAATTACAATAGAGGAGGATACCAGCGGGGGTATAACAACAGCAACAGACAAGGAGGGAGCAATTGGCCGTCGTGGAATAGAAACTATGGTCAAAGAAGCCAAAGGCAAATTTTTAATCACGAAACTGGACGTCGTGAAAATTATCAACCTAGTGGTCCGGATAGACGAGAGAATTACAATAATTATCCCAATAACTGGAGAAACGGCAATGCAAGAAACTATCAACAAAACGAACGAGAATTTAAACTCTCAAAGGGCTCGTCATGGAGAAAGAATGACGAGCCAGGAACAGAACCAACAACCTATCCAGAAACCACAGCAGAATTTGGACTACCAGAAATATCAACAACAAACACAGGGTTACAATCAAGGCAGGCAGAACCCAAATCAGAGCAGCCAGAACAACCAGGTGCAGCAAAAGGCACCAGTGATGGCGATAATGACAAGGGAACAGGAACTTCCAATATATGGACAGCCGACTGCAAGGGACCTGAAGAGTTTAATTGGGAAAATGATGAACCAACAGCAATAAAAGTACACATACCACAAGGAACCACGAAACCTTGGTTAACATTCATGATAGACAATGGAGCAAGTGTAAATCTAATCAAATTAAGTTTTATACACGACGACATGCCAATAAATATGAAAGATGTGAGGAATCTTGGAGGAATAACCACGGGAACAGTACTGACTCTAGGAGCAGTTTATTTGCTTATCAGAAATATACCAGTGAAATTCCACATAGTGACAGACGATTTTCCGACACCACACGATGGACTATTAGGAAGAAATTATTTAAAGAAGGAAGAGGCTGTCATTTCTTATTTTAACAACGCTCTAATGGTAGGCGGAGACGTGATGCACCCAATGCCATTTCTGGGACAAGAAAAAGAATACAGAGAGAAGAGAAAAAGGACAAATAATTCTTACAAAACCAGCAACGTGCTACAAGTCGAAGACAAGAAAGACGATAAAGAAGCACTTGTAACAGACGTATCCAAAAATGAGAAGACACCAGCAAAAACGAAACATGTTTTAAAGGCCAGAACTCGGCAAGTTGTAAGAATCAATCTAATCAGAAGTGAATTAAAAGAAGGATACATACCCAAAATCGATGTAGGGAATGAAAATGTATTTTTGGGAGAAGGAGTAGTAATTAACGACAATAACACCTGCAAAATGATGGCGATTAATACGAGTGAAGAAGACGTCATGATAGAGGTCGATGCCAAAAAATTAATACCATTTGACATAGAGCCAAATTTTCTAGAAGAAGCAGATAGCGAATTTAATGGTGAAGTTATATTGGACAGAATTAAGAGGCTAGAGAAGGTGAAAGAATCAATTAGAAGAAGTCACTTGAATCAAGAAGAACTAAAAATAGCGGACCGTATAATAGAAGATGATTTAGATAGATTTTTATTACCAGGAGACAAGTTACCGTGTATAGATATGATCCAGCACCACATACATTTAGAGGACGACATACCTATAAACACGAAACAATATAAGCATCCTCCGAAACCTAAGCAAGTCGTCAGAGAGAGTGTGGAGAAGAAATTGCGAGATAAAATTATTAGAGAATCGAATTCACCATGCAACTCGCCAATATGGATAGTACCGAAGAAGCCTGACAGCCATGGAAACTGAAGATGGAGGATGGTAATCGACTTTCGCGAAATCAATAAAAAGACAATCAGAGACGCCTACCCTCTGCCTAACATTGCCGACATCATGGACCAATTAGGTGGAGCAACATACTTTTCGATTTTCGACCTTGCAAGTGGATTCCAGCAGATACCAATGGCACCAGAAGACTGTTACAAGACAGCATTCACAACCCTCAACGGACATTATGAGTATACACGTCTACCAGAAGGTCTGAAGAATGCAACAGCGACATTTCAACGCTTAATGGAAAAGGCACTTAGAGGTTTACAAAACATAGAGATGTTAGTGTATTTAGATGATATTATAGTCTACAGCAAGGACACGAACAGCGAATTAGGCATATGATGGATAGGCTAAGGCTCGCCAAACTGGTACTGCAGCCGGATAAAATTGAATTTTTTAGACGAGAAGTAGGATTCCTAGGACACATAATAAGTTCCAGAGGAATTGAACCAAATCCGGAAAAGGTGGAAGCAATAACAAAGTTACCCACACCAAAGACAGCAAAGAATGTAAGAACGCTACTAGGAATGTTTGGATACTACAGGAAGTACAATAAGGACTTTGCGAAGATAGCTAAGCCACTAAATGACCTGCTCAAGAAAAACGTAAAATTTGAATGGACAGAAGATTGCGAGAAAAGCTACCAGATACTGAAAGATTGCCTTGTAAGAGAACCCATATTTCAATTCCCAGACTTCAACAAGGAGTTCACACTGACCACTGATGCGTCAGATTACGCAATAGGAGCAGTATTAAGCCAAGAAAAGGACGGCTTCGAACACCCAGTACAATATTTGTCTAGAGCGCTCAACAAAGCCGAGAGAAATTATTCAACCACGGAGAAAGAATGCCTCGCAGTACTTTACGCCTTGCACCAGTTTAGACCTTATTTATTGTGCAGAAAATTTACACTAGTTAGTGACCACGAACCACTAAACTGGATGCACAGCAGAAAAGACCCAGGCCAAAGACTCATGAGGTGGATGTTTAGATTCACCGGGTACGAGTACACTTTTAAGTATAAACCAGGAAAGCTGAATAAAAACGCAGATGCACTATCACGGAATCCACCAGAAATGACTGAAGAAGAAATCAACAAAAATCTACCTAGTATCAAAATAATGGCAATAGAAGAAAAACAAAGTAAACAAGAAAAGGCGGCAGCAAGTGTAGCAAAACCAGCCAAGGGAATTGTGCAACCACGCACCAGGATACAATCAACAGGCGACATAGCAAATAAACCTAGAGGAAGAGGAAGACCTAGTAGCCAAAACCAATAAAGAGGCACCAAAGTTGGAGCATAGCGTGATAGCTTAAAGAACTAGAGCAAGACGCGCACAAGTACAGAGTCCAGTGGGACAGTACATCAAACAAGGAGCAATACCCAGAGTACCCAAACCCGTTGCATCAAGAAAAGCCACAAAACCAGGAAAACCAGTGACAGCTAAACCCACAGCTGAAACATCGACTGAAGCGTCAACAGCAGAAACTAGCTCCATTCAACTGAAGGAAATCCCAGAAAGTTCAACCGATGCAGACTCCAATAAATCGATGACAGTCAACCCATCTAGACGATCGTGGTTATCTTCGACAACCAACGAAGACACCGACTCAGAGAAGCCACCGATACCAGACCCAAGGTATAGTGGACTACGACAAGAAGACACAGAGACGACGGAAGAAGAAACAGAAGATGACGAAGTATTTTCTTTAGAAGGAAACCAAGATAAAACTATAAGCAACATTGCAATAGAGGTCAACGCAATAGAAGGATCCAACACAAAAGAAAGTTCCGAAGACGAATCAATTAAGAACCTATCAGTAAAGACGACTCTAACTAGGGAAGAGGTAGAAGAAGCAAGCAGAAAATTTGAAGAGAGTATGAAAAGATATGAAATGGATAAAGACACCAATACCACAGAATCAGGGACAGAAATTGCGATACAGCTACAGATACCCTCACACTTTTCAGATGATGATGAAGTAGCAGATGAAGTACGTGAAGCAATCTACACATCCGACCCACGGTTTCAAACAGAAGAAGAAATAGATATAGATAATGTATGGAGAAAAAGCGTGCAGAAATTAATAAAAAGAGCACGACAAAAGCTACAGGAGACCACAAGAGAAGAAAACTCAGGAAGCGACTCCGACGTCGAAAGCCTGGCTGACATAATTATGCCGCCGCCAAGGAAAACATTATCTGTGATCCCGACGATAACCAGACCTAGAGCCACTAAATAAAGACTACACTCCAACAGAAAATGATCATGAATCGGAAGATGCCCCAACACACATAACATTCAAGAAGATTCCCCAGAACATAATCACCGTAAGAGAATGCATCACACACAGAAGAGATAACATTGTTCACTTTCTATCGGCAGACTGCGACAATACTTGGCCAGTAACCAGATTATTAGTAGAAATTGGAGCCATAGACTTAACGAAAATCAAGAGTAAAAAGCCAAAGATAGGCCAAATCCTAGTCACGCCATTCAGAAAACATCACATATTCACAGTAATAATAAAAGACAAATGCTTCAACGTAATAAAAATAGAAAATTTAAACAAGGGACTTCGGAATCTAAAAGAAACACTCATCAATAAAAAAATTACAAGTTTCCGAATAGCGAGAAAAGGAGACATTTAAGACCAATTAGAATCACCAATAATTTTAGACGTACTCTACAAACATTTTCACGTAAGCAGAATAAGAGTGACAATGTGTTATGGAAAAACACAAGTACCAGCTGAAAAACACAGAAAAGAAATAATTAGCCATCTTCACGACAGTCTAACAGGAGGACACAAGGGAATCAATCAAACTTACCAGAAAATAAGAGAACGATATTATTGGCCAGGAATGAGGAACGACGTTCAAGACTACATTCGAAGATGTGCAGAATGTCAAGAGCAGAAAATAGAGAGATTCAAAACTAGAGAGCCGATGATAATAACCGATACACCGATAGAGGCTTTTGACAAAGTATCGATCGACACAGTAGGAAAACTTAAGATGACCCCGAGAGGAAATTGCCATCTATTGACAATGCAATGCAACCTAACCAAATATTTAATAGCCATACCCATCAAAAATCTCAACGCCACAACAATAGCAGATGCATTGGCAAAGTATCTCATTTGTCAATTTGGGGCTCCGAGAGCCATACTCTCCGACAGAGGAACCACTTTTCTGTCAAAAATAGTGGAATCATTATTCAAATTGTTCAAAATAAACCATCTAACGACGTCTGGATATAGACCTCAGACGAATGGGTCACTGGAAAGAAGCCACGCCCCACTTATAGAGTTCATTAGAATATACTCCGAAAGGTATGACGATTGGGACCATTTAACACCATTTGCAACATTCCATTGCCACAGCACGAATTCCAAGAAGCATCAGGACAAAGAGACTAGTACCACTAGGCATAATTGGAAGTATAAGTAGCAGTTTGTTCGGACTCGTGACTAACGACGAAGTGGACAACATAAATAAAAATATAGACCAGCTCTTCCAGGACCAAAGCAAAATGGTTCATTTACTAGACGAGAATTCCCACATAATCTCAGCAAAATTTGAGGAATTATACAACATAACCAGCAACCACCAGAAAGTGTTGCAAGGATTCGAAAAAGAATTAACAAAGACCATCAAAACAATACTACGAGAAAAAGATCAAATGAAGTACCAAGTTGAAGTAGTAATATACGTTAAACGACTAGAATCGACATTGGACCATGTGATTAAAAGTAATGAGAAATTACTAGAAATCCTACGAAAATTAAAAGAAGGAAAAGTACACCCAGACCTTATGAAACAGGACATGGTTCAACAAATGAACATGGATGTAAAAAGAGTGAGTCAAGATTTAGAATTTCCACCACCACCAGAGCACATGAGAGCCGAAGAATTAGCCAGAATATCGGAAATTGACGCCATTCACCAGAATGGGCGAACATTAGCAGTGCTACATCTACCTCTAGTAGATCGCATGCCTTATCAATTGTACAAGATGCATCCTATTAACATACCACAAAACATGAAAAATGAAACGATGGGACAAGCCTTCATAAGACCATCACATGAATACATCGCCATTAGCTACGATCATACCAGATACATAAAATTCAATGAGGACCAAAGACAAATGTGCATTAAAACGCACTATGCAGACATATGCCCAATACTAGGAGCACTCAGGAATGTCCCAAAATCAAGAGACTGTGAAATAACATTGCTCTTGAACCCCAGTCAAAAGGCCATTACACAATGTGATATACGATACAGACTGAGCGAACAAACTCAGTGGACGTACCTAAATTATGACAAATCATGGCTCTATTCAACAATTCGACCAGAAATACTAAACATCATTTGCCAAGACAAACATGAAAACAAGGTCACGATAAAAGACGCAGGAATCGTTCACATAGCACCAATATGCATAGGAACAACGGCTGAGGCGACCATCACCGGAGAAATTACCAGGAATACCGAGTTTACCTACGTGTACAAACCAGAAATAAACTTAAAAATAACAGATATTTACCCCCTACTGAATCAAGAAGACACCAGTTTAGAAGTGCACAGCTCAGAAAACATAGATGTGCTAGGACCAAATATGGCCAACAATGACGGAAGGCCATTGCATGAAATGGTCAGCAAACTAAGAGAAATAGGCGAACATAAACGACAAAACTACATTACAAACACAGTACTATATGGAAGCATGACCGTCCAATTAATAATAGTAACACACAATAATAATTATCATCATAAAGATGAAGTGTCTAAGAAAATGACGCTGCCCAAAGAATAAGAAGCGCAGAAACCCATCACCGAGAATAAACATCAAAAGACGAAAGATCGAAACAAAAGATGAGGAAATCGAACTCGAAGACATTCTAGGCAGCCATAAAAACCACGCAATCCTGCGACTAGACCGCGAAAACCCTAAAACGAACGCGCAATCGACAACAAAGAAATTTGCACTACCCAAACAAGAAGCAGAATGCTCATGAGTGAATGAAATTAAATTTTTGAATTACCAGGACGTTTGTACATAGCAAAACAATGCTTAATCAATCAAAAAATTTTTTTTCTCTGACATGATTGATGTAATCTATTTGCAGACAAAGGAATACACAATGGACTTTAGACCAAGAACAAACATTTCAATGTTCTGCGATGTAGACATACCACTATCAAACATAATAAGAGAATTTGAAAGAGTAGGAGAACCCCAGAACGCCCATGTAGAAAAACACAGATATGAACGAGAGACCAAAAAGATAACGCTATCTTTCAACTCAGAAAGAGAGATAGCAAAAGCATATGAACTCAGATCCCTATTAGCCAAGCAAAATAAATTAAAGAGGAACAGCAAGAGAGCAGCACCATACCAAGCTCCCATGATAACCACAGGACCAAAAACAGCAATAGGAGATTTGATAGACCTCACTCCAAAAGAAGAACCAACAGTTAGATCTGAAGTACACGTGGTTAATCAATCATCAACACCTCAATCAATCAGGAACAGACTGATCTGCCTACTGCCTTGGGACGGCAATGATAGAGAGAAAGACGAAATGTTCTTCAGACATTTCGCCCAGTTCGGGACACTAGCATACTACGAAACAGTCAGAGACAAAAAGGGACGTTTGTCATACGGATACATGCAATATTTCACACAAGAAGACACCAAAACCGCCAAGGAAGAGAGTGACCCAATGTACAAAGCAACATTTGCCGAACCGCGAAGACTACCACGTGCAGCGCAAGGAACCGCAAATACTAAATTCCATGAAAGATGCAAACAGATCATAGAAGTAGAAATATACAACTTACATGAAATAACATGCAAAAAGCAAATAGCTTGGACCCAAGACAATGTCAGTGAAGACCGACTGAGCAAGTTACAGCCACTACAGGAGACAATTATGGAATTAAAAAAAAATAGCAAAACTTGAAAATCAAAAGGAAAACAACCGACATCCACCAACACCCAGGACAAATAGAGTGAGCCATGAAAGACCCAAGACCCCAGAAGCCACCCTCCCTGACCTAGATGAAAATGATATCAGTATGAGCATAGAATAAGACAGATAAATTTACATTTTGTTATATAACCATAATAAACAATAGTTAGGACCAATGAGCCTGTATGAATGAATGAATGCATGAACGAAAATACATCGCATGAATTAAAATAACCAAATACACATAACATATAATTATCATACCACTCTCTTTGAATTATTTTCAGATATGGACCAAGTTTTGAAAAATATCGTCACCTCAATCGTCTTCGACGAAGTTTTGGACCATGTCACAATCTGTTTTGACCCCGCGGGAAAACTCCCTATGGTGATGAAGCTATTGAACAGTTATGGGCCAAACAACACCGTCACGTTTGAAATTATTCCGAGAGGACCACACCATGACTCAGCGAGATTAACTATTAAGTACAGAACACGGACAAGCGCGACGGGACTCAGAGGCGACAATAAGACATCCAGAACAGAGGACAGCATGACAGTAGAACAGAGAGTAGAAGCACCGACTGATTCGGACAGTTCAGACACAGACGACGAACATAGCAGCGACAGCAGTACCACTGACGGAACCGACGGAACGGACAACACTAGCGACACTCCTGAAAGCGACGCTAACGACGAAAATGACGAAGTTATTTTAAATTCAGACGAAGATGTCCCACAGCAAGACAATGACAATAACGAAGACAACATGAACAGCGACAGTGACAACGCCACGGGAAACGACAATGACCACATCCCAGACAACAATGACGACAATTACAGGAGTAATGACATCGACAATGCAGACAACAACGATATCAACAGCGACGACAATGTTAATGATAACGGCTACCCCTTGCAGTACAATCCCCAAAACAACGTGGTATTACTCAAGATGAACCTGACAGACGCTTATACGATAACAGCTATATACAGAGGAGACACAATTGACGCAGAGGCATTGTTCAGACAGTACGGACCATGCCACACACAACATTACATGTCCACGACAGACAACACTAAAGCCATATCGACACGGTACCAGTTAGACAGACATGCACGGAAAATAATAAATCTGTACAGACAATATATACAACGGACAGACGAGTACGTACAAGGACTTCGACGGCAAGAATGAGAACAGGGACCACCGACAACAGAATACGTTAGATCGGACGATACTATTTGTGTACGAGTACCGCGGACAATAAGCAAACAAGAACTGACGGAAATATTTGCAACATTTGGAGAAATAGCTGACATACGTCGCATCAAACCGAATGACGAAGACGAACGTTATACAGCATTTATACAATACAGACACAAGGACAGCGCATACAAAGCAGTAACAGAAACTGACAATACATACTTACCGAAATGGGCTTATAATCGAAGACAACGGACGACAAAACCAGCGACGACACAGGAAAATGCACAGGAGCGACAGAGAACCGAAGGACCACAGGAACCCGCACAGAGAACCTGTCACGACACAACAGGAATTCAGAGCGGACTTAACTTAACGAACGGAAAAAAGAAGAATAATGAAAAAGTAGGATACGTTATTTACAAGGACAAAATAGACGCCATCGACGCCAAACTAAACGGACCACGATAATACAAAATTGACTGGAAGTTAACGCCACAGACTACTGAGACACTATTACATTTTACATGCGGAGACCAAGTACCGATACAGAGTTTTACAGACCACACACGCGACTGCACCACAACTACACTACGACGACAGCTACAAGACAAAAAAAAAAAGAATAACCGAATACCAGCAGACAAGCCGACGAGAGACAGAATGCTGACACAGCAGGGACTATTTTGATATGACATTTTAATCGGTTTAAACTGTTTCTTCTCAGTTTGACCTTGAACTGACCTTGACCCTGACGTGATGGGGCCAAACTGATTCCGGATTTGGATTCAGCGACCAAAAAAACATGAATATATAGCATTTTAATTTTTTTAACCGTTACTTCCCAATTTGACCTCGAACTGACCTTGAACCTGACGTGATCGGGTAAAACTGACCCCAGATTCAGATTCAGCGACCAAAAAAACATAAATGTATGGCATTTTTATTTCTTTTAACCATTTCTTCTCAGTTTGACCTTGAACTGACCTTGAACCTGACGAGATGGGGCCAAACTGATTCCGGATTTGGATTCAGCGACCAAATAAACATAAATATATGGCATTTTAATTTTTTTAACCGTTACTTCCCAATTTGAATAATATATTATATACCAATTTAACATAATATATTATTACTTATTTTGATCCTAATCAAGCGAGTTGTCACTCAATCACCCGAACTGCTATATCATCCCGGGAAACGGTATAGCAGTCCGTGTGCTTCATAGCTGTGGGGCGCAACCCGCGTGTGAAGTACGCTGCACTACGGGCCACCTATTAGTGCGGCTTACTCACAGCGTTACAAATAATTTAATTTAATCCAATTTTTAATTAGATTAAATCTTGACCGTTTAACTATATCTATTACCTTCAGATTATTCGGAAGCACATGGTAAGTCAGTAAAGCTTGGTTAAAGCTATTCTTATCACTGATTAATTTTTTTGCTTTATTTCTCGTGATACTCGTAGAAGCTAGTAATTAGGGTTTGGGATCAACAAAGTGGTGTCTTAAGGCTTGAAAAGTGAAAAGTTGTTCAAGGTTTAAAGGGTTCTCATGTACAATGAAACTATTCTTATTAATTATTTTTAATATTTTCTTTTAAATATTTCGCACTAGATTTCGATTGCTCTTATACTCACCACCCCATGCTAAGATTCCATAGCTGATAATACTATAAAAAAAGCATAGTATATCATTCTTAAAGTTTCTGTAGACATAATGTTAGCAAGCTTATAAAAAATATATACCAGGTACTTCGTTTTTTTATTAGGAGTAGTATATGTTTGTCCCATGTTAGAGTAGTTTTGGCTACCTTATTTAATTATTTTTTTCGTTTAACTGAGTCCCGTCTGCCTGGTACACTCACGTTGTTGAGGGGAAATCTGGTCTGGATTTAAGTTCCTGCGACCAAACGCGTTAAATAATCAAAAGGCTTACCTGCTGTCTTGTTGATGAGATGAGCGCAGGAACAACTCATTTTCTTTTTGTATTGGGTGATGAATGGATTCAATAATGATACGTGTGTATAATTGTGGTCGCAAGCTATTCTCTGTATTTTTAAAATCATTTTTCCTTTAAATACAACCTCTGAATTTAATATATCTTTCTGCTATTCTCTCACAGTAAATTTCTAATCAATCAATAGGGTAAACTGAACCAACCAAACAAATAATCTGACAAAGAAAATCTTATGAAAACTTTTTTAATCTATCGATCCGCCGGCTGCTGCGCCTAATCACTGAGTGCAGCGAAGTGTGGCCTGGAGACTTCGAAGGTATTCCGGACCTCCCACATTGTTCCGAGGTCTCTCTTCCCCTCCGCTACTCGTTGCACTCATTAGGCCTTACAGGGCCTAGCAACTACTCGAACGCGCAAACTGCAACACAGCAGCGCACGTGCACTCTAGTTCGTTGGCGGGGAAGTTGTCTAGCTCAGCGAGATTCTTGGCCACCTAAAACTTTTGTGGCCTTGAATGCTCGCTGCGCTTTTTATATGAAGCTGTCACATAAGACTCACTCTAAGTTATAATCCATGACAATTCCTAAATATTTGTAATGTTCTACTCTGGATATTAAGCTTTTTTGAATTTTAATTTCAATTAGGGTCGGTACACTATTGCAATAACCACCCAAGGTCATGCATACAGTCTTATCCACATTTAGTGATAATTTATTTACAGCCAGCCAGCTATCAATCTACAAGAAAACAGGCCCCAAGGCAGCGTGCGGCAGTAATAGTGCTATGAAGTATGAGAAAAGCAAAACAGGTATTCTGTACTCACCATCAAAAGATTCTAAGAATTAACAAATGGCGCCTGAAACAGTGAGAGAGAGAGAGAGAGAGAGAGAGATATTGTTTGGTTTATTTTTACCTTAGGGTAGGACCCCATCAGGAGCCAGAAAAATACAATGTAGTAACAATTTATGATAATTACAGAGAAAATCGTAGTAGTCGCGTAGCAGAGTAAAATATAGCGCGGAGTATAATGGAGTACGTAGAATACAATAGAATGCGATAGCGATTATTGCAATCACTTCGATAGGTCTCAAGGACACAAGGTACGCTAAACTTAAGACTATGAGAGAAATACGCATAGGGCGAGCTTAGTGCAAAGAAAAATAAAAAAATTAGCCTAGATAATTACACAACTAGATAAGTAGATAACCTGGTTACTAAGCATCTAAATAAACTAAATAACAGGCTAACTAAACAGCTAAATAGTTAACCCCTAGTTGGTCACTCTGTCGGCCCAGTCTCGACGGTCGCGTTCAAGGAGCGATACACGGAGAGAACGTTTGAACGCGCCTATTTTGGCGGGCAGAAATTCGGTTTGGTGCAACGAATTTAATAGAAAGCAGGCCAAGGCAGCGAATGACTGCTTAAGTGCTTCAGTTCTCAGGGCAGAGTAGAGCAACGCTTAGAGCGGGTTGCGATCAGAACGTCGAACAGAGATGTCGAGCCTGATACGCTTGAACTCGCTGGCGAGGTAGGCAGGATTTTCAAAGGCCAGAACATTGTAGGCGAGAGAACCGAGCAGGAATTTCCTCCTCCTTATGACTGAGAGCCAACCAAGTTCGAGACGGTAGTGTGTAACCTGAGTACCTGAGAGAGATCAACGAGGCTTACATAGGATTTACTGCCCAAGATTATAGCCTTGCACTTGTTGAGGTTGAAGAGAAGCCCATTTTCATTCGCCCAGCTAAACACAGCTTCAGCATCCGCTTGTACTGCTGCCAGAGCGCTTGGTAGTTCGTTCGGATAGCATTGATGGTAGATCTGCGTGTCATCGGCGAAGATCATTTACCTCGAGAACTGCAGAACTCTCGGGAGATCGTTGATATATACAGCGAATAACAGCGGTTCAAGAACGCTCCCCTAGAGGACACCCGAGGATGCCATTAATCAATCAGAGGTAGCTCCACCCTTAACTATCACAGCCTGAAGGCGGTTGGCTAGGCAGACGAAAAAGAAGCGAAGCGAGCACTCCCGAACTCCCATTGCTTTCAGTTTAACTAGCAATTTTGCATGCGGGATCGAGTCAAAGGCCTTTGAAAAATCGAATAGGATTAGGATAGTGAGCTTTCGATCATCGATGCCCCTTTGAATATCTTCAAGAACACTCAACAAGGCTTTTTGGGTACTGTGGCCGGCCCTAAAGCCAGCTTGCCTAGGGTCGAGTAGTCTAAGTGCTTCGAGGTAGCTAATAAGCTGGGAGTGGACCAGGCACTCAAGGACCTTGGAGACAACTCAAGGAGTTGCGCAATAGGGCGCGTGTCCGATGGCGAAGTGAGAGTTTTACTTTTTGCCAGTGGGACGATAAGAGCTTCCTTACAGCCAGACGGAAACCCAATAACAGGACAGCAGCGAATAAAAGCTTGAAATTATTGTATATTAATTCAGAAATTACAAATTCAGGAATTTTGCCGCCAGAGTGCGCAAGGATCTAGACCTTGAATAAGTCTCGCGCATAAAAAGCCAGTCTACCACCAGCCTAGCCCTCTCTATCAACTCTAAGAATGTTAAAGCCGCTAAGCGTCAGCTGATCGTCGGGGTCAGCCGCGGAAAAAACGGTTTCTGTTACTCCGATTACGTCGAAATGAGACGCTGTACAGTGCTCCTCAAATAACGTAAAGTGTGACGCAAGACAGTTAATATTTATATGGCCTATATTTATCGAGTCGAGGGGTCAGGAGCGGGTGAGCCCGGAGGCTGAACGTCATTGCTGGGTACAATAAGGATCGAGGGCAGCGAGCTCTTATTCGGATATAATAGGAATAAGCTGAGACTCTCTGGTCTCCCGCAGACGACTAAGTTCTGTACAATGGGGCGTGCGTAGTTGAGCTGTTTTGCAACCATCATGGCCTTCTTGCGCAGGACGTACATCGGCTTTGGGTACAGCGGGTTAATGTATATTTTCATTGTACCTCCGGACCCGAAAAGCGCATGCGCAGAGGTCTTGTCTAAGAGGCTCGCATTCTCTAACGCTGAGTCCCTGAGAGGAGCGGGCATGAGCTTAACAACGATCGTGCGCGATCCAAGCTCCGCCCGCGACGAGGTTAAAGCTTCATTCGCCAGGTCCTTTTGTGGCCAGTCACGGTACCGAATGACAAAGTTAAGCAGCCATTCAAGCTTGATAGCCGCAAATACTCTGCGGGCCAAGTCGCGCGGTTCAATGCTGGGATCAGGCAGAAGTCCGGAAATAGCAATCTCGCACGAATCTACGAGCGCAATATTTCGTACAACGCTAGATACAGATTTGCGCATGCCAATCTCGAGGTTGTTAAGGCGCTGATTAACGTCGGCTTTATCGTTTCTGTTAATAAATGCGAGGTCCGGGTTGAAAGAAAATACACTTCCACATCACCTACAAGGAAAGGTACCCAACCCGAACTCACCGATTTTGATGATTTTCATATATGTTGTAGAACATAAAAAAATAAGAGACACGTATTTTTTTTATCGGCTAATTTTCACTTTTAAGGGGTAAAAACCTCCCCTAAAGTTAACCCCCAAAAAGCGTTTTTTTTAAATATCTCGGCTTAAAATTAATATTTTTCAATGAAACAAATTGGAGGTTATTTCTTACAAAAAGAGCAAGTATTTCATGGTGATTTGAAGAGTAAGGGTAGCATCCCCTATTTTTTAGGGGTTGAAAACATATATTTTTTGGCATAATTTTATAATAAAAATGTTTAAACCGACTAAAAAAATTGGAAAAAATGTTTAAACATCCTTAATAACAAAATTTAGTTGACGTCTTTCGGTGTTTTCATAAATATTATCCCTAAGGGGGTAAACTACCCCTAACACAAAATAACTATAAGTATACTTCAATCCATAATATTTTGTAGAAGGTTTGTATATAGGGGTTTTCGAGATCGCTCTTTGCAAATCTGATATCAGATTTTGAAAATTCAAAATGGCGGAACCAATGTGGTGGACGAAAATGTCGAAAAAAAATTTTAACTTTCATAAAAACTTGTTATAAATGTGTGATCTTTGTAGCCTGTACATGTGAACTAAAGAGCCTTAAACCCTAAACCCCTAAAGAACAAATAGGCTAAATGGTTGTGCTTTTTAACCAAACCACCTCAAATTCCTAAATTTGTAAACAAGAAAATTCTGTGTGTGAAGCAGTTTTATAATTTCCGTAGAAATTGTTATCAGAATGTTATTGAAATTCCTTTATTGTAAATTCAACTTATTTTATAATATTAGAGTATAATAATAATCTACAATCTTTTATCTTTTGCCATAGTGCATTTTTTGTATTGAGCATAAAATATATTATTTTACAATGTTTTTACAATAATGGTAGTCCTCATAAAAGTGTTTAAAGCACAATGCTTTTTTGCACCAACCACATCGTACAATTGCAATGTTTGTGCACCCTTCTATTTCACAATGTGTTGCACAAGACTTTCCAAAACTGAAATCTATAGGATTATCAAATTTATCTGGTTTTTCATTGACGTAACCGCTTTTATACCAGGAATATTTAAACAAATCTATATATCTCGGTGAAGACAGTTGGTTGTGAACCAATGATTGAAGTTTAATTATATTATTTCTCACATGTAAATTCATATCATGATCCATTAACATTACATTATCAGAAAATGTTCGGACAAAGTTTTTCCAAATACGGAATCCATAGACATCAAGTGGTTGTATTTTTCCTGTGGTTCCAGTTGGAATTTTTTTATGTTAATAATTTTATTTTGTGGCATTGTTTCTTCTATAACTTTGTCACAATGACCACTCCAAGAATCAAGTAATAGTATTGAGTGATGGCCTACATAGGGATAAAATATTTTTTCCAACCAGATTTTGAAGTGATCTGCAATTAAACGACTTACTAATTAACTGATCAACGATATTACAATGTAAAAATTGTTATTAGTTCCCTTATTTGTTGTTAATTTTCCAGATTTGGATGCTTCCACGTACACGTTTTCTGGTCTAAATATGTTTTGTTCTACAATAGGGCCAAACTTGCCACTTGGTTCCTTTAAAACAAGAAATAGCGGTGACAACAGTTGTCCAGTAGCTGATATTAGTGGCTGTATAGTATAACTATGCGTTGTTGCTGAAATTGACTGTACCAGACATTGCACTTGCTTTTCTCCTTCTACTGCTAATGTTCTTCCAGAATGCATTTCTAGCTGAAATCCGCTCTGATCTGTATTATACAAATTTTCGAGTCCAATCCTTGATATACACGATTTAACGTCATCGATAAATGCTTCAGCTTTAGCCGTAAGTTCTGCACTACTTTCTAGTGTTTTTCTTGTTATGAACTTATTTATTTTCCTAGAAACTATTCGGTGTGCTTGCTTAAATTTGAGTAACCAATGTTTAGAAGCTTCGAATCTAATATCATCAAAACCAATTTCTTTTTAGCTTGTAAGGCCCATCGAATTATATCTTCATCATGGATAATTGAACCACTGTCGAGAGCTGCTTGAAAATTATCCAGGGTATACTGACAAATTTGTGCTACTTTTTCTCTATACGTGCCACCTTTATTAATTGAATGAGCCCAACGACGTAGCTGACTAATAGATGATACTTTTTTGAATCTGTTTTGCACTGTTTTGAGACTTAAATTTTGCTTCGTTTTGCTACTTCTCCAAAATTCTACAGCTCTTTTTTTGTATTCAAAATCTAGTTCTTCATTATCTGCTGTACATTGATTTGTTGGTGCTATATCCGGATCAGGAAAATGATGTTGCACTTCATCTTCAATTATTTCCGCATTATGGTCTTTATACTCTTCTTGAAAATCCAAAGAGTCATCAGTAATCATTTCTACATCGTTGAAATCATGTGTTGCATCTATTAAAATTTCTTTTATTTTTTCGGCCAACTCTGTTTCGTGATAATTCGTGACACTATCTGGTATATTTAACGCTTGAAAGTATGCTAATAATAAGTTTAGAACGTTTAACGGATTAATTTTCATTTTTCAATCTAAAATGAAAACAAGCGGTAAAATTTATACAAGCTGTGTTTTTGCATGTAAGGCACGACCGCTACATTTCTACCAGAATAAAACGAGTGAATGTAAATTGAATCAAATCATTAATTTATGCATTGGAGAAGAATTCTCGTTCCACTTTGTGATGTTCGGAAAACTCTATTTTTGGTTTTATTCAACTTTTATTCACTTTGAAATTGAATAATGTAAATCTATATAAAATCACTAAAGAAAATTTTCTACAACTGTATGATACCACTGACAAACAAAAAGACGTACTATTCGTACTTTCCGGCATCGAACTAGAATACCCACAAAACTCACTCACTGCCTAAAAAATAACACAGGCAGCTGAGGTAAACACTCGATGAAAACAATCTAAAAAAAGAACATACTGATTCGCACATATTGTCAACAACTTTTATGTTTGAAAGACATTTATCTGTGGAATTATCATTGAATGTACGATAACATTCATTAAACTAATGAATGCATATAAAATTCCCTTTCAATAACAACGCGTTCTATAATTGCAAATGAAGTTCGAGTATTAATATTCTTTTATGTATTTTTACCAATAACAAAAATTATTATAGTAATATAATAATAATAATAATAAGAAGAAGAATAAGCACAATTGCAATAGCAATAATAACAGTAATACTGATAATAGCAATGATAATGAAAAATAATAATAATAATTAGAATAATATTTATTATTAAATTTAGATTTTTTGATAAATTCATTAAATCGTAGCAAGTAGTATTATTATGGAATTCCAGACTGTAAATATTTTACTATAGATACAATAATCATTACTTCGAGAATTCATCTAAAAAACTTTCGGCTTACGAAATAATTGTAACAATGAAAAACTCCCAAGTTTGACAACATTAAATTTTATTACAAAACGCAAAAGAGTTTGATAAACTAATTTTATTAACCTATGTTTTTTCATTTGCAAAAAAGTGTGGACTTTTTGAATTTATAAAATTATATAATTATGCAATTTATGAAATACTTTATAATTTATGAAATTACTTTTGAAATTATGCTAATTTATAAAAGCAGAAAAATAAATAATCTTTGATTGAAACATAAAATGAGACGTTATTTGTTACATTCAAAATGATAGAATAAAATATCGGTAATATGTCTATACTCGTTTCTACGGTAAAGCATAGGCCTTCGGCTTGTCTGGAGGTTAGGGGTTTGGAGTCGTTTGGTTAAAAAGCACAACCATTTAGCCTATTTGTTCTTTAGGGGTTTAGGGTTTAAGGCTCTTTAGTTCACATGTACAGGCTACAAAGATCACACATTTGTAAACAAGTTTTTTTGAAAGTTAAAATTTTTTTTCGACATTTTCGTCCACCACATTGGTTTCGCCATTTTGTATTTTTAAAATCTGATATCAGATTTGTAAAGAGCGATCTCGAAAACCCCTATATACAAACCTTCTACAAAATATTATGGATTGAAGTATACTTATAGTTATTTTGTGTTAGGGGTGGTTTACCCCCCTAAGGGGAAGTATCTATGAAAAAACCGAAAAACTTAATTTGTTTATTATAGATGTTTACACATTTTTTCCAAATTTTTTAGTCGTTTAAAACTTTTTTATTATATAAAATTTTTTTTCGATATTTGCGTCCGCCATATTGGATCCGCCATTTTGAATTTTCAAAATCTGATAACAGATTTGTAATCAGCGACCTCGAAAACCTCTATATACAAACTTTCTACGAAATATTATGTATTGAATTACATATTTACAGTTATTTTGTGTTAGGGGTAGTTTACCCCCTTAGGGATAATATTTATGAAAACACCGAAAGACGTCAACTAAATTTTGTTATTAAGGATGTTTAAACATTTTTTCCAATTTTTTTTAGTCGGTTTAAACATTTTTATTATAAAATTATGCCAAAAAATATATGTTTTCAACCCCTAAAAAATAGGGGATGCTACCCTTACTCTTCAAATCACCATGAAATACTTGCTCTTTTTGTAAGAAATAACCTCCAATTTGTTTCATTGAAAAATATTAATTTTAAGCCGAGATATTTAAAAAAAACGCTTTTTGGGGGTTAACTTTAGGGGAGGTTTTTACCCCTTAAAAGTGAAAATTAGCCGATAAAAAAAATACGTGTCTCTTATTTTTTTATGTTCTACAACATATATGAAAATCATCAAAATCGGTGAGTTCGGGTTGGGTACCTTTCCTTGTTAGTCGGATTATTCTAATCCATAATCTGTAATTGTTTATTTAATAGAGTTGAGGATTACATAGCTATCGACGGATGCACGCGACATGTGCTCTCAATCTCTACGGTGCCACCTTACGCTCTCTGCGGTCGGGCTGCTTCTCTACTATAGTTCCAGTGTATTGCTCGTACTATACCTATAGCTATCGCTGCCGCGCGCTTGACTCTCATACTTACTATAGTTCCGGGCGCATGCCGGGGCCTCAGCTTCAAAGACTCGAAAGCTTGCAGAAAGGCGCATGCAAGGATCTATAAGAAAAAAGCCCACAGGCATTCAATTGCAGAGAGAGAGAGAGAGAGAGAGAGAGAGAGAGAGAGAGAGAGAGAGAGAGAGAGAGAGAGAGAGAGAGAGATTAGATAAGTTTTATTTCTGTACATTGTGTTGTACAATTCAAAATAACAGTATAAAGTAAAACAAGTTATAATTTGTGTGTGTGTGAGAGATGATATATATAGAGTGAATGTGAAATGATATATATATATATATATATATATATATATATATATATATATATATATATATATATATATATATATATATATATATATATATATATATATATATATATATATATATAGCGGATGAGTGTAAGTGTTTGTGAGATGATTATGAGTTTTCAAGTGCATAAAAATATTCTTTAGTTAATTGTTTGAAGTGTGACATGGATTTAATGTTGCTAAGGCATGATGGTAGCGAGTTCCAGAGGTATGAGGCGCTTATATGGAATGAACCTTTCAGCGTGTCCGTCTTGAAAGTCGGGATGTCCAGAGGCGTCACCTCCCCCCTCACAAGCCGTGCGCGACGTGAAAGTCAAAAAAGGCCAAGATGTAAGAAGGCACAGCTGTGTTAAACAGTTTTCGTAGAAAACAGGCTGCAAAGTACTTTCTACGTCCGGCAGTTGTAAGCCACTGCAGTTCACACCTGTAGGGGGAGATGTGCTCGTCCCTCCTTACACCATAGATGTATCGAATTCCCGTGTTTACGAGTCTCTGGAATTTTGTGTCAAGTTCTTGGGTCAGGTCACAGTATACCAATGAGCAGTAGTCGATGATTGGAAATAGGAGTGCTTGCACGAGATGTTTACGCAACCTGAGATTGGTACTTTTCCTGAAAAAGTAAAGCCTATACATTAATGAGTGAGTACGTTTGCATAGTTGTGTAACGTGCTCTTTCCACGTTAGTTTGGAGTCAAGCACCAACCCCAGATTGCGCACGTTGAAAATCCGACATAGTAAAGGACCGAGTACGGACCGGATTACAACCTGTGGGATGCCATCGTTGCCTCTGGCCTGGGTGTGGAAGTGCGACACAGCAGCCAAAACGTCCGATTCTCTAATAACCTTGAAGTTGAAATGCTCAGGGAAGTCTAGACTCTCAAGGGTACGCAGAAAAACCTCAACTGCAGGAGCCAGTGGATCATTGGAGATGGAACTAAAGTGTTTGTTGAGGTCATCTGTAGAGATGCGAGAAGGTGTTGGTGCTTTGGAGGTGGTGATTCCAAGGTTCTCAAGCTCTCCCCAGATCTCAGAGACATCAGTTAGGGTTGACAGGCGTGAATAATAATAATTCAGCCTGGCCTCCTCAACCTGTCTGTGAGCGTCGTCCCTTGGTACTCTATAAAAATATCGATCACAAGGTAGACGAGTTCTGCGAAACCTTCTGTAAATTTTGTCCCGTTCAGTCAAGAGGTCACGAAGAGCCGTGATAAACCACGGGTCACGATTACGTCTTGGAGTAACAGTCCGTAATGGGGCGAGATGATTTATGGCGTTCGTTAAGTTAGCGTTAAGAAGGGTGATGCATTCGTCGAGTGATGACGTAGCGAGAGATGACCAGTCACATGTGCCAAGGAAGTCCCTTAGCTTCTCGGCACAGATTCCCTTGTAGTTTCTGTAAGAGTATGCTTTAGGTACGTAGCGTGGGATCTGTACGTCGAGAGTAGCAGTGTTTAGGTCATGTCCGTTGATGAAAGGAGTATCAGTCTTGTAGTGTGATAGCAGGCGATCCTGCTCATCAATTAAGCAGAGGTCAAGCCAGCTTTCGGAGTCCTGTTTATGGTGCGTGGCACCACAAGGGACCGACAATAATGAGTTTTCCTCAATATAGGCCTTGATGAACTTGGCATCTTCGGATGAGGAGAGTTGGTCAGCGTTGAAATCACCCATAATGACCTTTGTAGAATAGTTGTGCATAAAAGTAGTCAGCTGTTCAATGAAGTTATTATCCTGAATAAAAGGGGCATGTGGTGGACGATACACGACTTCCACAAAGATGGGTGAAACTCCCTTCGCGGAGACCTCACAGAAAAGGTCTTGCCCGACCAAGCTCCATCAGAGGATGATAATACGTTTGCAGTCAGTGAGTGATGGATATAGAGGGCCACACCTTCCCCGTTCCTGCTTCTGTCACGTCTGTAGAGCGTATAGTTTTCCAGTGAAGGGATAGAAGTTACCTTCTCGTCAAGCCAGGTTTCCGTCACAGCTATCACGTGAAAGAGGGGACGAGTGGACAAGAAGAGCCTGACCATCTCAATGTGACCCGTAAGAGATTTCGCATTGAAATGGCAGACTCTTAGACCCTCAGACAGAGTTACCTTGGGAGTGATTGAAGATGTGATGGACGATTCAGATGATGGTGATCTACATGGAATGAGGGGTGTGTCCTTCAGTTGGCTGTAATTGAGCCTAAAAAATTCTTCAGATCTTCATCCGACGCAATCTTCACAGCACGATTCTCCTTCTTTAGCTTGATGTATATTCGACCATCCCTCACAAACGTGGTGCAGCCGTGCTCTCTTGCAGCTTCCCTTACAGTTTGGCGGAGCCGAAGGACATCAGACGGCAACCATTCGTTGACGTTGATGAACGAATCCGGAAGCGGTAGTGCAACGCGGGCCTTATGCAGCAATTCCCTAGACAGCTGCGTAGTATGTAGCTTCCGAATCTTGATTTTAGCAGAGATGAGCGAGTGCATGAGCGTCCTGGATAGTGAGATTAGATTAGTTAGATAGTTTTTATTTGCGTACATTATGTTGTACAATAGTAAGATTCAGCATTATGAGGTTAAAGTAGAATACAGTAAGTTGAGGCGTGTTTAGATTATGTATAGTGTAAAAGTGTACCGATGGTGGAAATGAATAGCGCGAGAATGAGTAGGTGTGTGCGTGTGCGTGAGTGTGTATGAGTTACGTGTTTTCGAGTTGAAAGTAGTAATCTTTAGCAAGTTTTCTGAAGATGACAGTAGATAAGGTATTTCTGATGTGAGATGGCAGGCTATTCCATAAATATGAGGCGCTGATATGAAACGAGTTCCTCAGCGTCTCAGTCGAGAAGGCAGGTATTTCCAGAGGTGTCACCTCGCCCCTCACAAGCCGGAGCGAGACGCGGAAGTCAAAAAAGGCCAGTACGTCTGATGGTACGACCGAGTTAAACATTTTACGAAGGAAGCAGACTGTGAAGTACTTCCTGCGTCCGTCAGTGGTTAGCCACTGCAGCTCCCGCCTGTAAGGGGAGATGTGCTCGTCCCTCCTTACACCGTAGATATAACGGATCCCCGTGTTGACAAGCCTCTGCAGCCTGAAGTCGAGTTCCTGCGTCAAGTCACAGTATACAAGAGAACAGTAGTCAATGATCGGAAATAGGAGTGCTTGCACGAGATGTTTGCGCAATCTGAGATTGGTACTCTTTCTAAAAAAGTAAAGCCTGTACATTAGCGAGTGAGCACGTTTACACACTTGTGTAACGTGCTCCTTCCATGAGAGTTTAGAGTCAAGAACCAGTCCCAGATTACGCACAGAGGATTCAAAGCTGACCTGGGCACCGATATTAATGAAAGTGTTAGCTGTTGAGGGAAGTAGATTTATGTAGTATGGGGAGCCCAGGACAATTGCTTTGGTTTTTGTAACATTAAGTTTAAGCTTGTTTTGCGCAGCCCAGCCCATTATCCTCTGGGCATTAGCACTCATCTCGTTTGATAAAGAATTGAGCTTCTCAAGTTGGCAATGACTGTAAATTTGCAAGTCATCCGCGTAAATAAGATGGGAAACATCGGAGTCTAGACAGAAACCGATATCGTTGATGTACAATGCAAACAGCAGGGGACCTAAGACGGAGCCCTGCGGGACGCCGATGTTAAGACGCTGCAAAGAGGAACGCTCGCTATTGTCACCAACGACGGCTTGCTCTCTCCCAGTGAGATAGGAGGCAAACCAGCGGATAACCTGCTTAGAGAAGCCGAAAGTGGATAGCTTCCTCAGGAGCCGGACGTGACATACAGTGTCAAACGCCTTGGTAAAATCAAAGAGTAGAAGGAGTGTCACTTTCTTTTTGTTTATCCTGACCCTGACATCATCAGTTAGCTTAATTAGGCCAGACTGAGTGCTGTGGCCAGTGCGGAAGCCTGTTTGATAGTTGTCTAGTAAGAGCCTTGATTCAAGCTATTGTGAGACTTGCCTGTGCACCAGCCACTCCAGGGCCTTGGAGAGAAAGTGAAATCGGACGGTAGTCAGTCAGGGCTGTTGGTGAACTGAATTTGTTGAGTGCACGCACAAGTGACAATTTCCAGGCAGATGGGAAACGGGTTTCGCTCAGAGACAGGTTGAAAGGTCCGGGCCTGGAAGTCAAGACTTTCCAGGGTTAGAAGATACTCCTCAACAGCAGGAGCTAATGGATCATTGGAGATCGAGCTGAAATGCTTGTTGAGTTGATTTGTGCTAAAGCAAGGTGGCAAAGGGGCCTTAGTTGCAGAAATTCCAAGTTTCTCCAGCTCTCTCCAGATCTCGGCAACATCAGTCAAGGTTGACAGGCGTGAATAGTAATAATTCAGCCTGGCTTCCTCGACCTGTTTGTGAGCATTGTCTCTAGCTAGTCTGTATAAGCGGAGATCTGAATCAAGCCTGGAGTCCCTGAAACGCCTGTAAAGTCTCTCGCTCTCAGATACAAGGTCACGAAGAGCCGTGGTGAACCACGGGTGACGTTGTTTTCTCAGTTACAGTCCGTAATGGGGCGAGATGATTAATGGCGTTAGTGAGGTTAGCGTTAAGTGTAGAGATGCATTCATCAAGTGATGAAGCGGTGAGGGATGACCAGTCACATGCGCTAAGAAAGTCCCTTAGTTTCTCGGCGTTGATTCCCTTAAAGTTTCTGTAGGAGTATGTGTTAGGTACGTATCGTGGAATCTGTACGTCGAGAGTGGCCGTGATAAGGTCGTGTCCATTGATGAAAGGTGAATCTGTCTTCCAGTGTGACAGCAGGCGATCCTGCTCGTCGATTAGACACAAGTCAAGCCAGGTATCCGAACCCTATTTATGATGCGTGGCACCATAGGGGACAGAAGAAAGGGAATTTTCATCAATGAAGGCCTTGATGAACTTGGCATCTTCAGATGAAGAAAGCTGGTCAGAGTTGAAGTCTCCCATTATGACCTTCGTGGAGTAGCTGTGCATGTGGGTTGTTAGCTGGTCAATAAAGTTAGAGCCTTGGAAGAATGGAGCGTGAGGAGGACGATACACAACCCCCACGTAGATCGGAGAGATTCCCTTTGCCGATACCTCGCAGAAGAGATATTCAGGCTTACCTGGCTTGCCAGACCATTCACCATCAGATGATGAAATAACGCTAGCTGTCAGTGATTTATGTATGTAGAGGGCCACACCTCCTCCGTTTCTGTTTCTGTCCCGTCTGTACAGTAGGTAGTCATCCAGTGAAGGGATGGACGTAACCTTGTCGCTCGACCAGGTCTCGGTAACAGCTATTACGTGGAATGGAGAGCGAGTGGATAAGAAAAGCCTGATCATCTCAATGTGACCCGTAAGCGAGTTCGCATTGAAATGACAGACTCGTAGACCTTCGGACAGAGATACCTTAGAACCGGATGAAGAAATGACAGATGAGCTTGATGGTGGATGTGTTGGAATGATGTGTTGTAGCCTCAGTGTTGAACGATGTCGGCAGCAAGCGGAAACCGGGCTAAAAAAGTCTCCAGCTCAGCGTCGTTTTTGATGACGGTAGCACGCTCGCTGTCGTCGTTGCAGCGCATGTAGAGTCTCCCATCTCTGATGAATGTTCGGCAACCTTGACTCTTCTTGGCCTCCAGCCTGGCCCTCGAACGCAGCTTGTGGACGTGAGAGGGAGCAGCTCGTTGATGTTTACGAGCCCTTGATGGTCAGGGCTCAGAGCTTTAGCGTCCTCCAGCAAGGTGGCGTCCAATTCGCTGGTGTGCAGCTTGCGTTTCCGAGCTTTGGCGATGACGATCGAGCGTGCAAGCGCACTTAAAGATAAGGTGACGGCTAATGGTGGCAGTCTGCCGTCACCCCTGGCAGAGCTATTGGTTGCATCAAGCCTCCCCACGGTCCTGACTGATGCTATGTCCCTTCTGAGGACCGTGGGGTCAAGCGCGCTCACGATTGAGAAAGCGAGGAGATGCAGCGAGGTTTCACGGGTGTAGTGCAGGCCCGTGACAACAACCACACTGTTAGAGGTCTGCTCCTGTCGCCTCCTGACCGCTGCCAGTTCACTGCGCAGGCTGCAAATCTCCGCAGCGCTGGGCACAGTGCTGCTGCTGTCCTGCTGCATTGTCGGGCTCCTCGATGAGAGATCTTGAATTTGTGCCTGCAGCTCGGTGATGGTAGACTCAGCATTTTGTATGCGGGTCTTGAGTGCAGGCAGCTCATCGAGGGTCTTGAGTCGCCTCTCAATTGGGCCCAGACGCTGCTCAATTTTGGAGATCCTCTCCTACACGAATGTTGCCAAGGGCACTGCGAATGTCCCTCAAGGCAGCCTCAACGGACGGTGTAGATGTTGTCACACCGGCCGAGCGGGCTGGTGAGGGATTTCTCGACGTCTTCGTTATTGGTTGTGCTGACCTTATCTCCTTGTTCCCCGGCTGCTGCTGTTTGGGAGTGCTCTTGCCTGCTGATGTTGTTGCAGTTACTCCCGTTGCTGATGTTGTAGCAGAGGTGAACTTAGTCCTCACTTTGGCACCCGTGGCGTTGTTTTTGTCTGCACATGAGAGACAGGCGATGGTCTGCCTGTCAGACCATCGCCTGTCTCCCATGTGACTGAGAGCGGCAACCTGACTGCTCCAGGGCTTGCATCAGAAGCGTCCGCAGTGTCATTGCGGGCTACTCTCACCCTTCCCATGGGTCGCACAGAGATAATGTCTCTCTCCGTTAGCTCAGCGTGCAAGGGCCGAAGAGCTGCATAGGAAAGGTGCCTTAAGGATGTCGTCTCCGAAAAGGTCCGGCCGGTTATGACCAATTCTGCAGAGAGCTTTGCCTGGGACGACGCAACGCCATCCAATTGCGCCTGGATTCTCGTGTTGGCTTCACGGAGCTGCTGGATGGTCTCAGTGTATAGCGCCGGAGCATTCGATGGAGACGAAGAAGAGCCAGCGCCATTCGCCAGCAGTTGTTCAAGCTTAGCTTTAATCTCCTCCTGCTCAGCCCTCAAAGTAGCCACATCCCCTTCCACCACCGTTACACCGTTAATCAGCTCCGGTATCTCCTTCAGCGGCTCCAAGGACTTCTCAATGGCTGTCATTCTCTTCTCCAGAAAACTCTTGCTCTCAGAAAGCTGGTTATTCATTGCGTTCTGCAGCTTCTCTATGTTGTCAAGTTTATTTAGCTTGTCCAGTATTTTGTTGAGCACGGGATCTTCTTTACGTGATGGACTAGAAGAGCGCGATGGTGGTGCAGAAACCGGTTTCCTGTAGCGTGTTTGTTGTTGTGGCAGATGGCTGCTGCTTCGTGAAGATGGAGAAGAGGTAGAGGTGCGGCGTGGAGTTTTATTAGCAGCTACCAAGCTGTTCTTGCAGACTTGTATAGTCTTGCCACCTTCCTTAATTGCCTGAATATGCGTACACTTAGGATGGCAGTACCAGCCACATTTGTCGCAATTGCGCGGATTATGCATAGCAATGACATCAGTGCAAGTCTTGCACGATGAAGGCACCAACAGTTGTTCGTCATCTCCCTCAGGTTTCAACATAGTGTTTAAAACAAATGATGCAATCGATATTATGCACGGGAGGTAATTCGGCTCAGTCGACAAGTGGTGTAGGAAATAAGGTGAAGAGAGCCGTGGTGTGCAGTGGCCAGAGTAGTCTCAGTATAAGAGCCTTCAGGACGCTCTTTTGGGTGCGTGTTTGCGTACGCCGTGTCGGGGCTACCTGGCGGTGGAGCTGCTATATTATACTGCAGTTCGCTGGCTCGGAGAGTGCTGCCCTCTGGTATCAGAAAAATAAAGTTCCGGCTTAGCAACGACAACGACTGGCAACGTTGTGACGAATAGAGAGAGATAGAGAGAGATAGAGATAGAGATAGAGATATAGCTATAGCTATAGCTACTCTCGTAGTCTATAAACACCGCACTGCACGATTTCACTCCACTCACAACACCGTACTGATTAAAAATACTGAGCTTGTGCCTTGCAGGTATGATGCGGATGACTGAGTCGGAGATTGGCGGAGCACAACGATAGTAGAACACGTCTCTGGATGATTGAGGTTATGTAGCACAACTTTTTACGGAAATCCTTCCCGGCTCTTAAAAATTGCAAAAAGATTGCAGTTTTTTTTTTGGCTGACGCTTAGGAGCCGTTGGGAAGACTCTTCCGCTGTAAAAGGTTACTCGAGAGAGTGAAGAGAATATTAATAACTAGTATTATTGCACAGAGCGAAATAAAGTGCGTGCTTAGCTTACCACCAGCGCCAGAGAGAGAGAGAGAGAGAGAAAGAGAGAGAGAGAGAGAGAGAGAGAGAGATAGGTCTTTATTTGCTAAAAGCATATAATAATACAATTTAGATCACATAAGACTGTGTCGCATACAGTCTAACAAAAAGAGAAAATAAAATATATAAAAATACCGTCACATAAAATCACATTTCGTCATATTTAATTATCACATTAAACTTTTCTAATATTACGCTGTACATTTAAGGTTTGGTCATAGACCTATCTGTATTGCACGTTTGAAATCTAAAATACGTAATACTGAAAGAATTTTTACGGCCTAAGGGCCGAGTCTGACTAGATTAAAACTAGATAAAAATTAAGAATGCAGTGCCAAAGTGCTCAGAGTCGTCACGATTCAGTGGCCAGCAGGTGCCGCCGTAGTGCCCCCTTGAAGGAGGCGAGAGATGGCAGGTTTCGCAGAGTAAAAGGGAGAGAGTTCCAGAAGCACCCTAGACCTGGAAGGCCCTAGCACCGGTTTCAGTACTCACGGTAGGGATGCTCAGTTCCGGGGGAACTCCCCTACTTGAGGGTCTTTGCTTGTGTTTATTGAACAATGAGGCCAGATACGAAGGTTCACAGATCCGCATTATTCTGTATAATAGAATGGCATCAAAGTAGAGCCTTCTGAAATCGGTGCGAAGCCATTCTAGACTACTCCGGTAAGAACTGATGTGTTCATCCCTCCTAACCCCGAAGATAAATCTCACACACGAATTGCTCAGTCCCTGTATCCGTATTCGTTAGACGCGTCCAGGATAGTCACAGCACAGTAGTCGATGTGCGGTTGTATAAGTGTCTCAACTAGCCTTCTGCGGAGAGTCTCAGTGGTGCAGCCCCTGATAAACCGCAGGCTATACAGGGCTTTGTTTACTTTTTTCGTGATAGTATCCACCTGCTGTTTCCAAGTAAGTTTGCTATCCAATACAACACCCACACTCACGACCGTCTCACTGAATGGGACGATCACTCCGTCCGGCAACGGAACCCCAGGCATGTTCGATGGTTTAATATCGTTAACGTTCTTCATGGACCCGAAAAATATAGACTTGCTTTGCCGGAGTTGAGTCGCAGAACGGAGCTCTCCGCCCAGCCAGAAACCAGCCGTGCCGTTTCTGCCAGTCGAGCCACGCCGCCCAGTAAATTATCTTTGTTGGTGTGTAGATAGATCTGGAGGTCATCCGCGTAAAAAGGATGTTTAATTGTGTTGCCGTCAAGTATATTTTGCAGGTCGTTGACATAGAGGCTAAACAGCAGGGGTCTCAGGACAGAAGCCTGTGGAACTCCCAGATTGGTTTCAAGCCACTCTGAAGTTCCGTTTTTATTCTCAATTACCATCTGAGATCACCCTGTAAATATGATTTAATCCACAGGAGAGCCACCCTAGAGAACCCCATCTGTCTCAGCTTAGATAGTCATTTGGAAGGTGAGATGGTGTCAAAGGCCTTGCTGAAGTCAAACAGCAGCATAAGCGTCACCTTCTTTTTGTCAATTGCCATGCGTACGTCGTCGGTAAATTTTAATAACGCTGTTTGTGTACTGTGGTGTTTTCGGAAACCGGCCTGGAAGGGGTCGAGAGAGAGAGATTTTTTAGATTTTAGATTTATATGTTTTTATTGTTGTACATTATGTTGTACATATTTAAATATAGTAAAAATACAGATAAGATCAACAATTGTTGTGTAAGAAGTGATAGTGTGAAGAGTAAATGGAATGAGGTAAAATGAGATGGATGGGTGTGTATGTTTGTGTCATGTTTGCGTGTTTTTCAATTTAAAGAAATATGATTTAGCTGTTTGTTTAAAGTGTGATATGGATAGTGTGTTGCGAAGGTGAGATGGTAGGCTATTCCAGAGGCAGGAAGCACTGATGAAAAATGAGTTCCTCAGCGTCACCGTTCTGAAGGACGGGATGTCCAGGGGGGTCACCTCACCCTTTACAGGCCTGAGCGCGACGTGGAAATCAAAATAGGCTAATAGGTAGATAGGTACGGAGGTGTTGAACATTTTCCTTAGAAAACAGGCCATGAAGTATTTCCTACGTCCGGCGGTGGTAGGCTATTGCAACTCACGCCTATAAGGGGAGATGTGCTCGTCCCTCCTTACACCGTAGATATAACGGATCCCCGTGTTGACAAGCCTCTGCAGCCTGAAGTCAAGTTCCTGTGTCAGGTCACAGTAAGCCAGTGAACAGTAATCGATGATGGAAAATAGGAGTGCTTGCACCAAGTGTTGGCGCAACCTGAGGTTAGTGCTCTTACTAAAAAAATAGAGACGGTACATTAAAGAGTGAGCACGTTTACAAACTTGTGTAACGTGCTCTTTCCACGTGAGTTTGGAGTCTAGCACCAAACCCAGATTGCGCACCGATGATTCGTAGTCGACCCGGGCTCCCCCTATATTTATATAAATGTTAGCAGTAGTAGGTAGAGCATTTATATAGTAGGGGGAGCCCAGAAAGATTGCCTTAGTCTTAAGGACATTAAGTTTAAGACTATTTGATGCAGCCCAGCCCATTATCCTCTCGGCGTTAGCACTCACCCTGACAGAGCAGGAATCAAGCTCCTCGAGGTGGCATTGGCTGTAGATCTGCAGGTCATCCGCATAGATTAGATGGGACACATATGAATCTAGGCAAAAGCCAATATCATTGATGTACAACGCGAACAACAGGGGGCCTAAAACTGCCTGAGACAGTACTGAAAGAAAAACTAGTGGATGAATGTAACATCATAAGGAATGAACTGAATAATTCAAAAATCAAAATAGTGGGTATTGACAATTATTTAAAGATGGAAACCAAGGAAATCGAGAATGACATTAACACAAGGAATTTCAGTAACTTTGAAAGGAAAGGACAAGTCCTGCATATGTACAAGAACAAGCACAACAACTTGAGTACTGTCCTAATGGAACTTCTAGCTGAGATCTACAAGCACGTGAGAGAAAATAGCAACAATATTTTTGTTGTGTGTCAACATTGTAAAGCCTATGATTTAATAAGCATCTGTCCATTGTAACGGGGTTCGCTTTCGGGGGAAAACTCGGTGATATTCAACTGGATCACAATCTCTCGGTGCGACGGAAAACTCTCTCAACGTCCGTGATTTACCCGCGTTGCAACGCAGCTCGCTGCTAGAGCTGCTTCGCGAACGTCGTATTCGCACGTGTGCTACTTCTCCGCACTCTCCTGTGCGGAGCCGGCTTCTCAGTTTTGCCTTGCAACCGCTTGTTGCAACACCCGCGGAGGCGGCGGTATTCGCGATGAGGACGTTGAAAACGGGAGAGAACAAGCCGGGAAAATAAATCAATTCCGATTAAGATCAAATAAAATAATGATATATTGTGCGGCCAATATTTTCTCTATACAAACGTGCGCCGAGTCACATCAATGTGTCGCTGGAGTTGACTTGGAGGTCTTCTTCTCGCGATCTCACACACACTCTCACTCTCTCGCACGCTATCGGTCGTCGCTCGATGCCGTCAGTCTCACACACGAGAGCTGACGCTTTCGCACCTATGGCCGGAAGCTATCTCCCTGTCCGACGGACCGCGACTTATATGCGAGGCCCCGAATCTTGCCTCGCGCTTGCGCAACGTCGCGTTTTAACGATGCGCGAATCTACCCGATTTCGCATGCGACGTTGCAAACGTCGCAGCCGCGTCGATACGAGGAATCTCGTTCGATGCGGCCAAGCTCTGAGTGCGCGGAAGAAACAAGCGAGTTGGATTGTTGTTGTCGGTGCCAGCCTGACCTCGAGTTCGAGGAACGGGCCGGCTAGCCGTCCACGTTAGCGCGAGAGTGAGCATCGTTGGCGCGAGAGTGAGCCTCGACGGCGTGCGCGCTGATTGGTCCTCCGCATGTCGCGAGCCAATCAGTGGGCGCCGATGTGCGACTCGCTATCCGCGCGGACTGCCAGCCAATCAGGCGCGAGGAAGATGCGCGGGCCCGACGAGCGCGAGTGGAGAGTGAGCGCGAGAACGAGCGGGAAATCGGAGAGTTCTCTCACGACTGTACTCTGACAGAGTACGACGACGTGCGAG
Organism: Nasonia vitripennis; assembly: GCF_009193385.2. Classification (NCBI taxonomy): domain Eukaryota; kingdom Metazoa; phylum Arthropoda; class Insecta; order Hymenoptera; family Pteromalidae; genus Nasonia; species Nasonia vitripennis. The sequence goes on from NW_022279646.1 coordinate 1,724,142, forward strand.
AGAGATACGTGGCCTCCTCTGTTACGAGGAGAATTGGGAGAGTCTCCCGAGGTTGTGCGAGAATGTGAGAGAGTGATAGGTGCAGCGCGTTGGCACGAGCAAGTGCCGACGCCCGGACGAGCCAGCAACCATCCGCACGAGAGGAAGGAAGCTAGCCAGTCCGCCATCATCGTCCGGAGGACTAGAGCAACCAGCAGCCTTGGCGTGGGAGAGCCGAGGAAGCTAGCCAGTCCGCCATCATCGTCCAGAGGACCAGAGCAACCAGCAGCCTTGGCGTGGGAGAGCCGAGGAAGCTAGCCGTCACCAGGTCCACGAGAGTCAGGGAGGCGCCGGCGGGAGCACCGACGGACGTCCACCAGGGAGAGAGCGAGTAAGAAAGTATTAGAGAGATTGATTGATTGATAATATTTATTAACGCCAAGGTCAAGGACCGTATGGCGAACTCAAAGTACATACAGAAAGATACAGGTGTTAAGGCGAAGAATGTACATAGTATAAGATTATAGCATAAAATATACAGATTATAAGAGTAATTTTGCTCTCTCTCGTTCGCAACTAGAACCAGAAAAGTACAATAAAAATAACGGTGAGAAATTACAAGAAAAACCAAATATTATGGATAAAATCGTAAGTAGTAATACAAATGTGTACGCTAACTAAACGCTAAACACTTATGCTACGTAATGTTGTTCGAGGCTTAATAGATACTCGTATAAACGAACTTTAAAAGTTTCGACGGTGTTACATAGTTTAATTGCTCACGGAATAGCGCCCCAGAAATACATGCTCTGGATAGAAAAAGCGTTCTTATACAGTTCTGTCCTCGGTGTTGGAATCGAGAAAGCCGATGACTGATTACGAGCCAATCTACGTGTATCATCCGCGATTTTAGGAAATAACTCTGCCAAGTATTTCGGTTTGTGGCGTGTAAAAATTTTATACAGTTTTACTCCTAAAAAATACTCACGCCTACGTGTTAGGGAAAGCCATTTCAATCTAGCAAAGTAGGGTGCTAATAGAGAGTCCTTCTTTAATAGAAAAATAAAGCGTATTGCTGAATTAAACAACCTTTGAAGTTTTACTCCAAGATAATCCGGTAAGTCATAGTAGACAAGACACGCATAATTAAAAATTGGCATGAGTAGAGTGCTTACTAGCTGAGCTTTAAGAGCATATGATAAATTATAACACTTAAATCGAAGGCGATACAAAACAAAGTGAGCATTCGCACATACCTGACTAATATGCGCATTCCATGTGAGAGTAGTTGAGAAGTAAACGCCTAAGTTTTTGACTGTATCAGACAAAGGTATCACACAACCGTCAACCACAATAGGTGGAATCAGATCCTTCTTCAATCGCATGTGATGTTATACCGAACCTAACAAGATTGCTTTTGTCTTAGCGATGTTAAGCATCAGTCCCTTGTCTCTCGACCAAGAGACAACAGCGTTCACATCTTCGTTCAACTTACAAACTGTCGACTCGAAGTCAGAAGGGTGGCACTGGATGTAGATTTGTAGATCGTCCGCAAAAAGCATACACGTTGAATTACAGTGGCGTAAAAGTGAGGTGATAAGATTTATAAAAATAAGAAATATTATAGGCCCAGGAGACGACCCTTAAGGAACACCAGAGGTATTCATTTTAAAAGCTGAAGTTGTGCCATCTAAATCAACTACTGCTTGGGAACGACCAGTTATGTATGAATGAAACCACGTTAGCATTAGCTGAAAAATTTATATCACGCATTGTTTGTAATAGTAGTACGTGATTTATGGAATCAAAGGCACGTCTGAAATCGAAAAGCAACAGCAAGGTCATCAATCCTCGATCGGCTCCTCGTCGAATGTCTTCAACAATCCTCAGCAAAGCTGTTTCAGTACTGTGGTCTGCTCTAAAGCCTGATTGGCGAGGGGAGATAATAGACTCATTTTCAAGATATGCGATAGTTTGTTGTGTTATTAGTGAGTCGAAGACTTTAGCAAAATGGGCCAGATTCGCTACGGGTCTTGTTTCAGTAGTCGATTTCGGGCTTGCGACTTTACTTAAGGGCACAATTTGTGACTTTTTCCATAGCTCTGGATAGATACCTGATGTGATTGATCGATTAAATAGATCAGTAAGAAATGGAGTTATATTAGCTAGAACTGTTTCAAAATAAGTCAAGGAAAGACCATCACAGCTGCGGCTTTTTGACTTAGAAAGGCATTTTAGCATTGCCTGATAAACTTCAAGAGGTTGAAGTAAGGAGAGTTCAAACTTACCCACCTCCAAGTCGACGGAATCAGTAATAACCCTGAGTGTATCAATAGAACATGGGGGATTGATAGTGGTGACCGAAGAGTAATAATCTATTAACTCATCCTTCGAGAAGAAGTGAAGTGGAGATTTGAGAACATTACCAACCAGGTCAAATTTACGCAATATGCTCCAAGTTTTAGATACGTCTGAGCAGTTTTGAATGATGTAAGAATCCCTAGCCTCTTTAATTTCACTCTTCACATTACTGTCTAATTTTCTGTAGTGTCGAAACACACGGCTGTCTCCCGAACGTACTGCCCGCTTAAATTCATGATCACGTTCCTTACATTTATCTTTTATGTTCTTGGTGATCCACGGTGATGGCTGTTTACGCACTTTACGAGTGGTGAACGGTGCGTATAAGTCAAATAGCTTTACTGATGTAGATTGGAAGAGATCCAAAGCCTCATTCACATCAGCATGAGCAGCCTCGGGAATTGTAAGGCTAGCCAGCAATTCGCTTGCGAATTGCTTTGGAGAAAATTTTCGAAAATCTCTTGAGACAATTTCCAAATCACGCTTTTTAGGAGTGTCAAACTCATACTCAATAAAAAGAGAGTCATGACCGTTAATAAACGGGGCAAGAGATTTTTCAAATGTGATCACCCTATCAAGTGAATCCACAATAAAAGTGTCAAGCCAAGAGTGTGAGTTCTCACAGTGATGCGTTGCGCCAAAGGGAACAATGTGCATGGACTGCTCAAAAACCAGCCGTTTTAGGTTAGAGCTATAGTAATCGTCAACAAGCAGATTAGAGTTCAAATCACCTGCTAATACAATACTACTGTACGAGTGAGAGAATCCTTGCACAGTAGAAAAGAAATCATTCAAGGTTCTCCCTTTTGGCCGTCTATATATTATACCTAATAATAATTTATTTACAGAATTAATACTAACTAATAGATACTCAGTATCGTTAATATGGCTGATCTGCGGGGCATCGACAACCGTGAAACGTAGATCATCTCGAATGTAACATGCGACGCCACCTCCTTGAATATAGTCTCGTAGACTCGAACCAGATGTATCTCTCTTCAACCCTCTATCGTTACGAATAAGGTTGTAGCCCTTGATATAAAAAACGGAGGAATCATGAGTAGGTGTTAGCCACGACTCAGAAATACAAAGAATGTCAATACGTTTAAGAAATAAAAAAGCTTCAATCTCAACTAAATGTGCTTTTATGGAATTTGCGTTGATGTGTGCAATACGTAGAGTTTGACAAAATTGCTCTGCTGGGCTACTAACACAATTTGAAGGTACAACATCAACCCGGTTCGAATCTACGGTAAAACGTCATTGTATGCTCTCAATATCGTTCATGGTTACAATGTTTAAAATCGCCGAGTTATCATCCTTACGTACTAGAACCTTATCATCATGAACCCACACGTGTTTGTACCCTCTCTCACGAGCACGTGTCTTCGCAGCCATTCGTAAACCATGAGCAAACGGTGATAACATCTCGTACATGTTGATAATATCGCTACTACCGTTTTGAACAATATCGCACATTTTTAGGATTCCATACGAACGCTTCGTTTTTAGGACCTTGTTACGTACGCAGAGTGATTTAAACTCGATGACCAACGATTTGTGGCCAGTATTTTGGGACGACCCTGATCCCTGCCTATGTTGTAGTTCCCTAATATCAAAAATATCGTTGAGATCCGCTGGAGTTAGACCTAGCTTAACGAACAAGTATTCGGTGATCTGAGAAGGTGGCAGTTGACATGATGCCGGTATACCGACTACCTTAAGTTCAGGCTTCGCTGTGCCTCGAGAGTACCGTTCCTTCAAGCTAGCTACCTCAGATCGCAGAGAATCGTTCTCGAATTCTAGTAATTCAATGCGTTTACCCTGATCATCAACCTTAACAGCCAGGGCATCAACTTTGGTAACGAGGATGTCAGTAGTCGAGCGGACCGTGCCAACGAGATTGAAGACTGATGCTAGTTTATCATCAAGCGACATCATAGCCCAGTCACGTGGCAATGTAGCCATGGCGGAAGATGTAGAGTTTGACGGAAGATCTAGACTCGTTGCAGCGTGAGGCTGCCCAACACCGTCTCTCACTGATAAGACCGAGCTGGTGCTAATCGAGCTGATATTAAGCACGGATTCAGAATGTAAATCGCGACCTAGATTGAATAAATTCTCACGCTCCTTAAGGCTAGGTGGATTCAGATGATTTACAGTAGATGTATCCACAAACGTGTTGTATGTCGCAAGACAACACGGTTTACAAACTTTAGAAAACGCAAATCTAGCTAAGCACTTCTCGTGAAATACCAATTTACATGTAAGGCACGTGATACGCTTGTTTACGACACCGTTACTACATCTCCTACACCTTGGCATCTAGCAGAAAATTTATAACTTGTCAAGTAATAGCCAATATGGTGTTGTAACAATCTACGACAGGCAACGCAAAAAAATTGCGAAAAAAGCTTTTACAGCACTTTTGCAAGAAAGTAGAATTTTTCCTAACACCAACACGACCTACAAACACAATCTATGGAGCTGCGCAAGAACAAAAACGAAATATAACGAAACTCGATCGCCACGTGGTCGAACAAACCTAACCTACAAAGCCACTTAAATTCGCTACGCACTAATTCCTCACACTGCCGGCGCTAATTATCTGACAACTACCACAACCACATCAATTTAACGCACAATAAAAATGAAAAATATTAAATTTCTAATAATTAAACAACTATATACACTATAATTACACTAAGCACCTCAGCTGATATCGGGTCAGCATGTATTTTGCGCAAAGTTAATTTAAAGTCACTTCACCACACACAAACTTGAGACTGGGTAGGCAGGGTCACTGGACGAAGCTGGGACAGGAAGAGCATCCAATAATCCTGGTCGCCAGCACAATAGCAGTCAGTCCAGGAAGAAAAAGCCAAGTCCAGGAAGAAAATGTCGAGTGAAGCGAAGATGGCCGCAAGAGTCTCACTCTCTGCTACCTTGCTGATGTGAATATTCAGATCGAGTTTTCTCCGCAAGCACCGATCCCAGGCCAATAAATAATGGCACACTCGGAAGCTTGCAAAAAAGCGCATGCAAGGGTCTGTAAAAATAACGCCCGGAGGCAAATAAAGGCAGACAAATCCAAGCTTTAGGGAGAGCGATGTAAAGCACGTCTATCTATACTTACAGAGAGAGAGAGAGAGAGAGAGAGAGAGAGAGAGAGAGAGAGAGAGAGAGAGAAAGAGAGAGAAAGAGAGAGAGAGAGAGAGAAAGAGAAAGAGAGAGAGATCCGAGAGTGAGGCGAGTGTGGTGCGGGCGCACACCAAGACGTCTTCTGCGCGAGGCGTCTGGCCAGCGCACGCGAGAGAGAGAGAGAGAGAGAGAGAGAGAGAGAGAGAGAGAGAGAGAGAGAGAGAGCAGTGCGAGGAGACGCGTGTGCGTGAGATAGAGACAGCGCGAGTGAAAACCCTATAGCTGCGCGGCTGCAGCAGGTCGGGCTTGCCACAAGCGGGAGGCATAGCCCGCGCGCGCGCACGAGAGATAGAGAGAGAGAGAGAGAGAGAGAGAGATCACACTGGCCGCGCGGCGACCGGCGAGAGCCGAGTCGAGCGCGTACGTGTGCGAGCGAGGCCGCGAGCGCGTACCACGTGACGCTACAGGCTACGGCTTGGGGGCTAACGAGCAGACGCGAGAGAGAGAGAGAGAGAGAGAGAGAGAGAGAGAGAGAGAGATATTAGATTAGATTAATTGCTCTTTATTTTTGTACATTTTGTTGTACATATAACAAATATAGTGTATTATGATAAAGGAATAAATAAAATTTGTGTAAGGGTATATAGTATAAGGTGTGTGTGATGTTGAGAGATGACATGAGATGAAAGAGAATGTATGTATGTTTGTGCGATGTTTATGTGTTTTCCAAATTAAAGAAATAATTTTTAGCTGCTTGTTTGAAGTGTGATATGGATAGTGTGTCGCGAAGTTGAGATGGAAGGCTGTTCCAGAGGTAGGAGGCGCTGATGAAAAATGAATTCCTCAGCGTCTCCGTCTTGAAGGACGGGATGTCCAGTGGAGTCACCTCGCCCCTGACAGGCCTGAGTGCGACGTGGAAGTCAAAATAGGCTAGTAGATAAGCTGGTATTGAGGTGTTGAAAATTTTTCTAAGAAAACAGGCCATGAAGTACTTCCTACGTCCGGCGGTGGTGAGCCATTGCAACTCACGCCTGTAAGGGGAGATGTGCTCGTCCCTCTTTACACCATAGATGTATCGGATTCCCGTATTGACAAGCCTCTGCAGTTTTAAGTCAAGCTCTTGAGTCAGGTCGCAGTAAACAAGTGAGCAGTAGGCGATGAGGGGAAATAGGAGTGCTTGCACCAAATGCACCAAGTGCTCTTCCGAAAGAAATATAGCCGATACATTAAAGAGTGAGCACGTTTACAAGTTTGTGTAACGTGCTCTTTCCACGTAAGTTTTGAGTCAAGCACCAGCCCCAGGTTGCGCACAGATGATTCAAAGTTGACCTGGGCCCCCCCTATATTTATATAGGTGTTAGCAGTAGAAGGTAGAGCATTGATATAGTAGGGTGAGCCCAGGACGATCGCCTTAGTCTTACTAACATTCAGCTTAAGTCTGTTTAGTGCTGCCCAGCCCATTATCCTCTCGGCGAGAGAGAGAGAGAGAGAGAGAGAGAGAGAGAGAGAGAGAGAGAGAGAGGGAGAGAGAGAGAGAGAGAGAGAGAGAGAGAAAGAGAGAGAGAGAGAGAGAGAGAGAGACAGCCGTCAGCGGACTGGACCTGGGCCTGTGGCCCGCCGTCTGCTGCACGAGCGTGGCTCGTGTTTGAGCGTCACAGCGTAAGCCCTGCGTGGCTAAACTGTGCGCGGGAGGCACTACAGCCACCGTTTTGTGGGGAAGGGCTGGGCGAAATACATGTGCAATAAAACTTAACCATTGTGTGTGATCATTTTCCCCTCTCCCTAGCGTTCTCCCAAACGTGATGATCGCGGTCAAATCCTAAGTTTAGAAAAATCCTAGTGCATGCGAGGCTCTAGGTGTTGCGCACCTGTGTTGGGAGACACAGCGTCGCACGCACCTCGTTACAGCATATATTAAGTGCGGTAGATTTAGATATAATGTTAAGAAATGCAGGAATGCCTAAACTGTCACTATAGTAATATGAGATATAAATCAAATCTGGACACAAAACATTACACCTATTACTTCAACTTGTGCAGCATCTTGAAAAAGAAAATTGATAGATATATCAACTCCGTCGATTACTTGACTATATCAATTTTAGCTGCAACTAAATCGTTATATCGCAACATGGAATTAGCAAACAGACTTTAAGTACCTATAGATGGTAAGAATGCTGCAGATAATGAAACTCAGCAACTGGAAAATAACACTCAAGAATCCTCTGCAACGACACCAGTTAACATAAACGATAAAAACAAAAATTGAGAAATAGGTATTATGAATAGTTTTGATTATTTAGATAGGTTTCCAAATGAATCAATGCAAAAAGAAAGGACATGCAGCAAAATTGAGAATTTGAATAAAGTTAAAAATAATAAAAAAGATATTATCCAGCATGTAAATATTCGAAGTATTTTGACGATATACGCGAGCGTATACCGCACTAGCGATTACAAATCCGACCGATAAGCAGCGAGCGCACGAACGAGCACATACCGTGGCACTAGTTCTACGCTCGCCCGCCAGGTAGACATACCGCAGGCAGAGCATTGCACGCAGTCAATCCACGAAGCATTCAGCCAACTGAGGGCTCTTATTGGAGCAGGCTCGCTGAGAACGGCAACGATTGATCGCGGCCCTTTGTGTTTAACTTACGCATGCGTAAGAGGTAGCAGTGATCTTTCGCCACCTCTGGCTGTGAGCTCCAAAATTTTTATTTATTAACAATTAAAAAAAAATTTGTTTAAATTAAATTATTGAAAAACAAAAATATTGGAGCTCACAGCCAGAGTTTTCGTGTTATCATCCTGATGGTAACACCAGTACTGGCCCTCATTATTTGAAATTTATAAATTTTACTTATTTTAAACAACTTATAATAAATATATAAATGTAATATAAAGGTTACAAATTTTGAATGATTTTCACCTGATTATCACCTGATTATCATCAACATTTTATCTCACATAAACGCATATTTATAACTATCATCTTTATTAAAAATGCTGAACCGAAATCACCTGATAATCAGCTGACGTTTTGGCATGATTATCAGCTGATTATCAGTTGATTGTCATCTGATTTTTTTCAGTAGGGTCTTGTCGTCGAACGTTGTGCTAAGCGAATCCCAGGCGTCCTTGGCGGTGGCTTTGTCCCGGATGTAGAAGTATATTTCGGGTTCCACTGCGAGTATTATGTATCCTTGCGCTTTAGCATTCTTCTTAACGTCCATTGATATGGCTCCACGAGCGGGTGCCTCAATAGTATCCCAAAGGTCCACTACGTCCGGGTAGGCTTGCATGGCTATTGCCCAGGACTGATAATCCTACCTTCCAACTAGCTTCTCGACAGGTAGCAAAAAACTGCTGCCTGAACGCTGCTCTATTCTGTTTTTTACTATATAGTTGCGTGACTGCTCCAAAACTTATTTAGTCACTTACCAAGTCGATTACTGCGTACTTACGCTCTCTTAGCGACGAAAAACATGTTCAGAATTTCGTTGAGCATCTAGGCCCATAACCTGATGCAATCGCAGGGAAAATAAAGTAACTCAGATTAAATATGAGCTTGTATATTTATTCAATTATTACACGAAAGCCTTAAGAAACGAAGCAAAGCTGTGAGCAAGTAGTTCCAAGAAAAGCGTTTTTATAACTATCGGCTCACTACGCCATACAGAATCGGCGAACACGCATTACAAGATAAGTCTGTATTTCAAGTGGCGCGAATAATTGAATATCTTGAGCTATTGATTGATCTTTATATTCATATAAAATTACAACAGTAATGATTGGATAGAAGCCCAGGTTACCATGAACAATTTTTTAAGTGTGATAGCGGAGTGGCTGAATATACAAGTTATCATGAAACGTAGAAAAAACTGTTTGTATGACTATTGGGAGCAGTATTGGAAGTGTGCCAGCTCAAATAAACATCTAAAGTCTAGATAAAGATATAACTAGGGTAGACAATTTAAATATCTAGGAATTGTTTTTGATAAACAATAGCAACCTATATTGAGGCAACTACATGAAACATATATAGAAGTAAACAAAATACATCGCAAATATTTTTCACAAAATTTCTAAATCCATGCCTACTGAGACACTCAGAATGATATATTATGCTTTTTACCTCAGCATAAGTAGCTATAATATCATCGCTTGGGGTGAAGCATATAGAAATAGTCGAGACCAAGTTAAAAAACTACAAAACAAAATTTCTATCTACACTATATTAAAATTTAATATTTTGTAGATTTTGTAAAAGCCGTCCAAAACTCATAAAAATAAATCTATTTTCCATAAGAATTTACTTTCAACCGAATCGTTCGGGTCATCGGAAAAGAAATTTCAATAAGTTTTTAGCAATAAAAGCTCTTGAAAAATGTCCGTCTGGATTTTTTTTGCATTTATTCCTTAAAACGTGATATATTTTATAAATAAGAAATCATTAAATGGCATAAACAAGTACATATGATAAAAATATAAATTCCTACCATAGAACATTTTCAAAATTTGGTCCAGATGCATTAGAAGCTGTAAGTACTATTCCAAAAAATTAGAAGCAATTAATGTATTGGTTTTTAGGCGCTTGCCCCGTATAAAAAGTTTCGAAGAAACGTCTTATAACCAGGGCGAACGCCTGATGAATTTGACCAAAATGTGTTTTTTTTTTTCAATTCTTTCTGAGCCTTTTTTACAAAATGGTTTTATCATAAAATACTCTAGCTATTTTGTAGAAAATTTAATTTTGAAGAAATTCACAATATTTAAAAATTCTAAATACCCAATTGAAAAAAAGATTTTCTAGTAGCAAAGCCTCATTCACAAAAAATAACTTAGCGTCCGTGCGCAAGACCTGATGTTCATAAGAAGTGACCTAATATTACACATCATACTTGCTCGAACAAATTTTTTCAGTCAAATTCACTATGTATATTAAATATACTATATTCTTCATGATCTTTAGACATATTTTCGTAGACCAATAAAGGTAGAAACTGACATTTCTTCACTACCCCTAGACTGAATTCTTAAAACAATAAACTTTTCACACTTGCTTCCATTAAATACCTGTACTTTGATTATATATGTTTATTATACTATATTCTAAGCCATCACTGAGCATATATATATATATATGTGTGTGTGTGTGTGTGTGTGTGTGTGTGTAAGATGCAGGTTTCTAGTCCGATTTTTAGTATGCACTGCAGGTTTATGGTCTTTTTGCAGGTTTCTGGTCAACCAGAAAGTGAATTATCAATTTTCTGGAATAGCCAGAAATATCACAATATGATTTCTGAAAGACCAGAAAAACTAAGTAATTTATTTTTGAGAGGTCCAGAAATGTTATTGCAAGATTTCTGGTACTCATTTTAAACTACTTAAAAACGTCTAAGCGATTCACATGAATATAACTATTTAACTACTTTTTGTCAATGGATATAATTTTCAGATGATATAAAAAAAAACGAGATTCCAAAACTTATTTCCACAATTTGTGTCATCATTGGTAAAAAATCATTGCATGTACACGATACTCATATAGGGAACTTTTAGGGAAACTATTAGGGAACTATAAGGGAACTATAAGGGAAATATAAGCAACTTTGGGGGACAGAATATGACTTTTTGATTATTAAAAATGAGATTTTGTACTATTTTAAAGCAGCTGATATAATTTTGAGATTATATCGAATAAAGGGGCGATAAGACCGCATTTCTACGACCTTGAACAATATTGGTAGATTAACATTCCATTAAAGCGATTGACACAAATATAACTATTTAACTACTTTTTGTCATGGTAGATAACTTTTAGATAATATCAAATAGACGTAATTCCAAAACTAATTTCCACTACCTCCGTCATCATTGGTAAAAAATCGTTGCGTGTAAAAAATCCTCATATAAGGAACTATTCAGCAATTTTTGAGGACAGAATATGATTTTTTGTTAACATACAATAAACGAGGAACCAGACCTAACTTTCACGACCTAGATCAGGATTAGTAAACTACTATAGTTAGCATGTGACCTCCATCTATTAAAATGAGATTTTTCACTATACTAAGACATCCGATATAATGTTGAGATTATATCGAATAAAGGGGCGATAAAACCAAATTTCCACGACCTCAAACATTATCAGTAGATTAACATTTCATTTACGCGATTCACATTAATATAACCAGTGAACTACTTTTTGTCATTGTAAATAACTTTTAGATGATATCAAATAAACGAAATTACAAAACTTATTTCCACGACCTTCGTCATAAATTTGCAAAATGATTCTTTCCCATTAATTTACACTTTTATTGTAAAAGGTGATACAATTTATAAGGGAATTGAAAATTACTTTAGTCCCGCTTTTCAAAACAAATTAAGTAACTATTTCAAATAAGTCGTGAATGAATATTTTTATTTGACTTCTGAATTTCCATAATATAATGATTATTAATTATAAAATATTACATGTATTTTCTGTTGTAGAATCCATCTTGAGGCATTCTGTAAATGATAAAAAGTGAATAATTATCATATATCTTCGACATATTGATATTAACATAATAAACAAACAAATGTAAATGCAATATTAAGTAATATCAAAATGCAGGATTTAGCTCAATTCAATTTTTACTGTACATACACTGTCACAATTCTGGAACAACGTAGCCGATCGTAATAAAATTTGTCATATATTTTTTCTGATTCTGAATTCGGGAAAAATAATTGTTATGATTCTGACAATTTTCTGGCCATTTTTCGATTTTTGAAAAAATATTTCTTCCTGTCTTTTAATGATATAATCCATACAATAAATTTGACAATAGTATTTCTGAAATTCCGTTTAATTGCTATGATGAAAGGGTGATTTTATAAAAAATAATTCATATTCTTAAAACTAAATTGTCAAATGTTTTGAAAAAATTCCTGACATTTAAAAACAATAATATCTACATGCTGTAAAAATTTTAAGCTATTTTTATGGCTAGTTTTTAAGCCTAAATACGAGAACTATGTGTACGAAAATCAAAGAGCAAACACAAATAGCAATAATAGCAGACCCCTCTGAAATATATCAGTATATAAAGGAAAACAAAAACAAAATGTTTTCAGGCTATCGAAATTGCAAAGAGTATGGCATAATATATATAAGACCATGCTTTAACTGTTGTAAATTTAGGGACAGTGATGGAAAATGCCATAATGATAGCATGTGTTTGAAATGTGCAGAACCTCATAAGACATCCAAATGCAACAAAGATTTAACGTCCACGTATACCTGCCTAAACTGCGTATTCAGCAATAAAAATTACAACTCTAAACTAAACACCAACCACGTAGTCACGGATTGAACCCTGCAGTCCTCCACAGAAGCCATGGTGACCCTGAAGAGTGTCTTCTTGGTAGGCTGTTTTTCCTCTAGGTCTTCCGAAGAGTTGTTCACTCCTCGAAAAACATTTTGATACTGAAGAAATCTCGGACCCCTGACTCCTTATATACACCTAAAAGTGCTACACGTTCGAACAGATATTGGCAAACCAGCATCGGCTTGAAAGACATTATGATCGACGCTCGCAGAGATCTATAGGTTAGTACATCTTCTCCAGGACCTGCATGGACTCGCAGGGTCTCAGCAAGTTCTGCCGATCGATCGAACATGCATCGACTCGCCATAGCAGACGTGGTGGGGTAAGCCTCAGAGAAGGGTATAAAAGTGGTGAGAGCTGCCCAGTGAATCAGTTGCCATCGAGATGGAGTTTGTAGTAGACGTACAAGGCTTCAAGAGGCCGGTGAACGACTTTGTATTCAAGGAGGTGGCCGTGGTCCCTCTCCAGGAAGACTTTCTACCGTCTGTCTACCTCTTCCAGCCACCATCTAGCTGGGACTACTTACCTGCCAAGTACAAGAGCGAGAATCGATGGTTGGAGTACAACTACCACGGGATACCCTGGATCTCGGGTGACATCTGCTATGACGAGGTCGCCACCACAATCCAGAACGTGCTGCGAGATGCGAGCAAGGTCTACGTCAAGGGCCGAGAGAAGAAGAAGTGGTTGATGGGAGTGACGATGACGTACAACATCTACGATCTGGAAGAAGTAGGATGACCTTCACTGCAGAAGCTCCAGGAAGCCACGATTACCAACACCGTCTGCTCGCATCATACATCGAACTGGGTTCCGATCTGTGCCGTGCACAACGCTAAGATAATGAAACAATGGCTGCTCAGCAACCGAGGTATTGACGAGGTCGACTGTGGATGGAGCACCGAGTGTCTTGCCCCCTCGTCACCACTCAGAAACGATTAAAATGATGTACAAAATATGATTGAATAAAGTTAAAAAAAAGAGAGATAAACAGAGGTAAACAAGTCGCGCATGCGCCTCTCACCACTCGTGGTAAGAGGCTCATTAATGACGATAATTTGGTAGTACCTCACAGGTGAGAGCGAAGGTGGGGGCTCACATCATCTCTCTAAAAAAAAATTAAACTAGTTCGCGCTATCTCTGACTGGTAAAAGCAAGCTCTAGGATTCAAGGTCATTATTAATATAATAATAAAAAAAATTTTTAAGTTGTTACTTGAGGCCACGTCACAGGCGTCTAATTACTATAAGAGATCGATTAGAAAAATCCATCATCGGATGTGACTCAAATGGTAGAGTGTCGGACTTGCAAGTCGGAGGTTCGAGGTTCGCGCCCGACTCCCGTCACTTTTATTTTACAATAATAAAAACTGTAACAAAGTTACATAAGTGGTGAAAGCATACTATCGGATTCAAGGTCATTTTTTTAAGGAAGTGATGAGAGCCCCTACCATCGCTCTCACCTGTGAGGTACAGCCAATCAAAATTACCTCTCCATTTGATTTTTTTTTTATTTATTTAAAAAAAATACAATTAAAAGTCCTTAAAATCTAATCTGCGGCGCTTGGCGCCAACCACCTGCGATGGTCGGGTGGCCTTGCGTACGCAGGGACCTTCCGGGGAGCGTTTACGAGGTGCACGCTTCTTATCAGCAGAGGGTACCGGAGAGAGCACGGGAGAATTTTCTTTCTCCTCGTCGTTACTTGACGGTACGCTCTGCTGACACACCATCGCCAACTCTTGCATCACGAGATCGCTGTTGTTGGAGAGGTAGAGGTCGCGCTCCAGCAGAGCCCACTTCCCCGGTACCTCCTTCTTCGTCGATGGGAGGCGGGAGACTGAGTCTCCCACCAGCAGGGCCTTCTCCAGAAGGGAAGCCGCCGCCACTAAGCTCGTGTCAGACAGAGCAGAGCTGTGCGCCAGGGGAGACCACGAGAGAGGAAAGCCTTCCTCCGAACTCGTCATAGCCATGGTTTCGTCGTCGTGTGTTAACTATGAACAAATGTCAAAATTTAATTATTGACAAAAATCTATGTAACATATTGATACGTACGGCAAATGGTGGCACAGGTAGCTCCATCGTCCTAGCCCTCTGCAGACGAGGATCATCAAGATGGTCAGGTAGGCCACAGGAACAAAATATTTCTCTTAGCTCTTACTCTCAGGCAAATTAGACAAATAATGACAGTTCCCCGCTCTACGACTTCTTTTTATAGGGTGAGTAGTGGATCAGTCTAGAACTTGCATAGCGATATTGGATGCTGCAAGTACGACGAGCAGTCCCGAACCTGCATACAGGATATTGGGTACTACGAGTTTAACGAGCAGTTTTGAACCTGCATACGCGATATAGGATACTACGAGTTCGACGAGCAGTCTCGTATACCCGTTATCTGAAAATCATCTTTCGTAATTTCATTCATCTTTTAGCATCATTTTGTATCTCGCTATCTGTAATAGCTAAGGGGGAGGTGATAAGTGGTATCGATGAGTTTCGGCCTCCTCTGTCGATTGACGTCATCAGTTTTGATTAAATTATCAATTTTTGAGGTTAGGATCCGTTTTTTGTCTATATCTCGGCAGGGAAAGCTTTTCGTGCGAAACGGACGAAATATTCACCCCATAAATGGGGATCCGACTTCGCACTCTCCACCTAATAATGAAAAAAAAATTTCAGATTTTGAGGTTAGGATTCGTTTTTTTTTCTATATCTCGTTGGGTTAGCTGCTCTGTCGGGAAGTTGGGTCAGCTGTTCGGTTGGTAACTTGGGTTAGAGATCTACCTTACCGACGGTGGGTAGGTGTTCCAGAACCGGCCTAGCTTATCTACTGTCTCTCTATATTATAAAAAAAAAAATTCGCCGCCGCCGGTTGAGAAATTTTTCCCCCTAATTTTTCCTAGCGGCTTCTAAAGTTAAATGCGCGCGTCCGAGTGTGTTTAACCCTTTTACGCTCCCCTTCGCCCGTATAAACCTAATTATTATGATCTTTGTGTTTATCCGAACCCCCCCCCCCCCCACAATAGAAATAAGTCCAACTTCTAGTTTGAATAAATTATCTTTTCACATAGATCCTACGATTTTATCTATAATGTTTCCTTACGGAGATATAGGATGAAATCCAATGTTTAAACAAAATCATAACAATGATAAAAATGTATCTCCTTTGCAATTTTATTCATATCGATTAGCTTTTGGGCCTATGTCAAAATCCTATTTTATATTGTGGAAGATTAACTCAACAGTATATTATTATTATAGAATATTGTAGACTGAATTTTGTATGATATCAGACAAAATTACGTGTAGAATGTTATCAAGGTCTTGTTGATCACATAACAAAAAGTGCGCTTAATAATAATAAAAATTTTGAAAATAACGGAAGATTAGGTAAGGTTGTTTGTTTTGCCATCAATTTATATAGGTAGTCCTAGATACATGTACCAAAGTTTTCTTGATTCAATAGCTATAATGCGAATAATAGGCAGTCCAGCGGATATATTTGTTGTTATTAAAGTAAGCCAAATAAAAACTTGAACAGTTTTATAGCATAGCTTGCTTTTATTACCTTCGCTTTACTTTTTAAATTTCTGAACCGGCGGCGGTAAAATTTTTTTTATTATAAAAAAAAACGTTATCCTCGAAGATACTGGCACACCAATTTGCAACGAACGTGGGGGTTGGCGAGCGAAGCGAGTAGGGATGGGGGGTACCCTCCTAGTAAATATTAATAAATGTGTCCAAACTCTTTTCGAAGCTCCGCGTGCGTTCGAGCACATTTTCGCACCCTGTATCGAAAAATAACGTTCGATACACATGCGACGCGTTGATTCTACAAGAGTGGAAAGTTTACCGGCCGAACGAAGCAAGTTTGCGTACTTGTATCAAAATATACTATTTTAACAATCCTTATTAAAAAATCTCAAGTGAGATCTTGGGTCAAAACTTTATATGTAATTTTGCGTTAAGATTTTTTAAATTTTATAAATAAATGAGTCAGTTGGTAATAATCAAAAGACACTTTATTTATTGATTATGAAATCACTATGATATTCTCTCCTGAAATTTTCGTGTCTAATATTTTAAATTCAAAATATTGCTCAAAATGCTTCAATGCATCTATTTTTAAATACGGTTTTACTATTTATAAATAACTTTCTATTATTTATAAATAGTAAAACCGCAGGGAGGCCGTCACCATGATGCAGGAGGCACTGAGTCTTATGGTTGAGGGTGCCATCGACGATGCATCCGTGGAACGCTGGACCAACGTCATTGTACCCGATCACATTGCTACCTTCGAGCGCCTCTTGGAGACACCAGGGCTAAGTGTGCCAGAGAGACAGAAGTACCAGTCTACAGTGGCACTCCTGCATACCATGCGACACAGAATGACCTGTTGTGTCAAGCGTGGTGGAAGCCTCCAGCAGCCAAGTGTAGCTTGGAATGAAGTGAAGTCGGCTTTTGCGAGTCGTATCAGATCGGGTGTGATGACGAACATGAGACATCTGGACATATCCACGTTCATGGATGACGCTAGAGCTCTCCTCGCCTCGAAGATCGAGCTCGCGCTCCGTGAACACAATGCTGTAAAAGTGAATACAGTGCTGGCAGCCGAGTACGTGATCGTCAAGAATGACGAGGAAACGAAGGACATCAAGTACTTCAACATGAAGAGTGCGTCGATTTATCAGACCACTGACTTGAACGAGTGGTTCACCGCGAACGTCCAACAGCCGTTCGAGAAGCAGAACGACATGTCGGTGAACTTGTACATACTCAAAAAGAGGGGTGAGAAATTTGAAGTGTCTCCGTGCTACGTGACGGCGTCGAAGATCAAACACGTCAATCTTCTCTTCGTGCAAGATTACTACGTGGACGAGGACGACGACGACGACGACGATGAAGAGGTGGAGGACGATGACGACATCGAGCTATTACCTAAATTCCACTATGTGTTGATAAAAGACCTGTCAAGGCTAGCGATTGCGCAGTTGTCGAATCGAGCACACAAACAATATATCTGTGAAAGGTGTCTCCATTACTTTCGTAATCAATTAAAACTGCGGGCTCACGAGGTCGACTGCGCACAAGTCAATCAGTGCAAAGTGGAATTACCCACGAAACACGACAACATCCTCAAGCTCAAGAACTTTGGGCACAGAGAGCGAGTGCCTCTGGTCGTCTACGCCGACTTCGAGTGCCTGTTGCGACCTGTCGACGACGACAACGAGCGTGCGTACCGGCAGCACGAGCCATTCAGTGTCGGCTACTACCTCAGATGTAGTTTCGACGATTCTCGCTCCGAGTACAGATAGACGAAGGCTCGCAAAGTTCAGCCGAGTGGTTCGTCAAGAGCCTGCAAGCTTTGACTGTAGAATTGAAAGAGATATACAAGAACCCCAAATCTATGAATGCTCTCACAGCTTCGGAGAGAGAAGAGTTTGAGAGAGCTAGAGTCTGCCACATCTGTCCGAAGCCATTCTCAGCTGAGGACATGAAGGTCAAGGATCATTGTCACCTCACGGGAAGGTATGTATACTGAATTATGTCATCACAATTTGATTATTTCTAACCTCACATTGTTCTGTGAGTATGTGTTTCAGGTACAGAGGTCCAGCGCACAATAAGTGCAATATCAACTACAACGACTCGAGAACCATACCCGTGATATTCCACAACCTCAGCGGCTACGACTCTCATTTCTTTATCAAGGAGATAGCAACCTGATTCAAGGGTCGAGTGTCGCTCATACCACAGACCAAGGAGCGATACATCTCCTTCTCCATGTTTGTCGAGGGTACGGAATTCAACTTCCGATTCATCGACTCTTACCGCTTCATGGCATCCAGTCTGGAGAAGTTCGCCTCCTACCTCGAGAAACTGAGCATTGCAGAGGGGGAGTTCCAGCTTACAAGTTATTTGTTAAAAACACCGATCACAATAACATTGAATTTAGTGATTAATATTCAATAAACTGTATTATTTAGTGATATTCAATAAAAAAAAAGTTTTATGTATTGTTTTTTAAAAATAAAAAAAAGAGATAAACGGAGAGGTATACGAATCGTGCGTGCGCATCTCACCACTCGTTGTAAGAGACTCATTAGTGACGTTGAACTGGAAGTACCTTATAGGTGAGAACGAAGGTTAGGGCTCTCACCATCTCTAAAAAATTTAGGATTAGAAATAACACTATCATATTATAAGTTTAAAAAAAAATTCTTTATTTCAGTCCTTTTTTTACACCGATGATTTGTCAGTCCAGCTGTTGTGAGTGCTGTCGAACCCCAGCCACTTGACGTAGACTTGATTTCCTCGTCTCTTCAAGACTTTCTCCACGAGGTATACGTCGAGATATTTGGTCTTCGAGAGTTCTTGTTCGTAGAAACCACCAGCTATGGGCTCGTCTCGATAGTCCTTCAACTTATAAGTCACTGGATTGTTAGGAATCATGTGGCTGACTGTGAATATCTCCGTGGACCAGTTGGGTGTGTATCCTTTATCGAACACTTGCTTGGCGTTGCTCACTCGTACTTTGTCGCCAACCTTGAACTTCTGCTTTTTCTTCGTTACTCCAGACTTTTTACGAAATTGTTTCAAAACTTGGGCTCGATGGCTGGAGACTTCGTTGGGTTTTATACCGATAGTTCGATGCTTGGTATCGTTGTACTTTGCTATGAGATCGGGCAAGATGTCGAGCCACTTGTAGTTTCCTCGTCAACTGAACTGTATTCACATCTTGTTCTTGAGAGTCTGATTGAAGCGTTCACATATCGAAGCTTTGCGATTGCTGTATGTGGAGTAGAGATTGATGTTGTAGAGCTTCGTGAGATTCTGGAAACTCTTGTTGTAGAACTCCTTGCCTCGATCTTTCTGCAAATTTGTAGGTACTCGCCCTTGACGCAGTACAGACTTCATCGCTACAGTGACTTCTTCTCCGGATTTTCGCTTGACTGGGACAGTCCACGCATACTTGGAGAATACATCCACGATGGTCAGCAAGTATCTGAAGCCTTTGTTCACTCGAGCGTAGGGTTGCATCTCCACGAGATCAGCTTGCCAAGTCTCATCCAATCCTCGTACGTTAAACTTTCGTCTGGGATAGTTGCGTCGTGCTGGCTTATGAATTTCCTCTACTATTCCCCGATGTGTCATCGTTTGCCTCGATATTCGATTGTGAGCCAGTGAACAATAAGTTGTACAATTCCTCGATAGCCACGTCAATTTTCTTCACTTTCTCTGCACTCTGGTCTTTGAAAATTTGTAGCTCTAATTTTGCATCGCCGAGGTCCTTTCTCAAGCGAGCTGTAACCTCGTACACACTGCGTACTTCAGAATGAAGCGAGCGTTGCAAGATGTCGAGGTTCACTGCATCGCTCGACTGCTGAGGCTCCGAAAGGTTGCACAATCTCTTATTTTGCAGATCGTACTGACCGTCTGCTGTCAAGCCGATACCGGGAGGACCTGGTCTGCTATTGGCTTGTTCCAGAGTGTGACCGAACACGTCGACGCTCATATTGGAAATGATTAAAATCTTCGTACGTGCTCAGTTTATATAGCCTCCCTCGTACAACTCTTCTATAATAGAACGAATCTCATTGGTGTGACTAGGATTGCCAGCTTTTATCTCAGCCATCAATAGGCGAAGGCTATCCACGAGTTCGTTCGGATCATCCCAGTAGACGTAATCCATTCTCGTATCTCGTCTTGCGATTTTATACGGGGGTAGCCGTTGTAATAGTCCGCCTGTTGTCGAAGTAGATTTTCGTTTTCTCGAATTATCCACAACAGTGAAAAGAGGGGCAATGAATTCACTGTATTTCTTACTATTGTGCACGCGAATAGATTCATTGGGGTTGAATTTCTTTTTGTGTACGCTAGACGTTTCAAGAATCTCTTGATAATTCTTTAAGTCATCGCCAGTAATCAACTATCTATTGGGATGCTTTGATATAAGTAAGTCCAATAATCCTTGAGTTTTTGTTATTCACTTTGACATGCAGATCATCGAATAGTATCGGAGAGTTCTCAATCATGTATGCCCCTTTCTCCTTGCGCACTCCATAAATTTTATCCAAATGCTTACTATATCTTGAATCAAGAATGAATGTACTTTGACGATCATCTTTATTTTTTGAATGATCAACTTCTTCATCTTCTTCAGCTGTTTCAAAAGATGTGTCGGTTTCCTTATAAATCTGCGTCGCATCATTCTCATTGTCAACTTTATAGGTATCATCGAGGCTGCCAGTCGATGAAACGCTCTTATCGTCATCCTCGATTGGTTCATCACGATCGAATTCAGGCTTCATACGCTTGATTTCATGCTTGATATCGTTGCTACTGCTCTCCGTAACGTTGATGAGTTTCTCTAGTGGATTGACGATGGGCTTGAAGGTTTCATCCAGAGTTCTCGCGGTATTCTCTTTACCATACTTCAGTAGTCTATGTTTCCGTCTGATCGCCTCTCTCGCTCTCGCAATTTGATGAAGAGCATTTTTTTCTCGTCGAAACTCTGCTGACATGTTGATGGTTCAACAGTTCACACTCAACTGCTGTCTACTCGATTGAGAGGTCTTGTATTTATAGCAAAGCAGTCGAAGCCCTTTCTGTACCGTCCGGCATTGAGTGGTCTGTCTTTATCTATCACGAGAAATCAATACTTGTCATCTGTCCAACACTTGGAGCACAGTTCTTTGAATTGCGTATATGTCATATCGGTATTCACGTGATCGTTGTAGATGTGTCTCAAATTCACATCCTCTTGTCTGAATGCTGCCAAAAAATTGATGTTGTCTCTCTCACGAGATGTTTGGGAATATGCGCGTAAGACTGACAGAGATAGAAACAATCGACTTGCTTGTGTCTACCCATGCAGAAGAACGCTCTCACGTTGTCCTGCTTCTCGCATGCTATGTCATCGAATACGATGATGGAGTTGGGTAATGCGTTGTCAGGAAATATCAATTCGTCATGCTCTTTGAAAGCAAAATACTGCACTTCATCTATGGATTCCAAGAGTTCTCTGATCGAGTGATTTGGAATAGATGTAGATGTTTTCAAATCTCAGTCCGTTGGGATGTGTGATGAGTGATAGTAGACTGTTAGTTTTGCCGCAGTTGGATGGTCCACAGAATACAGCTCGTACGTTACTCGGAAGTAGTTCACCATGTCGCTTCTTAGGTCCAACATCCTGCTGCGCTATATCGTCAAAATTCAATACCGGTAGCTTGACAGTTGGTTCCTTGAAATCCATGTTTGCAGCGCACTGTCTCGATCACGACTGTGCCTCAGCCTATAAATAGACCTCTTTTATAGTCGCGTCCTCAGTCGTGAGTCAACTTCTGAAGCGTAATGATCGTAAAGAAGCGACGACAACGAGGACGTGGCTTACTGAACAATCTCATCAACAATTTACCAGTGGAGCTTCATCTGCCTGGATACCAGTACTGTACTACGAGAAACATACCGAGCCTGTACTGAATAAAACTGACTACATCACGCACTTGCCTCTCATTGTGATAGACTGCTCCAAGCAGAACGAGTCGTTGAAGAGCGCTCCAGTGGACGTTCATCTAGAATTCGAAGCGAGAAACAATTTCCCAGCTGGAACGTCAGCTTACTGTTTGATACTTCACGATCGTATTGTGCAGTACAATCCTGTGAGTGGAGACGTGAAGAAACTTGTCTGAGTCACTTCGAGATGGAGATCATGGTGGACATGCAGGGCTTCAAGCAACCTGTGGACGACTTCATCCTCAAAGAGTTTGCGATAGCGCCTCTACAAGGTGAAACTCTAGTCTGGCTATTCAAGGAACCCTTTCCCTGGCGCAGACTCTCGGACAAGTACAGAAAGGAAAATTCATGGCTCGAGCGCAGCTATCATGGCATACCTTGGACTTCGCGTAATCTACTCTACACTCAAATCAGAGATATTCTTCGATCAACTTTACGAGACGCCACGAAAATACTTGTGATTGGTCCAGTGAAAAGTGAGTGGTTGGAGCGCTTTAAATTCCGAGTTCAAGATATCGAAAAATTAGGCTTTCCCTGTGTGGACCAGCCAAAGTTGGAGACGATCTGCACCAATCATAACGGGGTGTACAAAGCCACATGCGCACTCCACAACGTTAAGATGATAAAAAAATGTTACCTGGACAACGTTTACATGGATTGGATACCTACAAATACTCTGTGATTCTCCCAGCATCCATCGAGAGAGACATGGATCGAGAAAAGAAGAGCAACGTGAGGTATACTTCACTTCCTGATTGTAAAAATATGAAGAAGGATACTTCTCAGAACAGACAAGAAGCAGATGAGAAGAAAAGTAAGTTGACTGAGAAGTACTCCAGCAACACACGCTCTCTACCTGAACAAGAAGGATACAAGAGATTCTGAGAATATCTTAAAAAAAAAAATTTATAAAAAAATTAAATAAATAAAAATTTTTTTTCAATTTTTTTTTGTATTGAATTTATTTTCACCTTTGGGATTCTCAGTCTTGGGTCCTATAGGTAACTTGAGTTACACCCCCTCGGGGATTCCCCGGGGCAGTAGCTTGGGTCATCAGCCCGGTCGATAACTTGGGTTAGCTGTTCGGTCGGTAAGTTGGATTACTCGGTCGGTAAGTTGGATCAGCTGCTCGTACGGTAACTTGGGTTAGAGATCTACCTTACCGACGGTAGGTAAGTGGTCCAGAACCGGCCTAGCTTATCTACTAGAGAAGATTCATCTTTATTTTATTCTATAATTTTGAAACCGGTCCTATGTGTATTATATATATTTATTATACATATATGTGTAGCCATATATATTTTTATAGAATCCCTGGCAGAAGTTACTAAGAAAAACTAAGAAACTTTAAGAAATACAAAAGATTATTGATAAATGTAAAGAAATGTAAAGAAATTTGAAGAAACTCTAAGAATTACTCTACGTTAATGGGCAAATTTATTAGATATTCTTAGTTTTTCCTAGATTTTCTTAGTTTTTTTTAAGCACTGTCATTTTTTCTTAATGTTTCTTAGTTTTTCTTAACATTTACTTACTGTTCTTAGTCCATGCATCCCTGGTGGAAATAATTAGCTGTGCCAGATCATGCCAAACTGTGCCACATTGTGCTCATGCCAATTTGGATATTTCGCAAGATTTGGCACTCTTTGGCACAGTGTGGTATAGCACAGTATGGTACAATTAGGCACAATATTATATTTTTAGAATCAAAAACATTTTTCTCCAGTTTTTTTCAAATTTTGAGCACAGTTTGATATGGTATGGCATAGTTTGGCTCAAACTGGCATAATATGGCAGAACCTCCCTTATACAATTTAATAAAAAAAAGTGACCCGAGGTGGAATCGAACCCTGGTCGCCGGCGTGCTAGTTGAACTCTTAAGTCTCATAAACTTCAAATTATTTGTACTATAATGGTTAAGACTACTTATTAGCTACTCATTATAAACAATAAGGATGTGCTATAGCGACACTATGTCAAGCTGTGACAAACTGTGCCTAACTGTGCCTAACTGTGCCTTACTGCGCTTTCAAATCAACTGAAAGTGTTGAATATTAATAAGTACTCTCACAAGAGAGATATTAAGAAATGAATAAGATTTAAAAAAATATATATATATATATATATAATTAATTATTAATAATAATAATGAATGACAGAAAAATTGTAACTTGTTAAAACGTATGCAAAAATTGTTTAGCAACAGATACATTGTGTACATAAATAGTTTAAATAGTTTTAAGTTTCTAATGTTGATATTCATATTATACCTTTTTTTGTTGTAACCAGGCTTATAGGCAGCTGCTAACGGTTATCTTTGTTTACCTCTGCACGATTTTCAGGATTCATGTTCTACATACCTGGTAAATTTTTTAGCGAATAAACAAGCACTGTTGCTGAAACTAGAACACAAAATTTTACCATTCATTATTTGTACCAGTCTATAATTATGTTCTTACGATATTTGCAGAGTAATAAAGAATTAATATATAATTAAATCAATACAACATAAATACAATAAAAAATAATTTATATGTAGTCACCTCAAAATTTTAAGGATATGTGACCATTAAGTAGTCCATAATAGTCCGGGGACCTACAATAGTTCCCGTAGCAAATTTAAGGTCCAGTCGAGCACCAAGACTTTTCTTACGTATTTTTGTCCCCTGTATCGGAATCGCGAGAATGGATTGCTGGAAAATGCATCTAACAGTAGTTATAAACAATTTAATATTTAAGAATCGAAAATCTCGGTTTAAACTCGAAAAAAACGATTCTCAAAGCTATTTCATTTATGTTCATACCGAATACACTTAGTTTGATAGTAAAAATCCACCAGTCTTGTAAACATTGTTATTTTCTTATTCAGTCAGTAAAGCAGGTTATGGCTGACCACATTGAAAAATGAAAAATAGGCTAGTGGATTTACTATCTAACTAAGTGTATTCGGTATAAACATTAACAAAATAGCTTTGAGAATTTTTTTTTCGAGTTTAAACCGAGATTTTCGATTTTTTAACATTAAATTGTTTATAAATATTGTTAAGCGCATTTTCCAGCAATCCACCCTCACGATTCGGATTCAGGTGACAAAAATACGTAAGAAAAGTCTTGGTGTTAGACTGGACCTTAAATTTGCTACGGGAAGTCTTATGAGCCCTCGGACTAGAACACGAGAGCTGTCGTTGACTCACTAGGTATAGTAAAGGACTGAGGAACCAAAGGGCCAGGTTCAAATTTCGACTGGAGAAAGTTTTTTTATGAATTTTTTATTCTTTATTGTAGCGTAAAAATATGATAGTAAGCGCGTGCTGTAGTACGTGATTATAAGATGTTAAAGTGAGTCCTAAAAGTCATATATTTTAACACATTATTATGCACGTGACGATTTAATGTGACTTAGCTTGTGATAAAGCATTAATTTTAGCACAAGATTTAGCATGTAAGGATTTTTAGCAGAGATATTACACCTTTAGCGGCGTGTGTACCCATTACGAGTCAATAATGGACCCCAATCTATAACACTTTGTACCAAATAGAACAACCGAGGTACGTTGTATGCCATAGCAATTTGTGAATATTAATACTCTGTATAAA
Organism: Nasonia vitripennis; assembly: GCF_009193385.2. Lineage (NCBI taxonomy): Eukaryota > Metazoa > Arthropoda > Insecta > Hymenoptera > Pteromalidae > Nasonia > Nasonia vitripennis. The sequence continues at coordinate 1,750,118 of NW_022279646.1, forward strand.
CAACAAATTTTTTTCAGCAGTAAGTTAGCGCGTAGTAGTTCATTACGAGATATGAATTGGATGTTAAGTATATAGAAAACATCTAGCTCAATGCTTCACATATATTGAAATATGTGATAAACACATTAAAATAGGGAGCTGTAATATGAAGTCCAATTCTCTTATTCTCCTGCCTTCCACCAACGCCTATCATTAATAGCCCGAGTAAAACAAACTATTTGATTTGGAGCCTCTATCAACAACAACATGTTATTTATTTCAGAAAAATTACTGGGTGATTAATAGCGGGAATAATCAAGTGATTAATAGCGAGAATAATCGCTTGATTAATCGTGTTAATTTATCGAACTTTTTTCTGAAATTTATCTGAAATAAATTTTTTAATAAAAGAAATAAATTTATTTTATTTGAAAATTTGTTTTGGATGAATCGCGCGATTTGTCTAAAACAAATTTTCAAATAAAATAAATTTGTTTCAAATGTAAAATTAGTTAGTGAGGTGGCCAGTGTAGGTGTTACCATCCGAATTGTAACACCTAGATTGGTCACCCCGCTTTAGGGGGAGTGGGAGCTAAAGCTTCGCAAATTCGCCACGGGGTATTTAGTCAGGTACAACATATAGAACATATATATATATATATATATATACAGTTTAGGCAGAAATTAAAATTTTCATATCTTCGATTTCACAGAAAACCACCCATATATAATATTTAAGACTTATATGAGAGCTTATATCAGCCACTTGTCATAAACATGGAAGAGCCTCAGTAGAGAACACCGTCTTACACTATGCCACATTGTGCCGAACTGTGCCATACCGTGCAAAACTGTGCCACACTGAGCCATATTATGCCAAACTGTACCAAAACTTAAACGCTACAAAACGCTAAAACAATATTTTTATTTGAAAAATTAGAATTGTGCCATACTGTTCCACACTGTGCCAAGCTATTACCAAATGTTCAAATTGGTATATATATAGCACAGTGTTGCAAACCTTAGCACAGTCTGGCACAGTTTCGGCACAATTTCCATTTCCACTAGGGTATAAAGCTAGTATTTATGGTAGATTCTTTATGAAATGTATGTTTAATTGATTTAAACATGTTTTAAAATGATTATTAAAATGAAATATACAGTATATTATAACTATGATAAATCACACCAGTGATTAACTAATTATTTTTGGTATGCAAACATTATATTTTTGTTTTATTTTGCAAAAACAAACTGTCACCACAATGTTTTTGCAAGTGCACGCCTGGTGGTGACATAGTGATATCGATGAATTGTTAGGGTATGTAAAGCTTAATATATCTAAGAAGATCCATATTTAAAAAAATAAGATATCCTGCCTAAAACATCCGATCCCTTTATCTTGAAGAAGTTTTATTTGTTGTCTGATGGTCAGATTTAAAATACGAATTTGTATTTTAAATTTTATAAGAATCATAAGCGAAGCAATAATACTTGTAATAAAATAAGATATTAAGATGATATTTTATTATATTCAAACAGTTACTGATAAGTAGAATTTTACAACTTCAGGCAGTGCATGGCATAACCTAATAAACTTATGCATACAAATTTCTAACCTCAAAGAAAATACTTTTGAATTGTTCATGTATGCACACGCATCTAAAAGCTCTACTAAACCTTAAAAAGTAAAAATTAAACAAGCGGAGCTCATCTAAATTTGCTAGTATGGCAAAAAATGCAGTAACATGACCTCCATTTTTTTGCTTGGAACTCGCTCCACAATTACCAGCAAATTATATGACCAAAAAGAATCTGGAAAAGAGATTTGGATGAAACTTTGGTATCTTATAATAAAATATAAAGTCTTTTGAATTAAGGGCTAGACGGAGCTAAAGCTTTCCAATGCAATCACAGGGAGTATTTTGAATTACAAATGTTAAAAAAACAATTTAATCAACCCCTAATTTCGATAGAATGATTTATTAAACTTATAAGTCCTCAGTTTTTTATCACAATACTTTACAGTACCATTTACTTATATATTTAATCATATTTCATGAAAAAATGTTGCTTGTACAGTATCTTAATAAACTTATTACAAACATTCAAGAGCTTCATTGAGCTCTGGTATTGTATAAACAGTGCTCCAAGTACTGTTTGAGGTTTGGCCAAAATTTAGGTGAACAAAATTAAATAGAATTAATAAATTTAACAATGCCCCAGAATAAATACAGTATTTAAATCATCCTATGTTTAATTGTCAGGCATGAATTGAATTGTACGTTCGATAAACTTTTCCAGTTGATACAAACATTATTGAAATATTATTGCAAACATAAGAGACTGGGCTCAAGTCTGATACGAAATAAGGTCATATTAATTATACTAACTGATTATAAAATAGATTAAATACTTGAAAAGAATAACTATTGCATTAAAAAGTTCTATTATTGAATGCAAAATAGTGCAATCTTAATAATCTTGACTTAACTTACTTAATCGGAAAATGGTACAGTTATAAAAATAATAATAATACAATATAATAAAATACAAAAATTATTATAATATTATAATATTATAATATAATGTAAATTTTACATTCAGTGACAGCTTTTTACTATTGAAAAGAATTATTATAATTAAGTTATTTAACAGTATACATATATACGTATATGCTACGTAAGTAGAGTACCTCTTGGCGCAAAACGCAAGCGCGATCTACTGGATTCCTTTATAAATATAAGTCTAGGGTTGGGGTCCTCAGTGCTGGGGTCACGATTATTCGTAGGGTCGCTCAAATGCCAACTTCAGGAGGCATCGCAGTAAGAGCGATCTGCTTTGTCCCCTGAAGTCAGCCATTGGTCGACCCTGCATCAATTTGAAAAAGTTCGAATTACGGTGGCTGCGCCGATGAATAAGAAAATTTCAATCTAAACCTAAAAAACAAGAACCCTAAGCACCAAATCTAGTTACCCGAAATTTTAATATAAAACGTGAATACTAATATATCTCATCCCGGCTGAAAATAATCATATGATAATCATATGATAATCGTGATTTTTTTAGAAAGATTCACAATTTAGTTTTCGAGTTAAAACAATTTAAAAATTTGCGCTTTATGGTGTGTAATAAAAAAAGGACGAACGATAATATAAATTTTCCGTGGTAAAAAGATAGGTAATTTTATTCTTCTTTAGGTACATACTAAGCAATTTACTTTACTTTTAGCATATATGCTCTAAGTTTTAGTATCATTAGTATTGTAACATATACAAAGTAAATCGATGGGTTCTTTTATCCTCGTACAAACAAAGGATTCTCACTGATTTACTTTATAAAATAACGGAGATATAAGAATTATGTTGATCGCTCAATGTAACTGTATGTTGTTGGGTTACATAACATATGAGTGGGACACGCTCGGTTTAGTAATATTAATATAGGTAAATGTACAAAGTAAATCAATGAGTTCTTTTTTGTGTTTATCAAAAGAGGTTTTTTACCGATTTATTTAATAAAATAACGGAGATATAAGAATTATATTGATCCCTCAAACTAACATATCATAACATATGATTGGGACATGCTTGGTTTAGTAATATTATTATTGTGACATGTGCAAAGTAAACCGATTATATTATTATAAACGTGAGTGTATTTCAAAAGTTTTCTCGTATTGGGCACGACAGCGAACCATGCGCAGAATAGTGACGCAGTTGCAACGAAAAATCTGTAATGTCGTAATTCAGGGAGTAATAATCTGCAATCGTTTTTCTATTTTTTACATAATAATAATTGAATATTTTCAATATTTGGCTACAGAGCAAATTGAAGTAGCCCCTGAGCAATTTTTTGCCATATTTAAAAGTCTATTATTATGCTCGCTTAGAGAGATACAAGTATTCCAAAGTTGTAAATATTTCAATTTTTTATTTTAATGTTTCCTATAAAAACGAAGGCGGGGCAAATTAAAATAATAACGTGGGTGGACTGAGCAAATTCAGATCTATCCAATAGTATTTTTTTATTTATGTATATAGATATTTGCGGGCTGGAGTGTGGGGGGGGGGGGGTTGATGTATTGTTCAGTCGGCTTATCACTGAGCACGGCGCTCGCGTGCGTGAGCCGCTCTCTCTCTCGCTCTCTCTCTCTCTCTCTCTCTCTCTCTCTACTCCTATGTCGGAAGTGCTGCCATCTGTCAGTGGGGCACCTACATATATAGGTTACCGGCAGAGCGCAGCTGTGCGCTGTACTCAAAAGTTAGAAAAGAGTTATATTGTTAAGGGGTCCGGCCTGGGTTAAATCATGCAAAAAACAAAACAAAAAATATCTACTGAAAATATTTACAATATACACTATTTCTACCAAAAAATATCATATGACCCCTTAGACCTAATGAAAGATATTTCTAAAAAATATCAATTAAATGTTGTTAGCAACAAGTGCAGTGTGAAAAATATTGATTAAATTTATTAGCTACGTATACAACGTATGGATAATAATATTTAATTAATATTATTATCCATACGTTGTATACACACACGATTAATCACATAACTTGAATCTCACGTGATAAATCACATGATCTATCACGTGACTATTTGGCATCATTTTTTGCGTGATAAATTACGTTAAAAATAACGTCAAAAATCACTAATAAAATTGAAGTATTTGTTTTAATTAAAATAAATTATTTTGTTTTTACTAAACAATTACAAAAAATATATTCGTTGATGCTAATCAAAATAAATTGACCGCAAAAAAGTGAAAAAAAAAAACTGCCCTAACCGAAACTTAAAGCCATTTTTACTGTCCTAATAATGGTGGCTTGCAGATCATATAAAAATTTTAGATATATCATTTACGTGTATAGACTATCAGCTGTTATTTGATAAAATATGGGAAAAAATTTTATTGTATAATTAAAGAAATTAATTTATCAAGTAAACATATTTTTTTTGTGTTTTAATTCTTATAAATTAGAATGATATCAACTTTAGATTATAAATATCAATCTTAACTTCGAAAATATTTTAGATCTTTTAATTTTTATCTTAAAGTATACGTGTAAACTATACACAGTTATAAATATAACATATTTTTAGGTAAAAGTAGCATAGAATTTTCATTAGGCAGAAATATAATAGAGATTATAAAGTTAAGGACCGAGGTTCAATCCTGGGTAAGGACAGTTTTTTCTCATTTTTGCGATCAATTTGTTTGGATGAACATCGACAAATATATTTTTCGTTATTGTTTATAAAAACAAAATTATTTAGTTTAATTAAAACAAATACTTTAATTTAATAAGTGATTTCTGACGTGATTTTGAACGTGAATTATCACGTTAGAAATCACGCCAAATAGTCACGTGATAAATGACGTAATTAAAAAACTGAGTCCAAGGGAATCGGTCCAAAAAATTTTCCTCCACTTTTCAATTTCCCAGTCAGGAAAAGAAAATCCCCCCATCACTGCGCCAGGCGGAGAAGTGCGTGAGGGGAAGTGAGGGCGGCGGCGGCCGCTGCGCCGCGCGGTGATGAGTGAGGGTAACCGTTGCTAAGGAGGTCGGCGACGGCTGCGCGAGAAAAAGGGGAAGCGGACGCAATTTATAAACTATTTCCGCAGAATCTGATGATCGGCTTGCGCCGAAAACTAATTTTCCATGAGCAAAATCTTTGCGATTTGAGAAAAGATAGGAGGTGCATAGCTCAACGCAGATCGAAACGTAACCTATTTACAGGTTACCTAGCTCTTGCATTTTAATTTCAAATGAGTCTAGCTGTGCTTCGACGCACAGGCCCGAACTTAATTGGTTCAGCTGATTATGAGCTATCGAGAGCTAGGCGCGAAAAAATTTCAAACGAGAGACCGCTTTTATAGCACAGAAAGTGCTTCCTCTTGTTTCCATTGCGTGAGTGGTGATTAGAAATGTTTTGTGTGTACGACTGTCCAAGTCTCTACGCCCGGTTTTACTTTTTTAGCTGATAAGGGAGAGGGTCTAAAGCCCCGTAGCGTAATTTTGGAGCATAGCACACGAGATGCTTCCACTGGCATTCACCGCAAGGGCGTAAGGTTTTAGAATGGAATAAAAAGGCGTTTTAGCAGAATATCCTAACTTTATACCAGACTTTTCCATATCACAGAATATTTTATGACCTAATTCTTTTTCCTTCATTTCCAGATTTCCTCGATGGTCTGGGCATTCTCCGATCACAGTGAATTGAAAGCAGCAAAAAACTCTATTCTGACGCCTACTTTTGAGGCTTTCTTTAAAGAAAATTTGATAGAAATAAATGTCTAAGAAAGTATCAGTTGTTATTACTGAGTATCTGTTTATTACTAAAAAACTTATTGTGCTTTAAATGGCTCCACGGCGAAGTGGCGCGTACACAGCTAGTCTGCCTTACAGCATCGGAAAATCTGCGGCAGAGGGACCCTGCACGTGTTCGAAGACGTACACATTTGAAGTGATTTCACGGCGAGGGTTATTCGCTCGTTGACCCATGAAAACTCGTACGCCCAATAGCATACATCTTTCGCACTTCTGATAAATAATAATATGTGCAACTCGTGCCTAGTTGCCCATAACACACGCAGCCGGCTGGTCGCACTGGCCTCGCTCCTGCGCCCAGCGCCGCTTGCGTGCGCTATTGGCAACTTTTCGCACTCGTTGCACAATGTACTATTGTCTCGTCACTTATCCGTAGAACGCTCAATATCATTGTGAGATTGTCTCCTATTTTCATTTGGTAAATATCGTTGTGACCGAGCTCGAACGTTGCGCGATTCGAACGCCGAGAATCGCGCATAGCAACCCTTATAAACAAGATCAACGACGTCGCATTGTTATTGTTTAAGTCAAATCCAGAGAAGTATCAGTGTCTCATTCAGGTATTGGCTACCTATGAAGATGCAGACTTTTTCTCTTCTGCTCGCTTACGAGATGTCTACGCGTTTTTGCGCGATCACCTTCTACCAGTCAGATCTTGCAGATGCGAAATTTAATTGCTGGTCGTTAACAGAAAATTGATCATCACATCAAGTAAATATTTTCGTATGATTGATTGTATGACTATTTTTACTGATTCACTATCTTATACGTTAAAATGTTCTATTTGAATAGTTTATGCAAAACGAAGCCTCACTCGATGATACTTCTGGATGAACACGTTTCCGAAATTATGAAGAAGCTGAGGCTTTATGATGTTGTGAAAATTTTAAAGATGGAAAGACTAAATGAGAAAGTTAACTTTTTAAGAGAGATTATGACAAAAGCATGGGGCTCAATGGGGCCGTCAAATGGTGTATCGTTGGCAAAAAGTTACGCGAGGAAGCAATTTGAAACCAACAAAGAAAATAAAGATTTGGATCTTCCAGATATCTGCAAAGGATATAGGATGATTTCGCACATTCATGTTCTCAATACCGATCCATCGAAATCATCTAAACATTTGTGCAATAGAATTTATAGAAAAATCTCTTTTATACATTTCAGAATACGTTAGTTCATTTTAACAACATCTAAATTAAAAACTTTCGAGGCATGTGCTTAGTGGACAAAGCTAAAATATGGCTAGAATTCACTGAAGCATTTATAGTTGACGTTTTGTACGGCCGGAATTCAATAGATATTGACCAAATTAAGAAAATTTCAAGTATATCGGAATCATTTCAAGACGATGACGTCGACATCTGCATTTTAGAAAACTTTTTGAGAATTGACGCTTTTGAAAGATTAAAATTTTTGGTGCAGTCGAAAAAGAAAATGAATAAGTACACTTGCAAAAAATGCAAGAGTATACCCGTCAACAACGCAGTTCAGTGCGATTCATGCTTGCTCTGGTATCATTGCACATGCGTCAAAATCAATCTGGCTAAAATATCCGAAGTTGAAAAGAGTGAATAGTTATGTGCTAATTACCTATGAATTCACATACATCGTAATCCAGCGTAGGTTGATATTCTTAAGAAAATAAATGCTATTAATAAAACACTTTTGATTTTTTTCTAAATAAAATTCGAACCCTCCCACAATTCAGCTTTTTCAGGTGATTAAGCGCGCATATGAGTCGTACGACTTCGCCGACTGTAATCCGTTTTCATGTGTGAAAAATCATGTTTTGAGCCCTTTGCGCGACACGCCGTCTAGAAAAGCTCTTGATATCGCTCGAATCACACAGCGCGCGCCGTTTAGTCAATCTCAAGTAGAAAAATAAGCTAGTGTTTGTCGTAGCAAGACTGCAGGAGCCCTTAGGGTGACACACACCGTATAAAAAAGCTCACTAGATCGCCCGATCTTTGCGATAGCAAAGCTTGCGAAAAGGATCGCGCCGTTTTTCGAGTCTTAGTTGAGAAAACGAGCTTGTGATACGGTACGGCTGTGCGAGCCGTTCGCGCGATAGGCCCGCAGAAAAAATGCCGCCGTTTTTCCAATCTTTAATGAGTAAAAGAGCTTGTGTTTCGTGCGGTGCGGCTGTGCAAGCCCTTCGCCCGAAACGCCACCCAAAATAGCTCTTATGACCGATCTTCGCCGCAGTGACCTTCGCGGAAAAAGCCGTTTTTCTAACCTTTAATGAGTAAAAGAGATTGTGTTACGTGCAGCGCGGTTGTGCGAACCGTTCGCCCGATAGGCCATTCAGAAAAGCTCTTTTAATCGCTCAATCCTTGCGGTAGATAGGCCCGCAGAAAAAATCCCACCGCTTTTCCAATCTTTGGTAAAAAAAAAAAGATACGACACCCAGAAATGCCCGTTTGATCGCTCGATCTTGGCCGCAGAAGAGCCGGCAGAAAAAATATTGCTGTTTTTAAAATCTTTGGTGAGAAAAAGAGCTTGTGTTTCGTACGGTGAGGCTGTGCGAGCCCTTCCCACGATACGACACCTAGAAAAGCTCGCTCGAAGGCTCGATCTTGGACGCTGAAAAACCGGCAGAAATAATCTTGCTGTTTTCCCAATCTTTGGTGAGAAAAAGAGCTTGTGTTTTGTGCGGCGAGGCTGTGCGAGCCCTTCGCGCGATACGCCACCCAAAAAAGCTCTTGAGATCGATCGATCTTGGCCGCAGAATAGCCGGCCGAAAAAATCTTGCTCTTTTTCCAATCTTTGGTGAGAAAAAGAGCTTGTGCTCCGTACGGCGATGCTGTGCGAGCCCGTCGCGTGACACGCCACCCAGAAAAGCTCGCTCGATCGTTCGATCTTGGCCGTTGAGAAGCTCGCGAACGATAGCCCGCCGTATTTCTAATATTGGGCGAGGGAAGGAGCTTGCGTTTCGTGCGGCGCGATTGCGCGAGCCCTTAACGCGACACACTACCTAAAAAAGCTTTTGTGTTTGAGATATCTTCGTAGCAGCGATGCCTGCAGACAACAGCCCGCCGTTTTCTCGAATTTCGGTTGAAATGGAGCTTTTTTCTATCATCCCGGCAATACGAGCTTCCCGTGCGTCGTGTGAGTGGGGAAAGATTCTCTTATCGCAAGATCCTTACTTACCACGGCTACTCCGACAGAGGAGCCCCTGCGATTTTTTAAAGTTTCGCGCTAAAACGAATGTAGGCCGCTTGGGAGACGATTTGTCGAGGCGACGCTGTGTATTTGCTTTGCTAGTGATTTTAAATTAAGAGAAGGGAGATTCTTTGGCTCAGCGCACTTTTGCAAAAATCTTAGTAGCGTGGAACAGCGAATTAATATGAGTTGCCGTTCCCCGCGGCGAAAACGTCAGTTAAGGTGGAGAACTTTTCCGGAAAACGAGCAGGGTCCCTCTGCCGCAGATTTTCCGATGCTGTAAGGCAGGTAGCTGTGTACGCGTGTGCACAACGCGCCACTTCGCCGTGGAGCCATTTAAAGCACAATAAGTTTTTTTAGTAATAAACAGATACTCAGTAATAACAACTGATACTTTCTTAGACATTTATTTCTATCAAATTTTCTTTAAAGAAAGCCTCAAAAGTAGGCGTCAGAATAGAGTTTTTTGCTGCTTTCAATTCACTGTGATCGGAGAATGCCCAGGCCATCGAGGAAATCTGGAAATGAAGGAAAAAGAATTAGGTCATAAAATATTCTGTGATATGGAAAAGTCTGGTATAAAGTTAGGGTATTCTGCTAAAACGCCTTTTTATTCCATTCTAAAACCTTACGCCCTTGCGGTGAATGCCAGTGGAAGCATCTCGTGTGCTATGCTCCAAAATTACGCTACGGGGCTTTAGACCCTCTCCCTTATCAGCTAAAAAAGTAAAACCGGGCGTAGAGACTTGGACAGTCGTACACACAAAACATTTCTAATCACCGCTCACGCAATGGAAACAAGAGGAAGCACTTTCTGTGCTATAAAAGCGGTCTCTCGTTTGAAATTTTTTCGCGCCTAGCTCTCGATAGCTCATAATCAGCTGAACCAATTAAGTTCAGGCTGTGCGTCGAAGCACAGCTAGACTCATTTGAAATTAAAATGCAAGAGCTAGATAACCTGTAAATAGGTTACGTTTCGATCTGCGTTGAGCTATGCACCTCCTATCTTTTCTCAAATCGCAAAGATTTTGCTCATGGAAAATTAGTTTTCGGCGCAAGCCGATCATCAGATTCTGCGGAAATAGTTTATAAATTGCGTCCGCTTCCGCTTTTTCTCGCGCAGCCGCCGACCTCCAACGGTTACCCTCACTTCCCCTCACGCGCTTCTCCGCCTGGCGCAGTGGTGGGGGGATTTTCTTTTCCTGACTGGGAAATTGAAAAGTTGAGGAAAATTTTTTCGCGCCTAGCTCTCGATAGCTCATAATCAGCTGAACCAATTAAGTTCGGGCCTGTGCGTCGAAGCACAGCTAGACTCATTTGAAATTAAAATGCAAGAGCTAGATAACCTGTAAATAGGTTACGTTTCGATCTGCGTTGAGCTATGCACCTCCTATCTTTTCTCAAATCGCAAAGATTTTGCTCATGGAAAATTAGTTTTCGGCGCAAGCCGATCATCAGATTCTGCGGAAATAGTTTATAAATTGCGTCCGCTTCCCCTTTTTCTCGCGCAGCCGTCGCCGACCTCCTTAGCAACGGTTACCCTCACTCATCACCGCGCGGCGCAGCGGCCGCCGCCGCCCTCACTTCCCCTCACGCACTTCTCCGCCTGGCGCAGTGATGGGGGGATTTTCTTTTCCTGACTGGGAAATTGAAAAGTGGAGGAAAATTTTTTGGACCGATTCCCTTGGACTCAGTTTTTTAATTACGTCATTTATCACGTGACTATTTGGACCGTGAATTTGTATGGTATATATATGATATTTTTCGGTAGATGTAGAGTATATTGTAAATAATGTTTATTAGACGAATATTTTTTTGCAGGATTTAACCCAGGCTGGACCCCTTAAGAAAAGAGTTATATTGTTAAGAAGAATTATTTTGCCCCACGTCCAAATTGCTTCCCTCGGCCCTATATTTTGTGCTCCCAAAGATATGTCACACTATAGACTAAACACCCTTAACCACCAGAGGACTCAGCAGCATTGTTCAGTAGCAGTTCTCGGGCTGTTTAAGTAAACCACTTTTCAAACGTGGAGTTTCATTTCCTACCTCTTAGTACTCCATGCTTATATCATATATTGTGATTGACTGAAGCTTACTGAACAAAACAATGTGATAGATAATGTTATTATTGTCACTAGAGTACTTTAACATTTCCTTATGGCCTTATTTATAATTTAATAATTTAATTAATTCGAAGTTCTGGAATGGAGTATGGATAATGTTAATGGATACATTGTAATTCTCATTTTTGTATATTTTGAATTTTCCCGATTTCAATTCTATATAGTTACGGATGTATTAAGAGTTTAGTAATCCCTGAATAATTTGTAATATACAGATTAACGATTATAAGGGCAAACTGCAAATTTTAAATGTACTACTATTATCAAATTAAAATAAATAGATAGAAATAGAATCGTTAAAGAAAAACTTTTGATACGTCTATACAATAACATAAGTTTTTACAGTTATAAAATATATTTTAAAGATGGCTTAATTGAGTATGAATATATTTTAAACTTAAATATGTCTAACAATTTAATATGTGCCAACAAAATGACTGCTAGATTTATCTTTGAAACAATATTTTTCAAAAGTAATCTTGATTTTTAATTTGTAAAAAGTTAATTCAAATTTTTTACATTATACTAATTTTTTTGTTTTTATACAATTTTAATTACATCAAACATTTTAATTTCTTAATTTATCTTTCAATATGGTCATATTGAAAATAATGTTAAATTATTTTTTACCTCATTTAATTTCACTATTTCATTCTAATTATTATAAACCTTGAATTCAATTTATTTGTAATGTTTTGATGTATTGAATATTTATTATATTTTATTTAGACAAATGTATGTGTGTAAAATTTTTATGAATACTTACAACATTCAATAATTATTGATGTATGGCATAAAAAGTTTCAATTTATACAAATCTAAATAGAAAATTAGGTTAAATCGGAAAGAGTGAGCCCAAGTTTTACTACGCTATAATTGAAATATAAAAAAATTAAGAAATCGGCGTCAAGTTCAATAGAAAAATCTTTCAGCCCCTTATGATTAATATATGGTTTAGCTACATCTATATCAAATTGCTATCAAAGGTTTTCTGGCATTGATATGCAAACTTTCACTATAAATACTACTCTACTGGAAAATTATGTTTGACTTATGAAAGTTCTGTAGCAATTTTAAACTTAATTTGTCATGAATATGTTGACGGTTGAGAAGGACAGCAGCTAGTCCAGTAGAGGCTTTAAAGAGTAGTTGAAAAAATTGTTTCGAAAAGCAGCCATTTTCGAGAAGTGAAAACCAGCAAACTTATTGGTAACTCCAAAACCAGTCATCTGCGCACTAGATAATATCCAGCTAGCCCAAACAATTTACAAGTATTCAATTTTACAGGAATTAACAGTGTTCTATCTTGGGCAGTGGCTGACAAGCGTTGTAAACTCTTTCTACTTGCCTTAACCTGCAGCCCAATTTCCATTCTTCAAGTGGGGCATAATTGCAGCATGGTTGTCGACTTTGTACTAAAAAGTCTTGAAAACCTACAAATATTTTCAGGAATATTTTAAATTTTTGTATCACGTATTTCAACCTTAAAATAGTTATGACAATTTGCAGCACTCTACAAAATTACTACATCATGCACTGTCCTACTAGTGTGTGTTAAAATTACGTTGCAAGAAACTATGCAGAAAAACAATTAAACTGCAGGTCAAGGAATAGCAAGTAAAAAAAGCCCCATCCTTTGAAGAGCTTTTGGGTTAGCTGGTTATTAACTAGTGTGCAGAGATGACTGCCTTTAAGTAGGTTCAGTGGTGTCATCTGGTAAGGTATGGATCAGGGCATTCACCTTCTCACGCAGTTTACAAGCTTGACATTTTGTTTATGTTTACATTGATTGCTTGGAAATTCATGTTATAAAACAAGCTGAAATTTCATCCATCTCTTTGCAGTTTTACCCTATCGTACTCTATGTAAATCTGGTATGCAAACTTTGAGATCAAATATTGTCAAAACATGAGCTAGAACAAATATCGAAAATAATCAGGGACATTTCAGATACTTTAAACAAACATATTTTCTTAGTTTCAGATTATTCTGTGTATCTTATGGCAGGTGACCGAATCTCCTTAAAGCTAGCAACAAGTTAGATGGTTTGTGCTCTTCAAAAATGAATCTGGTTTTTGAAACAATTTTTTTAATTAACTGATTTTTGAAACAATTTTCTAAACAGCTGTATATGAAGCCACCATTATAATAGCAGCTTTTCCTTCTCAACCGTTAATGTAAAGCTCATTAGCTTTGTATTGAAAACTATACCACCTATAGAATATGTTAACTACTTAACCACTTAAGGATCCACTAAAGATTTATTAATCCATTTAAAGATGATGGGTGAGTTGTCTAATTTATAATCTTTATGTCAATTATTGAGTAAAGCAAATTGTTATAATAAAACTAACTTCAAACAATGTGCAGTATTCAATTTGTATATGGTTACTTTTATATATACTCTTGGTCCATAGCCTGTAAATTCTGGAAACAAAGATGCATCAGGTAGAGAAAAAGCGTGTGGGTTTTATATGTACTAGGCCTATATCAGCATGCAAACTGCATGCCTATGGTTCAAATTTCTTCTAAAGTTGTTCACTGATTTCAATTAAATTTTTTGATAACCCTCTGAATTGGCCCATGTTTGGCTTCAATTTAATAGTATAGATGAAAAAGGATACCTTGCGGCTAACCAATTAATTATTTATTTAAACCATATACATAAGCCTTTATAAGGATTCCTATAGAGGCAAACAAGTTGCCTGTACATAGGTATGGTACAAGTGCTATAAAAAAAGAAAACTAAAATTTAAAACTTAAACTAAAACTAGTATTTTACATAATGTTTCTACTCTTATTTAGTTTGTAGACCATCTATGGTACAAAAAGCTGTTGATATTCGTATTGTTCACGTTTCCTATAGATTGTTGGCCTTGACACTGTGTTCTCATAATGGATTCATATTTTATCTATTGTTGCTACGCATGCACACACACACACACACACACACATATATATATATATATATATATATATATATATATATATCTTACAAGTCTGCTAATGACCATAATTATTGTATAAGTTTCCGAAACTTTAATTTAATATATGTGTGTGTGTGTGTGTGTCTATCTATATATATATATATATATATATATATATATATATTAAATCAAAGTTTTGGAACCTTATACAATAATTATGATCATTAGCAGACTTGTCAGATGTACATCTAAAGTATCAGTCTTTATGTATTTCTCTAACAAAATGCAAATGTAGCGTAGCTGAAATCTATACTAGATCCAATCATACATTTTTCTGAGTATGTGTTTTGTGCAACAATTGGGTTTATGAAACCAAACATAAGCTTCCAGAAACATATCTATAGTGGAAATTGGTTATATCAATGCTCATATAGTTAAACTAACAATAATAGATATAGCAGTAGCTTTATTATTAATATACTACTGAAAAAACATAGATGACAATCAGCTGATTATTATATAATAATCATCTGATAATCCTGCCAAAACATCAGCTGATTATTAAGTGTATGTACCCTAGTGGAAATAATTGGGTGTGCCAAAGTGTGCCAAAGTATGCTAAAGTGTGGCAAAGTGTGGCAAAGTGTGGCAAGGTGTGCCAGTGTTCAAATTCGGAAATTTGCTGCACTTTGGCACACTTTGACACACATGGGTTTTTTGGAAACAAACATCTCTTTTTTGACAAAGTATGGCACAGTATAGCACAGTTTGGCACGGTATGGCACAGCATGGCACACTTTATTACACTTTGGCACACTTCGGTACAGTGAGATATATCCCCCCCGCCCGTGCGCCAAAACATTGCCACTGCACGATGCCGTCATATCGACGGCACGCGTGGAGCTGGAAGTCCCAGCTATAGAACGTAACAATAAATAATTTAATAAAAAAAAAAAATTCTAGCTTCGGTAAGACTTGAACCCGGATCCTTTGGGTTAGTAAGCTGAAGGTCTACCACTGAGCCACAAGTACTCGTTACAGTTAATACAAAAATTTAAACTCATGTACTTCAAGCAGCTTTACCCCCCCCCCCCCCACCCAGATAACATTGCATCGGCATAATGCGAGCACAGCGCCAAAATCGTGCGGCACGCGTGCTTGCCAGGTATCGCCGCATATGCTCGGCATATGCTCAGCATGTGCTCGGTCTCTGTGACAGCGATCGTGCACGGCACGAGCAGCATGAATGCTGCGAATGTGCATGCATTATGACGATGAAATGCCGTCGTTGTGCCCGCATTTTGCGGGCATTTCAAATTTTTTTAATTTTTACGGCAGTACGTATGCCGGCATATTGCTGTTGGTTTATGGGCGCATTTTGCGGGCATAAAAATGAATTTATTTTAATTTTTTCTAAAATTATTTTATTTAAAAAAAAAGAAATTAAATTTGAAAAATTCGTAATACAATATAAATACAAAATACAAAGAAAATAAAAAGTATATAAAAATAAACCATAAATAAAGATTAATTTGTATTTGATGCAGTTTCTTCTATTGCGCCCAGCCCCGTTGCTCCTATTCTTGTAACTCCTGGTGCAACTACCTGGTGCTGATGCTTCTAGTCCTCCTGCTATAACAAAAACAAAAATATTAGAAACATTGATTTAAAATCAATATTATCTATTATATTATGAGCCCAGTATGATGGAGAGAGGCTATTTGGCGAAAAAATACATTAGTAATTATAATATAAAATGCTGATGGAATTCATTATACAATTAAGAGAGTATATTAAAAAATAAGTTTATACGTTGAATGATGAGTGCGCAGTCCTTGAGTGAGTCAACTGACAGCTGCTACTTTTCCACAAATACATCTGTGTGCTGCTGTTGTTGATTCGTAAAAAGAGATGCCCTCGAAAAGAGAAAAATGACAAAAACAGTTTATAAAATTATCAATGCAATCAATTGAAAATAAAAGTAAATAAAATAAGAGGACCTGATAAGTAAACTTGCGTACCAAGTATAAGCGTTGTTGAGTTCGTCGTTATTGTTTTTGTACCATGTCATCGCTCGAGTGACCTTTGACAAAAAAATTAATTAATTTTTTTTTGGGGGGGGGGGCGTGAAGGGAGCCCCACCGCCGCTCCCTTCTGTGAGGCTCAACCAATGCAATAGCCCCTCCAACGCTCTCTTACACTTTTAACACTACCTACGAACAATCAAAAAACTAATACAAAAGAAAAATGTAATAACGATAAAAAATTATTGATGAAAACAAACTGTAAGAGAGCGTTCAGATAAAAAAATATAGATCATTTATAAAAACAAATTAATTGAAGAAACAAAAAGCAAAACCGATCTATATTTTTCTATTAAGCTGCAAAGAAAGTACATGGATTAAATGAACAAAAGAACATCAATAAATAAAGGGGCGACTTAGCTCATTCCGGGTAGAGATCCTCGCCCGACGGTTGAAGGTCATCCTGGTTTTCATTGATCGACTTTGAACCGTAGTCGTCGAAGTACGTATCCGGCTCATCCAGTTCTTCTTCTTCCTGTTCCTTGAAGTCTTCGTTTTCTTCAGCTTCTTCTTTTTTATATTCTTCAGCTTCTTCTCCTTCTTCGTCTTGTTCTTCCTCGATGACCTGCGTATCGTCGAACTGGTCTTCGTCGACCTCTTCGTCTCCATCGCTGGGCTGCTGTTGGTCCATGAGCTGGTTGTCGATGGGCTGATGTACTTCGCCCCCAAGGAGTGGTTTGAGGTCGTACTCGTACTCCATATTTCCTACCGCGTTATTCTGCGGTGGATCATTTTGGCGTTGCCTCTTGAAAGGAAGCGATTGTTCGGCCGGTGGTGCAGCTCTCTTGCTTTGACGACGATAAGCTTCCTTACTGCTCTTCAAAGCTTTCGTCATCGCAGTCGCAAATTCATCCTTCTTCGGCTTCCTGAGGAGTTCCTTTAAGATGGGCATAGCCTCTGCATTAAAAGAAAAGATTTAAATTAATTCAACTATATCGACAAAAAACCAATAAATTCAGATATACATACCACTGCAGGCTAAAGCGAAACGCGTATCTTTTAACGCCAAAATATTGTTGTCCGACTTGGATCCATGCCAAGTGACATTCCGGAACAAATCTTCGTGAAACTTGAAGCAGGCTTTGAAATAAATCGCTGCAGCGTCAGTTTCATTCGCACCTCCAAGGTATCTCAAGTAATGGACCTGAAAATACACATTAAATTAATTAGTGAATGGTTATTAAAATATCATACAATCAAGCGTCTTTATTAAAGTGAATAAAAATTGTTACGAGAGCATCAAACTGATCATCAGCGAGATGATCGAAGGCAACAATGTCAGCCGTTGTTTTAAATGGCAAAAATTCTGGACGAGTTCTCGTTGCAGAAGATTGCGCGGCTGCCAAGTTTTTCAGGATGTTATAAATCGCTCTAGAAAATAATCAATAATTAATTTTCATTAATTACAAAATATTACTCAATATATGGATATTGGAATAAAATGGTCGCCACGTACGTCAGTTTTTGTTCCATTTTCTTCAGTCTCTCATCGGATGAACTGGAAATTAAAATATTAATACAATATAAGTAAATTATAAATTATATTGATTACAATTTTGATTGATGGTATAATTTGTAGCATACCTTGTCACATCCTTAAACTGCTTCAGCGTCTCTCCAATCCCGCTAAAAACGTAAGTATAAATTGATTTAATTTGTTGAAATATATTATGCGAATAATATATATCATACCGTTGCGTTCCTTCGAGGGCTGCCAGTCTTCTGTTGATGGAGCTGCGATTACAATTAAATGAGTCAAAATACATTTTTCACTCTCAAATATTTAATTATAAAAACGCACTCCAATGTCTCCCGTGGTGGTTCATTGAGCACATCATTGCGTTGTGCTCGTGGTGCTGGTGGTACCAGCTCCTTCTGCTGCGTGTTTCGATACGCTGGTGGTTGCTGAGGATGCAGCGTTTTCCGCTGAAGCGGTTGCTGCTGCTGCTGCGGTTTCTTCTGCGGTAGTGGTTTCCGCTGATGCTGCTGCGATGGTTGTTGCTGCAGTTTCGGTTGCTGCTGCTGTAGCTGCTGTAGAGGCTTACGCTGCGTTATTGCTGCTTGCTGCAGCGGCCTTCGGTGCGATGGTGGTTCCTGCAGCGATTTTGTATGCGGTGGTACTTGCTGCCGCTGTTGTTCTTTCAGCAGCGGTTGAGAGAGAGTTGATGTCTCAGTCAAAAAAGCACTCCTCCCGAAGCTCCCTGTAGACACGGAGAAGGAAGACATCTTCTTCGTGAGCTTGGTTGCTGCGATGTTAGTTGGAAGCGCTCCCAAATTCTTCCTTTTTTTGTCAGCCATGCTAGTAAAAAACGAAACACAAGAAGAAAGGAAGAAGTAGGCTACAAAATGAAGATTTAATTTCCTAAGCTAGTAGACATAATTTTTACGACGACGAAAAATTGAGAATTTGACTCTATTGTCGGAATTTCGGGAGACCAGTAAGGCATCCTGAAACACTTAGCTGTGACTTGATTTAGAGAAACTAACGTCAATTGTGGAATCGGTAGATAGCAGAGAAAAATACCGACTAATGATGAATCACACGGAAGTTTGAAAAGGTCCTCAACTTTTGAAAAAACTCGTAAAAGAAGATGACATCCCTTTCTTTCGTAATCGATAATATTTTTGATGACACCGATAGAGCCATTTTTAAGCATTACAGTGCTATCCTGCTGTGAAGTGGATAAGTGAATATCCCCAGTAATAACTTTCTGATATTGTTTACCGTTTTTATCATTATTATTAACGATCACGGAGGAGGGTGTCGGACCATTAACGTGATTTCTAACAAATTGCAAATGATTTGGATCAACATATGGTTTCGATGCTGTACGAGAACTTTCATGAATTCTATTTGAAATTTGCTGCAAATGCTGATTCGGTTTCCGACACAATTTTCGACAAAAGGTCATATTATTCTCGTACGGAAAAGCTGAGAACGAATCCAAGTGTCCAAATGATCTAGCGTCATCCGAAAGATGCAGTAAAGAGTGGGTATTAAAAGACAAAAATTCTACGCCATACACATCGGAGGCCAACTCGACGAAAGTTTCGATGCACTCTTGGGCGAAATCGATAGCTTGTGGCGAGTGATGGGGATCAGCGAGAATTCTGATAGCTACGTGCAACAAAACAAAGTGCTTATAAACAGCTGAATTGACCAAACCATTGAAAACGTTGACACCGCTGTAAAGAAGAATTTGTCTGTGCTCGGTGGCTTTAAATTTGCCATGCTTGTCAATATTGACAGGTTTCCGAGCAAAGTCTCGAGGACAGAATTTCGATACCTGCTCTAATCGATCGGTTACAAGTTTGATTTGATTTGCGGAGAGCTTGACCGATTTCACAAATCTACCGTCGATTACACCTTGTAGGATTTTCTCCATTATACCAAGGCACACTAGATGCATGTAATCGAAGACGGTATTAGAAACGATATCAAAAGGAAGATCTGCAAGAGGAGTTTGCTCAACCATCTTGTGATGGTTATGATCACTTCTTGACCTGTATTCATCTTCCGTGCGCAAATGGTGTTTGGTTCCCTTGTAAACCATAACACCTGAACGAACGGATTCGCCTTGCACGCAACACCTGGAACAAGGACTTCGAGAATTGTGGCTTCGATGACACAAGACGAAAGCTCGAGCGAGTGCGTCCGCAACGAAACATCTTAATTTTATGCATCTATTTTTGTCACCGAATTGAACACCACCTTGCAGTAAGAAGCGCATATCCGTTACGAAGAAATGAAAAAATTCCACGATAGACGTTGGTTTTTTGGAACTTCGAAAAATACCGACCATTTCTGGAGAGCTCGATGGAATATTAGCTATACGTATCTGTATGGGCCACATTAAAATATTACCAGCTTTGTCGAGCGAGGCTTCATCCGTGCTAAAATCTAGTTGGAGAACATCGGGAATCATCAAAACAGGAGCAGATTGAAGAATTTTTTTTATTGCACCTTCTGTACCTAAGTGGAGATACTCGCCACCTGCAAGGCTACTAATCGGAGATAACGAATATACCGGCGTTTTTAGAATTGTTCGAGGATCAATGTGAATATCTGAGAAGCAACTGTGACTTTTCAAGGCTAATAAAACTGCCTTTATTTGACGATGCGTCATATTTTGTTCAGTGAACACCGCGGCAAGCCTATCTTCGAAATGCGGTAAACTCTCCTTTCTTTGAAATGACGCAGTTATCGAACACGACATTGAATCAGAATCACGTCGACCTGGATCATCATCATCATTATCATCATCATTATCATTATCATCGTTACGTACGAAACACCGCTCATCCTGAGCATTCCCCATGGACGGATAAACATTAGGATGCTGCGATGAATCATTATCGGAGAGGAGCCCTACTACATCGTCGGAAGCCGAAAAAACATCATCTTCGACAATCGAGTTTATGGAGGGAACACGACTGCTCTCAGCAAGCAAGCTCTTTTTCAAGCATTCATTATGGGCTCGCTCAAGCAAGCGATTTCTTCGCTTCCTGTACTCATGAGACAATGATTCCGCTGGTTTCCTTGTACGCAAGTGTCGTATAGCAAACATGTTCTCTTTTGTAGAAAATAACACACCTCTGTAAAAAAAAAGTGAATTAAACAATGTAACGTAGATATTCATGAAAATTCTCAATTTCTATTAATCAGAGTAACAAATCAGTACTTTCCGCTCTACTATTTTATGTCAAAAATTAAAATTATTTAAAACAATAACTACATTTTTATTCAAGAGTGCAAAAACAAAAGTACATTACTGTGAAAACGACAATTACTTGAAGTTTATCAATTATTATTGATAAACTTCCAGTAATTGTCGTTTTCAATACTGAGAAATACAGTGACTGATAAGGAGTCGTGGAGTGAAAAGCCGGGTGTGGATCTTAAGGTAAACTGGTACGCAGAATGCAATTTAATAGCAGATATCCATGTACTTTGTTTTTTCCTCACTTTCATAGTCCTGATACCAAATTTCATCCCTGTAATCAGAAAATTATTAAAATGGCACTGTAATCATTCTTCCGGAGAGGAATGTTTTCAGTGTTATTCGAATAATTTTGTAGCCAAAGATCTGAAACTTGGTGTCACAACTATAAGAGTGAAATAAAAACAAAATATATGAGCACTTGTCGCTACACACATCCTGCGTACCAGTTTACCTGGACACCCCTGCCCGGCTTCTCGCAGAATAACTGGAATTTATAAGAAAGATTGTTAAATTCTTTTTCTATGAATTTCAAAATATTATAAAATTGTACCTTGAGATTGAAACAAATATTTGACGTAAGACAGTATATGATTAACTTAGACTGTTAAGCAACGATTTCAGTCATTCAGTGAAAAGCCGGGTGGATGTTTCAGGTAAACTGGTATACAGAATGCATTTTAATTATTGATTTTGATGCACTTAGTTTTCTGCTCACTCTAATAGCTCTGATACCAAGTTTCAAATCAATACGTACAAAATTATTCAACTGGCACTGGAAAGAATCCTCCCCGGATGCATGATTTCCATGCCGTTTGAATAATTTTGCTCTCAAAGAGCTGAAACTCGGTATCAGCACTATAAAAGCAAAAAGAAAACAAAGTACCAGAGTATTTGTTATTCTACTGTATCCTGTACACTACTTTACCTGAAACCAACCACCCGGCTTTTCACTGAATTGCTGTAACTTATAGGAAAGACTTGTTAATACTTTCTGTAACCATTCACAAATGTTAGATAATAGAGGTTTGTAATTCTACAAAAAGTTGAAATAAATCACCAGCATAAACCAAAAGTCTTGAGCATCAATTTTCAGTAATTCAGTGAAATGGCGGGTGTGGGTTTTAGGTAAACTGGTATACAGAATGCTTCTAACTCAAAAATATTAATGTACTTTGATTTCTTTACATTTTTATAGTCTTGATACTAAGTTTGAGATCTCTGGATACAAAATTATTCAAATGACACTGAAAACATTCCTCTCTGGAAGAATGATTGCAATGTCATTCGAGTAATTTTTGTACTACAGATCTAAAACTTGGGATGAAGAATATAAAAAAGTAAAAAAAAACAATGTATAGCAGTATCTATAAATAGAAAGCATTCTGTGTAACAGTTTACTTAAAACCGAGCACTCGGCTTTTCACTGAATGACTGACAATTCTTGCTAAAGAGTTTTTAAACATCCTGGTGATTTCTTTCAAATTTGTAGAATTTCAAACCTCTAATATCTGACATTTGTCAATGGTTACATAAAGTATTAACCAGTCTTTTCTATAAATTGGAGCCATTTAGTGAAATGCCGAGTGGAGGTTTCAGGTGCAGTGGTATACAGAACGCATTTTAATTATTAATCTTGATGCACTTTGTTTTCTGCTCACTTTTACAGCCCTGATATCAAGTTTCAGATCAGTACGTACAAAATTGTTCAACTGGCAGTGGAAAGAATCCTTTCTGGATGCATGATTTCCATGCTATTTGAATAATTTTGCACTCGCAGAGCTGAAACTCGGTATCAGCACTATAAAAGAAATCAACCACCCGGCTTTTCACTGATAATAGTGTTTTGGCATGGTAGTTAGTAAAACTAAGTAAAACTAAAGTAAAACTCTTTAGCAAGAATTTTCAGCCATTCAGGTAAAAGCTCAGGGTCTAAGAGATACCCAGTAACTAAAATGGATAAGGTACCTTTTCAGTTGACGTAGATTGAGTACCTCACTCGATGAAATGCAGAACTGGGATGTTGAGCTGGATCCGCTGCCATGATCTGTTGACTGGGTTGATCCAATGAAGTTTTCCACCTACAAGCACACTACGGTATTAGAATATTGAATAGTATTACGATGATTCCCTAGAAATATAAGCAGCATTACACATCCTGAGGAGTATACAATATAAAAAAGTTATTAAATGAGCATTGGAAATCAATAAATATATTTCAATGTTAATTAAAATATTTGCTCTATTACCTGCTGGATAAAAAGTACAGTAGAACACTGCCAAAACTGCTGCTGAAGTAAAGCTGTTTCCTGGTGTTGAGGGTGGTCAGCAATCCCAAACGAATTTTCCTCGAAAAGAGAGAAATACTTTAGAATTTCAAATATATTATGAAATGATTGACAGATGAAAAGAAAGAGAGAAATAGTGTATATAGATATATAAAACACAAAGACTGATAGATAAAGAGAGAGAAAAAGAGAAATTAAGGCCGCTCAGGATGGCAAAAGCTGTTGCTTCCTGGACACGCTTCCTCCTGGACAAGCCTCGCTGATGGTAGACGTAGCCAAGGGTTGCAGTGCCACAGATTTTTGTCTCTCGATTCTCTGAAACTGCGACAATACAAGATAGAAATTTTGCCGACATAACCTTACTTTTACGATCGACTTTTCGCGGATGATATTCAATGAACAAGACATCATTTATCGATCTCAAACCTACTTTACACGATTATTCACTTAATAATTTATTAAATTTAAGTGAATTGCAAATGATTTTGGTGCATTTACTATCGAAATATCAAAACAAAAAATCGACTTTTCGGTAATCATTGTCCGATCAAAATCTTCTAGATTTTTTTTCATTTTAATATAAAAAAGACTTGACAAAGTCGTGATTGTACTTACCAAAGAACACTATATCGGTGCAGCTGTTGAAACGCTCAATAGTTATTGTTAAACAATATTTATTGAACAAAGAGGAGATTTTTTGCTGTTCACGCGCGAGTCGCTAAGGCAAAAAGGATCGATAATCTCCTGGTTTCCCATAGGCAGAGAAATGATGGAATCACATGACCAGCGCCAAATTCAAATGAAACTCAACGATTCATCTCTTAATTATTTATAATAAAGAAAACATATAAACATTTGAAAAACGTGTATGACAGCATTTTTATTGAATAGAAATATTGATTTTAAATTATATTCAAAAATTATTTATTTATTTAATAATTGATTTATAGTTGACGTTATTCACATATATTGTTATTAATAATTAGGACTAATGTACGATTATTAATATAATTGAAATACAATTTACCGCTAATAAATCTCAACGCAATAAAAATTCAACAAGGAACGTTAAAAATAAGCAGGACGACAGAAATTTGCGCTGATCAAATTTATAAGTTTTTTCGCACGGTTCGCCAAAATTATGCCGTCACACCGCAAACACGCATGCGCGCGCCACGACATGCCAGCAAAGTGGCGATAGAATTCAAGCACGCGTGCCGAGCACGCATCCACCGTAAAATTGCCCCGATAACATCGCGTGCCGGGCATTTTGGGGTCACGCATGCTGGCCGCTCGTGCCGTCATTGTGACGTCCCCAAGACACCTTTCGTTGGAATTTTCAACAATTTTTTTTCCTGCCATTCGGGAAGTCATAATGTTGACATTTTGGCGGCACAGCGTGCCAGCACGCGTGGTCACATTGCGACGGCACGAAACTTTGTCAGAATGACGGCCATGAGTGCCGGCTGTATGACACCGGCACGAACGAAGGCAAAATGTCGGCATTTTGCGGTCACGCCGTGTTGGCACTCATGGCAGCATTATGACGACATTTTGAGGAGCTATATGACGGCATTGTGCCTTCGACCCGTGTTCAAAATTTATTAATATTTGGCGCTGTCAGAGTGCCCCGATAACATGATGTCGGTCGAATGACGGCACGGAGACTGCACGGAATGGGCCACGCGTGACGTTCAGGTACCCCTGCTCCGGGACACGGAAATGACGGCATTGTGCTGAGCACAATGACGGCACGCGGTGCAATCATCGTGCCGGTACATAAATTAAGCGAAAAAACAAAAAAATTAAAACCCTAACGAGGATCGAACCCTGAACCTTTCAGTTAGCAGGCTAACAATGCTTCTTTCTTCGCTCTTTTTCCTCCCATGTTCATCCAGTGTTCCAACTTTATTTCTCCTGATTATTAAGTGATATCAGTTTAATATTTGTATTTAAGCTGATAGTTACAAATATGCGTTTATATGAGATAAAATCCCTGGTAGAAGAATTAGCTTAGGCGTTGGCTTGCTCAGTAAGAATAATCTTATTTCTTTCGTTAAAAATAATCCAATTTTTAACCAATTTTAAGCTTATAATGATTTAATATGCGCGTCGAATGTGATCATAACCTATATAAAGTGCAGCGAAAGAGACAATAAATAAGAACTCCATAAATATTTATGGAAATAAGTCCAGTTTTGCTACTCGGGGGTAGGTACCTATTGTCCAGGGTGAATAGTATCAACGTCATCTTCTGGAGATTTATGGGAATTTAATAGTAATTAAGTGAAATACGTTACTCACGGATTTCTGGGGCCACTGAGCATGGATATGGTGCTATACTTAAGATAATCCCAGGAGACGATATTGATACTGTATACCCTGGACACCAGGTATCTAGAAAGCCATTATCGTCACATTACTCGTATTCAGTGACCTCGAAAACCCCCAATCAATGAGTCTCGACGAAATATGTCATTATTTTCCGTAAAACTCCAGGAGACGACGTTGATACTGCCAACTCTGGGCGCCGGGTACCTCGAGGAACGTTGCCGTTGCTATATTCGTTTTCAGCGACCTTGAAAACCCCCAATCAATGAGTTTCTAAACAAAATGTTGTTAATTTTCCGTGAAACTCTAGGATACGACATTAATACTGTCTACCCTGGGAACCAGGTACTTCTGAGAGTATTGCCATCGCGATATTGGTGTTCAGCGACCCCAAAAACCCCCTAGTAACAAAACTGTACTTTCTCTCATCAATATTTACCGCGTTTTTTTGCTTTGCTGCATTATTATTTACATTTGAGTTTACGTATCTCTTCTTTAAAAACAATATGGGCAAAAATAACCTTATTCTTGCGTTAAAACGATGTCGCTGTTAGCCAATTATAACCCGATATTCTTGGATTAGATAAGCTAATTCGGCACTTATAAGCTTATTTTTGGGTTAAAATTGGTTGCGATTTCTACCAGGGATGCTAATGATAATCAGCTGATTATCAGGTGATAATCATCAAAAAAATTTTAACTTTTAGTATACTTTTCCGAAGTTTATTTTAAATTAACAAAATTTATAAAATTCACATAATGAGGGCCAATACGGTTTTACCATCCAGATGATACCACCAAAACACTGTGAGCTACAAAATTGTTATTTTATAATAATCTGATCTAAACAAAAAAATTTTAAATATTAATAAATAAAAATTGTGTAGCTCACAGCCAGTGTTTTGGTCCTATCATCTGGATGGTAAAACCGTATTGGCCCTCATTATGTGAATTTTATAAATTTTATTAATTTAAAAAAAACTTCGAACAAGTATGCTGAAGGTTAAAAATTTTTTATGTTTATCACCTGATAATCAGCTGATTATAATTAGCATTTTATCTCATATAAACGCATATTTGTAACTAGCAGCTTAAATAAAAATATTAAGCTGATATCACCTGATAAACAGCTGACGTTTTGACACGATTATCAGCAGATTATCAGCTAATAATCAGCTGATTGTCATCTACCTTTTTTAGTAGAAATTTACGCATATGTACGGAAAAGTACACGAACGTATGAATTAAATAAATAGTTAAAACCCATAATTTTACGGATTCTTTGCAGAAATCTTCAAGATACACTTGTACGACTTAACCTTCATTTCTCGCCGCTATAATTAACTTAATTCGTAGTAATCTAATCTGTCTTGTATACTATAACCAATATAAAAAATTAGCGCTTGCAAGAAGAAAAAAGCGAACGTCATCTAGGGGCGTATTTGCATAGATCAGTATATTTTTGCCCTAGGCCGCGAAATGATCGTTTTGCAGCCTCGGGCAAAAAAAAAAATGTGGCTGCGGATGCACGATGAATCAATCTCGGCGAGTGCGACTTTTTCGTCCTCGGAGAACTTTTGCGTCTTCGCTGCGCCGGACCCAAAGTTCTCCTCGGATCCAAAATTTCGCTCTCGCCAAGATGATCCATTTTGCGTCCTTGGCGCATAATGTACTATTATAGAACAGTGTGGCTAAAATCTGCTGTTTAGTCACGAATAGGCGAGACTTGCAGATGTTAGCAGTCTGTGCTATAAAATTTTATACGATACTCTTGACTTAAATGGTTCAGTTTTACACGGCGCTTAGCGCCCTCGCTGCGCTCGGGTGCTAACTGCGCCGTGTAAAAAAGAACCATTTAAGTCACACGTATCGTAATGTACTATTTCTTAGTTTACTATATTTTCACACGTTCACCTACGCTTGCTCACGTTTCTGTATATGCTGTACAAACTGTTCGAATCTCAGCCAAAAGCGTACAAAAATCTACATCAGCGTCCCTTAATGTAACAAAAATGTACGATTTGAACTTCTATTCGGATAGTAATTAATAAATAATAAAATAGAATTAAAATAGGAAGTGATGCTATGCGAATGACATGTGATCACATGAGATTGGTCTAAAAATTCAGATTTTGTTCACTGGTAGGTAGCCCATGCTATCACCGTTTCCGTACACAGCAAATACATACTTTAAATATGTTTAAAGTATAAATTTCCTGATTACACAACCGCTTCTAATCCTTTGGCATGTAGCTTCCTCGAACTAAATTTATAGTTTCAATAGATATAAGTATATCAATGATTTTTTAAAATATGTACAATCATTTTTTTACTGAAGGGGCGATTTTCTTATTAAAAGACTATGATAATCAGAAAGATGCGATCAAAATCTTTAAAATAGGGGAATAGTGACACTGAGAAAGGTGGGCTGGCAGTTACAGTGGGTGAACCCATTAAAAGAAGTGTTTCGGTAAGAAAGGTTATTTAGTTTTCGAGTTAAAACGGTTTTCAAAAATTGCACTTTATTATAATGAAAGAACAACGAACGATAATATAAATTTTCCGCGGTAAAAAGATAGGTAATTTTATTCTCTTTCAGGTACATACCAAGAAATTTACTTTAATTAATTTGTTCGATAACTTTATCAGAAAAAAACTGAACTCTTAAAACTCAACAATCGCTATAAAAACAAGACGCGTCTACAAAATGTAAAAACAGACTATTTTCCCATCATTATATAGTAAAAACAAAGAAAATGAGACTAAGTGAATCGACATCCGCTAAGTAGAAACTAGCTGAGATACAGATGTATAGTATACGAACGAACACGCACACGCACACGCACACACAGGACGAACGAAAGGGGACGAGCGGTATTAGAAGCATACACCTTCCTAGACTTGGTCTTGGTTAACCAGGGATGCTCTTACACATTTCAAAGAGACGCAGGGCCCATCATAAATCTCACGTTTGTTAGCAGCTACCCGATTGGCTTAGTTAGATCGTAAATGATAAGCGATTATTACACAAATACTGACCACCAAGCGATAATAATGGAGATAGAAAAATCAGAACGGAGATCCAACAAGAGTGCAAGGACAAAAAAGTCGATAAATCAGGCGAGTAATTGCACGATCTTTTTCGGTAGGGCCTACACCGCTTCGGGATAGAGGACAACCCAAATTGCCCAGTATGTTTGGAAGCAAATGAAGATGCAGAGCATGTCTTCTGTGACTGTTGACGATACGAAATGAAACGAGAAAAACTCGAGTGTTACCTTCCGACTAGAGTGACACCTGAGCTAACCGAAGGATGAACGTAGGTGTCGGGGTTGAGTCTGTCCAGAGGATGACCGGTCGATGCTGCTCAAAGTAGACGACCGGACAATGCTGCAGGAAGCAAATGGCTGGACGATGCAGAATAAACAAGACGAGTTTGATCCTGAACCCCTAATCACCTTGGTGGATGGGGGATGTATGGAAATAAGGAGAAACCAACTAGGCTAGTTAACGAGCCCCACGGAAGTATTGTTTAACGATAGTCACTGTGGGAATCCGGTACCGGGGGGCTACTTGTGCAGAGCTTGCTCTGCCTACGCCACATAAAACACACACACACACACACATACACACTCATTAATGAAATTTGAGACTTCGCAAGAAATCAGACAATGACTGAGTGGCAGAAAAGATAGGATTCTAGTGCTAAGGGGCGTTGGACACATCGCCTTATACCTAGAATAGAGGACTGGATGCAAAGAGGACAAGGGGGAGTCAATTACCACCTCGCACAGTTTTTGACGGGGCATGGATGCTTTTTGTCGTATCTATACAGATTTAAAATAGAGGACCCTCCAAACTACCTATTTTTCGGACACTAATGAATATGCGGAGCATGCCTTCTGCGACTGTTCGCAATACCAAATAGAGTAAGAAGAACTCGAGTGTTATCTCTAGACCAAAGTCAATGATGATAACTATGTTGACGTCGGAGAATGGTCGGTGCGCAGTAAACAACTACGTAAGGACTATTCTCAGGAAGATCAGAAATGACGAAGAGAAATAAAAGGAAAGACAAGGAAAAACAGGCAAGTAAAATGTTGCTATATGAAGGCCACGGAGCCGTAAGTACGAAATGCTCCTCAGGTTAATGCAGAGGAACGTAGATCATAGAGTTGAGCTTGCACTCCCCTACGTGCTGCAGAGGAATGTAGGAGCTTTGGCTAATTAAACGACCAGATGCAGAATGAAGAAGACAAGTTTGATCTGCTAATCGCTTTAGTGGCCGAGAGACGTACGGTTATGTCAAACACCGAAGTAGAAGCCGAATAGGCTAATTAACGGGCCCCACGAAAGTATTTCTTAACGATGGTGCGAGAAGGGTTCCGGTGTCAAAGGGCCACATGTGCAGAGCTTGCGCTGCTTACGCCACATAAAAAATATCCAGACAGTCATTCGCGCGGACATTTTCTAAAAATGTATGATTCGAACTCCAAATACACTTCTATAAAGTTTTAGCGAAACTAAAAATTTCACTATCACAAAGCTTTCTCTAAAAGGAAGCGAAATTTTCGCGATCATTTACTGTCAATAATATATTTGTAAGTTTATTAGACTCTACTGAAAGTAGTAATTTTTAACGTGTGCTATATTACTAATTTTTATTGTAATTTAATTGCTCTGAGAGTAGTAGGTCAGATTCGTTTTATACTACTCTGAGAGTAGTCATTTTACGAATATGTTTAAAGTACGCGAATTCGACATTTTCAAAATGGGAAATTGAAATAGAATTTATTAATTGTATACAGAAAATTCACTTGTTTATGTATATAGTGAATGCGCATTTTAAATGTGTTTGTAGGTTCTATTATAATATTAACTGACTAAGAAAATTTTATTTGTTAAATAATACTTTGAATGTTATATGCCTTCAGTTAGCAGGGTGAGAAACTAGGCATCCACCTGCACTATGCACATTTTCGCGTAGCCTAGAAGCTTTGCGTTTTATTTACGATACGCTTGATTTTTTCATAGATCCATGCAGCGATCTAAGCTAAAATCTTGCAAAGGTCATTTTAAGATTATGACGAGTATGTTCTACAGTTTTGTTTCCTCCTAGAGGCAGCTTTGTAATAATAAAATTTTGAGTTTCGTAAAAACTCCTAGAAAATACTTCTTAGTGTGTTGTCCGTATGGATGTGTGTGCGTGTGTGTATACCGTAATATTTCTGAAATTACTCCGTCAATATCAATAAAATTTGACATACATGTCTATTTTTGGATTCTGAATTCGAGAAAAACAGTTATTTTTTATTTCCTTAACTATTTTTTTATGTCCATTTTTTGATTTCTGAAAAACACTATTTTGCGGTTTTTTCGATTATCCCATTGTGACAAACAATTCAGCTAAAATGCATTTGAAAGATAATAAAATTACCTACTTTTCCTTGTTTGGTCCTCGGAATCGACCGCTTTGTTCGGCAGAAAAACTGAATTTGATGATTGTAAAAAAAAATTCATATCTTGTGTTTTGATTCCTTATATCTCTAAAATAATGTAGTCAAATGCTTCAAAATTTTATTTGGCGATTTACCATTAAAAAATCTATCTGTTGCTGCTATATGAGAGAGAGAGTAACAGGTGCGCTGCGCGCCGACACTTACAGGATATTCGGTGCGTCGTCAGTCTCTGCTGCGTCGCTCGAAGTCGGTCGCGCGCTGCTCCGGGAATCCGTCGAGCTGGTGATGCCCTTTTTTTCTCGCCCTCACGTGCCCAGGAGATCCTGCCTGTGGCTGCGCCTTTCTTCCCGATCGGACTGATGCTCGCCCTGGCTGATCGGGATCGCCGTGCTGAAGTCCCGCTCTTCTTGCTGCTATCGCGGCTATCGGAAGAGTGACCAGGCTCGGTTTCCGCTGCCTGGTATTTCGGCTCCCCTCTCTTGGCCCTTCGGGATGAGCTGATGTTTGTTTCTCGGCGACTAGGCGCTGTTTCTGTCGGGTATAGTGCTGGCTCTCGTGTCGCGCTATACTTTCTCTCTATCTCTCTCTCTCTCTCTCTCTCTCTCTCTCTCTCTCTCGGTCTCTCTCTCTCTCTCTCTCGCACCTACCTTGCTTGTCCTATGCTTAGGCTTCGCGGGCGACTCCTGTCGCCTCGGCATGCGTCTCGTAGGCGCGTGTTGTGTAGTGTCTGTGTGTGCGTAAGTGCTGCTTACGCGCTTGTATGTGCTGTGCGCACGCTACTTTAGATGTGTGCGTGTGCGCTGTCACAAGCTATACAATTTTTATTTTACAAGAATAAAAAAAATTTTTCGTTTAAATAAAATCATTGTAAATTAAAAGTTTTGGAGCTCACAGCCAGAATTCAGACGAATTTTTCGATAATAATTACCTGATTATCAGCTGAACATTACTAACATTCTCTCTCATATAAACATGGCCGTCTTTAGGGTTCGTGGGGCCCTAGGCCCGGATCGCTTCGAGGATCGCTAAACCGCAAACCCTTGAACTTATACTGTATAGCTTTATTTCTGTTATAACCTGCTATTAATATTTTTATGTGGATTGCTTCTTGTTATATGTTAATCACTTATTTACTAACTTTATATTTCATTTTGTTAGTATGACTTAATAAATAATTCATTTGGTTATTGCTTATTCTCTAATATTGATATTATTGTATATTATATATTGTTTTGGGTAAGGGTCTATTTTAAGAAAAAAAAGGTATTTGGTTCTACATTTTTTTTTTTTTTTAAAGATAATATGAAAATATATTTTATTTTGGCGCAAAACAATGATGGTAACTTGGTTTTTTTTTTTAATATGAACTACTTACATCTAACTTAAAGCTATCGTCGCAGTGTCATCTCTTAAAAACTAGTGTCTAATATTTTATTGAAATCTATCTTCTCCATTTCCTTCCTAATTTGTTCTTCTGCTGCAGTACTGGCTCTTGTCGGTCTTTGGATCTCTGCATGTTGTCGTCTCGATTGCTCTGTTCGTCGTTGTCTCTCTTGTATTCGGCGTCTGGCGTTCTATCTGGCTATCTCCCTTTCTATGGGATCCTCGTCGCTGGATGACGTGTAGTCTAAATGTAATGCTCTATGCACTGACACTGGTACTGTACGTTATTGTTAATATGGCTGTGGTATCGTCAGTCCCTTGATTGGTCATTCTGAAGCTCTTAGTATTGTTCGATCCGTATTTATTCAGTAATGTCATAACAACAGGTAGTTTCCCTGGTGGGCCAAAATGGATGATGACGTGTCTTGAGTTCTCATCAAACTCGATTGACTCGATTATGGTCTTGAAGATTTGGTCCATGTCTGTAAAAGAAGATATGCAAATTCGTAGAAGAGGAAAAAACAAATTTAAACATTTTCATTGAGTGTGGTATTCATGGGTCATATTATGGTCAATCATTCATTCTCTCATTCAAACTTGTTAATTGGTCCTGTCTCATTGCTTACTTTTCTAATCTATAATCATGTCGTTATCATTTAGGTCATCATGTATTACTTTGAGGGTCTCGGGTGTTTCGGATTTATGTTGATTCTGGGCATTTACTCTGGCATTTTGTCCTGAGTTGCTGGTAACAGGATTTTCTTCTGTGTTTTGTTTTTGGCTCTCCAGCCTGGCTATTTTTTTTTCAGCTCCAGTATGGTTTCTTTTAAGGATTGTAGTTTGTCTAGAGGGGCTTCATCGGTTTGTTCTTGAGACCATTTTGCTTGTTTTTTGCAAGTTACGTCGTGCAAGCTGTATATTTCTGCTTCTATCATTCTCTTGCATTTTTCGTGGAACTTTGTGGTGGAGTTTCCTTGTGCAATGCGTGGGAGTCTTCTTGGCTCTGCAAAGGTCGCCTTGTATATCGGGTCACTTTCTTCTTTTGCAATTCTGGTCTCTTCTTTTGTGAAGTACTACACATATCCATACGCTAGGCGTCCTTTTCTGTCTCTGACCGTCTCGTAGTAGGCTAGGGTTCCAAATTGCGCAAACTGTCTAAAGAACATTTCGTCCTTTTCTCTGTCATTTCCGTCCCAAGGAAGTAGGCAAAACAATCTGTTTCTGATTACTTGCGTTTGTGCTTGTTGGTTCACTACGTGGATTTCAGATCTAATTGTTGGCTCTTCATTCGGAGTAAGGTCGATCAATTCTCCTATTGGTACTTTGGGGTTTGAGGTCGTTGTGGGGCCCTGGCACGGTGCTGCTCTTCTGTTGTTTCTCTTCAATTTGTTCTGTTTTGCTAATAATGATCTGAGTTCGTATGCTCTTTGTGTTTCTCTTTCCGAGCTACATGATATGGTGATCTTCTTGGTCTCTCTTTCGTATCTGTGTTTTTCTACGTAAGCATTTTGAGGTTCTCCTATTTTCTAGAATTCTTTTACTATGTTCGATATTGGAATGTCTACATCACAGAACATTGATACAGTGGTTCTTGGTCTCGACTCCATTCTGTTTCTTTTCTTTTTTTTTTATTCTGTAATTAGATTATGTTATCGTCATTAATGATATTTGACTATACGCTGTTTGGCTATGTACAAGCTTCCTGTAAAATTCATGCATAAATTTTTTTTAAAATTTGGTGAATTATGAGCATTTTGCTTCTTGTTTCGGTAATAGTAACATTTTCTTTGTGCTTTTTGAGGTTTTACTTTCAAGGGTTTCGCGGTCTAAGTGCGGGGTATTGGGACTTTCGCGACTAATTAAAATGTTTTCGAGTTCGAATTCTTCATCATTTGAGATGAGTTTTCGTCTCTGGTCATTTCTTTTGGGTGGTGGGTGGGCGTGTTTTTTTGTTGAGACATTGACATTTTCCGAGGTATTTCATTTTTATGATTATTACTACTATTATTGCTATGATTGTTAACTGAATAGTCACACTTCCGTATAGTGTTGTGTCATTTTTATAATTCTGTCTTTTGTGTTCGCTTATCTCTTCTAACTGACTCATTATTTCGTGTAACGATTTTCCGTCATTATTAGCTGTATTGGGTGTTAATATATTTGTTGTTTCTAAACTATGAAATTCTATGTCATTGTTTTCTTTATTTAGGGACGGGTAAATGTCTGTTATTTTGAGGTTTATATCTGGTTTGTATAAATAAGTGTATTCTGTGTTTCTGATTATTTCTCCAGTTATTGTGGCTTCTGTAGTTGTTGCTATGCATGTAGGAGCTACATGCACAATTCCTGCCTCTTTTATTGTTATTTTGGTTTCGTGTTTGTTTTGGCATATAATATTTAATGTTTCTGGTTCAACCGTGGAATAAAGCCATGATTTATCATATTCTAAATACGTCTATTGGGTCTGTATGTTCATCCTGTAGCGTATATCGCAGTGGTTGATTGCTTTCTGGCTGGGATTTAGAAGTAATGTTATCTCACAGTCTCTGGATTCGGGCACGTTCCTGAGTGCTCTAGGATCGGGCATATATCTGCATAGTGCGTCGTGATGCATATTTGTCTCTGTTCTTCATTGAATTTAATATATCTTGTGTTTCCATGTTGCTCTTTTTATTCTGATGACATCCAATTTTGCAAAATATATTCCAGGATTGGGGTTTAGGGGTTCTATTTGGTATACGGGTTCACACTTGTTCTCGTTGAGTAGATTGAATATTATTATTAAAATATTTAAAATTCTCATCCTGTAACATTATCATTAATTAGTCGGGGTTCATTAATTAGCCTCGCATACCCGCCTACCTTACCCTTAAATGTTTTAACCTTTTTATCGTGTCTTTCTTTTGTTTTAACCTTGTTCGCCATTTGGGTTTCGCCTGCTAATATTTTCATTTCCTCTAACCTTAATACTAAATCACGCATATAAACATTATATGTTTTTAATTTTTTGTCAGATGGTATTCTCAAAGGGAAACGCGATATTCGCCCGTAAACTAGTTCGAATGGGGTGAAGTTAGTGGCTGCATGTATTGATGGGTATGGCTATTAAATATTTCGTTAAATTACATTGCATTGTCAAGAGATGACAGTTGCCTCTTGGAGTCATTTTGAGTTTTCCAACTGTGTCAATTGAAACTTTGTCATATGCTTCTATTGGAGTGTCCGTGATTATCATTGGTTCTCTTGTTTTGAATCTTTCTATCTTCTGCTCTTGGCAGCTTGCACATCTTCGAATGTAGTCTTGAACATGATTCCTCATTCCTGGCCAATAATATCGTTCTCTTATATTCTGGTAAGTTTGATTGATTCCCTTGTGTCCTCCTGTTAGATTGTCGTGAAGATGGCTGATTATTTCTTTTCTGTGTTTTTCAGCTGGTACTTCTGCTTTTCCGTAACACATTGTCACTCTTATTCCGCTTTGATGAAAATGTTTGTAAATCATCTCTAAGATGGCTGGTGACTCTAATTGGTCTAATATATCTCCTATTCTTGCCATTCGGAAGCTTTTGATTTCTTTGTTGACAAGTGTTTCTTTTAAATTCTGAAGCGCCCTGTTTAAATCTTCCATTTTGATTACGTTGAAGTATTTGTCTTTTATTATTACTGTGAATATGTGGTGCTTTTTAAATGGCGTGACTAGGACTTGTCCTGTTTTTAGCTTCTTACTATTGATTTTTATTAGGTCTATGGCTCCAATTTCTACTAACGGTCTAGTCACAGACCACGTGTTGTCACAGTCTGCTGATAGGAAATGAACAATGTTGTCTCTTTTGTGCGTGAGGCATTCTCTTATGGTAATTATGTTGTGAGGAATTTTCTTGAATTCTTTGGTTATGTGTGTCGCGGCATCCTCCGATTCATGATCATTTCCTGCTGGAGTATAGTTTTTGTTTAGTGGCTCCATGTCTGGTGGTGTGGGCAAGAGAAAAGGCATTGTCACTTCAGGTGGTTTTGAAAATCTTATATCTATTATTAATCCTTCTTCTGCTTCTATTTCACTTAACACTCCTAATTTTCTTGGATTTCTGATTTTATCTCTCGGCGTGCTGTAGGCTGTAGGACTGTCACTTTTTATTGTTGGCGTCACTGACAGCGTTCTTCTTGGTGGTGGCCTTATTATGTCAGTTACACTTTCAACGTCCGATTCGTTCCCTGTATCATCTTTGTTTGATGTTTCTTGTAGTTTTTGTTGTGCTCGTTTTATTAGTTTTTGAACACTCTTTCTCCATACATCGTCCACATCCGCCTCCTCGTCGGTGTAAAATCGTGGATCTGATGTGTAAATTGCTTCGCGTACTTCATCTGGTACATGATCATCATCTGAGAAATGCGAGGATATCTTCATTTGTATTTCTATTTCCGTGCCTGATTCGGTTGTATTGGTACTTCTATCCATCTCATATCTCTTCATGCTTTCTTCAAACTTTCTACCTGCTTCTTCTACTTCTTCTCTCGTGAGAGTTGTATTGATCGATAGGTTCTTTATGGATTCTTCGTCGGTATTTTCTTCGTTCTGGGATGTTTCTACTGCACTTACTTCTATGGCGATGTTGCTTATGGTCTTGTCTTGGCTTTCGCCTGAGGAAAACACCTCTTCGTCTTGTGTTTCTCCTTCTGTTGTTTCTGACTCTTCATGTCGTAATCCGCTATACCTGGGGTCAGGTATTGGAGGTTTGTCCAAATCACTGTCTTCATTGGCTGTGGATGATAGCCATGATCTCCTAGATGGGTTAACTGTCATCGATGTATCCGAATCTGCATCGGTAGAACTTTCGGGAACTTCTCTCTGTTTTACAGTAGTAGCTTTGGATGTTGATGCTTCGGTCTCTGCTGGCTTTTCTATCTTTGTTTTTCTTCCTAATACAGCCGTCTTCGGTACTTTTGGTATTGCGCCTTGCTTGATATACTGCCCCACTGGACTCTGTGTTTGCGTGCGCCTTGCTCTGGTTCTCTGTGCTATTACGCTATGGTCTAGTTTATGTGCTTCATTATTAGTTTTGGAGCCTATTGGTCTCCCTCTTCCTCTGGGTTTATTTGTTATGTCACCCGTTGATTGTATTCTGCTTCGTGGCTGTATTATTGCCTTGGATGATGTCGTGGCGCTTGCTACGTTGCTGATGATTTTTCTTGTTTCTTCTATGACCATCACCTTAATACTAGGTAGATTCTTATTAATTTCTTCTTCAGTCATTTCTGGTGGGTTTCGTGATAGCGCATCAGCGTTTTTATTTAATTTGCCTGGTTTATATTTGAAGGTATATTCGTATCCAGTGAATCTGAAAATCCACCTCATTAGACTCTGTCCTGGATCTTTTCTGCTATGGATCCAGTTCAGTGGTTCATGATCGCTCACTAGTGTGAACTTCTGCATAATACATATGGTCTAAATTGGTGTAAAGCATATAATACAGCGAAACATTCCTTTTCTGTAGTCGAGTAATTTCTTTCGGCTTTGTTGAGCGCTCTGGATAAATACTGGACCGGGTGATCAAAACCGTCTTTTTCTTGACTGAGTACAGCACCGATACCGACTACCTTTTCTGGGTTTGGCTCTATGCCCTTAGCGCTTATAATGTGTCGTAGGAATCCGACTTCTCTTCTAAAGAACTCTATTTTATCTGGTTGTAATACTAGTTTCACATATCTGAGTCTCTCCATCAAGTTTCTAATTCTTTGTTCATGTTCCTGAAGATCTTTAATATATACTATTATATCGTCTAAGTAAACTAGCATTTCTGTGTTCTGCAAACCTCTGAGTACTTTCTCCATTAGTCGTTGGAATGTAGCCGTTGCATTTTTCAATCCTTCCGGCATTTTGGTATATTCATAATGTCCGTTTATTGTGGTGAAGGCCGTCTTCTAAATATCTTCTGGGGCTATTGGTATTTGTTGGAAACCACTTGCAAGGTCAAAAATGGAAAAGTATGTGGCTCCTCCCAATTGATCCATTACATCAGCGATGTTGGATAGAGGGTAAGCATCTCTGATTGTTTTTTTGTTTAGCTCTCGGAAGTCGATTACCATTCTCCATCTCGGATTTCCGTGACTGTCAGGCTTCTTCGGTACTATCCATATTGGTGAATTGCATGGTGAGTTTGACTCTCTGATAATTCAGTCTCGTAACTTCTTTTCTACAGTTTCTCTAACCACTTGTTTGTGTTTCGGTGGGTGCCTGTATTGTTTCGTATTTATTGGTATATCGTCCTTTAAATGTATGTGATGCTGAATCATGTCTGTACATGGTAGCTTGTCTCCAGGCAATAGAAATCTGTCTAAATAATCCTCTATAGTACGATCTACAATCTTTAGTTCTTCTCTATTTAGGTGGCTTCGTCTAATAGCTTCTTTCACTCTCTCTAATCGTTTGATTTTATCGACTATAATTTCGCCATTAAAATCACTATCTGTCTCTTCTAAGAATTCTGGTTCAGTCTCGAACGGTATGAGTTCTTTGGCATCAACTTCTATGGTAACATCGTACTCACTTGTATTTATTGCTAGCATTTTGCAGGTATTATTGTCATTGATCACTACTCCTCCCAGAAATACGTCTTTGTTTCCTACATCTATTTTTGGGATATATCCTTCTTTTAATTCAGTTTTGATTAAATTGATTCTGACAACTTGTCTCGTTCTGGCTTTTATAATATGTCTTGTTTTTATGGGTACATCTGCATTTTCTGGCGCATTGATAATGCATGATTCCTTGTCATTATTTCTCTCCTCAGCTTGTAGTATGTCACTCGATTTGTGAGGATTGTGTGCTCTTTTTCTTTGCTCTCTGTATTCCTTTTCTCGTCCCAAAAATGGCATTGGATGCATTACGTCTCCGCTCACCATCAGAGCGTTGTTGTGGTAAGAGATGACAGCTTCTTCCTTCGTTAAGTAATTTCTTCCTAATAATCCATCGTATGGTGTTGGAAAGTTGTCTCTAACTATGTGAAATTTAACTTAACTGGACTATTCTTGATGAGTAGATAAACAGATCCCAGAGTTGGTACCGTCTCTGCAGTAATCCCTCCAAGCCATCGTACATCTTGCATATTTATTGGAATATTGTCGTCTATGAAGCCTAATTTAACTAAATTCACCGTTGCTCCATTGTCTATCATGAATGTCATCCATGGTTTGATGGTCCCTTCTGGTACTCTTATTTTCACTGCTGTTGGTTCATCATTTTCCCAATTCAACTCTTTAGGTCCCGTGCAGTTGGCTGAACACATTCTTGAAACTCGGGCTGTTTCGTCAGGATCGTCATTACCGGTGCTCTCTGTGGTCCGTAGTTGTTCTGGCTGTTCTGATTTGGGTTCTGTTTCCCTTGGTTGTAGTTCTGCATCTGTTATTGGTATTTGTGTTGATCTGGATCCTGCTGTTGTCTCTGGTTCTGGTTTCGTTCCTGGCTCGTCATTCTTTCTCCACGACAAGCCCCTTGAGAGTTTAAATTCTCTCTTTCGTTTTCATTTTGTTGGTAGTTTCTTCCGTTGCCGCCTCTCCAATTATTTGGATAATTATTATAGTTCTCTCGTCTATCTGGACCACGGGGCTGATAATCTTCGCGACGTCCATTCTCGTGATTGAAGATTTGCCTTTGATTTCCTTGACCATTGTTTCTATTCCATGAGGGCCAGTTGCTTCCTCCTTGTCGATTACTGTTGTTATATCCCCGCTGATATCCTCCTCTGCCATAATTATTGTAGTTACTATTGCCTCTTTGATAACTGTTACGATTGTAGTTGTTTTGATAATAATTATTTCTTTCATAGTTATTTGAACGTTCTCTTTGTTCGGGTTGATTCACGTACCCCACGTAGTCTTCTTGCCCATTTGCATAACCAACGTAGTTTTGTTCTCTATGATTTCGTTCGTCGTATCTATTCTGGCTTCTATACCCTTCATGTCCTCTATTATTATATCCACCTTCATTTCCATATCCATGATTATAAGAATTTTGTCCATTATAATAGTTTCCAGTTATTCGTGGCGTTGAATCTGGTATGATTCTCGCCTCCATTCTTGATTCTATTCGTACAGCTTCTTCGTATGCTTCTTGCAGGTTTTTAAGTCTAATTATGTCAACTCGTTCGGATAAATTTGCCGGCAATCCTTTTATGTATATGTCCATTTCCAATGGTTCCATCATTTGATCAATGTTTTCTTCTCCTTTCTCCTCTTTTAGAGCATTCTTGGCGCTGCTCAATAGCACATTCAATTCGTCATAAAAATCTCCTACTGTGTCACCTTGTCTCATCCTTAGCGTTTGTATGCGTGTGTTATAATAGCTGAAGTCCCTCCCTGGACCAAATCTTTGTTTTAAATGTTTGATTAATTCTACTACTGTTGTTATAGTCTTGTTATTGAGACTCTTCTTTGCTGGTCCGGTTATTCTTTGCAACACGTTCCGCATAAACTGTGGTCTGATGTTGTTAGTGACTAATTCATTTGCATTCTTTAAATCTTGAATGTAGTCTCTTAGCTTGGTGTGCCTTCCATCGAAATTTGGTATGCCACTTATGCAATTCATTTATTTAATTTAAATAAATTGTCTATCCTTCTAAATATTCTTAAAACTGTTTAATAATCTATGATACTCTCGATACAAAATATTCTTGAATCTTCTTTATTATTCTTATTTATTGCTTCATTTTCATGCTCTGCTTGTATATCTCTTGTCGCAAACAACGATTATGGGAGAGAAAAATCATAACATGGGTGTCGCCTGGATTAACTAAATTAAATTATGAAAACTTTATGGCAAACCCAAAAAAATGTAGGGACTCCCCTAATTTCATTCAAAATTGTGGGTAATAATTACAATGATTAATGATAAGAACAATGATTGATCAGTTTCGCATATACGTGCCTAAATTATTG
The DNA here is from genome assembly GCF_009193385.2 of Nasonia vitripennis. NCBI lineage: Eukaryota > Metazoa > Arthropoda > Insecta > Hymenoptera > Pteromalidae > Nasonia > Nasonia vitripennis. The sequence goes on from NW_022279646.1 coordinate 1,791,847, forward strand.
GGTTTGCCCAGCAAGAGTCATCAAATTGTGGACCTTTTCTTTCCTTTTTTTTTTGAAACAAAAGGGAAAAATATACAAAGTTAGGCTATGTAAATTTCCAAAAAATTAAAAAAATGTTTTAATTGACTTGTTAAACCACGAAAAATAAACAATTATTAATCTTGTGGAGAGCAAAAAAACTAAATTTTCAAAGTTCGGTTTCGAAATTAATTTGTTAATAATTAATAGTAGATGCACAGTTAATTTTTGTATTCGCGCAGACGATCAATTGTATTTATAAGTTTGTCAACGAATTATAGTTTCAATCTGTTTTAAAATTTTACGTATTGTCAAAAAAACAAAATTCGGATGAACGTGTTTTTATAGTGTTAATAATCCTCGAATTTAAATGTTAATGATTTTTAACAATTTGATTAATTATTCATCGTCCGTGTATACTCCCGAAATGCTTCAATGTACAGTTTCAAATTCAAATTCCGCGCGCGCGCTCGGCCGCTCTCAAGATGGCGTCCGTTCGCTCTCGAGCCTGGTCCTCGGTTGGGTGTGGCATCGCTTCGCGCCTGACGTCACACTACAGTTAAACTCCCTAGTCAAGTTTGCTTGCGTCAGCTGTCTGCCTCGCGTCGTGTCGTGTGCGTGTATTTCGCGATAACTTGTTGACAAAGTTTTGCAATTTATAAACCGTGCGTGCTATGTCGTACAATTTCAACGAAGGTGTGAGTGTACTCTATTGCCGCGTTCCTGAAAAGGTGAAAACTCGTGGCCCGGGATAATCCCCAGTGTTGCAGTCGCAAGTTACTCACAGCATCAGATAAGTTTTCTTTTATAATTTTATAATGCAGTCACTTAAGTAACTCAAGAACTGTTGCTTTGTGTAAAATTGTATGTCTTTCCTTTTCAGCTTTCCATGCAGTCAGCAGTGGTTTTACTTTTCTTAAACAGTTTCAAGATCAAGGAGGACAATGCTGACTTTGTATGACGTCACGGGTACGTTTGTGCAACCAGATACTCTACCACTTTATCTCTCACTGTTTAATTATTTATATTTTATACAGTGCTTTCAATAGATTGCGCATTCCGGCTTGTTAATTGTTCACTTTTATTCAAAGAAAACGAACCAAAACTGTGAGTCGAACCGTCTCTTATATGCTTTAAACCGTGTGTTTATTCTATGATTTAACAATAATTTATAGTTTGGCGCTCAATTTGCGTGTTTAACAATAGTGACCTTAAGCTATTCTCAATAATGCAAAAAAATAATTGTCAAAATCACGTTAACTTTGCTAAACCTGTGCTTCTACACTTTAAATTTTAATAAATTTGTAATAGTTATTTAAAATCATATATGCTTTGTTGTTTATACACTTGCTAATTTGCTCTTTATGCTTTTCATAAAATACAGTTAGTGATCAATTTTTTTGTGTACTAATTCTATGGGAAATTGTCGCGCCTCGAGGTCAATTGTCGCTTTTGGTTAATAACTACGGTTATTCATTACTAGTTTTCCAATGAGAAAGGTGCATTTAAGTCTAAACCCCTAGCTTCTGTTTTAATTTGTTTGAAATAATCAATTTTTGTGAATTTGACCGGAAATACTTTGCTTAAATTAAATCCCAGAACTGACTCTCATGCTCGCATCCACCTTTGATTGAATGATTTTAACTTTTTCAATTGAAAATAGTCACACCTCGTTTTAATAATATTTCCTATGATCTGTTTATTAATTCTTTGTGCTTTTGCACAAACTTATGCTTGTAGTGCACGCGCAATGGGCTCCTGTATATGTAAATTTGTGCGTACTTCAGATTTGTGGGCAAATGTAACTTTATTTATAATTTGGGAGATAAATGTACGTAAACCGAATGCTTATCAATATTTGTAGGGATCCAATTGGCGTCTTATCACCAAATTTGGCTGTTTCGAGTGCAGAAAACCAGATTTTCTTCTTTGTGGAACCCGGAGTTCTACTCTCTACGTAGCAGCCTCGTCCAGACCCTGGCTCGACTTCTGGCGATCATTTGCACAATAGTGCTACTTGTCGACCAGATTTTGAGTGTATGGGTATTTTTGTAGCACGAGCAAGGTCCTAACGGGCCCACCCCTATGCTTATCAACCAAGTGTATTCGTGCAAAAGAAACTTGTGCAGTGTAATGAGTGTGATTTATTGCAGGATGTTAAAATGACAAAAAAAATTCTGAAAAGAAAATGTGAAATGTGATTTTGAATTTTGTATTTGAAATATTAAATCAGTTGTGCGTGATTACTCAAAATTTAATCAAATGTTATTGTCTCGAGTGAAATGATTTTGATGTGTATGCATTAAATAATTGTATATCGTGTATTAAGTAAAGAAATGAATTTGAACTTTTGTGTGTATGCCTGGGGTGTCTACAATGTAAATGTGTCTCTGTGTATAAAAGGAGTAATTTTGGCACTACGCAATGTCCGGCAGGATACGTCAAACTGCCTGTGCTTTAATTTTGTAAAGAAAATTGATGTGAAAATAGGAATTAATATTGTATTGATTATTGCGACGAAAATGTGAATTTTAAATTTATTTAAAAATTGACGTGTTGTATTTTTCTTATTTCCCTTTTTCCCAAGAAAACTCGACAATTCATTAAATAGAATCCACTCTGAAAATTATTTTAACAGTTCTATGCGTGCCACTCGATATGCACTCGGTTTGACGTCACAACGTCTTTGTCTCGTGCGCGTCTCAAATTTCCTTATGTTTTAAATCTTTCCTAATCTCATTTCTCGCGCATTCCTTTGAAAGTAATTTCGTCTTCTATTTGCGCACTCGTGATCTCTGATTTTTTATTTTCTTCTTTTTTTATTTCATTTGTGTGCGGGCACTTGTATAAATTTTAATTTATGACTCTTTCACTCAATGACACAGAATTTAATACATGAAGAAGCAAACAGTTTCGCTCAACAAAAGCTATAAAAGATCCCGGACGAACCCCCAGTTTTGTTAGGGTAGTAATAAATTTACCGAACTAACAAAGTAACGTTGTGTGATTATGCGGATGATAGCTTACTCTCCCATACGGGTGAGATCAGTACTTCGCACTGATTGTCGCGGCGAAGCTGTTTGCATGATAATAAAACACCAAGGAAAATTAAATTATTAACGAGAATGACTCACTTGTGTTTGTTGACGGGGATGACCCAAAGGTTGACGATCAAAACTCTCAAATCAAATAATCTCTTAGACTCAATTATTTCAAAAATTCCTTTATTTGTTTCTGGATACTTCAAATAACTTTCAAATGGAATAAGGCACAATTTCGGCAAATGATGATCAAGACAGAAACACAATTAAGACTATAAAATCGAATATAATGTCGAATATAATACAATTAACCCATTAAAGCCCATGCTAAGACTGGTTGAGATAGCGACAAACAAACTGTGCTATCCTTTGCATAAGTGAAAAATAAAATATACGTATTTTTTCTTATGTCATTTGCAATTGTTTATAACAAATTATTTAAACAAATTACAAAAAAATTTATAATTTTCAAAATCTGAATGCGGGAATCGATTCTGGAGGTAAAATCGAGACGAACACCTATATAACACTTTTTTGTCAGAGTTCAATTTGTTAGTGTAATGTAGGAATAAACAATTGCATGTTGGGGAGAAAAAGTGACCATGTCAAGTCCCAAGCAAAATCTATCTGGAATAGCAAAAAACAAACTGTGCCATTCTTTGCATAGCTGAAAAATAAAATATACGTATTTTTTCTTATGTCATTTGCAATTGTTTATAACAAATTATTTAAACAAATTACAAAAAAAATTCATAATTTTCAAAATCTGAATGCGGAAATCGATTCTGGGGGTAAAATTGAGACGTAAACCCATATAACACTTTTCTGTCAGAGGCCAATTAGTTATTGTAATGTAGGAAGAAACATTCGGCCTCCTGAGAGTGTTTCAAAAAATCGTATAGAATGAAGCTAATTATTGTATTTATCCATCAATATTCACATGAATTATTGTAAATATGTTCGGTGGGATTGAATTATTGTTCATTCTCCGTCTCGGCATTATCAGTGACGTTACCAATGTAAAACAAAATAAAATCTAAAAGTTTTCCGAAATTATTATTTCAAAGAATAGATCCAATGTATGAATGTTTTCAACCGTTAGCCCGCCACTCAAACGTGATCTCTAACACGGAAGGATTTGCGAAATGAAATAAACTTATCCAATTACAGTATAAGATCTCAAAATTTATCAGTAAAAAATACTGATATGATTCCACATACCATGCAAGAGAATGAAAACACTTATTTGTCAATAGTTTATTTCTACATAAAGATAACAAATTGAACTCTGACAAAAAAGTGTTATATAGGTTTTCGTCTCGATTTTACCTCCAGAATCGATTCCCGCATTTAGATTTTGAAAATTATGAATTTTTTTGTAATTTATTTAAATAATTTGTTATAAACAATTGCAAATGACATAAGAAAAAATACGTATATTTTATTTTTCACTTATGCAAAGGATAGCACAGTTTGTTTGTCGCTATCTCAACCAGTCTTAGCATGGGCTTTAATGGGTTAAGACTATAAAATCGAACTCTTGAATAGCGTCCTTACTCTTGGATCGCACACACAGGAATGAAAAATCGGGGGAGGCGAAGCTTGAAGAAAGCGTCATGTCTTTCTCCCACGCAGGGTCTTTACTTCTCCTTCGCACTTCAGTTTAGCCGCGCTCTCTTTCTTACTCATTAGGCCTTATGGGCCTAAGTACGGTCAACGGCTAAACTGCAGCGTCGACTGTGCACGCGTGCTTTCAACCGAGAGAGGAGAAGTTTGTTTTGGTTTAGGGTTACTTCTTGCGCTCGTTAAGCGTTGAAGTTTCACTTCATACCCGCTTTATTAAATATATCTTCGTCCTGTAATGTTTGATCTAATTCCATTCTGTCTGATTGTGCTTGAATTATTTTATATGGCTGTAGTTGTGTTATTTGTGCCTGTTCCAGCTGTTGTATTAATTCTTCTTGTTCTTTTATTTTGTTGTGCATGTTCGTGCCAATAATAAGTTGAACTATATCGGCGTATGCTGAGTAGCCACGCGTCTCGATTATTCGCGAATGTTCGTTTGCGTCGCTTCGCTCGGGGATTTTCCCTCTCTTTTTTCGCGCGTCTAGCTCGGGAGACGAGACGATCGTCAGCGAGAGTCGCTCTCTTCGCTACGAACCTTCGACGGAACCGGTCGCAAGTTAAAATAGATACTGTAGTCCTGCCACGTCATACTTCGAGAAAGATATTTGAACATTAATAGAGTTTTATTAGAGTGCAAAGAAGGTTGTTTTTTAGTGAATAAATGGAGTAATCAACTTATAGTAATTGTAACCAGTGTTTGAGTTATTAAACTTCCTTTCCTCTGAACCCGAGACCGGCATTCGTATGGTGTTCGATTGATACTATGGACAAACAAAATGCAGCACCAGTGCATATGTAGCACTTTTTCTTCATACAATTTAGCTATTTGCTTTTCTCTATTTTTTAGTTCTATTACATTTGCATTTTTTACTTGAGCAATTATAGTTTTCACCACAGGTGTTAGCACGCGGCTTTTATTAATTAAGGTTAGGTTTACTTCACTGTGTTCTTTGCATACCACTGAGATTTCAACTATCTGCATGCCACTATTTTTTCTCGTAAAGTCATTTGGATGGTACACTTCTTCACATATTATACAAACTACCGTATTAACTTTTGTTTCAGGATGACATTTATAAACTTTTCCTCCGCCTCGATCGGGTGGCTTCTTTGCTGCGTCGGCCATGTTGGCTCTTAAAATATGTACAGGCATATTTTCAACTTTCTGACTTCTAATACAAATCAGAAATTTTTGAAATCAATTTGTTCTGAGGTTATTAATTTGTTGCCAGGATGTAATGTTATTAAAATATGTGCGTGTGGTAAACCTCTTTTTTGAAATTCAATTGTATAAACATAAGTTAACACTTTACTAAAATTTTTTTTCCGTTATATCATTCATAATTGATCGTAATTTTGTGTAAAATGATTTTCTGGTAATTCTTAAGGGTATATACAAAGATCGTAATTTTCTGGCAAACCTGAATCTGAAACAATAATTGCACCACACTCAGCGGTCACTGATTGGTTATACACATGTTTCTCTTTTCCGTCTTTTCGTAAAAAAATCATTTTGTATTCGGGAGATTTTGAATATTCGAAATTTGGTGCAAATGTTTATGATTTTTTGCTATTGGATTATTTTTTTAAATATTCGTCAAAGTTTTGATGTGTGATTTAACCAATTTATTATTTATATCAGAATTTAATCTTAGTTCAATAGCTTCCTGATCATTATATATATATATATATATATATATATATATATATATATATATATATATATATATATATATATATATATATATATATATATATATATATATATATATATATATATATATATATATATATATATATATATATATATATATTATATATATATATATATATATATATATATATATATATATATATATATATATATATATATATATATATATATATGGGACGTTTCACGTCAACCGGACCATCAGTGCACCCAAAATTTGGGTTAACCTAACAAGACGTTTGAGGTCTCAAAATGATCCTCTGGTCAAGGGCTTTTGAAAAAGTTCGGTTTGAAAAAGTTGCAAAACAGTGCCATTCAGCATCAACGCCAAAATCTCTCTTATGACTCATTAAACTACTCATTTGATAACGATTTTTAAAATGCTGTTTAGCACCATCAGTAGCATATATTACCTTTTTTACTGTGGGACAAACCTTGCGAATTTCAGGTATAAGCTTTTGCTGCATTATGTATACTGCAGTGGCATCATGAGTAGTACAGTCGGACATAGATACTGTACTAAAATGCTTTAGCTTGCCTTCAGATTTATAATAAACAACAGCAGGAAAAATCGTACTTTGATCATTATTAAAATGAAATGCCTGTGCAGCATCTTGGGCTGTAAAAGCATAGTTCTCAGCAAAATCCAATTGAGCAAGAACCTCTTCATCTGGAAGATTATTTTTCTTCCCAGAAATAAACTTCGATTGTTCCTTAGCGATGAAGTGATGAGGTATCAACTTTTCTAGGCTAGAACATAAAGTTTCAATAAATTCTTGCGATGTTAGGCATTGTTTTATCAAAGTGTATCTATCGGTTGATTGCCACGTGCTGAAGATGACTTGATCAATATTGTGCTCATCCATAATGTTCTCAACGTAATTAGAAAACTTTTGAATGTCCGGACAAAATTTGCATTCATTCAAATAACAACTTGGTTTGGGATCCTCACATTGAACGAAATTCAAACAATCTTTATAATTCTTCAGAATATTGTTTGAGATTTTTTTCTATATTTATTGCGTTAATCATCGCCTTGTAAAGTTTGGTGTATCGTACATACATTTTTCACCATATAAATAAATACTGACGGTATCTTTTTTATTTGGCATAATTCTGCTTTTAAGATCATTTTCGTAAAAATCTTCAACTTTCTGAGTAGTTTCTGTAGGTAATGTTTTTCCACGTTTTGCAACAGGAGAAGCCAAAACTCCATCTGATTCTCTTAACTGTTTTGCTTTACGAGCCATTCTGTGAGACACACCAAATTGGTTCATAATTTTACGTATTGCCCAATGTTCGGGCAAAATAGTAAGAATATTGAAGTACAGTTGAACAAGGAGTTGCCGATAAAGTAAGACTTACTCAACAACTGTCTTAAAAAGGATGTTGATGAAGAAGTCGCCAATGTATCTATTAATGTACCTATTAACTATCCTAAAAAGGACTGTTGGAGAAAAAGTCGCCTATGAATAAAGCCACTGATGGACTTGCTCACCAACTATTCTGAAAAAGACTGTTGGAGAAAAAGTCGCCGATGAAGAAAGCATTCCTTGAAGAAAATATTCCTTTCTATGGGTTGCTAAACGTGGGAAGGGGTTGGGGGTGTAGGTAAAAAAGAGGGATGAAATAAATCACTTGAAAGCAATGAATTCCTTTGCCACAAAACAGTTTTATTTGCTGAAGTCTTTGCACAAGTTGTCATTGGACACGAGCCGTGTACTTGCAGCATTAGGCTGTTGGAAGAGGGGCGAGGTACAGCGCTGGACCCAGCCTCCTTATGTGCCCTCCGCGACGCTACTTCACTTGTGGGTAATGCGCAGCCGCCTAGCGGCGCGCCGCGGTACTAGCGCCGCGGTGATAAGCGCTGCAGCGTGCGTAGCGTGTTCGGCGGGTTGCGCGTTAGCAGGGGCTTTTCGCGAGAGAGCCTGCGGGTGGGTTATGACAAATATCCGCCAGTTTATATTGGCCATTTGAATTTTGAAATTTCGAGGTTAAAATAAGATTCAGCGGCCCCTTAAACTCCCATACCGATACTTTAAACTGATTTAAAATCGTTCATTGCGGTAAAATAGTTTTGGTGTTTGTATAATGTCGGCAATTTTAGATCGGCCATTTTGGATTTTAAAATTTCGAGGTTAAAAGAAGGTGCAGTGGCCCCAAAAACCCTCATATCGATACTTTAAAGTGATCTAAAATCATTTGTTTCAGTAAAATTGGTTTGGTGGTGGTATAATGTCCGCCATTTTGGATCCACCATTTCGAATTTTGAAATGTCGAGGTTAAAATAAGATTCAGTGACCCTGAAAACCCCCATATCGATACTTTAAACTGATCAAAAATCATTTGTTGCGGTAAAATGGGTTTGGTGGAGCTATAATGTCCACCATTTTGATTCCGCCAATTTTGATTTTGGAATTCCGTCAGCATTGTCAATAATATGTCCTATCATGAGTTGTACATGCTTTTTGGTGGGATATTTCACAAATTAGAACATTTTTACTATTGTTTTTGTTGAATGTGCTATGAAAACGTGGGTTTCAGGCTCCATATTTTATGCGCCACATTGGATTTTTGAAAAGGCCAGAACTTTTTCAAAATCCCTTGAGTAGAGGATCATTTTGAGACCTCAAACGTCTTGTTAGGTTAACCCAAATTTTGGGTGCACTGATGGTCCGGTTGACGTGAAACGTCCCATATACATATATATATATATATATATATATATATATATATATATATATATATATGTGTGTGTGTGTGTGTGTGTGTGTGTGTGTGTGTGTGCGCGTGCGTGTGTGTGTGTTATACCTATCTTATTAGCCATCTTAACCTTAATATTAGTGAAAGTAAGTGTTTGATCAGGAATACGACCACCAAAAAATTTATAGAGATACCTTTTTACAGTGTATAAGTTCCTGTATGGGTCCCAGAATGATAGAGACCCTGTATCTTTGGCTAAAAATAAAGATATCCATAAATTGGTGCTAAAATGATTAAAATTCATATTTAAAAACTGTGGAAAAGCTTATGATTTGCTTGGAGCATTCCTAAAAAAATCACAGTGGTAGCAAACATTAAAATAAAAAAAGTTCGTAGGAGAAAATTGTTCCTTATTATCCATCATTGACTAAAAATTCAAAGCTTAGTCATAAATTATTTAAATATATGTTTGCTTATGAAATAAATTGCGTCACTTGGATCATCGCCAAAAAAATCATAGAACGTGATTTTATTGTTACAAATATTCCTACCAAAGTCGAGGAATCGTAAATATATTATGCCTCTTGCAAAAAATTATAACATAAATCATACACTCGATCATAATTTTTAGTCAGTGGATAATCAAGCCATTTTTGCATTTTTTGCCAATTTTCAATGATTTGTAGCTTATAAGGGATGCATTTTTAACTAAAACTATCTAGATACTTTTCTTTGTGAAATTTTCTGAATTTTTAATAAAAATTCTTTTAAAGCCCTATATGTATGTTAAGGCTACCTTATTTGCATTTTAAACCCTAAAATATGATAATCTGAATGTTTGATCCAGACTCCGGCAACCTCAATATAGTAAAAAGATACATTTTTATAGTAAAAAAGTAGCTGTAAAGTTGCAGAATGGGCCTGACCTTCTACTAAAACAAGATACGTATCGGTAGACATGAAATGTACTAGGTTATAAGTGTCAAATTTGCACGTCAAACCACTTATTAGCCATTATATCATGTTTGTTTTTTACATCTCTTCTTAAGAAAAGTATCTGGGTAGTTTCAGTTAAAAATGCATCCATTATGAGCTACAAATCATAAAATAGGCAAAAATGCAAAAATTTCTTGAAACCTCAATTTTAACCAGCTGGAACTCGAAGCCAAATAAAGGAATCGCGCTGAAATTTGTTTTGGGAGTCAGGTCTAATATACAGAACATATTAATACAGTTTAAGCAAAAATTAAAATTTTCATTCATGATTTCACAGAGAACTACCCGTATATACATTTAATATTTACATATTACTTAAAATCTTGAATTAGTGAACTTTTTGTTATACTCTTGCGTCCACTAAACACTTATATATGTATAGACATGTATAACATACATAGATAACATAACTACCGCATAGAAATATAAAGTCTAGAATGATAAAACTTTAATCTTGCTTGTGTTGAACGTAACACTATGCCTCATAATTATAAAAAAACAAATGTAAATCATTAACTCAATAATACATATATATATTACGTATATAATAGGGAACTTGCATGAGTCCGCAAATAAATTTTTTAAGTATTCAACTCGAATCAGTATCATTGAAAATATTAATTTTGCAAAAGATATTATAAAAATATCTTTATCACAATTTTTTATGTATGATTGAGTTTTTATAAAAATAAAAGTAACATTTGAATGAAGGTCACATGATTATGACGTAACGAAATCTGCAAGGAAAGCAGTAAGTTTCACCAGGTATTGTGACGGTCACACTATTCATTAGGACAATAGAATACCACAGTTTGACGTTTTCATCCACTATAGAGTGTACCTAATTTTAATTCTGTTTATAGCGCGCTTACCTCAAAATGATAACTTTATTGACATATTTGAGGTTGTCGTGCTATAAAATATCGTATGAGGCTGTTGTGGGAGATGTTTTTTACTCGCTTCGCTCGTGCAAAAACCTCGAGCAAGGTAGAAAACTATCTCCCAGTGCAGTGTCATAATATACTATTACATTTTTAATGAGTGAAATAGGAAAATCATGCATTTTCTATGTATTGAAAGTTAAGTGTTTATAGAAGTCTAAGATTTAACAATGAATAAAGGGTTTGTGCAAGGTACATCTCAGAACTCGCCAAAAGTTGATTTGGTTATGTTAATCACATGCATATCCGGTGCAGTTATAACTGTTTTTGTTTTTTTTTCACTAGGACACAAAACAATGTTCATACCAATTTTGATTGGACTGTTTTTCTTTTTCAGACATTTTCGCAGTTGTTCATATTATCGTTACATTACACGATTTCCTTGAAATAAAACTATTTGTTTTGGTTCCCTTTAAATGATAGTGTATTTGTTTTGGTTTGTTCAAATATTAAGGTGTCGTCAGCGGACCGTCATAATACGACGTCACGAACACACCCCTTTTTTCAGATTCAGTGACGTCATCATCACGTGACATTGTTTCAAATCATTGTCTGATTTTACAACGATTTAAATAATGTTTTACTAAGTTAATACGCGATATCAAGAGAATCGGTCAAGTACATATGCGTTTCCAACCTTAAACTAACATTTAAAATCATAACTACAAAAATGCGTGTTCCCTATTACTGCATCACAGAATCGACTTCTCAAACAAATATTAAACAAGGTACTTTTATATAAGATACATGATAGATTCTAACAATCATAATTAACAATCATTATTGCATATAAAAATTAATAATAATAGTAATAAAAATTAAAATAAGAACAATATTTTAATCATAATTTTAACCTTAACAAATTTTTACGCAATTTCCGATTATAATGAAATCTAAAAAAAATTGACTTATAATAAAGTAAAAGGTTAGGCGAGTTTAATGTATTCCGCAAAATTAATATGGATGACAATCACATAGCTTTTTATACATATTTATTACAACAATTCTTATATTTGTCAAAGTTGATTGTGACTTAATAAATGCTGTAGCAAATGTAATAATTTTAACTATAGATTAAAAAGGTAATGATATCAATGAAAAATAGTCAAGTTTTAAATATATAAATAATATAAATAATTTAACAATAGAAACTAACTTGCCTTGCCCGATTGGCCATGCCTGAGATGTATGTATACAAATAAGTATGTACAAATGAGTTACTAATAGACAACATCATAAGTAAAATGAATCGGGCATGGCAAGTTAGTTTCTATTGTTAAATTATTTACATTTATTGATATATTTAAAACTTGACTATTTTTCATTGATATCATTACCTTTTTAATCTATAGTTACAATTATTACATTTGCGACAGCATTTATTAAGTCACAATCAACTTTGACAAATATAAGAATTGTTGTAATAAATATGTATAAAAAGCTATGTGATTGTTATCCATATTAATTTTGCGGAATACATTAAACTCGCCTAACCTTTTACTATTAAAAGTTAATTTTTTTTAGAGATCGCAGTCCTTTTTAGTAAATTTTTTTGAGTATTTACCACCCAGACTTCGTCATCGGCCCTAGACACCGCCCTCGAATAATTTTTACAGCTAGACACAAAAAACTACGGAGCGCGCCACCTCGTCATCGGCTACCCTGTACACCTAGACACCGTACTTGAATGATTTTTATACCAAGACACCGAAAACTACCTGAACCTTGTCATCGGTACCCGGCTACTTAGCTATTGTTACTGCTCTGGAACGCAAAATATGCACCAGCAACCTCTTAATTCTAAATATCGTGTGTGTGTGTGTGTGTGTGTGTCTATATATATATAGAGTGATTGATTGATTGATTGATTGATATCCAAAACATATAGCACTAATAATCCGCGCCACTTGATATGATAAAAGTGTCTGGAAAAGCAATATCCAACTACACTATACGTATAGCTTATAAGTGGCAAACTTCACGGTCCTAACGTTTTTCTGTCTGGAGAATCGCAAAATCGCGGATTGTTCGGTATTACATAAATAAAATCGGCTTTTTGCTAATATTTTTACTTCAAATGTTAATGAAAAATAAGCCACTTGATATAAGCTACAATTTTTGCAGCAGGTTAAATGACGGAAAAACAATAATGATAAATAAATCCAACTACACTGCATGCGCAGCTAACGTAACGGTCCTAACATTTGTCTGGAGAATAAAGAGATGATTTGAGCATTTGAGAATTACCCATCCATTTATTTTGAAAATTAAATAGTTTTTTTGCCAATATTTTTTGAAGAATCATAGTTTAGTACAAAAATGGGTAAAAAATGAATTTAAAACGGTAATAATATGCATTTTTTCTGGATAATGTAAAAATCCTAACACCAATATAGAAATAAATAGTGTCGCAGCGCCGCGGCTTCGTCTGCTTTTCAAACTCGCCTTCGTGGCGCTACCGTGCCACTTGATATCAATGACATTATACTTTGCAATAAAATGTAACAAAGTCATTTATATACAAGATAAATAATAATTTCAATAGATTAAAAATAATATCCTTTATTACTAGTCAAATGACTGATAAATAAATATATCTGCTACAAACATCATGAACATTGAAGAACCTGCAACAATAAAATAAATTCTACAAAATAAATGCTTACAAAATAAAAGTTTTAAACAATAATTTTTGTTTTTAATTTATAATAAATCACTTATATAATAATTCCATTAAAGTACTTTATTGAAGGCAGGATACGCAAACATGGAACACTTGTACAATTTAACAAATTATATACGTACACTTATATATATATTATATAATTTTTCTTTAATTATTAGCTATATATATATATATATATATATATATATATATATATATATATATATATATATATATATATATATATATATATATATATATAGCTAATAATTAAAGAAAAATTATAACTATTAAACAATATTATTGTGCATTAACAATATATGCAATACAATTTACAATTTAAAATTGAAAAGTCAAAACAAACTAAAATCTAAAATACTAAATATGGAGTGTAAACTTAAATATTAAAATTGGACAAACGATCCGAATCATAAACTACATAAATATAACTAGAATAACACTGTGACAAGACACGAGTCTCGCACATGTAAATACGTGTGAAGGCGGCCGCAATAGACGCGGCATGCGCGCAACATCCGCAGGGCGAGTCCGCACGAGCACGGAGCGCGGCAGCTGGCGAGCGACTCAGCGACGATGCGCCAAGCGGCGCACGCGGTGCGCCGTGAACGCAGCTATACACATCCGCGCCGCGCGCCTTTATAAGGCGGATCGCGCGGCGCAACGGGAAGTTCTACTCGAGCTCCGCTCCGGGTAGTATCGTGCGCACACGTTACTACAAGGAAAAGCGAGAGATAGACCTACGCCGATGAAATCGTCTCGTGAGCCCACGTGACGATTTGGTAGACGAACCGAAACCCGAAACTCCGAATTGCCATCGTGAGCACACGAGGCAACCCGGAACACCCGAACGACACCGAGCCTCGTCTACGTGAGCACACGTGGGCGACACCCGGTGCCACCGTAAATTTCTAACCTACATTCCGACACATTGCTGCCTCCCTCACGACTCGCTTTATCTCTGTGTGCACACAGGATATAGAGAAGAACGAGAGGAGCGACGAAGATTTGTGAAACCGTGCGCTCACGACTCCACAAATCCGAGGGATAACCTCAAAACACCGTGACACTATCCCGGCCGTTACTGTGCGCACACAGAGCGGACGAAATCGTTGTTACACGACACATTCGGGTCGGCGTAGCCGTGCGCACATTACTCCACCGTACCGAGTGAATTCCTAACCTCAAAATCCGCCACCGATCCGTCATATCGCCACCGAACCGATACACCGCAGCCGCGAACACCGAATCATTCTTGTAACAAAATCACGTATATGTACCTGTAAATTGTTAACCGCGTTAGTTTAAACAATTCTAATTGTAAAGACGAAGTATTTTTAACAAGACGCATAATTAATTTCTGTTTCAGCCGGGATTTAACAACTGATTCCAAATGCTAATGTTTAACTAAGAAATATATTTTGTATTATTGAGAATATAAAAACAGACTCTTTTTTGCTCCTTTCCCCGATCCTGATCCTGGAATCGACTGACTATCCAGTCTCTTGGGGAAAGTTAAACCGTTACAACACTATTAGTAATCAAAGGCAACTTCACTCCTTACACAATTTGCTAGCACGACTCCATGACTTTTACAGAAAATCTGAAAATTATTAATTTGCTAAAATACATCAGCTTATACTTTTAATGCATAGAATGATTTAATTTGCTCCATAAATATATATCTTATTTAACCTTAGTAATAGAATTAAGAACTCTTCAGATGAGAACACATCTATTTAAGAGAGCCCTGCTAAAAATTACCAATTAAAAACGATTAAAACCATAATTGGTTTTAATACGGAATTGTGATCCAGAATTGTCGAATTCAAACCGATTAATACGATTTAAACCAATTATAAAAGTTAATCGGTTCTAATTCGATAATTCTGGATCACAATTCCGTATTAAAACCAATTATGGTTTTAATCGTTTTTAATTGGTCATTTTTATCAGGGAGAGCACACAGTGGCGCTGTCGTCGTTCAACAAGTTGAAAACTATAAACCGCAACAACGCGATATAAACCGTCATAAATGTCATACGACATGTCGTAAATGGCAGGACTGTCGTATAGCTCCTGCAGTGTCGTGCTGCCATTCCGGCTTCGGGATAGCCGTGGCTGCTAGACAGATGTAAGTGTCGCTACTGTCGTGACGGAAGATGTGATGATAGGCCCGTTACACGCAAAAAGGAACAGAAATAAATAAATACTGATCCACCATGTTAAATAAATATTATCCTGTAGTGCAGCATTTATTAGAAATAGTTTAGTCTGTTTTCTTAACTGTAATAAGGCTATTGCGAAAAAAGTCTTGTTGATTATTATTTTCTAATCATAGCATTAACTTATAAATTTTATATAAAATTTAACATTACAGATGACGAATCTGAAAAATTGATCTGTTTCATAAGAATACGAATTTTTTCTAGAAAGCATGGCTAGTATATTGAAAATACTATATGGTAACACAACCGGTAATCAGAACAGGAAAAAAAGACGATGTCTCCTCTCATCGTCAAGTCCTGCATACTTTCTGTGTGCATGTATGTGTGTATGTGTGTGTATGTGTGTGCATGTATGTGTGTATGTGTGTGCATGTATGTGTGTTCATCAGCGAACCTTTAAATATCGGCGAGTGCCTTATGTTAAAAGCAAAGCGTTTCGCTTTTAGCGATGTTTTATTTTAAAACAGTATTTTTTAACTCAAAAAAAGTATTCGAAAGTAAGGTTCTAAATGCAAATAAGGTAAGTTAATAAAATATTTGTGGGAATTTTACAAAAAATATTTTGGTGGTTTAGGAGCATCCTTAGAGCTACAAATCATTGACTATAGGCAAGGAATGAAAAAATGGCTTCAAACCCCAAATTTAAGAATAAATTATAGCTTAATGAAGGGTTCGCGCTAAAAGTTTTTTTTGAATAACTTATATTTTTGCTGCGTAGCAGTTAAAGCATAATTTAGCGTTAATTGTGAAATGACTATACATTTTTTAGTAAACTTTTTCTAGTAAAATTTAATGCAATTATCTCTTTGAATTATATTATTTATTATATCTTATTAAAATGTACATAAATTAATTTTAGGGCATTGCAATAAGAAATGAGTCGATAAGACAGTGAATTATCTACAAATATTTTATATTGTTTGTAAATGACTTGGTTGAAGAAGTTATGCTTATTGTTTTCTAAAAAAAACTTCATTTTATACAAGTTTATGTTTATTCATATGTTTTTGATCATAATGTAAATTTGTTTGATCTTAAACTATAATATTTGCTTTTATCATTACTTGAAAATTATACCTAGAATACTTTAAATTGTACCATGTCAGATGAAGATGATAAACCTCCAGCACCTCCTGTTCGCCTAACATCTAATAGGTAAATCTATATTATTTTAAATTTATCTTACTGTATAATGTTGTTTTGGAGTTCATATAACACATATCACGTTGTATTTTTAACTGGCTTATTTAATGCCGCACAAATGTCAACTTTACTTGAATGCTTACTGCAACCTTCCCTTTTAGACCAGGAGCTCTTGGCAGAAAGAAATTGGACTCTTAGTAATTTTGAAAAAGTGACAGACGCAAGCTGTCTGGTCGATCGCGTGGCATGGCAGGGGTTTGAATAAATAATATAACCTCATATCGTTTTTGCCCTAAAATGAAAACCATTACATTTCAGAACCCCCGTTACAACTACCCAGTAGTAAAGGACTCTAAAAATTCCACGAATTTATTGTTTTATCCATTGGCTTCAAAGACTCCCAATCTCTACTAAGAAAATCATTATTTAATGCCTCAATTACGGCATCTCAAATATTCAAAATTTGTCCGTAAGACGCAACATTGCACCTTCTCGCGGCTTCCAACAATGGTGGTGGCGTTCCTTGATTTTACGTCCCTTGCCTATTTTTTCCAACGAGCGGATGAACGGTCCTTTTTCTTTCCTCGAGAGAAAGCTTTGTAATGGTGAACATTTCGATATCAAAGATTTTGATAGATTTCGATGTTTTCGCGATTCCTGAGTCAGGAAAAGTGGTTTTTGAAAAATGTTTGTCTGTCTTCCTGTATGTACGTATGTATGTATATGCGTGCGCTAACGCAATTATATTTTTCGCTGACAGTTTACAGGCTCATCAAGTATGATCTAATAAAGAACTAATTAAATTTTGGAGCCGATTCACTAAGATAAAGCGTGTTTTTTTAAAAAAGATTTTATTAAAACATTGATAAAAATAATTTTTTTAATAGACCTCCCGAATGCAATTGCACTTTTTGCTGAAATTTACATGTTCATCAAGTATAATGGAACAAAGAACTGATTAAATTTTGAAGCCGTTAGACTGAAATAAAGTGTTTTTTTTTTAAATTCCTTCTTAAATATTAAAAATGGCATATTTTGCCCAAAAATGGTTACCACGATAACTCCTGAACACAATTGTATTTTTTGCTGAAACTTTACAGGTTTATCAAGTATAACCTAACAAAGAACTGATTAAATTTTGGAACTGATTTACTAAAACAAAGCGCGTTAAAAAATACGTTTTTACTTTAAAAAATAACTCGAACGCATTATTATCTTTACAGGTTCATTGAGTATAACCTAACGAAGAATTGATAATATTTTTAAGCTGTTTGATTGAAGTAAAGTATTTATTTTCTAAGTTCTTCGTAAACAGTAACAATTTAATAATCGGCCAAAAATGGTTACTACAATCACTCTCGAACGCCCTCATATTTTTCGCTGAAACATTACAGGTTCATTAAGTATATCCTAACAAAAAACTGATCAGTTTTTTGAGCTGATTAATGAAAATAACGTTTTTTTTTTCATTTCTTTTAAATATTAAAAATTGAAAATAATTGTTTTCGTTAATTATTGTTAGTTATGTGGGAACGGTAAACTACCCATAGTTTTTTGAATTGCTCCAATCAGAGCTTTCGATTTACAAAAACTAATCAATCAGGTTGCGTCATTTCAAAATCTTTTCGCAAATATACCTTAACGCCAAGTGTACATGAGTGCGTTGTTAGCTCAGTAGTAAGGCACGCGCATTGAGATTACGGGGATGTTGGCTCAAATCACCTTCGTCGCTTTAATTTTGTGCAATTTAGTTCCTAACAACTCCTTTATACAATTATACTTTGATTTCTTTTACACTATACTAAAATTTTATATTTGGTCGATTTCGTAAAAACACTCCAAATTGTGTCAAATCTCAATTAGTTTTTAGCAATAAAAGTGCATAAAAATGTCCGTCCCTCCGTCTGGATTTTATTTTGCATTTATTTCACAAAACTTAATGTATTTCATGAATAAAAACTATTGAATAGTATAAACTGGTACATACGATGAAAATATACATTTCTACAGTAAACCATTTTCAAGATTTGCTCCAGATGCTTCGGAAGCTGTGAGAACAATTCAAAAAAATATAAGGAATTAATGTATCGATTTTTATATTTTCAACGTATATTATAACAAATACACACACACACACACACATGGATTAACAAAGATTATTCTAAGATTGGCCTAGGTAAAAGGGATGCATCAAATAATTATTTGTGCAGATATGATCTTTTTTAAAGATATTTATTTGTAAATATAAAATGACGAATGCTCTATGTATTCATGCATATCACGAGATTTTATCTGCAGATTTGGTCCAGATAAAATAGTGTCTGCCAATAATTTTTTGTGCGTGTTAGAGTAGTAATAAATTTACCGTACTAACAAAGTAATGTTGTATGATTATGCGGATGATAGCTTACTCTCCCATACGGGGGAGATCAGTATTTCGCACTGATTGTCGCGGCGGAGCTGTTCGCGTGATAATAAAACACCAAGGAAAATTAAATTATTAACGAGAACGACTTACTTGTGTTTGTTGACGGGGATGACCCAAAGGTTGACGATCAAAACTCTCAAATCAAATAATCTCTTAGACTCAATTATTTCAAAAATTCCTTTATTTGTTTCTGGAGACTTCAAATAATTTTCAAATGGAATAAGACACAATTTCGGTAAATGATGATCAAGACGGAAACACAATTAAGACTAAACTCCAACTTAAAGACTCAGAAATATAACTATAAAATCGAACTCTTGAATAGCGTCCTTACTCTTGGATCGCACACACAGGAATGAAAAATCGGGGGAGGCGAAGCTTGAAGAAAGCGTCATAGCTTTCTCCCACGCAGGGTCTTTACTTTTCCTTCGCACTTCAGTTTAGCCGCGCTCTCTTTCTTACTCATTAGGCCTTATGGGCCTAAGTGCGGTCAACGGCTAAACTGCAGCGTCGACTGTGCACACGCGCTTTCAGCCGAGGGAGGAGAAGTTTGTTTTGGTTTAGGGTTACTTCTTGTTTCATTTAATTTAATGTTTCTGAATGTTCATCCAGAAACTTCGTCACTTAACATCCTGCCCCCCTTCAAACGTTTATCGCCCCCGACAAACGATTATACCTAAGGGTGAGTGGTCTGACAAGGGTGACACGCTGGCGAGTCAAATTTAGACATTTTTCTCTTATCTTTAATGGTGTAAGGTGCTATTTGGAAAATTGTGGATTTAGGGTAGGACCAAGCTTTTTAATTTTTGTATCTGCTCTAACCTGCAGATATTGAATTGTGCCTACGCATTGAATTATTTGTATGGTCATGCGTCGTTTATTCTTGGACCACAATTGGATCGCTTGAACAACCTCTGCGATGTTCATTCGATGAAGCAATGACGTTGCTTTTTCTTTGAATGTTCAGAACATTCATGTTTATGCATGGGTTAGGTCGGCTTTTCTCAAAAAAAAATATTTTGGAAGCTATTGGTAAGCAATCGGCAAGATTTCTTTCTCTTTTTTTTATATTAGGCTTGTCAACCTTTAGCTAGTTTCAGGATGATGATATGGGTTTGGGTGGATTGTTTCTTTGTTTTTCTTTCTCTTACCTTGTAAGCTTGGTTATGGCTCTGCTCCGCGGTCACACAAACTGTCAAGGATGGACTCGTACAATCTAAACTTATTTTTGAATCTAACTTATGTGTTGTTGTTAGTAATACGTATAGCTTTATTTCTGTTATAACCTGCTACTAATATTTTTATGTGGATTGCTTCTTGTTATATGTTAATCACTTATTTACTAATTTTATATTTCATTTTGTTAGTATGACTTAATAAATAATTCATTTGGTTATTGCTTATTCTCTAATATTGATATTATTGTATATTATATTTTTTTGGGTAAGGGTCTATTTTAAGAAAAAAAAGGTATTTGGTTCTACATTTTTTTTTTTGAAAGATAATATGAAAATATATTTTATTTTGACGCAAAACCATGATGGTAACTTGGATTTTTTTTTGTTTCTATATATAAACCACTTGAAGCTTTGTTTCGGTATTTGGTCTCCGCATAGGAAATGAATCATTGTTTCGTCTGTTCTTGGCATCCATTTCCACTTTACTATGTATTTCTATGGTCCGTTTAATTTGGCGTCTATTGCGTCAACTTTGTTTGTATATGTTATGTACCCTACTTTTCCTTTTGTCGTACCGCCCGTCAGTTCAATGCTCACTGTCTCTCCAAACACTGTAAAATCTGTTTCTAATTGATGTTGCGTGGTGTCTGGTGGTGCTAGTATGTATAATTTTGTGTTGTTGCCGGGATCAACGGTTCAGCTTGTTGATTTTAGTTTCTGTTGTGTTGTGTTTTGTTCTTTTTCTGTCTTTTGCTGTGCAGTGGATCGTGTTGATGTGTATACTTTGTTGTAAACTAGTCTTGTCGAGTACGTCATTTGTGTCTTTTCTACAGCCTTGTCTGCGCTGTCCTGGTTTTCAAACTGGATGCAGTGTATCGTCTATTTTGTCCGTCTTTAGGCTCCAAGTGTCTTACGTCTATGATGCTTCCGAATTGTTGGAATGTCACTGTTAAATTTTGTCTTGTCGTATGTCCGGGTACTCGTACACATCTCAGTATCTGGTGTTTGTACGTATTCTATTGTTTTCTCCTGATTGGTTTGTTGTTCTGTCGTTGGTCTTTGTACGTCATCGTTCGTCTGTTGTATGTGTTCTTTGTATTTGTTGATTACTTTAAACGCATGATCTTTCATTTGGTATCTAATTATTATGGCTTTGATGTCCTTTTCTTTCGTTGCGTGGTGTTCGGTGTTGCAGTGCCCCGTGAGTACATTGTCTTGCGGGCTGTATGTATGGCGTAGTGCTATGTTTGGTTGATTAATAGTGTAAGTTTCGATATTGTCATTGGCATTCTGTTGTGGGCCGTGATCATTGATGTTAAAATTTTCATTATTGTTAACATTATCGTCATTGTTGGCAGGTCTTTGGACGTCGTTACTCTCATTGCTGTCAGTGTTCTCGTTTGTAGCAATTCTGTCATCATTATTAGTGTCGTTATTGTTTGGATGTCCGTAGAGTCGGTGTCATCAGAGTTCTCAGAACTGTCAGTGCTGTCAGTGGCGTTGGAGTCAGTAGAATTTTTGAAGTGTCAGTGTTGTTGCCTGTCTCTAGGTTGTTTGTTGGTTCGTAATTTTCTACAGTGTTTGTTTCTTGGTCTGTCTGTCTGTTCAGTTCGTAATCGCGTAGTAGTTGTATCGTACCTGTACTTGTCCTGTACGTTATTGTTAATATGGCTGTGGCATCGTCAGTCCCTTGATTGGTATTTCTGAAACTCTTAGTATTGTTCGATTCGTATTTATTCAGTAATGTCATAACAACAGGTAGTTTCCCTGGTGGGCCAAAATGGATGGTGACGTGTCTTGAGTTCTCATCAAACTCGACTGACTCGATTATCGTCTTGAAGATTTGGTCCATGTCTGCAAAAGAAGATATGCAAATTCGTAGAAGAGGAAAAAATTTTTAAACATTTTCATTGAGTGGGGTATTCATGGATAATATTATGATCAATCATTAATTCTCTTATTCACACATGTCAATTGGTCCTGTCTCATTGCTTACTTTTCTAATCTATAATCATGTCATTGTCATTTAGGTCATCATGTGTTACTTTGAGGGTCTCGGGTGTTTCGGATTTATGTTGATTCTGGGCATTTACTCTGGCATTTTGTACTGAGTTGCTGGTAACAGGATTTTCTTCTCTGTTTTATTTTTGGCTCTCCAGCCTGGCTATTTTTTCTTTCAGCTCCAATATGGTTTCTTATAAAGGTTGTAGTTTGTCTAGAGGGACTTCATCGGTTTGTTTTTGAGACCATTTTGCTTGTTTTTTGCAAGTTACGTCATGCAAGCTGTATATTTCTGCTTCTATCATTCTCTTGCATTTTTCGTGGAACTTTGTGGTGGTGTTTCCTTGTGCAATGCGTGGGAGTCTTCTTGGCTCTGCAAAGGTCGCCTTGTATATCGGATCACTTTCTTCTTTTGCAATTCTGGCCTCTTCTTCTGTGAAGTACTGCACATATCCATACGCTTGGCGTCTTTTCATATCTCTGACCGTCTCGTAGTAAGCTAGGGTTCCAAATTGCGCAAATTGTCTAAAGAACATCTCGTCCTTTTCTTTATGATTTCCGTCCCAAGGGAGTAGGCAAAACAATCTGTTTCTGATTACTTGCGTTTGTGCTTGTTGGTTCACTACGTGAATTTCAGATCTAATTGTTGGCTCTTCATTCGGAGTAAGGTCGATCAATTCTCCTATTGGTACTTTGGGGTTTGAGGTCGTTGTGGGGCCCTGGTACGGTGCTACTCTTCTGTTGTTTCTCTTCAATTGGTTCTGTTTTGCTTATAATGATCTGAGTTCGTATACTCTCTGTGTTTCTGTTTCCGAGCTACATGATATTGTGATCTTCTTGGTCTCTCCTTCGTATCTGTGTTTTTCTACGTAAGCGTTTTGAGGTTCTCCTATTTTCTCGAATTCTTTTACTATGTTCGATAGTGGAATGTCTACAACACAGAACATTGATATGGTGGATCTTGGTCTCGACTCCATTCTGTTTCTTTCTTTTTATTTTATTCTGTAATTAGATTATGTTATCGTCATTAATAATATTTGACTATACGCTGTTTGGCTATGTACAAGCTTCCTGTAAAAATTCATGCTTAAATTTTGGTTAAAATATGGTGCATTATGAGCATTCTGCTTCTTGTTTCGGTAATAGTAACATTTCCTTTATGCTTTTTGAGGTTTTACTTTCAAGGGTTTCGCGGTCTAAGTGTGGGAATTAGGACTTTCGCGACTAACTGAGATGTTTTCGAGTTCGAATTCTTCATCATTTGAGATGAGTTTTCGTCTCTTGTCATTTCTTTTGGGTGGTGGGTGGGCGTGTTTTTTGTTGAGACATTGACATTTTCCGAGGCGTTTGATTTTTATGATTATTACTACTATTATTGCTATGATTGTTAACTGAATAGTCACACTTCCGTATAGTGTTGTGTCATTTTTATAATTCTGTCTTTTGTGTTCGCTTATCTCTTCTAACTGACTCATTATTTCGTGTAACGATTTTCCGTCATTATTAGCTGTATTGGGTGTTAATATATTTGTTGTTTCTAAACTATGAAATTCTATGTCGTTGTCTTCTTTATTTGGAGACGGGTATATGTCTGTTATTTTGAGGTTTATATCTGGTTTGTATAAATAAGTGTATTCTGTGTTTCTGGTTATTTCTCCAATTATTGCGGCTTCTGTAGTTGTTGCTATGCATGTGGGAGCTACGTGCACAATTCCTGCCTCTTTTATTGTTATTTTGGTTTCGATTTATCATATTCTAAATACGTCTATTGGGTCTGTATGTTCATCCTGTAGCGTATATCGCAGTGGTTGATTGCTTTCTGGCTGGGATTTAGGAGTAATGTTATCTCACAGTCTCTGGATTCGGGCACGTTCCTGAGTGCTCCTAGGATCGGGCATATATCTGCATAGTGTGTCGTGATGCATGTTTGTCTCTGTTCTTCATTGAATTTAATATATCTTGTATGGTCGTAACTGATAGCTATGTATTCATAGGACGGTTTTTATAAAAGCTTGCCCTATTGTTTTGTTTTTGATGTTCTGCGGCACTTTGATTGGCAGAGTACTTCTCTCACATTTTTCGCCTTTTTAGGTGTGGCAAGTTTTGCTATGGCTACTACCTTTTCTGGGTTTGGCTCTATGTCCTTAGCGCTTATAATGTATCCTAGGAATCCGACTTCTCTTCTAAAGAACTCTATTTTATCTGGTTGTAATACTAGTTTCGCATATCTGAGTCTCTCCATCAAGTTTCTAATTCTTTGTATATGTTTTTGAAGATCTTTACTATACACTATTATATCGTCTAAGTAAAGTAGCATTTATGAGTTCTGCAAACCTCTGAGTACCTTCTCCATTAGTCGTTGGAATGTAGCCGTTGCATTTTTCAATCCTTCCGGCATTCTGGTATATTCATAATGTCGGTTTATTGTGGTGAAGGCCGTCTTGTAACAATCTTCTGGGGCCATTGGTATTTGTTGGAAACCACTTGCAAGGTCAAAAATGGAAAAGTATGTGGCTCCTCCCAATTGATCCATTATGTCAGCGATGTTGGGTAGAGGGTAAGCATCTCTGATTGGCTTTTTGTTGAGCTCTCGGAAGTCGATTACCATTCTCCATCTCGGATTTCCGTGACTGTCAGGCTTCTTCGGTACTATCCATATTGGTGAATTGCATGGTGAGTTTGACACTCTGATAATTCGGTCTCGTAACTTCTTTTCTACACTTTCTCTAACCACTTGTTTGTGTTTCGATGGATGCCTGTATTGTTTCGTATTTATTAGTATATCGTCCTCTAAATGTATGTGATGCAGAATCATGTCTGTACATGCTAGCTTGTCTCCAGGCAATAGGAATCTGTCTAGATAATCCTCTATGATGCGATCTACAATCTTTAATTCTTCTTTATTTAGGTGGTTTCTTCTAATAGCTTCTTTCACTCTTTCTAATCGTTTGATTTTATCGACTATAATTTCGCCATTAAAATCACTATCTGTCTCTTCTAAGAATTCTGGTTCAGTCTCGAACGGTATGAGTTCTTTGGCATCAACTTCTATGGTAACATCGTACTCACTTGTATTTATTGCTAGCATTTTGCAGGTATTATTGTCATTGATCACTACTCCTCCCCGAAATACGTCTTTGTTTCCTACATATTTTGGGATATATCGTTCATTTAATTCAGTTTTGATCAAATTGATTCTGACAACTTGTCTCGTTCTGGCTTTTATAATATGTCTTGTTTTCATGGGTACATCTGCATTTTCTGACGCCTTCATATTGCATGATTCCTTGTCATTATTTCTCTCCTCAACTTGTAGTATGTTACTCGATTTGTAAGGGTTGTGTGCTCTTTTTCTTTGCTCTCTGTCCTTTTCTCGTCCCAAAAATGGCATTGGATGCATTACGTCTCCGCTCACCATCAGAGCGTTGTTGTGGTAAGAGATAACAGCTTCTTCCTTCTTTAAGTAGTTTCTTCCTAATAATCCATCATGTGGTGTTGGAAAGTCGTCTCTAACTATGTAAAATTTCACTGGACTATTCTTGATGAGTAGATAAACAGATCCTAGAGTTGGTACCGTATCTGCAGTAATCCCTCCAAGCCATCGTACATCTTGCATATTGATTGGCATATTGTCGTCTATGAAGCCTAATTTAACTAAATTCACCGTTGCTCCATTGTCTATCATGAATGTCATCCATGGTTTGATGGTCCCTTCTGGCACTCTTATTTTCACTGCTGTTGGTTCATCATTTTCCCAATTCAACTCTTTAGGTCCCGTGCAGTTGGCTGAGCACATTCTTGAAACTCGGGCTGTTTTGTCAGGATCGTCATTACCGGTGTTCTCTGTACCCCGTAGTTGTTCTGGTTGTTCTGATTTGGATTCTGCTTTCCTTGATTGTAGTTCTGCATCTGTTGTTGGTATTTGTGTTGATCTGGATCCTGCTGTTGTCTCTGGTTCTGGTTTCGTTCCTGGCTCGTCATTCTTTCTCCACGACGAGCCCCTTGAGCGTTTAAATTCTCTCTTTCGTTTTCATTTTGTTGGTAGTTTCTTCCGTTGCCGCCTCTCCAATTATTTGGATAATTATTATAGTTCTCTCGTCTATCTGGACCACTGGGCTGATAATCTTCGCGACGTCCATTCTTGTGATTGAAAATTTGCCTTTGATTTCCATGACCATTGTTTCTATTCCATGAGAGACAGTTGCTTCCTCCTTGTCGATTACTGTTGTTATATCCCCGCTGATATCCTCCTCTGCCATAATTATTGTAGTTATTATTGCCTCTTTGATAACTGTTACGATTGTAGTTGTTTTGATAATAATTATTTCTTCCATAGTTATTTGAACGTTCTCTTTGTTCGGGTTGATTCACGTATCCCACGTAGTCTTCTTGCTCATTTACATAACCAACGTAGTTTTGTTCTCTCTGATTTCGTTCGTCGTATCTATTATGGCTTCTAAACCCCTCATGTCCTCTATTATTATATCCACCTTCATTTCCATATCCATTATTATAAGAATTTTGTCCATTATTATTATTATTCGTGGCCTTGAATCTGGTATGATTCTCGCCTCCATTCTTGATTCTAATCGTACAGCTTCTTCGTATGCTTCTTGTAGGTTTTTAGGTCTAATTATGTCAATTCGTTCGAATAAATTTGCCGGCAATCCTTTTATGTATATGTCAACCGCTAACATTTCCAATGGTTCCATCATTTTATCAATGTTTTCTTCTCCTTTCTCCTCTTTTAGAGCATTCTTGGCAGGTCTGGAAAATCTCCTACTGTGTCACCTTGTCTCATTCTCAGCGTTTGTATACGTGTTATAATAGCTGAAGTCCCTCCCTGGACCAAATCTTTGTTTTAAATGTTTGATTAATTCTTCTAATGTTGTTATAGTCTTGTTATTGAGACTCTTCTTTGCTGGTCCGGTTATTCTTTGCAACACGTTCCGCATAAACTGTGGTCTGATGTCGTTAGTGACTAATTCTTTCGCATTCTTTAAATCTTGAATGTAGTCTCCTAGCTTGGTGTGCCTTCCATCGAAATTTGGTATGCCACTTATGCAATTCATAAGCGCAAAACTATTAGCCATTGTAGTGTAGCAGCAGCCGTTTGATCACCCGCACCGTTTTCGTCAGGCATGTTGAATATATCACTTGTCTTATATAATTTAAATAAATTGTCTATTCTTCTAAATATTCTTAAAAATGTTTGATAATCTATCATACTCTTGATACAAAATGTTCTTGAATCTTCTTTATTATTCTTATTTATTGCTTCATTTCCATGCTCTGCTTGTATATCTCTTGTCGCAAACAACGATTATGGGAGAAAAATCATAATATGGGTATCGCGTGGATTAACTAAATTAAATTATGAAAACTTTACGGCAAACCCAAAAAAAAATGTAGGGACTTCCCTAATTGCATTCAAAATTGTGGGTAATAATTACAATGATTAATGATAAGAACAATGATTGATCAGTTTAGCATATACGTGCCTAAATTAGTTGGTCTGTCCAGCAAGAGTCATCAAATTGTGAACCTTTTCTTTCCTTTTTTTTTTTGAAACAAAAGGGAAAATATAGAAAGTTAGGCTAAGCAAATATAAAAAAAAAAAAATTTTAAAATGCTTTGGTTGACTTGTTAAACAACGAAAAATAAACATTTATTAATCTTGTGGAGAGAGAAAAAAACTCGAAATTAATTTGCTAATAATTAATAGGAGATGCAAAGTTAATTTTTGTATTCGCGCAGACGATCAATTGTATTTATAACTTTGTCAACGAATTATAGTTTCAATCTGTTTTAAAATTTTGCGTATTGTCAAAAAAACAAAATTCGGATAAACGTGTTTTTATAGTGTTAATAATTCTTAAATTTAAATATTAATAATTTTGACAATTTATTTAATTATTCATCGTCCGTGTATACTCCCGAAGTGCTTCAATGTACAGTTTCAAATTCAAATTCCGCGCGCGCGCTCGACCGCTCTCAAGATGGCGATCCGCTCGCTCTCGAGCCTAGTTACTTCGCGCCTGCCTTCACACTACAGTTAAACTCCCTAGTCAAGTTTGCTTGCGTCAGCTGTCTGCCTCGCGTCGTGTCGTGTGCGTGTATTTCGCGATAACTTGTTGACAAAGTTTTGCAATTTATAAACCGTACGTGCTATTTCGTACTATTTCAACGAAGGTGTGAGTGTGCTATTGCCGCGTTCCTGAAAAGGTGAAAACTCGTGGTCCAGAATAGTCCCCAATGCTGTAGTCGCAAGTTACTCACAGCATCAGATAAGTTTACTTTTATAATTTTATAATGCAGTCACTCGACCAACTCAAGAACTGTTGCTTTGTGTAAAATTGTTTGTCTTTTTTAGCTTTCCATGCAGTCAGCAGTGGTTTTACTTTTCTTAAACAGTTTCAAGATCAAGGAGGACAATGCTGACTTTATGTGACGTCACGGGTATGTTTGTGCAACCAGCTACTCTGCCACTTTCTCTCACTGTTTAATTATTTATAACTTATATAGTGCTTTCAATAGATTGCGCATTCCGGCTTGTTAATTGTTCACTTTTATTCAAAGAAAACGAACCAAAACTGTGAGTCGAACCGTCTCTTGTGTGCTTTAAACCGTGTGTTTATTCTATGATTTAACAATAATTTATAGTTTGGCGCTCAATTTGCGTGTTTAACAATAGTGACCTTAAGCTATTCTCAATAATGCAAAAAAATAATTGTCAAAATCACGTTAACTTTGCTAAACCTGTGCTTCTACACTTTAAATTTTAATAAATTTGTAATAGTTATTTAAAATCATATATGCTTTGTTGTTTATACACTTGCTAATTTGCTCTTTATGCTTTTCACAAAATACAGTTAGTGATCAATTTTTTTGTGTACTAATTCTATGGGAAATTGTCGCGCCTCGAGATCAATTGTCGCTTTTGGTTAATAATTACGGTTATTCATTACTAGTTTTCCAATGAGAAAGGTGCATTTAAGTCTAAACCCCTAGCTTCTGCTTCAATTTGTTTGAAATAATCAATTTTTGTGAATTTGACCGGAAATACTTTGCTTAAATTAAATCACAGAACTGACTCTCATGCTCGCATCCACCTTTGATTGAATGATTTTAACTTTTTCAATTGAAAATAGTCACACCTCGTTTTAATAATATTTCCTATGATCTGTTTATTAATTCTTTGTGCTTTTGCACAAACTTATGCTTGTAGTGCACGCACAATGTGCTCCTGTATATGTAAATTTGGGCGTACTTTAGATTTGTTGGCAAATGTAACTTTATTTATAATGTGGGAGATAAATGCACGTAAACCGAATGCTTATCAATATTTATAGGGATCCAGTTGGCGTCTCATCACCAAATTTGGCTATTTTGAATGCAGAAGCCCAGTTTCTCCTTTGTGTAACCCGGAGTTCTACACTCTATGCAGCAGCCTCGTCCAGGCCCTGGCTCGACTTCTGGCGATCACTTATCAGTGCACACTAGTGCTACTTGTCGACCAGATTTTGAGTGTTTTGGGTATTTTTGGAGCACGAGCAAAGTCCTAACAGGCCCACCCCTGTGCTTATCAACCAAGTGTATTCGTGCAAAAGAAACTTATGCAGTGTAATGACTGTGATTTATTGCAGTGTTAAAGTGACAAAAAAAAATTCTATAAAGAAAATGTGAAATGTGATTTTGAATTTTGTATTTGAAATATTAAATCAGTTGTGCGTGATTACTCAAAATTTAATCAAATGTTAGTGTCTCGAGTGAAATGATTTTGATGTGTATGCATTAAATAATTGTATATTGTGTATTAAGTAAAGCAATGAATTTGAACTTTTGTGTGTATGCCTGGGGTGTCTACAATGTAAATGTGTCTCTGTGTATAAAAGGAGTAATTTTGGCACTACGCAATGTCCGGCAGGATACGTCAAACTGCCTGTGCTTTAATTTGGTAAAGAAAATTGATGTGAAAATAGGAATTAATATTGTATTGATTATTGCGACGAAAATATGAATTTTAAATTTATTTAAAAATTTAATTTTCTACCGAATTGTTGTGATAGTGACCCGCCTAGCGTGTGTTGTATTTTTCTTATTCCTCTTTTTCCCAAGAAAACTCGACAATTCATTAAATAGAATCCACTCTGAAAAATTATTTTAATAGTTCTATGCGTGCCACCCGATATGCACTCAGGGGAGACCAGTACTTCGCACTGGTTGTCGCGGCGGAGCTGTATGCGTGATAATAAAACACCAAGGAAAATTAAATTATTAACGAGAACGACTTACTTGTGTTTGTTGACGGGGATGACTCAAAGGTTGATGATCAAAACTCTCAAATCAAATAATCTCTTAGACTCAATTATTTCAAAAATTCCTTTATTTGTTTCTGGAGACTTCAAATAATTTTCAAATGGAATAAAACACAATTTCGGTAAATGATGATCAAGACGGAAACACAATTAAGACTAAACTCCAACTTAAAGACTCAGAAATATAACTATAAAATCGAACTCTTGAATAGCATCCTTACTCTTGGATCGCACACATAGGAATGAAAAATCGGGGGAGGCGAAGCTTGAAGAAAGCGTCATAGCTTTCTCCCACGCAGGGTCTTTACTTCTCCTTCGCACTTCAGTTTAGCCGCGCTCTCTTTCTTACTCATTAGGCCTTATGGGCCTAAGTGCGGTCAACGGCTAAACTGCAGCGTCGACTATACACGCGCGCTTTCAGCCGAGGGAGGAGAAGTTTGTTTTGGTTTAGGGTTACTTCTTACGCTCGTTAAGCGTCGAAGTTTCTGGATTTTCCTGCTGTCTTTGTTTCATTTAATTTAATGTTTCTGTTCATCCAGAAACTTCGTCACTTAACAGAGCAGTTATGATTTTTTTTTACAATTCTATGTGTTTGTGAACATGAAATGACGAATGCTGTATGTATTCATGCATATCAGAAGATGTAATCTGCAGATTTAGTCCTGATGAAAGGGATGCTGCAAAAATGTATAGTTGTTTATATTTTCGTGAGCCGTGCGACTGCCCACCCCAAGCTGATGTAAATTTGTAATATTTTAATATTCTTATCAATTATCCATAGTTGTCCCTATTGTTGAATATAAAATGAGATCTCTACTTTTAGGTATATTGCTCTATTAAGTTTAATTCTAAAATACTCTTAAAGTTTGCTAAAATTAAAAATTATTTTTTAAATAGTATAATCGTATTCCAAAATAGATGCATTAAAGCATTTCGAGCAATTTTTTGTTTTTAAAATATTGAAATTTCAGGTGAGATAATCATAGTAATTCCACAATCAATAAAGTGTCTTTTGATTATTGCCAACTTAATTTTATATATACATAAATTTTAAAAATCCATACGCAAACTCACAGATAAAATTTTGACCGATGATCTCACTTGAGATTTTTCAATAAGGATTTTTAAAATAGTATATCTTAATACATGTGCGCAAATTCGCTTGGCTCGGCCGACAAACTTTTCGCATGTGTATTGAACGTTATTTTTTGATACAGGGGGCGGAAAATGTGCTTGAACGCACGCGGAGCGTGCGTAATAGTATATTATGCCACGAGGGAGGCAAAGTACTGGTGAGTCCATAGCAGAGTTAATTCCTATGGGTTAACCATTCTACCTTCCGAGGGTGATATGCTATTTTTTGCAACACCTTTAGTAAAAGTACCACATTCGATTTCCGGCGCCGGGAGATAATGTGGCATTTTTACTCAAGGTGTTGCAAAAAAGTCCATTTTACGTACACAATATCAAAAAATGTTTTAAATACTGACTTATTTAATAATTTAGAAAAGTTTTATATAAAATGATAATGAAAGTAATTGATCTTTATGTAACGATATAACATATGATTTTATATAAAATAACACAATTTTTTTATACTTAAATTGGCTCTTAACTTGGCTGTTCGTGCTGGAAGCCAGCTCCGCTATTTCTGTCTTTTTTTCTGGACATTCTCCTCGGCTTCAAATAAAAGTTGACCTACAACGAGTGCTTTTTGGCCCAAGTGTCCTGGTGTATTTATTTCAGGTGCTCCGGGAGTGATTGCGGTGTATCTCGATCTGATCGTCTCCCCGGACCTCGTGGTGCAGTGCCGTTACGAGCTATATTCGGGAGCTGGACCCCGTTTCCAATACCGTGAAGCAGTCCATTGCCTGCCACGTCATCGCAGTGCATCCTCGTTTTTGCCTGTTCTTCTCAGTGATATAGAGTGTGCATCAGTGAGAGGTTCTGCGGTCTCATCTGCGGTTTACGGCCTAACCTGTAAGCCGAGCCAAAGTGGTCGCCATCTTTTCATCATTCACGACGCCTATGCTGCCACACAGTTGCGCTTAGTGTCTGTGCAAGCATTGTGGGCTGCTCGCTTATTGGCGTTGTTTTGGCACCCCTAACTGGAACTGTATCACCTGTGATCGTCTTTTTCACCATGATTATGCAGTCGTGGTTAAGTACAACACTTATGATCCTGCTCAAGAGAAGCTAATCTGCTACTATTTGCTCCACCTGTTGCCAGTGTTGTCTCTCTTGAGACTGTCAGCCATGTTGAAGAGTTGTCGAGCGCTCCTACTGGAGATATCCAGACATGAGCCTTCTGGAAGAGTTTAAAAAGGCACTTCAGAATAATTGTGCAGACATTAAGTCGTCTTTGTCTGCATTCGTCTCCAAGCTTACTGATTTCAGCTCCCGAATTAGCAAGAATTACTCCAGCATCAGTGAAATTCATCTGGAGATTACCTGCTTGTCCTTCTTGGCCTTCTACATTGTGTCAAAACACCAACAATAGATTCTCTTCTTTATCACCCCAATTCACTGTTGACCTGGCAAGCGAGCTTCAGGACCGCATGAGTTGCTCCTGTAATGTCATGATCTTCAACGTGCTTGTGGATGACTCCCCGGACCAGGACAAGGTGCGTCAGTGCTTGGCCAGGATCTCTAACTTTAACTTGAATACCTTGACAGTCAGAAGATTCGCCAAACCATTAGCCCGTAGCACTGTACCTCCTGTTCCGGCCAAGTTTGGGTCCCAGTTTGATGCTCAGAGGGTTATGAATAACCGTAAGCTTATGAGTGGTGGCGTAGAGGTGGCTGCTGATGGAACACGGTCAAAGGGAGCTGTTCAAGAGACTTAAGGCTGAGGCGAACGCACATAACAGTGATAATCTGGACTGACAGAAGACCGTCAGGTTTATTCATGGTACGCCTACCTTGGTTGACACCAGGAAAAGCTCTGGGGGCCACAACCACAATTCTAATAACTCAAAAAAGTAGCTTGTCGATCGTCTGCAGAGGGAGAGAAGATCCTCTTATACTGCCAAAATGTTCACTCTGTCAGCAGCCATATCAAGGTGTCTTTTTTTAGATCTAATTTTACTCAGCTGTCCTTTCTTCCTGATGTTGTTCTGACTGAAACATGGCTTCAGCCAGATTTTTCATCCAGCGAATTGGGCATAAGGGACTACAGCATATTCAAATGTGACCGTAATCTATCTGCATCTGCTGTTTCGCGTGGAGGTGGGGTGCTCATTGCAGTCAGGAACTCCATTATTGCCCAGAGGGTGGACATAGCGTCTTCAACAGAGTGCCTATTCGTCACACTACAATCAATGAAGATCATCTTATGTGCTTGTAATTTTTAACCGAGGTCTTACAGTTCTCTTTTTAAGGAGCACGCTGCCTGTGTTGAAAACCTGGCCAATAAATTTATAGACCACCGTTTTATTATTGTAGGCGACTATAATCTTTCTAACCTGACCCGCTGGTGTTTATGACCACGGTCCATCTCGAGCCGGACCTAAGACTCTTAGCCGAGTACATCTGCTCTACATTATTTTCACTCAGCCTCACTCAATGCCCGTCTTCGCTGGAGACTAAGGGCTATTCGCTAGACCTTCTGTTTCCCCCGGATGTCTTAGTATCATCATTGGATCTTCAGGACCCCATCATCTCTCTGGACTCTCATGATGCAGCTCATCTCTTGCAAATCTCCTCGCCTCGTCGATCGTTAAATGTCTGTAAAGATTCTGTTGTAGATAGTTTTTATAAAAGTGTAAATAATATTATTGAGAGTCAGGTTTCCTTCACTGGACGGCGTTGCGATACATATCCTAGCTAGTATGACGATGAATTCATCTCTGCGATCTGCAGTAAAAAGAGAGTTCACAATCTTTGGAAGGAATCTCGTGATTCCTCTCTCGAAATAGTATTTAAGCGTTTGAAAGCCATTTGCGTTCGCTTATCAAGATCGAAGTGTTGGAGTGGTGGTTTAATAAATAATAACACTGAGGTTAAAATTAATAATATATTCTAAAGTGGCAATAGCAACAAGTCGGCGGTGTGTCCGATCAGCTTGGAGTCTTACAGTAGAGAGGGAGACACGAGAGCATCGCATAGTTTCAACAGCTCTCGCAG
This sequence comes from Nasonia vitripennis, assembly GCF_009193385.2. Taxonomy (NCBI): domain Eukaryota; kingdom Metazoa; phylum Arthropoda; class Insecta; order Hymenoptera; family Pteromalidae; genus Nasonia; species Nasonia vitripennis. The sequence continues at coordinate 1,826,987 of NW_022279646.1, forward strand.
TCACGTGATGCTCACATACATAGCATAAGTGATACATATCATAAGTGAGGAGACGAACATTTGTGTTTGGGGCGCGCGCTTACCAGTCTTTGCGCGTCGTATTACAATACGTTATATTTGTTGCTAGGCTTGTACTTTTACAATACATAAGCAAATGCAATTTTCTCTTCTGATTTTAACAGTGCATATGCAAATTTTCATGACTTCATACTACTTTGATTAAATACTTTGACCATATAAAAGCACTAGCCTTTCAAAACACCTTCTTTCTTTTATAATAATCATGATTATGATACTCACTATATTACAACACGAAGTATCGTGCGTTCAATGAGGCCACTGAGGCCAGGATTAAATTTCACATTTGTGCCTTCTGGTCGTATGTCAAGGGCTTGCGTAACGAATCGGGTCTTCCTTCGCACATGTACACCGGTAGCAGCTTTGCCTACGATGACCTGTCTATATCGAATGCGCTTTTTTCTCACTTTGCATCAGTGTACAGTAACGACTCTGCGACTGTTCTTCACCGTTGCGATGACTTGGAGCCTGTTCCAAGCTTTTTATTCATCCCTCTTAAGATGCGCTCGATCGTCCAGAGCCTTAAGCACAACGCGAATCCTGGTCCTGATAGCATTCCAGCTCACTTCGTTAGGTACTGCTGGTCTGTCCTAGAGTAACCGATTGTCGAACTGTACAATAAGATCTTGTCTTCCGGTGTCTTCCCTAGTAGTTTTAAGCTCTCATACATTCTGCCTATCTACAAGTTGGGTGATAGATGCAATGTTGCCAATTACAGGCCTGTTTCTATTATTAGCTGTCTGCCCAAGGTATTAGATGCCTTAATTACAGAAGATCTCGCTAGTGATCTCACCCTTCGGCTTGTCAACGAGCAGCATGCTTTTATTAAAGCTAGATCCACGCTCGCCAATCTTCTAGTCTTCAATGATTTTCTCTCTGAGGCTATCGCTAAGCGTCTGCAGATTGACACCTTGTAAACTGATATGTCTAAGGCCTTTGATAAAGTCAACCATGCCAGACTGCTGTCGAAGCTCTGGAATTTTGGTATGCGTGGTGTCCTTTGCTTTCTTTTAGCGTCGTACCTGTCTGGTCGTTCCCAGATGGTCCGTTTTAATGATTGTATTTCATTTATAGTAAGTGTTACCTCAGGTGTCCCTCAAGGATCGCACCTAGGACCACTTCTCTTTTGTCTATATGTCAATGATTTAGTTTCCTATGCTAAGCATTCACGCATACTAATATACGCTAAAGATGTTAAATTTGTTTTCCGTGTAAAGTTCCGCGAGGACTTAGAATTGCTTCAGTCGGATTTAGATGCTCTTGTGTCGTGGTCGTGGGAGAACCGCCTGCTTTTAAATACTAATAAATGTAATGTCATATGGTTTCATAGGGGTCAGCGGCAGTTCTTCTTTAACTACCACATAGATAGCAGTGTTTTGGACAGAGTTAGTGTTCTCAGGGACCTTGGTGTCCACTTTGACTCAGTGCTTACTTTCGGTCCTCACATTAATCATGTGACCTCAAAGGCATGCAGGATAATTGGTTTTATTAAGCGAACCACGTCCGATTATAAGCACTATAATACTATTGCTTATTTGTACAGGCCTCTAGTCCTGCCGATCCTACTCTACTGTTCTCATACCCTCTTATTATGAGTTTACATTATTACCATGACTTCCTGCTGTCTTTAAAGGTCCTCCATGACTACGTTTCATGCGACGCAGTCAGTGCTAAATTCAGCGTAAGAGAATAAGCTTATTCTCTCCGTAATCATCGACCTCTCTAAAAATAATCTTCTTTGTCAAATTTTGGATTCTTCTCCACTATCAACAGACTGAGAAGATCTTTGAATATTCTTCCGCGGAGCGTTACAGATATCTCCACACTGCAATTCCGGTCAAAGCTGAAGAACTTCATCTTCAGTTTTTGACTTCTCTGTATTCATAATATTGCTTTTCTCTTTGTATTCATGTAACTATAATTTTGTAAAGGGTTGTCTAGCCCGTTTAATATTAAATAAATAAATAAATAAATTGATCCTTAGTGGAAAACAAATTCTGCACATAACAGTTTTTATCTGAAGATTTCAGGCTTAAAAAAAATACTGAACAAAACAGAAATTTTCAGCTGAAGAATGTCGGAATTGAGACAAAGACAACAATTATTTACATGTATTCTTAGTTTTTTCCATTTTTTTTTTTCAGTTTACTGCAGATTGTATTAGATTTCAACAGTTTTCAGCAGTTACGTTAATTTTATTCTATTCTGTTATTAAAGGCGTGTTAAGTTAAGAAAAATCAGTAGAACTTCGAAGATAACTGTTTTAATTGGAAAAAAAACTAGTGAATGTAGAATTTTTATTCAATTTTAAAATCGTAAAATTTTATACCTGAAAAGAACTGGAGCCAACTGAAGAAAACTCTAGCCAACTAAAATCTGAAGACAACTGAAGATTACTGTTGTCTGTATCTCAATTTCGACATTTTTCTGCTGTCATCTGCAGTTCATTACTGTTTTCTTTAGCTGTTTTTGCTTTTCTATTTCGCTAGGGATTTGAATTATCGTTATCGTTTAATATAAGAGTAAATAGTGTATTATGTATTACATTTTAGTACAGAATATAAATGTTATGATTGTTATAATCCTACTATAAATGTAAATAAACAAATTTTTTAATTAATATTATTTTACTGTTATACTAGCAGGGTCACCTCACTCCTAACGTCGCTCGGTTGATTAGGTGTGTGTATATATATATATATATATATATACAGAGGGTGTTTCATATTAATCCGACCACGACAAAAAACCATGGAAAAACTAATTTTAACGAAAAATGACCTTAACAAAAGTTGAAGGGGGTAAAGGGGGCCATCGAATTACACAAACACCTATGACCTTGAACTCGATTTTCAAGGTCATTTGAAGGTCATTGTATTTTTTTAACGGGAACCCCTATTTTTGACCTCGGAATACGGAGCAGCGGAAAAAATTACGTCGCAAAGGATATTTTAAGTTTGCTTTGGTGACCTTGAAAAGGTCAATTCAAGGTCAAATAACAAAATATCTACTAAACAGCTGTTTGTCTGGTTTTATTTTACTGATGTCGAAAGATGATCTTGACAAAAGTTGAAGGGAGCAAAAGGGGCCATCTAATGACAGCAACACCTTTGACCTTGAACTCGATTTTCAAGGTCATTTGAAGGTCATTGTATTTTTTTAACGGGAACCCCTATTTTTGACCTCGGAATACGGAGCAGCGGAAAAAATTACGTCGGAAATGACATTTCAAGTTTGCCTTAGTGACCTTGAGAAGGTCAATTCAATGTCACATAAGAAGTATCAGCCTAAGATTTTCCTTTCAATTTTTTCTTAGAATTATCATTTTGTTATTGTAATAAACATTAAGAGAATAATTGACTTAAAATGTGATTATGCTTTGCTGACTTTAAAGCCATTTTGTAAGGTCAAAAGTGCAAAAATGCAATATCAAATGTTATGTGGAGTCCATATTTATATCCTAACTTTAGTGTTGCCTAGGAACAACGACGTGGACGTAATAGGATTGTGTTCCCTTTGGGGTGCTTGATTAGAGTGAGTCTCCTTGCCTCTCACTTTTATTATGTACATATTTGAATGTAGGTGCCCAAAGACACCACCATTTTTTTGGATTCTATTCAGTTCTTGGGACGTTTTCGTAAGCGAATTTTTATCCTATCCTTAGCGTTACTCAGGAACGACGTGGACACAATTGGCTACTAATTTTCCTCATCGAATTTTGCCTGAATTTATTGTTGAAATAAATAATTTATTTTGTAAATATGATTTTTCATGTTGAATTTTCCCGCGACTCATTGTTGAAATAGACAATTTTTCTAATAAGAGATCTCTTTTCATATGAATTTATCCTCTACTCATTGTTACTTACACTTAGTATTCAATAGTTTACTAGTTATTGAATAGTTATTGATTAGCCAAACTAATCAAATATCATTTGTTTAACATTTTCTCTTTTTCATTCATTGACCTTTATTTTTTCTATTAAAATTTATTACTCATCGAAAGCTATCTAATTTGTTCAGTTTGGTAAAAACAAAATTTTTTATTGAACTTGTTATAAATTTTTAACAATGGCTGATTATCCAGCCGCTGAAAAGGTTGATATTTTATTGATTCTTGGTGAATCTAGACGTAATTATCGACAAGCTGCAGCCTTGTATCGAATTCGATATCCCGATAGAAGACATCCAAGTCATACAACCATTCGTGAGATTTACCATAGAGCTCAACAAGGGCAACTAGCACGGGTTAGAGAACGTCGTAATTACAACGAAGATGATCTTCGTGTAATGGTCATTTTAGCAATGGTTCATTTGAATCCCCACGTTAGTACCCGTGAAATTCAAAGGCAAAGTGGTATACCTATGGCTACTGCTTGGAGAATACTGAGAAGTCAACGTTATCATCCATATCATATTCCTTTGACTCAGGATCTCACACCTGCTGATATGAGGTTAAGGCTACAGTTTTGCCAATGGGCACGACAAATGATTGCTAATTATCGTCACTTTTTTCAATACGTAATGTTTTCTGATGAAGCAAAATTCAAAAGCAACGGAGAGCTTAACCGACACAACTGTCATTATTGGTCGAATGTTAATCCGCATTGGTACAGGCAGATAGATAACCAAAATCGTTGGAGTCTTGATGTTTGGTGTGGAATTGTTAACGGATACCTTGTAGGCCCATACTTTTTCGATGAAAATGTAAATGGCCATAATTTTTTACAGTTCCCGAGAGAACGTCTTCCAGTACTTCCTGAAGAAGTAGATTTATACGCAAGAGCAAGAATGTGGATTTAATTAGATGGAGCTCCTGCGCACTATGCTCGAATAGTTAGACAATATCTTAATCAAAATTACCGTGACAGGTGGATTGGACGCACTGGACGTGGATATTTGGGTGTTCGATGGCCACCGAGATCTCCAGATATGACATCACCCGATTTCTATTTGTGGGGGTATTTGAAAGATGTTGTTTATGAACATGAAATTACAACAAGGGAAGATATGATCCACCGAATTCAAACCGCTTGTGAAAACATTCCAAGAGCTGTATTACTCAGAACAGTAGAACATTTTCAGCAGCGAATTGAATTGTGTATCCAAAAAATGGTAGTGTCTTTGAGCACCTGCGTTGAATTTTGAGCAAAAGTGAGAGGCAAGGGGACTCACTCTAATTAAGCACCCCGAAAAGTGAGAGGTACGGAGACTCACTCTAATCAAGCACCCCGAAAAGTGAGAGGCAAGGGGACTCACTCTAATCAAGCACCCCAAAGGGAACACAATCCTATTACGACCACGTCGTTGTTCCTGGGTAACGCTAAAGTTAGGATATAAATATGGACTTCACATAACATTTGATATTGCATTTTTGCACTTTTGACCTTACAAAATGGCTTTAAAGTCAGCAAAGCATAATCACATTTTAAGTCAATTATTCTCTTAATGTTTATTACAATAACAAAATGATAATTCTACGAAAAAATTGAAAGGAAAATCTTAGGCTGATACTTCTTATGTGACCTTGAATTGACCTTCTCAAGGTCACTAAGGCAAACTTGAAATGTCATTTCCGACGTAATTTTTTCCGCTGCTCCGTATTCCGAGGTCAAAAATAGGGGTTCCCGTTAAAAAAATTACAATGACCTTCAAATGACCTTGAAAATCGAGTTCAAGGTCAAAGGTGTTGGTGTATTAGATGGCCCCTTTTGCTCCGTTCAACTTTTGTCAAGGTCATCTTTCGACATCAGTAAAGTAAAACCAGACAAACAGCTGTTTAGCAAATTTTTTGTTATTTGACCTTGAATTGAACTTTTCAAGGTCACCAAAGCAAACTTAAAATATCCTTTGCGACGTAATTTTTTCCGCTGCTCCGTATTCCGAGGTCAAAAATAGGGGTTCCCGTTAAAAAAATACAATGACCTTCAAATGACCTTGAAAATCGAGTTCAAGGTCATAGGTGTTTGTGTCATTCGATGGCCCCCTTTACCCCCTTCAACTTTTGTTAAGGTCATTTTTCGTTAAAATTAGTTTTTCCATGGTTTTTTTTCGTGGTCGGATTAAAATGAAACACCCTGTATATATATTTATAGCTCTGAAGAAAATTAAAATGTAATGAGATAATAATAATAACTACAAAAAATTAAAAGGTTACGCTATTAAAAATTTCAATGAATTTTCAATAACAAAATTGGATGCCATGTTCGATTTCAATTTCGATGAATCAGCAATTATAGAGAATGATTTAGGTAGCATGAGTGAAATATGTAAATTCTGTAATGCTAAACATTTTAAATTTGAAATATTATGTGATAAGAAGTTTGCTAATTGTTGCGATAAAAGAAACGTTGTATTATCTGACAATATTACTTATCATTAACGTTTAAAAGAATTAGTTTCTGGAAATACTGACGAAAGTAAACACTTTTTAAATCGCCTCGCAATCACGATGACAAACTAATGTGTCATTTTCTTTAATGCTATTAAAGGAATTAGATAATTTTTTTCGACAAGTATGATGCACGAAGTCGAAATGGAAGAACAAAATCGTTTGAAAAACAACAACGTTGAGTTAAATAGTAAAGAAATTATAATGTATTAAACACGCAATTTTAATCATGATAAACGTAGATATAACGCAGCTAAATGTGATAAAGTAGCTATGGTATTTGTAGGTGAACATGGTCAACCACCAGAAGATCGAGATGTATGTATATATATTCAAAACATAGAGCACCTATTAATATACAGTAGATTAGTAAACACGTAGATTCTTTGTCATATCCACTGATGTATCCTAATTGAGTTTTAGATGGATGCCCAATACAAAAAATAAAAATAACAAAAACAATATTTCAATGCTACAATGTTATTGTCATAGCATCAGAAACGATTTTAATCCTTACTTAAATTTAGGAAAGTCAACTCAACAATGCATAGTTGATGCTTGGGTAACAGTTAAAGGTTCACGATTATTTTTTTAAAATAAAAATCAACACCAATTGAGGACAGATTTATATAAAGGTGTCATAATAATAACTTAGAATGATAACTTAAAATAAAAGTAACGATGATAACGTAAAAAATGGAAGAAAGGTTATATTACCTTCAACATTTTCAGGAAGTCCACGATCGTTACAACAAAACTTTTTAGATTCAATGACAATAGTTTAAAAGTATGGTAAACCAGATCTTTTTATTACTATGACATGTAATCCAAAATGGAAGGAAATTAAACAAAATTCGAGAAAAAATGAATGAGCTATTGATAGATCTGATTTAGTAGCAAAAGTTTTTAATGCAAAAGGTAATGAATAATTAATGAATAATTAAATTATAAGCAGAATGTACTTTGTAAATCCGAAGGATCGTGAAAGATTGTTTTCAAGATTATTATTACATGTAAAAGGGACTCAATCTTATAAAGAATTAAAAACATTCGCAAATGTTACATAAGCAACATTTCATGAAGTAGTTGTAGCTAGAAAATTAATAACCACTAATAAAAAATGGGACAAATGCTTGGAATAAGCAATTAAGGTTGAATTTCCTAAAGCTCTGTGTAACCTGTTTGGTTATATATGCGTATTTCATAACCCAGTAAATGTCAAAGAATTATTTGAAAAATATGAAACATATTTTTTATAGTTCATTTTTAACTAAAGAAATACATGAAAATATCACACCATATCAATTCTATTTTAACAAGTCACGGGTATACACTGACTGATTTTATTTATTTATTTATTAATACCAGAGTAAATTTACAAGGTATGTATTTCATACCTGGAAACCTGCAGAGGTAAATGGAATCACCTGTTCGCAGTCTGGTTGCAACGAAGAAAAACAAAAATATAAACAAAACTTAAAATTAAACTTGAAAATTAAGATATATACATTTAACATTAGTATCTAATTACAATTTTGCGTGTATTGCATACAGAACAATTGTTTTTTTTTTAACAGTTTGATCGTATTCAGTCTTTTATGACTTTCTTTTGAGTATTTATTCATATTCAATACTTTTAGTCGATTAGGAAGTGCATTATATACATTAATTGCTTTAATATAGCTGTTCTTATTCTTAATTCTCTTATTTGTTTTTGGTATGATAATACTTCTATTCCTAGTAACACTATCTGATGCTAAGAATTTTTCTTTGAGATTATAGTAGTGTAGTTTTAGAGCTTCGAAAGCAAACAGTTGTCCTATATTTAATGGATTGTCTTGTAATAAAAAGTTATTTTTATTGATGATTTTTAAAATTTTATATATGCACCGCCCCAAGCGATGGTTCCATAGGTTATAATGCTATGAAAAAATACGTAGTATAGCATTCTGAGTGTCTCTATGGGATTACTATCAAAAACAACTCCTAAATATTTAAAGTTTTCAACCCTAGTTATACTTTTATCAAGAATTTTGGCATTTATCTGGTACGCTTTCAATACTACTTCCAAAAGTCATGCACACTGTTTTTTCTACATGTAAGGACAACTTGTTTACTGCCAGCCACACGTCGTGTTTGTGATGATCCATGCGAGTGCTTGCGTCGAGTCTTGGTAGGTGTTCGGCGCCTAAGTATTAGACACATTAATTTTGTCGAGAGGTACACTAGCGGTAGCGCGAAGGTTCTTTGATATACGCACGATCATGCACAATCACGCACAATAGACGAATTCGCGAGAGTTTGTGCGCACCACGCAGCTCCGAAACACTACTGTTTTAGGCTATGTTCTCTCTCCTCTTAAACAAACACTGATGCACGTTTGTAAACGATGCAAGAAAAACTAGATAAAGACAACTAGACAACTTCTAGCTTGAAAAATCTAGTCCTCTTTCCTGAGAATCTTTGTGTAGATAGATGCTTACTCCGTACGTTCGGCTCTCTGTAACTGCGATTCGTTTCGTAAAAGGCAGTGACGCTTAGCGGACACCTCTCTCTCTCTTTTACTATTACAGTTGCACATAATTAATATGTACTGGAGACATTCGCGGCGTAGTATAGTATATTGCACTGATTGCTGAAGATAAACTTATGTAACCTATTATTTTATCACATATTCTTGTATAGTTGTACTTAATCAATTTGCAATAATTTCTTAAAATTTTGGCCATGCAATTCTCATCTTTTTAAATACAATCATAATTATTTTGCTAAAAGAGAAATTTTTGATGCAAAATATTATGATCATTAGAAAGTTCTCATTAAAATCTTTAAGATACATTACTCAACATAAGCATCTAAGCTATATCAGACATGAAATCATTGAAGACAATAAAACGCATTGAGGTTAAAAGCAAATTCAAAGTATAAGAGAGTCGCGCTGCTCCCCGACAACACAGTGTATAAAAACGTATGATTGCCATCGGGGTTGCGGGGTGCCTGCAGGAAGGCTTTTGGCAATACCTGCGGTTTAGAACCGGATAAAGTGAGATGGCTATATGACGCAATCATAAAACCAAGACTCACCCATGGGGCACTGGTATGGGGCCACAAGTGTGAGTTGATAACTCACACAAGGGCACTAGACAGGGTGTAAAGATTGGCCATGGGAGGAATCAGGGGATCCATGCGAACAACTCCTACGGTCGCTATGGAAAGACTGTTGGAACTCCCTCCACTAGGCAACGTAATAAGGGCAAATGCGTGCAGGACGTTCTGCAGAATAGCGGAATCAACGAACTGTTCGGATTTCAAGTATGCGGCACTTCTGGAATAAGTAATGCCGCTAATGGAAGGAAGAGGTTGTGACAGAATGAAAAATAAAAATTTATCCAGCTGAATTAATTCGTATTAATATTCGGGTTTTTTCTCTGTTTTTACATTCAGTATTGGATTTTCAAACTGCTAAAACGAAGAGGCTACTACTCATCGCCGCGTTAAAAGCCGAGAAAAATATACCAAGCGAAGTAAATACTTCTAACGCTAGAGCGTTAGAAGAAAATGTTACACTAACTAGCAGTGAAGTCATACAAGACAAAAATACAAAACTAAGTGTAGCAAATACTGCTAACGTTAAAGCGTTAGATGGGAATACTGCAGCATCTACCAGTGAAGGTATTATTTAAGATGTACATATAATTCTTGTAAATTAAATAAATCAATATTTAATTACAGGGAACGAGCCGCAAAATCATTAGAGAAAAAGAATGATTAATATAAAAAGAGACTTTTTACTGGGAAATGACCTTCAAATCCCAATGAAAAAATTTAAACCAACAGTTCCGGGGCACGGTCCTGGAGAATGTATTTGTATGTATTTCTTTTAATGTATAATTAGAAAAAAAAATTATCAGACCAGTAAACCATGAATAAAAATTGAATTTTTAATTTTCAGGTGTAATCCCCTCCTCTGGTGAGGAAGATACGCTCGACACATCGGTTATGCCCTGCCCACAACAGCAGCAGCAGCTACAGGAGACTACACCTACGGTAGCGCAGGGTGATGATGTGCCTGCTTCACAGTTCGAAGAGGGCCAACGGTTCGAAACATCAGAACCGACTCTTCAATATGAAGTGGCATTTGATGCAGGTCATTGATTTATTTACTAATATGTACCGATTCAATATTATAAATTTTCTAATATCTAATTTATTTCTATAGATAACGAACCATTTCACCGCTTTCCGAATACAGGTGCATTTAACACTCGAAGCTGAAAATTATTTAAAAAACATTTCACAAAGAGAGCCATGAATTGATTATTGCTTGTAAAAAACAATTGTATCCAGTGATCATATTTTTGTTTAATATAAAATAAATATGAAATATACAAGACTGGTTTTATTTTATATTCGTCACACATAATGATTTGCAATTTACATTTAAAAATGAATTTTTAAATTTAATGAAATTCAACTTTAAAGTTTGTAACGGTGTGGGTAAGCCGTACTAAAAGGTGGCCGGTAGTGCGGCGTACTCCACACGCGAGTTGCACCCCACAGCTGTGAACCATTCGGACCACTACACCGTTTCCCGGTAGGATGATATAGGGGTTCGAGTGAGAAACACAATTCAGTTTAATAATTAAAGGTTTGAATATATTGTAAAGATAAGTAATACAAATACACAGGTGACGTGTTCAGCCGGTAATGTCGGTCTCGACGTGATTGATCGGATCTCTGAAAGAGGATTGCTACTTAGATACCGTTACTTAATTATTAATGTTAGATTATAATAATACAAATGTTTATTACGTACGGATCGCGATTCTTCTACCGGAGCTGTCGTCGTCGGTTAATACCCCTTTCGGGTCGGTAAAGACGGTATGGTATCGGTAATCGGTTAAGCAGGAAGTTACTTAGCTGACGGCCAACTCGAGTAGGTCCCTAGGAGCTAAGGGTCGCACCCCTTAACCCGAGACTGGAGGTTGCACCCTGCCAGTCGAAGGCGAAGGATCACTTAAGACTTACGAGTGTAAGTCAAGACAACAAAAGCCGTGATCGATGCGCGCCGATCTCGAGCGGTTCGCCCCTATTAGTACTCTCTCGGAGTCCAGTCATCTTGTGAGTTTCTCGTATCCACCTAGTGGTCGGGTGGCGAACTATTGGCGCGCTGTGCGATATACGCGCTGGCGTATTCGTCACAAATTTAGTAATTTATTTAAAATTTTTAAAAATTATATTCTGCTTTTTACCTTCTACTTATGTGTGTAAATAACTATCGCTAAAATCATTACCATACTTTTAGAAAAATGTACGATACATCACTAATTATTAAAAAAATGAACTCTTAAATCTAGTAATTGAAAAAAGATCAAAATAGAAAATATTAAAATTTTAGAACAGCAAACTGTTGTTCAAATTGGACACGGTATGAAAGGTGACGCCAGTACAGACGAAGGCAGCAACGAGGAGATATCTGAAGAAGCGAGAGCACCGGAGGAACGTGACGATGACTCCGACGAAGACAACGACTATGAAGAGGGGTTTGTAGAAGTAAGACCGCCTGGAGAGTGATTCAATATCTTCGCGAAACATTCACGGTATTATCCTAGATTCAGGACTACGGGTATAAAGACAAAAATAGCATTAAGGTTCCCAGAAAACTGTAATGAAGATCCTATTACACGGTTAAACGGATCTTTGCGAGATATTAACACTTTTCTTAAATGGCTATGCTGGTAAAAATATTGTAGGATATATATTAGAAAATGCAACGTTGACGCGGGGTGATATTTTCATGTCATTTAGGCCTGTTGAGGAATTCAATTTTATGCATTGTAACGTTGCAAAAATTTGCGACGTTCCAAGACGAGCGGGTCCTAGACCGGGGTGGCAGCAGGGCGTCCCGAGGCCGAAAAGTATGCATGTGTGGAACGATAACTTATGCGTGTGTGTGCGTTTTTCTTTACATGATTCCCGAGTCGAGAGCGGCGCCGAGAATCACCGCTGGAGCGAGAGAGAGAGAGAGAGAGAGGTGTCGAGTTTACAGCGTTGCCGGATCTACCAAAGCACGAGAGGTCGGCAAAGCAGAAATCCGTAGCGGAACTGGAGGAGAGTTACTGACGGCAACGAAGCTACAGGGCCGACGAAGGGCCGAAGAATAAATTTAGCTATAGGTTTATCTTTTGTAATTGCGGAGTTTCAGTGTATGAGTGTGAGTGTGCAATCGCGTTCGAATTTGTCAGAGAAGCGTGCGCTAACGGGGCCTGGTAGGAGGCGCGGGGATTCGCAAATAGTGACGGCGCGAGAAAGCCAATCAGCGGTCTCTGCCGCCGCCGCCGCTGGCCGTGAGCTCGAACAAGGAGCAGCGCTCGCTCTCTTGCTTGCTGACTCTGGTCTGGGACGGATGTGTCTCTCAATGCTCTCAAACAAAAGGTCAGTAGTTGTCTCCTTCTGAACATCTTCTCCGAGGTCAGGTGTGTTGCGAAGGCCTTTGGTCGACGTAGCGCAAACGGGTTGCGGCACGGAGAGTTTCGTGTTCGTGCGTGTTTGTCGTTGTTGAAATCGCGGGTTTTTCTTGAGTGTCTTTGTGTGGGTTTATCTTGAACGGCTTCGTCCTATGTTTCGGCTTATCTTTGCGGATCTGGTGACCGTGCGGTTTGCAGCAACGGGGAAATAATACAGTGTAATTCAGAAGTCGTTTAGTGTAAAAAGATCGGAATCGGTAGGAAAAAGCACTCATCGCGCATTTGTTAAAGAAAAGCGATCGGCGCGAGACTCGTGACGGGCGGGTGCAAGCGAGAGCGACAGCGGTCACTCGTTGCAGGCAGGGCCGCGTGAAGTTTCGGTCGGGACGGGGAATAGAATTGTGATTCTTTGACGGCTGCTGACCATCTCCTGGTACGAGCGAGGGTAACAGCGGTTATCCGTCGTACGCTGCAGAGGCACGAGCAGGGTCAAATCGGTGCCTGAGGTGTGTCTCAGGAAGGTCGGCCGCGTCTTGGCATTCCAGGTTCGAGTTGCAAGACGGTGCGCGCGGCGAGTGAACGTTGAGAGTCGTCCGGGGACAGGTGATAGAGCACCGCCCGATGCACAGGCTGGCTCGGAGTGTCGCTTCTGGGAAGTGCCGAGGAGTCCGTACGACCGTATGAGTGAGATTTGAATGAATGTGTTTCGGCTTCGGGACAAAGAAAGACGGTTTCGGTAGTGGCTTATCTAAAAGCGTAACTTTTGGGTTTAGATAGAAAAGGCTTATCTTAGTTTGGCGGTGACTAGGTCACAAGTTGTATTGAGCACTGGAACACGGTGACATAATAAATGGAAATAAATTAGATAAACCACTTGAAACGTTACGTTTGTTAACCCTTATCACCTTCCTCACTGACTGCTCCCACCCTACTCAAAATAAGATCCCGGCTGAGCTGCGGGAAATTCGGTAGCGCGAGAGTGCAGGCAAAAGAAAGAGACTTCGCGGTCTTGACGATTTGGTCGTCTGGCGCCCCTTTGTTCGAGAAAGAACCTGCACTGTCGCTAAGCCGAACGGGAAAATACGGCGATTACAGAATAAAGTAAGAGAGAAGTAGGAAGACTGTTTCAGCATTTATTAGAAATTATTCGCAAAGTCACTCAGAGTAATGCCGAATTTGATGTTTACGAGCCTATGATTCTGAGTCCGTGTATTGTGCGGCCACTAGCTGGTAGAGCACGTAAAAAATTGACGCATGAAAATATCTCTGAAAGATCTATTTTAGATATTTTAATCAGCGATAATTTATGTTTCCTGAGATATCTGGTTGTAGCGCGTGTATATGCTGAAAGAGGCTATATTCGTGTTGGAGATTTGCAGAAAAAATCAGATAGTATGAGACGACCGAGAGGCTTGCTACAGAAACGACTAGCAGAAGAGCTTGTAAATAAAGCTCAAGTTCGTATACCTACTAACGGGTGTGGGATTCGTGAAATAAGGTTGTTTTAAAAATATCTGGCTTTTGAACCGATAGCAATAATAGTATATAAATTTCGCACTCTAGGAAAAGGTGAGAAACCTATTTTTGACGGGACATCAGAAGTGTTGGCATTGAAAGGAGAAATTTTATATACTTTAAGAATATTATACTATAGTAAGAAAAAACATTTCCAGCTTATTTTGAATATTTTAAAAGCATCAGGCAGTCACGGTTTCTGTATCCCGTATAACAAGTCGTATAAAAACGAGCGAAAGCATAGATGTTCTTTCAAATGTAAAGCTTGCTTGAGAATATCTATATGTGAAAGAACCTTACGTATAAATTGTAATGACTGCTCGCGAACTTTTGAAAATCAAGAATGTTACGATTATCGTAAAAAAGAAGGGTCATGTGTTTTTACAAAAAAGAGGAAAGCGAGTGTTTGCAAAAGCATTTTTATTTGTAAAAAATGTCTAATTCATGTGAAGGGAAGAGAAAAAAATCGCGGACATCGTTGTGGCTACTTATATTGTAACATATGCAAATGCTATAAAAAATATAATCATTTTTGTTACATGGCTCTGCTACAAGGACCAAAAAAGAAATCTGCGACTGCGGATGATAACAAAAGAGAGAAAAAAATATTATTCGTTTTTTATGATTTTAAAACTAGACAGGACAAGCCTATTTCAGGAAGGGTTAGACTTTGAGCATGTCCCGACTTTGTGTTGCATAACAGGTTTTTACAGATTGTTTAGATAATAATGACTTGAATGAAAATTGTGATTCAGAATTCGTCAATTTATTTTTCGGAATAATACTGTCAAGGAGTTTGTAGATTTTACGATTCGAGAATCATCGAACTTTCTGCGTATAATATGTATTGCACATAACGCAAGAGGATTTGATGCGCAATTTATTTTAAAATACTCAGTTAACGAAAAATTGTACGATCCACCGTCAATTGTAATGTTAAAACTGGAAAAAAATAAAAAACATATTGAAACTGTATCAGTAAAAAAGAAGAAGAAAAAACAAGCTACGTCTAATATCTGATATATTTAAAAATAATTAAAATGTCGTTTTTACATAGTTCATCTTGCGAATGTCTAGAAGAAGAGCTATCTCTTTTTACAATTCCACCAATACAAACAATAATAGAAAGCTCGCAATGGGTAAATTATAAACCAATATCATCTCTCTCAGATGATTCGCCTATTGAATTCGTCGTCCCCGGTTCCGGTGAAGAATACATTGATCTTGCGCATACTATGCTACATTTACGTGTGAAAATAAAAAATTCAACTCAAGAAGAATTAACAGAGAAAAAATATGAAGTTGGTCCTGTAAATAATTTTCTTCATTTCATGTTTAATCAAGTGGAGGTTTCATTCAATCAGAAATTAGTGACAACAGCTAATAATGCATACGCTTATAAAGCGTATATTGAGACGTTGCTGAACTATGGTGCTGGAGCTAAGAATTCTCATCTTTCAAGCTGTCTTTGGTATGAGGATACACCAGGATTAATCGACGAGATCTCCAATAGTAATTTAGGCTATAAAAAAAGAAGTTCTTTAACTGAAAAAAAATGATGTGTAGATCTGCAGGGTCATCTTCATACAGATATTTTTAATCAGGAGAAATATCTTCTGAACGGTGTTGAACTTCGAGTAAAACTTTTAAGATCAAGAGATTCATTCTGTTTAATGGAGATAGGAAGTGATGTACATACAGTCAATATAGTGGAAGCAACTTTACTAATTCGGAGAGCAAAAATAAATCCTGGTATTTTAATAACTTATGCGAAAGCTTCATCAAAAGCAATAGCTAAATATCCGTTGACTCGTGTGGAAGTTAAAACTGTTACTATGCGAGGTGGTGTACTCGGAGAAATACTGGACAACATTATACTGGGACAACTACCTAGAAGAATTATTGTAGGATTCGTAGATAACAAAGCTTTTAACGGAAATAAAAAATACAATCCTTTTAATTTCAAGCATTATAACATAAATTTCTTTTCACTTTATATCGATGGTACACAAATACCATCGAAACCACTGCAGCCAAATTTCAAAGAGAATCTGTATGTTGATGCATATCACACGCTTTATTCTGGTAACGGAATTCATTTTTCGAATCAAGGAAATAATATTTCAAGAGAAAGTTATGCTCAAGGAAGCTGCTTGTTTGCTTTTGATTTATCTCCTGATTTTTCAGCAAGAGTACTTCACTTTGGAGTTTAGTAAAGCATGGAAATATGAGAAAGTTCGATTCGCTGAACCACTAGAATCTACAGTCAATTGTATTCTCTATGCTAAGTACGATAACGTGTTAGAAATTGATTCGTCAAGACAAGTTATCATTGACTTTAGTAGTTAA
This sequence comes from Nasonia vitripennis, assembly GCF_009193385.2. Lineage (NCBI taxonomy): Eukaryota > Metazoa > Arthropoda > Insecta > Hymenoptera > Pteromalidae > Nasonia > Nasonia vitripennis. The sequence continues at coordinate 1,843,786 of NW_022279646.1, forward strand.
TTCGTGGCAATAATTTGCTGTCACTAATTTCTAATTTTTCTATTGTGCAATAAACTAACGTCTTAAAAAAAAGCTCAATAGTCCTCTGCCTGTCAGCCTGAACAGACGTGTTAGTGAAGAGTTATTATGGATTTCATTATTGAAATTGAAGGCTTCCAAAACGATAAAGGATGTTTAATTCCTAAAGAGATAGCTGTCGTATCAGCGAACAAAAATTTTACGGCACATTGGGAGATTAGTCCCGTATGTAATTTTAGTGATCTGTCTGTAAGTGCTCGAAGAGAAAATAATTGGCTTACTCTGTACAAGCACGCTATCGAATGGTTCGAAGAAGAAGTACCTAAAAAATATATTTTCGCTAATCTCCGTGAGTTATCTACTCTTCGATCTCTTCCAGTCTGCACATACGGAGTTTATCCCTCGGACCAGATTCCGAAATTTTGGACAAAGCCAGCGATTATTGTATCTAATACGCAAGATCACACTAAACCTGGTAAACACTGTTTATAACAGATAGAAGGTAAGCTCGATGTGAATAAAGAAGTGTCATTTGCCATAAAAGTGTGTTAGTTATTTTCCCAAGACACGCCGGGTCGATTAATTTTCAACAGGTTATGGGCCCAGCACGCTTCCACTGCGCTGCTTAAGGCTTTACTAGACCTGTGCGTGTACTTGGTGAAAATATCTCGCGAGTGAAGTGCTGAAAAATACGGGTTTTCCCTTTAAGTGAAAAGTTCGACGCTCTGCATTCCAGCTTTGACGTGCACCGCTCGACCTGTGGAGGACAGGACAAGCTACAGGCATCTCAGCGTGGTTTTGCTGCGGAGACGACCGGTGACTCTTTGGGGACTATTTCAGCTCGATTTGTGCAACGATGTCCGATCAGACGAAAAGAGTGTCTGTTAATATGCCCAAGACAAGGGGTCAGTCACCGTCTTTCTCTTTGGTAAAGTGCGCGAGTGAAATTTTGCGGGAAGACGGTAAAATCTTCCAACGAGCATGACGCAAAATTTGTAGCGTGGCACGTGAGGCAGGCGATTCTTAGAATCAGCGCGAAGCCGGACAACGTGTTCGAGCATGCCCGCGCGCGTGTTTCGTCTGTGCGATGAAGCACAAGACGAATCAGCTGGACTTTCGGCAAATGCAGAAAATGCTCAAAACAACAATCAACCGTCGAATCAGACCATCTCAAATAAAGTAACATCAAATGCTCATGTAAGTAGAGATTATATAGCAAAACTAGTTCAAGATGAAGTTAATAAGATAGATTCAAATAAAAGTATTGGAAATATACAAGACAAAATTCAGATCGAAGTAATAAATAGAGATAGTACTTTTCGTAGACAATATAAATTAACTCAAAATTTGAATATTAACACTTTTTAGACTTTTTAAATTCAGAATTGACTCTTGCTGATTTATTGTACGTGATTTATTCGATGGTTAAGCCGACACGTGTACTCGATGAGACAAAGCTGGAAAAAGATAAAGTTCGAGTTCGCGATATTATCATAAATAGAATTGATATATCTTATTATGAAAAGGTATCTGATATTCGGGATCCTATCAAACGTATTAAAGTAAACGAATTAAACGTGCCTACAAGAAGTGTAAGAAAAGAGTTACACAGTATTATATATAACCCACATAAAAAGAGAGCATCTGCTTTCTGGGATAGGTTTGATAGAATAGTTCGATTATATCATAAATTGCCTGATACGCCTCCTTTGTCTGAAGTTGAGATAAACGATGCATTCTATGAAGCCATCGTTGTACATTTACCTCAAGTTAAAGAGACCGAGTTTTTGAATAAAAATACAACGGGCAAAGTTTTAAATTTAAAACAACTTAAGGATTATATTGTACAACAGGAATCAGCTCGAATTGGATCAAACGGGTCAACTGGACAGAAAGCAGAAGCTGGAGCAAAAGCCTACCTTGTAACTAATCCTGGGGTCCTTTGCTACAACTGTGGCAACAAGGGTCACTATAAAGATGAGTGCACAAGAAAAGGCAAGATGTGCTTCAGATGCAAAAGGTACGAAGGTCATGTTCATGCAGACTGCCCATACTCGGATAATCAGCTGGAAAAGGTTCTACAAGAAAATGAGAATCAAAGAAGGTATGAATCTTCAAATCCTTATCGGGGTGGTAAACACGGTGGATACAGTCGTGGTGGAAAACGACGTAATCCTGAAGCACCTAAGGGTAGCGACCCTAAGAAAACTAAGTCCGATAGAGGCCATGCCCGAGGCAGATCACGAGGAAAAGGTAGACAGAACAAGCAAAACAACAATAAATCTACCAAAGCCTCCGAATCTGGTGAGTGCATAAGTCTATATGTAGACACTAAGTTCCCCAACACGGTAGAAAGCGATAAAAATCAATTGATTAGATTTCTGGCGGACTCGGGTGCTACAGAACATATGACTAACTCTAAATTAATGTTTAAAACGTTCGATAATACTAAAAGACTTGATATTAAATGCGCAAATGACAATGACTCAGCGATCATAAAATCGGAGGGAGTATCTTGTCATTTTTGGTGTAACATTAGGGGTTACACCAAAAATGACAATTTCTTAAGCTTGAATAATGTGATTTATGCTAAGTCATTGTCGGAAAATTTGCTGTCATTAAGAAAATTTGTTGATAAGGGTTTAGGTATTTATTTAGACAATAAGAGAATCGATATTTTTGATCCAGTGTCAACGATTTTTGTGTCCGGAATATATGAGCAACCTTATTGGGTAATAGAGTTAGAAACAAATAACTCTGATGGAAATGAAAATAATAAAATAAATAAGGTTGTTACATATATAACCATAAGGCGTCGTGAATATCCGACTGTAAGTGTTGCACCCAATAAGAAGAGTGAGTCTGAGATTAAAGAGACAACTCGTGAACAAGACAAGCTTGAAAGTACTGAAATTAGTTAAGATAGTAAGCTTGATGAACCAATGCAAATTGATAATGAACTAAATGTAGAAGTAAATTCAGACAACAACAAGCTATGCTCTAGTTATTCAAATTTCGAAAACACTTTAAATGATAGAAAAATATGTAATTTAGATGTATCAGTTGCCTTAGAAAAATTAGATTGTGAATCCAACATCAGTAAAATCAATAATTTGTTTTACACCAATAAAGCCATGCTATGGCATGTTAGATTGGGACACGCTTCATTGAAAAAGTTGAAAGAATTTCAGAAAAAGTTTCCAAACTTGAAAAATTTATAGGAAATTAAGTTCGATGATTCTGTGATGAATTGCGAAGTTTGTATTGCGTCGAAATTTAATAAGTTACCCTTCAGTTCGACCAGACAGAGAGCGACTAAACCTCTGTAAATTGTTCACGCAGACACAATGAGACCGATTAGTCCAGCAACACATCCCAAGAAATACAGATTCATATCTGTATTTATCGATGATTATTCACGACTTGCAATAGCGTATCCAATGAAACACAAGAGTGAAACGGGTCACTGCCTTGAATCTTTCATTAAAAGCTCGAGAAATTTATTAGGATATGACGCTAAATTCTGTTATCTTAGATGTGATCAAGGTACAGAATTCGCAGGAGGATATACACAAGAAGTTCTCGATAAGTTTGAAGCAGAGCTAAAGTTAGCTAGCCCAGATACACCTGAGCATAACGGGGTGGCTGAACGATTTAATCAGACCATCCAAAAATTAACGAGAGCTTTAATGTATGATACACGCCTACCTGAGAATATGTGGGACCTTGCCCTGAATGCAGCAGTCTATTACTATAATAGAACGCCTCACAGCTCGAACGAAATGATACCACCCTTGCAAATGTTTAAACCAGATTTTAAACTCAATCTGGAACAATTAAAGCGTTTTGGTTGTATCGCTTATATCAAAGTACAAAGAAAGACAGGACCTAAGTTCGATCAGCTGGGAAAAAGAGTAGTACTAATAGGCTACAAACCAACTGGATATCTATTCTTGAAACCAGAAGAAGGTAAATACTACGAAAGCAGAGATGTTCGATTCAACGAAAAGCTTGTATTTGGAGACAAATACAATAAACAGAGCATCAAAGATTGGTCTAATCCAATGGAAGATATAAATAAGGAGACGTGGCTTGTTAAGTTTGATGAAGAGGATGAAATTTTGATCTCTGAAACGGAGGGAGAAAGACGGCGAAGAGGTCGCCAAAGAAAAGAAAAAGGAGTCGAACTCCCATCAGAATCACATACACTTGAATCCGACTTAAACCTGCTGGAAAGCGATGAACTGAATGCGTTCATTGCAACTGTAGAAAACGATCCAAATTCTTACAGAGAAGCCATGAGTACTAAAAATAAGCTTGATTGGCAAGGATCCATTAAAAGCGAATTAGACTCAATGGAGAAAAATAAAGTCTAGACAATTGTCGACAGACCTATGATTCAAGGAGGAAAAAGACCTAATATCATTGACTCAAGGTGGGCCTTAAAATCAAAAGTTGCTTTGGATAATGAAAGCAAGTATAAAGCTCGACTTGTGATAAGGGGTTTCAAAGATCAAAATAAATACAAATTAATGGAAACATATGCACCTGTTTCCCGGCTTCCTCTAATCAGATCAGTACTAGTCATAATAAACAAGTTAGATCTTGAAGTAAGACAGCTCGACGTTAAAACAGCTTTTCTGAATGGAACAATCGACAACGAAATTTATATGGAAATACCTGAGGGTATTGACTGCTCACCAGTAACCAGACGAGATAAAGTCTGCAAGATTCAACGTGCTTTGTACGGTTTGAACATAAGTCCGAAAAAGTGGTATGAAAAATTCACAGAAGTTGTAATAAAACTAGGATTAGAGTCTCACGATTCAGAGCCGTGTCTCTTTACTTGGCGAAACAACGAGAAATATCTGATAATGTTATTGTATGTTGATGACATACTGATAACCAGTAATGACACACATAAGCTAGATGAAATAACGTCAAAACTTAAGTTGGAATTTGAAATGTCTGACATGGGAGAGCCTAAGAGCTTTCTTGGCATTGAAATAAACAGAGACAGGCAAAATCGAACGATGACTCTGACTCTAGAAAATTACATAGACAAAATGTTAAAACGTTTTGGATATAGTGAAATGCATCCTCAAAGAACGCCAATGGTGACAAACCAAGTAGTAAATCGTGAAAGGCGAGAAAGAGAGGAAAGCGAAAATCAGCTCGAAAATACACTGAACAAAACAAACGGTCCTTATAGAGAAATAGTTGGTTCTCTTTTGTATCTTGCCAACACTGTACGTCCCGACATAACGTATGCGGTGAACGTGTTAAGTAGAAACCAAATTAATCCCACTGATGAGGAGTGGAAAATGGTGAAACGAGTTTGTCGGTATCTGAAACACGCCAGAAGTCTGGGTCTTAAGTTTGAAGGAAAGCTCGATAACTTGCAAGGTTTTTCAGATGCCAGTTTTGCTGACTGCAAAGGCTCGATTACAACGAGTGGATTTGTAATCAAACTGTACGGTGACACTGTAGCGTGGAAACCCCACAAACAGTCCTACGTAGCAATGAACGAAGCTTGTCAGGAAATGGTATCTTTGCAAAATTCATTAAGTTTGATTTTGAGAAACTCCTTCTCACCCATGACTCTTTGGTGCGATAACAGAGCTGCTGAGGCTAGTACTCAAGTAAGCAACACGAATAAACTCAGACACATGACCGAAGTTCGAGAACATTATGACCGAGAGTGTGTAGCCAGAAATCTAGTCAAAAACAGTTGGATTGCTTCTAAGCAACAAATAGCAGATATATTCACAAAGGCGTTGCCTTTCGAATTACATGCTAAACTAACAAAATTGCTCTTAAACTATGATTTAGAATATTAATGTTTGCTTGTTTCATTTCAGACGCTAAACCATAATGCTGGATGACGTTGTTGGAAATCTGCTCGGGAGGGAGTGTTGAGTGTAAGCGAGCAGACTTCTGCCCGCCGGAGACTCCATGCGTGCAAGGCATGATGGGGCTGCGCTCTCCCCCTCTTACCGGCCTCGCCGGCCAGCGCCGACGGCTGCGGCGGCGGCGCTCACTTCTCTCTGAGCTCTCGAGACAGAAAGACGCGTTCGCATTCTTATACGTTTTGAATATACTTATTTGTGTTTTATATAAGCTGGATCTTTGTAATAACACACTCTGTTTATAACAGAAGGTAAGCTCGATGTGAATAAAGAAGTGTCATTTGTCATAAAAGTGTGTTGGTTATTTTCCCAAGACACGCCGGGTCGATTAATTTTCAACATCATGTCTTATGTTTGTTTTATGTATACTTATACCAATAAATATAGACTTTTTTGTCTCTTTTGACTTCTTTGTCTCTCACCCTGTATACCTTTTATAACTAAAAATGACTATTTTTTGTTAACTTAATAATATTTTGAGAAAATTTATGGATTTACAAGGTAGAAAATGTCCGTGCAGATGGCTTTGTGTGTGTGCGTTTTTTTATGTGGCGTAGGCAGAGCAAGCTCTGCACAAGTGGACCTCCGACACCGGATCCCCACAGGTACTATCGTTGAACAATACTTCCGTGGGGCCCATTAAATAGCCTTTTTTGGCTTCTCCTTTAAAGTTTAACATTTCCATACATCCCCCATCCACCAAGGTGATTAGGGGTTCAGGATGGTATTCTTTATTCTGTATCGTCCTGCCGTCTTCTTCCTTTTGTATAGATATAGTTTGACACGTGACCCATCGACATGCTTTTTTCGCGAGGTTATGATGTTTATTTTCAGATATGTGAATTTAAAAAAAAATCACCTTTTTCATTTTATCTGCCGAAAAAAGCGGCCGATCCCGAGGACTAAACAAGGAAAAGTAGGTAATTTTATTTTTTTTTTTCAAATGCATTGTAGCTGAATTGTTTGTAACAATGGGATGATTGAAAAAAACGCAAAATAGTATTTTTCAAAAATAATTAATGTCCATACAAAAATAGCCGAGGAAATAAAAAGTAACTGTTTTTTCCTGAATTCGGAATCCAAAAATAGATATTCATGTCAAATTTTATTGATATTGACGGAGTAGTTCCAGAAATATTACGGTATACATCCACACACACACAGACACATACACACATACATCCATCCGGACATTTTCTAAAAACACTTGATTTGAACTTCAAACACACTAAAGAGTATTTGCTAGAAGTTTTTACGAAACACTAAATTTTACTATTACAAAGCTTCCTCTAGGAGGAAGCAATATAGTTGCGGACATTCAACCGTCCGCGATTCGACAGCGTGACATTACAGCGTTCGAGATTCTATAGTTATACACGTTATATACGTTAACAGCGTCCGCACAAAACAAACCTGTTCGCTTTAACAGGCAGCGCAAACAGACCATTGTCCCCATAAATCTCGGATACACTAACGTCTACTTGTTCACGTTAGATTTTTCAATATACCTCTAGTAACAATAAAAGCTCTCGAGTTTATGCTAGTTTACGAATAAATAAATAATTATTTGTAGAACTCGCGCAGACCGTCCTTATACCGAGTTGTCCTGAACTTGGATCCCCCACCACATAATTAATGCTATAAAACTGTCATACATAACTTAAAAAAAAACAACATTTTTTCAGCTTTAAATCCATTGTATATTTCATAGCGTCTACCGCGGCTCAAAATGACACAAACAATTTCTGTGCTTTTGTAAAATCAGAAATAATTATTTACCTGACTTTATATCGTCGGTCCCTACAAAGAGTAGTACGGTTCAGATGTCCTACGAAGAGTAGTACAGTTCATATTCGCCGCGAAGAGTAGTACAGTTCACGTTTTTTCGGCGAAGAGTAGTACAGTTCAGATTTTTGCGGCGAAGAGTAGTGCAGTTCAGATTCTCCCGGAAAAGACACCGTACAAACCTTACAGAAAAATAACCCTACACCCTAAACAATAGTATATTTCGAAATATATGTGTGCCAAGGATGATAGTAACTAATTTCACAACTTGACAAGTAGCTGGGATCTTGTTTTTGATCTAATGCTAATGTTCTTTCCCTGACATGCATTCGGTGCATTAATATCAATTAAACAAACATGAATGCAGGCAGTAAAATGTTGTAATAATCATGCAATCTTTTTAAGAAAAAGTGTACATGGGGCTCTGCCATGCTATGATCTGCCATGCTATGCTCTGCCATGCTATGCTCTGCTCTGCTATGCTATATAGCTGCTGTGTACAGAGGCATTTTTTCCGTTCGACGCGCGGCATCAGAGTTCTAGTTGTGGCTTACCATATTTGTTATAATTTTATTCAAAGGTGTATTACTGATACGATATCCAATTCCAAATAGTTATCAAAAAATAGCCTTTATTGTGCCCCAGGTAATTTATTACCTAGCTAAGCGAATATTTTTTCCGGCATTACTAAACAGCTTAGCCCAAGATCTTGAATTTAAAAAAAAAAAATTGTCGCAAATGACCGTCCCTATAAAAAATGCGAGCTATTTAAAATAGGATGAAATTCTTCGAAAATGCCTTCAAAACGCGAATTTTCAGTATTTTGTCAGATTTTCTCATTTTGGACGATTTTACCCTTTTTTTAATTGCTCGTAGCCGTCGTACCCTATTTTAAATGGTCTTTTAAAAACGTACTACTTTGAGAAAAAATGATAAATAAGCAAAAATAAGCACGAGACGATTTCGTCGGCGTAGGTCTATCTCTCGCTGTTCCTTGTAGTAACGTGTGCGCACGATACTACCCCGAGTGGAGCTCGAGTAGAACTGCCCGTTGCGCCGCGCGATCCGCCTTATGAAGGCTCGCGCCGCCTGGCGCGTCGCCGCTGAGTCGCTCGCCGGCTGCCGCGCTTCGCAATCGTGCGGACTCGCCCTGCGGATGTTGCGCGCGCGCGCATAATCCGCGTCATGCGGATTCGCCTTTAGTTCGTTGCGCGCGCGCTCGCTGCGCATGTCGCGTCTATTGCACACGTATTTAAATTACGCGCAACGAAATTTCGCGCTTAGAAAACAAAACAACTATGCGGACGAGAAAAGAAAAATAAATCTAAACAAATAAAACGCCATTGTACCGCACGACATATTTTTTTTACGCTGATTGGCACAACAAGTCCTTAAAAGTGATTTGTAATTGTATTGCGGTACCCTTAACACATATTTTTAATTTGTGCATTGAAAAACTATATGGCCAGATGCACTAAAAAAGGCCGAAATCCATTCCAATATATAAAGTAGGAGAAAAACGTAACATTACCAATTATAGGCCCATCTCATTTATATCTAATGTTGCTAAAATTTTCGAAAGAATTATCTATAACAGGCTATATGATTTTATCCAAAAAAATGGCATAATTTCCAAGCACCAATTTGGTTTTATGAAAAACATTGGTTTAAAAAATACTTTAAACTATATCACGCAAATATTGTACAATAAAGTAGATGTAACGATACCAACAATAGTCACTTTTCTCGACTTGGCTAAAGCTTTTGATACAGTCGACCATAAGTTGTTGTTAGACAAACTGTATTGTATTGGTATTAGAGGACAGGCGTTGGATCTTCTTCGAAGCTATTTGAATAACATATATCAAACTGTTAAAATTGACGGTGTAGAAAGTGATAGTTTACTAATAAGTATGGGTGTTCTACAGAGTACGATACCTAGTCTACTCCTATTTATTTTATATATAAATGATGTTCTAAAGGAAATTTCACTAGAATTAATTCTATCGTACGCAAACGATACTGCCGTAATAGCAACAGGCAATACGTGGATAGAGGCGCAAGAAAATGTGAATGATTTTCTAACTGTGATATATAAATGGTTGGCGGTAAATAAGTTATCTCTAAACGTGGATTAAACCGTTTGTATGACATTTGGAAGTTATTGCGACAGTGTACCGAAGCATATTGATGTAAAAATTCAGAATAGAAAGATAGCTAGAGTTGAAAATTACAAATACTTGGGAATTGTCATTGACTTCAATCTAAAATGGGATAAATACATCCAATATATAATTACCAGAAACACTAAGAATGATATATTATGCATTCTTCCATAGCATAATCAGCTATGGAATAGTAGCCTGGGATGGTGCCTATAGAAATAACCGTGATTTATTGCAACGTTTACAGAGGAAAATTCTTAAGATTATCAATAAAAATAATTTTAGTATACAAGATAGTCCATTGAACCTAGAGCAACTTTTTAATTTTGTATCCCTTAAAATCCATTATAATGATCTCAAAACTCAATTCCAAATGACTACAAGTGTTACTAGGAAAAAAGGCTTAATTGTACCAACGAGCAAAAAACGAGTAAGTGATAAGAACAGTTATAATAATGCTATTATAACTTATAATTCACTACCAAATGAGCTCAAGAAATTAGATATAAGCAAAACCGCGGCAAAAAGTAAAATTAAGATTTGGATTAAAACTAAAACCAAGTTTTCCAAATAGTTTTAAATTTGTTAAATTTTAAGAAAAGAAAATGTAAATAGTGTTGTTCAAAGGGTCTGATAATGTAATTATCTTTAGTTTTTAAGTACTAGTTTTAAGTTTTTTTGTTACGTACCAAGCTTGTACACAGGTAACTTAGTTTACCTCTACAAGGCTTGCTAGTATGCGTACTGTTAATATATACTATGTAAGCTATTATCTTGGTCTTAATAAATAAATAAATAAAAACAAAAGAAATTCACATGGAAGTTGATGAAAGATTATAGATTACCTGAGGCTTATAACTGTAGAATAGCTTTAAATGAAAAAAAAAACTGACCTACGGGCCATGATCGATTGACGGTTTATACTAAATTAATTTTATGATTCTTTTAGAAAACTTATAGAAATATAAAAATAAAAACTTTAATTAATCATTTAAATTATTGTTCAGTTATTCACGCTCGGACGAGACCGCGACAAACCTCACTCTATTGTTCTAGATTCAACACTTTCGCCCTTGTATCGAAATATACTGCTGTGTAGGTCGTAGAGTTATTTTTATATAGGGTTCGTATAGTGTCTTCCCTGGGAGAATCTGAATTGTACTACTCTTTGCCGCAATAATCTGAACCGTACTACTCTTCGCCTGCGAGAATCTGAACTGTACTACACTTCGTCGCAAAAATCTGAACTGCATTACTCTTCGCCGGAAAATCTGAACCGTACTACTCTTCGGAGGGATCGACGATATTTACTTCTTCCAATAATTATCGATTTTGGTGTTTTACATCTGCCAACCATCCCGTGACGGCTCATCTTTATTTTTATGTAGCATAGGAAGAGCAAGCTCTGCACAAGTAGCCCTCCGACGGTAGGCAGAAGCGACCCTTAATGCATTTCTCCTGTAAACTGTAGACAACCTTCATGCATAGGATTGCACCAACATAGCGTCTGCCCATATAGGGGCGACGTACAACATAATTAAAGTCGTTACGCTTGCTAATAGTATCCTTCAGTCCTGTAAGGGCTTACCTACATTTGACATTAACCTTGATAGAGCAGCACTAGCTCTTGCGGCCTTATCTCCAACTATAGCAAGATGCTCTTTGAATGTCAATTTTGCATCTATAGTGATGCCCAGGTATTTAATAGTTGATTGAGAAACAATCTTGTGTCTATCAACAGTCAACGATATCGTGTTAATTTTTTTCTGGCTAAATATGAGGATAGCCTCCGTTTTATGGCTAACAAGCTCTAGACCTGTCTCGATCAGCCACTTTTGAATTATTTGAATAGCCTCGTTAGCAATTTCTGCTACTACGTTCTTTTCATTTGCTACGAACACTACTGCGATGTCATCTGCAAATCCTACAACTATTACTTCTTTGGGTAGTTACATCGTATATAATGTTTCGCGTTTGCGGGCCCATCACTGACCCTTGGGGGACGCCTCCTGTGACTTTGTAGGCTTCTGTGCCATTTTCTGTGTTCTATAATAGGGTTCTGTCCTTCAGGTTATCCAACATAATCCTTTTTATATACACAGGTACTTCCTTTTTTCGTAGTGCCTCTTGCACCTTACTCCAGTTAGCCGAGTTGAACGCATTTTTGACATCCAGTGTAATAATAGCACAGTACTTCTTGGATCCTTCTTTCCATATTTTCTCTTTTGTCGTTGGTTTGCCAGTGTCGATCACTAAGCTGATGGCATCTAGGGTAGAGCACTTCTTTCTATAGACATATTGGTGTTCAGCTAGTCCACTTTATCTTTCTGTGGCCTGGTACATCCATACGCAGATTATGCGTTCAAGAATCTTGACTGAAGTGTCTAGCATGCATAGTGGTCTGTGTGATGCGGTTTCTCCAAGTGCCTTATCTTATTTTGTTAGCTGCAAGAGCCGTTCTTTTTTTCAGTCTGTAGTAAACGTTCCTTCCTTAAGATTGTACAAGTCTACGAAGACTTCAGGCCGGGCGTAGATGACATGTTTCAATGCAATATTGGATATGCCATCCAAGCCTTGTTGTTTTCCACCTTTTTGCATGCAATTAGCAGCTCCTATGTAGTGATTAGAGAATGAATTCATTCTCGGTCCTTTCTTTGATTTCATATGTTCCATCTAATTGAAGGGGAAACAGTGTAGTCGCAATACAGTGCATTAGGGGTCCAGCCTGGGTTAAATCCTGCAAAAAAACAACAAAATATTCGTCTGATAAATTTTTTTCTTTTTACGTACATTAGAAAATAAAAAATATCTACTAAAAATATTTACAATATACACTATTCCTACCGAAAAATATTATATGTATATATATATATATATATATATATATATATATATATATATATATATATATATATATATATATATATACACACACACCATACAAAATCACTGACCAAAATTCATGAAATTTTACTATATACATAAGTGTTTTTAGTCACTTGCCACGGCTTTGTGAAAGATCCGGACCGTTTCCTTTACTCTACCCAGGCTTAAAATATATCTTAAACATGCCCCCTCAGACCTAATGGAAGAAATTTTTGAAAAATATTAATTAAATATTATTATCCATACGTTGTATACATAGCTAATAAATTTAATTGACATTTCTCACACTGTACTTGATGCTAATAACATTTAATTAATATTTTTTAGAAATGTCTTTCATTAGGTCTGGGGGGGGCATGTTTAAGATATATTTTAAGCCTGGGTAGAGTAAAGGAAACGGTCCGGATCTTTCACAAAGCCGTGGCAAGTGACTAAAAACACTTATGTATATAGTAAAATTTCATGAATTTTGGTCAGTGATTTTGTATGGTATATATATATATGATATTTTTTTTAATTCCAAGAATAGTGGATAATGATCAGTAATAGGCGTCATAAGTGTTAGCGATTTTGTATTCAGGAAGTCAGTTTTAATAAAGATATTATCAATACACGTTCCTTCATTTGTAGTTATGTTTGTTGGTCCGGTGGTGTTTGTAAATCCTGGTAGAAAACCATTTTTTAGAAGGTTGTTTAGGAACTCTACACTTATATGATTGTAATCCTGTATATTTATGTTAAAATCACCAATTATAATAAGGTTTTTTACATTATTTTTCTGATCTAAATAGATTTTGAGATTCTGATTAAATTCTATACAACTTAGTCCGTGTGATCTGTATAACGATGAGATCTCTAGTTGTTTTTTATTATTTAGGGAGATAATTATGTTTAGTATTTTAAGCTTACCTATTACAATCGTATCCTTAGTATGTTTAACATTCTCATTTACATAAACCACAATGCCATCATTTTTATTGATGTCGCCGTAATTGTAATATAATTTGTAGTCTTCTATTCTATAATACCGATAGTGTGTTAATTTCCATACCTCTGTGCATACGATAACATGGTTTTATTTTTAGACTTTTTAAAAGGATTTGTAACTTTTCGAAATTGGCATTTAGGCTTCTGATGTTTAAGAGGACGCCGTACACAAAAAAGATTCCTGTTTTACCATCGTTTTATCCGGTTTTCGTAATTCAAAGTTTTCTCAAAATCAACCATACCGATTGACTTGAAACTTTAGGAAGTTACTTGTAATAAAGAAATCAAGGGGGGACAACTATTACTTTTCCGAAATAAGCTAAAAATATTATTTCTGTATTTTTGTCGGTTACCGACCGCGCATTCAGTATGCACATAGCCCACGGTGCCTTCCCTTTCCAGCCTTTTTACAAATAATGAATAAATATTTCAGAGAAATCCTTAGTTATTCCCGCTTCCTTACGCAACAAAGTACATTCCTAAAGTAATACAATATATATATATATATATATATATATATATATATATATATATATATATATATATATATATATATATATATATATATATATATATATATATATATATATATATATATATATATATAAAAACAAACAAATCTACAAAAACCTTGAATTACTTGGCGACGCTATATCGCTGTGTAATGGCATTGTGAAGCAGACGACATCAAGCCTGGTTTCATCATTTCGACTCGTATGTAAAAATCACTGATTTTGATGCATTTTGCGGAGTTGTCCCCCCTTACTGTTACACTAAATTATCTGGTAAATCAATTGCCACTGAAATATCCGTCAATTTTTCAAAAACTTTGAACTACTCCGCGAGGTGACACGAGCCCGAGATGAAAAGTGGCGGCCATATTAGTTACTGATTTATAACGCCACCGAGAGAGGGCGTTTGAGTCTCGTTCTCAGTCAGTTTACCTACACTCTAGAAATCTTTGCCGCGCTACATCAAAACAAGAATGACGTAACAAACGTTATATTTACAAAAGTAATAATTATTTATTTAGGGTTGAGATAAACGATAAAAAAATCAAACAAGAAGTGCCTCTATATAGTTTTTTACCGTTCCTCCTGCCGAGGTCCGCTGATCAAATGCGGTAGATACAACATATCCGGGCGAGCCTTTATACAGCTAACCTACCCAGAAATATGTTTTACGATTACCTCTTACTACCGACAGTCAGTATTTATTGTTGAAATATGGCAAAATGACTTTTTCGAGCGACAAAAGTGCGTCTATATGGTTTTTTACGGATTTTTACCGTTCCTCCTGCCGAGGTCCGCTGATCGAAAGCGGTAGCTAAAACATATCCGGGCGAGCCTTTTTACACCAAATGTACCAAGGAATATGTTTTACGATTACCTCTTACTACTGGCAGTTAACATTTATTGTTAAAATATGGCAAAATAGCTTTTTCGAGCGACAAAAGTTCGTCTATATGGTTTTGTATTGCCGTATGTTATTCATAGACTATGTGTGCAAGTTCTTTGCAGTACATGCATGTTTATTACATAGCATGCTATAAGCGTACTTGTATACATAACCCTATAGCCCATTAATAACATACAGCAATACAACTTATTTTGTTTAAAATCATGTAACTTCTACTGCAAGGCCTATCCCATTATCAAACTTGGCATGCTTGAAGCTCTTGTCATAAGAAACACTTTCACTATCGAAAACATAAAATTGCCTTCGCCAAAGCTGAGCACTCGGCCCGTATAAGTTATATTTTAATATAGTAATATGAAACAAGCAATATAGGTCAAAATAAACTTAAAATAATCCAGTATTATTCTGTTAAATTGTATTATAATTTTTCTTACCTTTACTAATCCTGAAATTTCTCAACAAACTAAATGAGCCTTGTTTCGTTAAGGTCGAAAATAAATGAAAAAAAAATATGAGTAAATATTGATGCTCTTTTCTTTAATTAACATCCGAGTAATTAATGCTTGAATTTGTTTGAGAAAACATGGTTTCTGTTATTTTAGTCATTATAGTTAAAACTAATAAAATTGCAGTATTTTTAAAGTTGCCAAACAATTTTTCAAATATTTCAAAATTAAAAAATTGTTTATTGAAAACTTTAATAAAAAAATAATAAAATTGAATTTCATAACAACTTTTTAAATTTCAAAATTTAAAAAAAATTTTTGGCAACTTTCAAAACATTTCAATTTTATTAATCTTAACCAAAATAACTATTTGTTTATCTTCAAAACAATTGGATTTTTTCATGAGGGAAAGATCTGAAATACTAGTCTTCGTGGCAAATCTGAACCGTACTAGTCTTTGCGGCAAATCTGAACCGTACTAGTCTTCGTGGCAAATCTGAACCGTACTACTCTTCGTAGGGACCGACGATATAGGTTGTGTTAAAATTATGAAACATTATATTAACATAATTTAATGCAAGCAAATATAATTTTCGAGTATTTTATTCTTTTAAAGCATATTCTACAACAAAATATAATCAACAACATATGTCAATCGCAAGCGAAGCAAGCTTTTTCTGCTAGTTATTATATAATTATTACAAACCTTGTTTTAGATATAAAAAAGTTATTTTTTTAGGGCGGAAACGACATCAAATCTTCCAGTAGATATGCGACCATTACCCAAAGAACCAGATTTTGATGAAAAGAAAAAAAGAAATACAAAAAACAAAATGAGATTAAAAGATAATAAAGATAAACCTAACATTAGTTATCCCACTAATTTTGAGCATACTGTCCACGTTGGATTTGACGCTATAACTGGAGAATTTACAGTACGTATTACAATATATTTTTGTCTGTACTAAAATTATTATTATTGAATAAAAAATGCAGTGTAGTTGTAATAATCTACATGCAAAGGCTATTATAAAATTTAAAAAATTTGTTACCCTAGAAATATTCTATTTTAAACAGAAATTACTGAAGGAGAAACATTGTCACACTCATTTTATATTTTATGTCTACATACGTGCGTTAGCGTGAAAGTTAAATTTTCCTAAAAGCGTGAGTCTGTATTTATACTTTTAAATTGTTTATCCTTTAATAAAGTTTTAGTAACAATAACAATAACTTTTGGCAGCCGGATCATCTGCTAATTTATGATTTAAATTGATTTTATTCACTGTCTCTTTTTTACAGAGAATTTTTCTTCTAACCTTAAATGCTTTTATTTTATAAGGCATTTGAAGCACAGTCGTAGAGTGCGAGTCGTGCAGCTTGCATCGACCATTATATAGAAAAGTCCTACATTGGTATATGCTCAAAGGTGAGAGATATTCAAATTTCATTGAGACCGATATACTAATCGCCGTGCAGACAGAAACTTTAGGGGAGTTGTGTACTCCATTATAATTCGTGCATATGGTGACAAATTTTGGATGATCAATAGATGGATTGCAGCAATCAGTGATGTTGGTAGCCTTGAAGTTAGACCGTTCAAGCCATTTCTTATTAAAATCACCAATGACGAAAATCTTGCTGGCGTACTCGAGCGCGTCTTGAAGAATGTTTTCTATTTAAGTATACTCGTTATCGCCGGTAATTAACACCAAGAAAAATGTTCTTAGAATAAGAGTACAATTGGCTTAGCGTCTTCTTTGAAAGGTAGTATGACTGGCTTCTTCAAGATGCGATCTTTTTCTAAGTTCTTCAAGCCCTGTATGTCCACTGCTTACTCCATCTTATATGACCGTCTTGATCTCGTTGCTGACAGGGTTATTCTAAACTATGCGATAGTGTAAGATTAAGCAGTAAGCTTAGGTTCCAGTAGAAATGTTGTCTTGAGATTCGAATTCAAGACGAACGTCACTTGGAGCACTTTTCAAGCACTCGTTTTGTTTCAAACAGTCGATTAATATGAGTGTTAAAAGCGAAATAAAATCGTTCTTGGTTATGATGGGCTCTGCAACTTTGTCATAGTAGAGGTTCTGGAAATTCGTGAACATGTCATAAAATATGGCGTATTGAGAATTGTTGAATTCTAAATTTAAATTGCCGTTTGAATAGTATTGAAAGTTTAGGAAGAGCTTTACGTTATCGCACGCCATCTACCTAAACTTAGGTAGATTATAAATGGTGACTATTAGCGCAACAAAGTCGGTAACTTGCCGATGCCGGCAAGTTATCCATTGCTGCTTTCTTACCTACCAGGGGGGCCGCCTTAATGCTACGACGTACGGAATGAGTTATTTAATTATCGTCAATTCTAATTTATAGTCCTCTAAGGTAACGACACCCTCCCAGGTGTCGACACCTGAATAATTGTATTCAAATTATTATGCAACCTAGTCAGTACAAGATTATGTTTTACATTGACAACGATTTCTCTGTAATTTTCGGCAAACCCGAATATCATGCTTAGCGGCATGTCAAAAAGTCTTCCCAATATTTAACCAGCCTGCATTTTCCATTATTAAACTTTTACTGGGATTGTGTGAAATACAGCCTTTCATGACTGTAGTCGAACCGTCATTTTAACACTTATCGAATTCAGCAAAATAGTATGCCACTTGTTTTCCACCGGGAGCAATGACTCGCAAATTAGGCTTTTTAGGAACTGATTGTTTACTGTGTTAGCGCTTTAACGTTTCGCTGACGACTGATAACTGAGCGACATATCATTTTGTTTGTATAGCCTCTACCGACTTTGCTATTATAAACTATTCATATTACGTGTATTTTAAATGCAATCGGATCTTAATATTTTCGTCTTAAATATTTACTAGCTGTTCTTCTTTTCCGCCTATGCGAATTTGTAAGTGCTCCTGAACTATGCTCTTGAAGGTGATAGGGTAAATGACCTGCAATGGTTCTTAGATGATCTGATATCCTGGCTGTACTGCGAGAAAAAATTTGTGAATAGTATGCGCTAATTTTTCATTTATCTGGGATCTGCTGGTCATGTTGCATTCGATTGGCCGAGCATTAACTTTTCGAATAGCAATGGCAAGTCGGAAGGATGCGTGATATTTCCTGCAGAACGCGTTGAATTAAGCCGAGTAATGCAGCAATCGAGTCTTGCGGTTGTAATTCAACTTTACGATCGAACTTTATAATACTACAATAATTTTGTTAGGTTGTATGCTGATCGAAATTCTCTTTTTACTCGAAGTTTTATCAAGGTAATTCTCGATATCTTAAATCTCGTAACTACTAGTAGGTAAAACAATTTCCTCCTTACCAACGTAAACTTTATTATTTCCTTTATCCATCTTTATTGGGCATCGAATTAAAGGTCAAAAGTTTGATTAATAAAAAAATGTATGCGGTGATATTTTAATGGTTGGAAAATAGTGAGCCTCGAGTATCGAAGAAGTACCGAAAAGAGTAAGGATTTCTCTGGTAGGTATACCGAGCATTGGATACTTTGATCTAAATCTGTAAGCTACATATCCAGCTACGTAAATTAAAGCATCATCAGTGATAATTGGACGAATTACTTCTATCTCAGGCAGCCCATCAATGTAATCTGTACAACAGAAGAAAATATCAATATGCGTGTAAAAAAACAACCTTATTATAAATTTTATTTAAGACAAGCATATACAAAAATAGAATGATGTTGGCTCTATCAGTCTTCCCGAGGCAATTTGTGCGTGAGGAAGAAGAGAAAAAAACCCAAGAGTTTTTCTTTTTTCTTCCTCCGACGTTTCGGTGGCCAATGCCACCCTGATCAGGAAAAGAAAACGGTAATCGATCGTCGGTATATGCATACGGATATTACGCGATATGTTTCGTCCTCGCCAGATGGCTGGCTAGAGGAGATAGAGGTATGTATTGTTCTCTCAGCTGTTCGATCCCGAATAAATATACATTTATTTTTTATGTAAAATCGTACCAGGATTTAAAAAGTCACTGTGCTGTAATTTTGTTATAAATATAATAGTAATTGCGGAAATGATGAATTATTCAAAAGTATTTCTTTTTGAAACGGCAAAACGTTCTTATGATTTGCAACCTGGATATTCTGCATATAATTATTCATAACTAGCTAAAAACTCACTCGCTAATGCTCGCTCGTTATATTTAAACATTGATTCAAGTTTTAAATAAATATATATATATATATATATATATATATATATATATATAATCTACAAATTTATAATAATAAAAATATGAAACAAAAACAATAATAAAATACTATACCACTATTAAAATATAATTTTATTTTAAAATCAGAAGTAATCACATCATAGCATTAAAGCATAATACTTATTAGTTAAATTTAAATTAAATTCGAAGAATGTATTTTTATTGAGTAATATTATGTAGTTATTGAAAAAATATTTATTTTGATGCGATGTGATGTATTAAACATAATACCAAAGGAATAAGATTTTATTTACGACGGAAAAAACATCAGAGAAAAAAGACTAAATTTGACGTTAAGACACAACTACATCACTATGGACGATAAATAGAAAATTGCGAAATGTTAGTCATGGTGATAGATTGGTCATAGTTTTTTAGATGCTCTTTACATCGAGATCTGATGATAAGACGAATTAACTTTAAAAAGGCGCGATATAATATAGATGTTGATGTCATGTTAATTGAACTGCTTCAATTGGTTGTTAGAGTCATACAACTCGGTTTTCTACCCTGTTGAAAAATCTCACGTGAGATCTCAGGTAGGGTAATATACTTAACACAGGATCTGTTGCCATATTATGGCGTGTTTATCAAAGTTACTATGTCAGTTCAGTCTATTTATTACTTAATACTATACATTTAATTGTAAACTAATACAAAAATTTAAGTTAATAACATTGTCTTTAATTTAAGTTGAATATAATAATAAGAAATTTTAAATTTATAAGTTAAAAAATATTAAATGAAAAAGTATATTAATGTAGTAATATAAATAATATAAGCCATGTTTCGTGGGACGCGTGGTAGCATGGCAGCCAGTCGGGTAAATTGCGTACGTTTTTATACTAATAATAATATTTATTACTAGCAATAATCACCTCGCTCGCTACCGCTCGCTCGGTTGTATTTCAGTAGACATTCATTTCAACATGTATATTGTAAATAAGTGCATTTAAATACATTTTTTGGGATTTGAATTTTCAATTATATAAAAGTTAATATTTTTAAAATATTGTAAATTTTGTGTTATAAGATTTTGCAAGGGAACAGATATATTTTAACAATTGTAAAATGAATCATTTAATTAAATTTTTTAATCTGTATTTTTAAATTTAATTAAACAGTAGCATAAATTTAAATTAATTTTTTAAGAAAAGAAAACGTTCAACTGTGTTAAATACCAGGCAGATTGATTAGAAAAAAAAAGTAATACATTTTTGCTTCCCCCTAGAGGAAGCTTTGTAATAGTAAAATTTTGAATTTCGTCAAATCTTCTAAAAAATACTTTTTGGTGTGTTAGAAATTTAAATCAAATGTTCTTAGAAAATGTCCGTATGGATGTGTGTGTGTGTATGCGTGTATCTGGATGTGTATGTGTATGCATACCTTAATGTTTCTGTAACTACTCCGTCAATATCAATAAAATTTAACATACATATCTTTTTTTTGAATTCTAAATTTGGGAAAAACAGTTATTTTTTATTTCCTCAACTATTTTTTTAAGGCCATTTTTTGATTTTTGAAAAACACTATATTGCATTTTTTTTCAATCATCCCATTGTTACAAACAATTCAGCTAAAATGCATTTAAAAGAGAATGAAATTACCTACTTTTCCTCGTCTGGTCTTCGGGATCGACCGCTTTGTTCGGCAGATAAAACGAAAAAGGTGATTTTTTTGTAAATTCATATCTCTGAAACTAAACAGCATAACCTTACGAAAAAAATCATGTCGATGGGTCACGTGTCAAACTATGTTTCATTAAAATTTCAAGTGATGTGACTACTTATTTCTTCAATAATAAATCGAAAACTAAAAAAATGATTTTTTTTGTGCCTCGTTCAGGGACGTAAAAAAGCTTTATTGCACTTGAGATTTTGGGAAAAAGTAGATATTTTATGTGTTTTGGCTAAGTTCATTGCGCAACTTTTAAACCACTATGGTTCTTAAGATATCAAGGTTTTAATTTTTTTTTGAAAATTCTTTGATTCCTTATATCTCTAAAACAATGTAGTCAAATGCTTTAAAATTTTATTTGGCGATTTACCTTAAAAAAGCTTTCTGCTGCTAAGATTTTCGAATGATTTCGTAAAGCGGTTCTCACGTAAAGAGTAAAGTATGACATGAATTCATAGGGAGGGACTTTAACGACGTGCAACGACACTCCTATAAGAGGAAGCAAAAGTTTTTTATATATATATATATATATATATATATATATATATATATATATATATATATATATATATATATATATATATATATATATATAATCTGAAAAAAATTGACGGCAGCGTTCATATTCTATAATAAAAAAAAGAGGGGTTCTGCAATCTTTTGGACCATGAACCATCCAAAACTTATATATTAAATTATGTATTAAAAACCGCCTTATATATTAGCAGGCAGATTATACTGTATATTAAAACAATACTATATTTATTAGACCTATAAATTGTAACGGGGTTTCCGAGAACTAGTTCGCACAAAAGTAAAGCGACGAGGAGGATTCGACCCCACGTCCCCGAAATCTTAAGGCGCGTGCTCTAACCAGTGAGACAACGACGCACTACCCTGCACTCGCGCCGACTAGCTCTTACGGGCGCTATGCTCGCCCGTTACAGCCCCCCTCAAGAAGTGAACTGGCTGGGTCAACTTCACCTTTTTCATACCGATTCCCCAGCCACCCAGCCTTGCCAGGGAGTCCTTGACAGCTGAACGCCTGACTGGTGACGCTTCAACCCAGGACTCGCCTGACTCCGACTACACGAATCTTCCTGGGGCTTACCGATTCTCGAACCTTGTGGGTTTTTGAGTTGGGCGCCATGTAACGGGGTTTCCGGGAACTAATTCGCACAAAAGTAAAGCGACGAGGAAGATTCAACCCCACGTACCCGAGATCTCAAGGCGCGTGCTCTAACCACTGAGCCAACGACGCACTATCCTGCACTCGCGCCGACTAGCTCTCACAGGCGCTATCCCCGCCCGTTACAAAATTTAGTTGGAGGAAACTACGTGCCAATGAATTGGCAGCGGTTTTTAAATTGAATCATTCAAGATGTTATAAAGTTAGTATATATACATTGTATAAGTTATTTGAATATATATTTATATAAATATATGTATATATATATATATATATATATATATATATATATATATATATATATATATATATATATATATATATATATACCTGTATTTATTTGTTCAATGATAAAACGTATTTGTGCGTGTGTGTGTGTGTGTGTTCGTATGTATGCGCGTATGTGTGTGTCTGTGTATGTGTATATATATTTTTTTTTTTCAAGGTACCAGAGGTGGAGATTTTTCTTATTGTTGTCATAAAGAAAAAATAAATTTGTTAGAAAATCCTCATTATACAGATGAGTTGATGTTATTGGCTACAGGTCTATCAGAGGACAGCATTAATTTTCGTAAAAATATTCGTGAATACAATAATTCTTTGGCTTTTTCAAGTTTTGGTGCAAATTTTGACAAAATACCTGGTCATTGTCCTCAAATTATAAGAATTTGAGGTCAAATATATCACAATGTTTATGCTTTACATCCAAATGAAGATTAAGCACGAAAATACGGACAATTGTATATTTTAGATAATGAAATGGCAACAACTCAACGAAAAAGTAATAAAAGTAATTCAGACACAAAATTAGAACTATTAAGTCGATTAGATAATTTATTAAAAAAAATTCATTCTTGTGCTGAAGCTTACAAAATGATGTATGAGGTAGGACAAGAAGAAATTAAACGATGTAATAATAGTAACCGTCAGCCAAGGACAGTTAATATGGCAATAAAACAAAAAAACAATTCAGATAAAAATACATATAACGAAACTACTTGCAATGAAGTTGTAATGATTTTTTTTTGTTTTTGAGAAAACGGTCAACCACATGTTGAACGTGATATCGTTATATATTCAAGACATGATAAACCAATTACTATCCCTTTAATAAGTAAACACGCAGATCCAATGACATATCCTCTTATTTATCCAAATGTTGGTTATAGATGGATGCCTAATATGAAGTGTAAAGTTGGCAATAGTAACATTTCTAATTTGCAATTTTACAACTATAGGTTCAGTGTTAGAAATAAATTTAATCCTCACCTTAATTTAGGAAAAATGACACAATAGGAGATCGTAGACGCTTTTGTAAAAGTTGAAAATTTAAGATTATATTGTATAAGAAAAAATCAAAATGTGTTAAGAAGTGAATGTTATAAAGGAGTGATGGATTATTTGCATAAAGAGTCTGAAAATATAAAAATTGAAAAAATGTTTATATTACCATCAAATTTTATTGGAAGTTCTCGATGTTTAAAACAAAACTATATCGATTTCATGACTCTTGTTTGGGGGACACAACACCTTTAAACCCTGAAAATAAGAACTCTGAAAAAATTCATAAATTTTAAGTAAAACATTTGAAATTTTTTATAGATACTTTTAGCATGAATACCTTTAATTTTATCATGCTAAAACCTTTATTATTTCTGCTGGCCCATTATGGCACTCGGTGCAAGAATTTGTGAACTTTTTCACTGTCCGTAGGATTCCAAGTGAACGAATGGTTCTTTTGGGCTCAAACTCAAGAAGGATACTTTGTACACTTGTAGTTTTTGTATGAATGCAGGGAATTCAATTTCAATGTTTAAAAATGATTTGGCGATGAAAAACTGAGTTTATTTTTTTTCGCTTATTCTGACACATTTTTGCGTATAAAACATTTTTTAAACATTTAAATCAAAATCCCTGCATTCATACCACAACTACAGGTGTACAAAGTATCCCCCTTGAGTTCGAGCCCAAAAGAACCATGCGTTCACTTGGAATCTTACGGACAGTGAGCTAAAATCAGTAAAAACAACATTTAGAGAAAATCAACTTCAAAGTTTATGAAAATTGTTGAACGTATAACTTAAATTAGTGATTACCAAATTCTTTAGGGCCAAGTTTTCTATGTTCGACACACGTATACCTTGACTTTTAGCAATTATGAGGTATATTCACTTATACCTCTGGGTTCTGTACGGCTTTTCTTACCTGCAAACAAAAAAAGTCATTTCATGAATTTTTATAAAAATTTGATAAAAAGGATATTTTATCCTTGATAATAATAACGCTTTGCACTTATCTTTTCTTTTAGTTACTGTGTTGAACCTTCAAGTTCAAACTGGTAGAAAATTACCAGTCTAACCTCTAAATGTCACCAAGCAGGTTAGTGTTACCAGGGTCAGCTGAAAAAGATAAAATAAATCAATATTTCAATATCATAAAAATGAATTGAAGCAATACAAAGAAAAATACTTATCTTTTCTTCGTAGTCATTACAAGGACTTCAAGATATTTCAGTGCAATGCCTAGTGTGCACCTACAGCGTAAGAATCCTTTTCTCATAATTCCCTGACTCTCCTTCTGAGGGTTTGTGCTTCCTTGGTGCTGGCCTGGATTTGTTTGTCGCTTAGCATGGAAGATCCTCTGGGTATCGGCAGAGTTTGCCCACTTTGCAGCAGCGTATCCAGGTGCCACCTCAAACTGCTTCAGAATCCTGAGCAAATCAGAACGACCATCATTAAACAAGGTTACTGCTGCATTTACACCAATTTTGAAGACTGTCAAACAACTGAATGATGGGGACTAATCTTCATACACAATTATTAAAACTCTTATTAGGATTCTGTGTAAAACCTCCAAGACATGTTTCTAGTGATTCTGGCTTCGACAAATCTTCATAAATTGGCCTCACTGCACCCATAACCACAGTCGGAAGGCTGTTCTTGTGGCTGAAGCTTCTGAGTTTTTTAGCGGCTTTGGCTGCTTGCCACTTGCACCAACTGTCGCGTCCTGGTGGGCATAACTGATGCATTGGCTTTGCGTCAGTTGACTGCATGTGATTGAAAGTTGCCCAGATTGCATTATACATTATAAAACGATTAGCTATTTATGATAAAGATATGTATATTTTAATGAAGAAAACGAAAAATATTTTAAACTAAACCAAATAGATATTGAAGCACGAAATTATTTAAATTCTGAAATACCAGTTCATTATACGTTTGATGAAAAATTTAAACAATGGAACAAAAGAAAAAAAACTATTAAACCAATATTAAGCAGAATGTATGTAGTCAATCCGAAGGATCGAGAACTATATTTTATTAAATTGTTACTTTTACATGTGAAAGGAGCAACTTTGTTTGAAAATTTACGTTCTGTTGATGGTATATTATATTCTACTTTTTATGAAGCCGCTATAGCAAAACAGTTGGTTACTGAAGATAGAGAATGGGATAGATGTTTAAAGAAAGCAATTTAATTCGAGTTTCCTAGTGCATTATGTGCGTTATTCGCCTTTATTT
Organism: Nasonia vitripennis; assembly: GCF_009193385.2. NCBI lineage: Eukaryota > Metazoa > Arthropoda > Insecta > Hymenoptera > Pteromalidae > Nasonia > Nasonia vitripennis. The sequence continues at coordinate 1,870,045 of NW_022279646.1, forward strand.
GTATTCATCATAATCTTATGAACGCAAAAGAATTATATGAAAAATATAAAGATTACTTTTATCACCCTAAATACGAAAAAAATGTTGGTGAAAATATAGCACTTAATAGAATTGAGAGAAATTTGCACATAAATGAATATTCCTTAAGTGATTTTAATTTACCCGTTATAACCACATGCATAGCAGAATATAATGATGAAGTAACATTATATAACAAACATGATAAACTAAATGTGTTACAAATAAATGTAGAATCTTTAAATGTTGATTAGAAAAATATATTTAACGAAGTTTAAATACTAAACATAATAACTTCCTTTTTATTAATGGACCAGAAGGAAGTGGGAATTGTTATTTACTCAATGTTTTGATTGACCATTCAAAATATTTTAATATACCACTCGCAATTTAGAAATTAATTGTAATGATATTTAATTATTTAACGCGTCATTATTAAATATACTATTAAATATTAAATGTACACTTGATAGTAGTTAACTCTTGTGGAACGTTTTTTAAGTGCTCCAATCAGATTGCCAGATCGATAAATTCTTACCAATTAAAAGCACGATTTCAAAAACGTTCCACAAGAATTAACTACCGTCGAGTACAAATGAATATATTCAATATAGCCAACATTCTAGAAAAGTAGTTATAGCTACTAGTACACAGGACCGGTTTTAAAATTATAGAATAAAATAGAAATACATTTTAAATATTAAATAATGTTTTCAAACTCTTTGTAATTATTTAATTAAAGTATTAATTATATTAACAAAATATAACAATAAAATAATATTAATTAAAAATTCTTTTATTCACATTTATAATATAATGCCAATTGTAGGATTATAACAATCATAACATTTATATTCTGTACTAAAATGTAATACATAATACAATATTCACTTTTATATTAGATGCTAACGATATCTTACATCCCTACCAAAAAAGAAAAAGAAAAACAACTGAAGAAAACAATCATGAATTGCAGATAACAGCAGAATAGTATATTGTACAACAAGGGTCGAAAATGGGCTTTTCCAAGCGAGGATGATGTTTGAGCACGAGTGGTAGTCGAGGGCGCCACAGGCATAGATACATTCATAGACACATTGATTTAAAAACAAAGATCGTATCTGCACAAATTATTATTTGCAGCATCCCTCTCACCTAAACCAAATCTGCAGATTATATTTTGGGATAAGAGAACAGCAACAGATAACTTGCCTGGCGTAGGCAAGTTACTGACCAAGTGGCGCTAGTAGCTACACGTAAATAGTCTATCTAAGCGCTGGTAGATGGCGTACGCGCAGATAACACAGGAGAGAGGGAGCATCCCGGGTATATAAGGAACCCCGGAGCCAGCAGCGAGCATTCGTAATCTGGCTCTCAACTGAGCAACGTGCGAATGGTAGTACTCGCTGCTTGCTCCGGTCTCCACCATACCCAGTAGTCCATGAGCTCCAGGCTCTCGAAGTGTATGTGTGCAGTCCACTCCCTCTCCTTGTAGACTGAGATCCAGCATCGCTTATAATTGAATATTGAATGATCAAATAAATAAATAAAAGACATTTAAAACATATAAACTATTTCAACCCTTGTTTAGCATTACCCACTCCCATCCCCCCATCAGTTGTGTCACCGGTGTAGGATGGTAGTACCCTGCATTTAGGTGGCGCATCTGGTTCTAGACTCATGGTGAGATGGTAGTACCTCACACATCAGTCTAATAGCTGCGTGGTTTACCTAAGTGTGCGGGATATGCGTAGTGGAGATATCCTACTCATCTCCCTCTACACACGAGCAGCTCTCCTCTGGTGGCTCGGCCATTACAGAGGATAGGGAGGTCTTTTGTCCACTCAATAGATATTACCGGGTGGATCAAAGACTGCTATCACTCTTCGAATGTGCTTCTCTCCCGCTTTACTAACCTCGGGCCTCGAATCCTTCGCGTTCGCGTATTAACCCTTCGCGGACCGTTTCAACAAATACATACAGCATTTGTCATTTCATGTTCACAAACAAATAACTTAAAAAAAGAGCATATCTGCAGAAATAATTATTTTCAGCATCCCTTTTATCTGGACCTATCTAATCTATTTTAAGATCGACGCTAATAATGTATGTAAAATATACCTATATATCTATGTGTCGTATATGATTTATAAAATAATTCAGATTAAAAATACGAATAAACATATTTGCTATATTTTTTTGAGAAGATTATTATTTACAGCATCCGACATATCTGGACCAATTTTACTATGTTGTATGGTATATGTATACATATACATTATTAGTAATTAATAACTAAAAGAATTACATAAATATATATAATTGTATATCTTTATGTAAATATTGCTGATTTATGTGAAATGTTTCATGACCCGGACACTTTTACTAAACCATTTTTTATTCAAAAAAATAACTAAATTCAATTTCTTTTTCATTTTTTTGTTGTAGTATAATGTCTTCATGTTTTTGCTACATATCTATCATGTAACAATTGTCATTCCGGAATGATTCACTAGTTCTGGTAAATTTTTATAAAATTGCTCATTTTATTGTTTTAATATAGTGTAGAAGATTTTTATGTAAAGCTTGGACAGGAATTGCTGCAAATTTATTAAATAATGGCAAAATGGTCCACACGACATTTAAACTGCCACTTAATGTAACTGAATGCACAACATGTAATGGTAAAACCTAACTCAAATGATGATACAAAACTAAAAGCTGTGCAAATTATAATATGGGATAAGATATTAATGACATCAAAATTTGCTTTTGAAGCAGTCGATCGTCTTCTTCAAGATATATGTAATGAGAAAAAAATATTTTGTGGTAAAACTATATTAGTGTCTGGAGATTTTAGACAGACATTACCTGTTGTCCGTCATGGTAGTCGTACAGAAATTATTGAAAATCCTGTTAAACATAGTCATTTATGGATAAATTTCACACGCATGACACTAAAGGAAAATCTTCGTCATTCCGACAATGATAATAATTTTAAGCAATAGCTATTAGATGTAGGCGATGAAAAATGTAAAAATTCTTATGAAGAAGAACAACAATTGTTTGAAATTCCTGTCGATATAATAAGGGAAAAAAAAGGTATTATAACTGAAATTTTTGGACGAGAGATAAAAACAGACGATAAAACATTAGTGATAAAGTTATTTTGGCTCCTAAAAATAGTGATGTAATCTCTATAAATAATGAAATTTTAAATATTGTAGAAGGTCAAGCTGTCGAATACTTAAGCATCGATACAGCAAAAGATGATAATGGAGAAAATTTAGATGTTATGTTACCGACAGAATTTCTTAATTTATTAACACCTAATGGACTTCCACCACACAAATTGGTATTAAAATTTGGGAAACTTACCTACGAAACTTACAGCAGCGTATAGGGCACGGCAAAATGTAAAGCTTAAAAAAAATTTGAGCCGCATAACCCCTGGGAACATAGAAAAAAAGCTACATGAAATTTTCATCCCCTAAAAGGCGATAAATTTTGTAAAACACAACTGTAAGGGGTCCCTACAAAGCTAGATATAAAATACAGTAGAAAAAAGTAATTTTTCATTGGGAGCCACCCCTAAGTCACGAATAATAGAAGAATGATGAGCGTAACTTCGACTCACCCTCGTAGTACTTTGCGTTTTAAAGTGTCTTGGCACACTTTTTTCTAAACTATATAGGTGCCTATCCTGAGTACGGCTGAACTCGGAGCAATTCTCTGTTTTCGCTTGCTATTGCATAAATTCCTCACTTTAAAAAGTAAAAATAGGACAATTTCATTACGTGTGTCATTACTTAACAATGCTATAATAAAAGTGCTAAATACAAAAACTAAAAATAAAATTTTCACTCAAAATATAGTATACAAAGAAATTTTGTAATTTTCTTAGAATTATTATGGCTCATACTCGGCAGCAGCATATTAGTATATGTAAATAATAATATAATAGTATAATATAAAGTAAACGCACTGTAAAAGAGGTTCGAATAAGATGCGAATCACAAAGAGGTCACCCTAATACTAATAAAATTAAGAAATATAGATAGTGTGACCCTGAAGGACCTGAGAACCGGAGAACCGGAGTAAAAGCGTTCATGCTTAATATAATGTATAATATAATTTTAATTTAATGGTTTAGTGTTAGCTTTTAATTAATTATAAGTGTATATACATTTTATTTTAAATATATTTCTTTTTTTTAATATTATTTATTGTGTTTCATTATTAAATATATTTAGTCTTAATAAAAATGGTATTTTTTATACCTAGTCTACTTTTTAGGGTTGTTAAACAAAAACAAATTCGCTTCGTGTATTTTACACGATAAAAACTGAGTGAAATTGGCCCCTAATTTAGATTACACATTTATTGCTGATAGATAACCATTCGACACTTATTATAGCGAATAGCGAAACAGGGTCTATGATACAACGCGCTAAATATACAACATATTTTTTTTCTTTTTTTACGTGGCATTTGGAACTCGAAAGTTCATCGCGTCATCTACGCAAGCCTTCCACGCTGCCCTATCTTGTGTCAACCCCACCCAAGAAGCACCTCTCCGATCGACACCCACCCGTCCTATTTCTACTAGATCCGCTTTTACGTTGTCCTCCCATCTACGTCTAGGTCTACCTAGAGGTCGCGTTGCCATCGGCCTGCCCTTCATGACACGCGCTGCCGTACGGTCGTCTTCCATTCTCGCTACGTGCCCTGCCCATCCCAATCTGCGCGATTTTATTATTCTGTTAATATTTGGTGACGCGTACAGATTGTGTAACTCATCATTGTGTAGTCTCCTCCATTCCCCGGTTTCCTCATCTTTCTTCGGCCCGTATATTTTTCGCAAGACTTTATTTTCAAATACCCTAAAACGGTTGTCCGCCTGCTTAGTGAGAGCCCACGTTTCGCACCCGTACAGAACCACCGGCAGTATTATTGTTCTGTATATTCTTATTTTAACGTTTTTAGACAACAGCCTCGACTTAAGTAAATTACTCACGGTGTAGAAGCAAGCATTACCCGAATGGAGTCTCTTATTTATTTCGACATTAATCTCGTTTCTATCATTTATGGTCGTACCCAGATACCTGAATTCGCTAACCTTTTCAAAAGTAAAATTCTCTGCAGATGCCTAGCTTATCCACAATTATGTACTTTGTTTTTGATTCACTCACTTCTAACCCTGTATACTCCACCGCTTTTATGAGGATTTCCGCGTTTCTTGCTACCGTTTCCCTACAATCCCCCAGTATATCCAAATCATCTGCGTAGCCTAGTATCTGCGTTGTTCCATTAAGCGTTGCGCCTAGCTGGCTAACCTGCATTTTTCTAACGGCATACTCTAACGTTAAGTTGAACAGCACCGTAGAGAGCCCATCCCCTTGTTTTAAACCATCGCGTATCATGAAGGGTTCTGATACATTACCGCCTATTCGGACCTTTCCCGTGCTTCCGTTCAGACATATTTGAATTAATCTCACGAGTTTTTTCGGTACACCGAGAAGTACTAGAATTTTATACATTTTGCTTCACTTAATAGAGTCGTACGCTTTTTTAAAATCTATAAATAGTTGGTGTATAGTTTCGCAAAATTCCCACTTTTTCTCTAACAACTGTCTTATGGTAAACATTTGATCGCTCGTCGATCTGTTGCGCCGAAATCCGCACTGATAATCTCCTACTATATCTTCCGCGAATGGAGTGAGTCTAGCTTGTATTACGTTTGACAGAACTTTGTAGCACGTTGCTAAAAGTGAAATACCCCTATAGTTATTGCAGTCTGTCTTATCCCCCTTTTTAAAAATCGGTATAATGATAGATTCCTTCCAATTTTCGGGTATTGTTTCATTTTTCCAGATGGCACATAATAGTTTATAGATTTTGAAAGTGAGCTCGACGCCCCCATATTTGAGTAACTCAGCTGGTATAGAGTCATTTCCCGCGGCTTTGTTGTTTTTTAGTTTTTTAATCGCGGCCTCTACTTCTTGGTAGCTCGGTTCCTCCACGTGGGGTTCAGCCGTGTGAATTTCGTCCCCTAATTCTTCGCTATTTTCGTGCACGTTTAATAATTTATCGAAATAATTTTTCCACAGCGACAGTAATTCGTTGTCATTTGTTACGAGGTCCCCGTTTTCGTCCTTCATCAATTGCGCTCTACTCCTAAAACCCTTTCTGATGGCGTTAATCCCTCTGTACATTTCACGGGGGTTATTTTCCTTACTTTTACTTTCTATTCTCCTAATAAGATTCTTTTGATACTCCCGCTTCTTATTTCTGTAGATCGCGCTCGCCTGTTTCCTTACGTTAGAATACTCATCTACGGTCCTATCGCTTCTATTTTGTAAGCTATCTAATTTAGCCTTTTTGCGCCTTTCAAACCAGAGTTCGCACTCTTCGTCAAACCATGGTTTGCTCTTTGGCTTTTTCTTTTTACCCAGTACTTTGTTCGCGGCCTCTTTTACCGTTTTTTCGATGTCCCCCCATAAGATTTTCGGTTCGTCATTCCCCTCCGGCGATGTGTTTGCTTCTTCAAGTGCCTGAAACCTGTTATTAATTTCTATCTGGTACCTAATTCGCTCTGTTCTATCTCGTAGCTTCTCAATATCGAAGCTTTCTACCTTGTTTGCTCGCTTAATATTTTGATTCGCTACTAGTCTAGCTCTTAATTTGGCTACTACTAGGAAGTGGTCCGAGTTGCTATCTGCTCCTCTGTAAGCCCTTACGTCGAGAACGTTAGTATGACGTCTTTTTTCAATGAGGAAATGATCAATTTGGTTCTGTGTGGCCACGTCCGGCGATGCCCACGTTGCCTTGTGTATGTCCTTGTGCTTAAAATACGTAGTTTTGATTATAAGATCTTTTGCCGCCGCGAAATTTATGACCCTAATACCGTTATCATTGCTGACTTCGTGCAGGCTTTCCTTCCCTATAATAGGCCTAAACATTTCCTCCCTACCTATTTTAGCAATGAAATCGCCTAATAGTATTCTTGTATCGTAAGACGCGAACTGGTCGATTACCTGCTCTAAAGTTTCGTAATAGAGATCCTTAGCTTCTTCTTCTTTGTCCTCCGTAGGACAGTGTACATTAATAAATACATATCTATACCATTCACCTTCGATAATGATGTACGAGAGCCTATCATTGACGGATTTGAAACTTTTAACCGAATGTATGATGCTTTTGCTTACGAGAAATCCGGAGCCTAGAGATCCCCCACTCCCGGCCCCATACAGGTATGTGAAGTTACCCGATGCTAGTACTCCGCCATCTGGCCACCGCGATTCCTGTATTGCTACCAAATCTAGATTGTACCTATCAGCTTCCTTTACGAGTTCTTTAAACGCACCTGCTCTGTATAGATTGTGAACATTCCAAGTTCCGACCCTTAAGTCCCTTTTGGTTCGGATTTGATTTTTTTGAGCCATGATGTTATGTTAAACCCGCGCGCTTCGGATGCTGTTCCGATCGCAGGTGAGTCCACCGTTCTAGAGGTGATAACCCCCATACCTCTCTAGAACTAAGTATGAGAGCTTTCCGACTTTGACGAGGACAGTGTCAACTCGTCGTCAGACACACTACGGTTTCATTCTCGCATCCTAACGCCCCCCTGCAAGGCAGCGCGCCTTCGCTGGCATCGTTACCGCGTAAGACCAGGTGACGAATCATTCTACACATCCCCTTTCGGGGCAGTTGTCATCGCTCCCGCATCCTCCTCGGCAGCAGGATTTTTGCCCAGTTTTGTAATGTGTGGTGAAAGAGATAGATTGAGAGATAAGAAATAATGTGAAGTGTTTTTGTTGTTGTGGTGCTTGCGTAGTGTTTCTAGATGAATGCGTTCGCCAGTGTGGGCTCATCACACCCACGCCTGTTCCTATCGGCTGTCCGCGGCTGCTTATTCAATTTATTCGCAGCTAACCTCTTTCTCAGGGGCTGTTCCTCTATCCGCAACCTAAGGACGCGCTGTGTAGTGGTGATAGGCACCCACCCGTCCGATCTGGACGACAACGCCCAAGACCCGCTTAGGGTAGCGGCATTGTAACAGAAATATACAACATATATATAAAAAAAATTTTCATTTCTAGTAGACAATGTCCAGGTATTAAAATCAACTCCCGGATGGCGAGACGTGGTCTATGATACAACGCACTAAGTATACAACAAATATACTAAAAAAAATATTTACTTCCTGTAAACGATGTTCAGGTGTCAAAATCACCTTCTGGATTGCGAGACATGGTCCATGATACAACGTCTAAGTATACAACGAATGTACCGAAGAAAAATTCCAGGAAGACCATAATTTCAAGAAGTCCCGAAAAATTCCCTGAAAAATCCGGAAAGTGCGATATTTCATCTTTACATCAAAATATTGAAATATTGCTGCACTAAAGAAAAAAAAATAAAACAGTAGGAATATTCTTAGATGTTAGGACTCATTATCAGTAATCCCTATGTTAAACTGATCCATACGGCATTATTTGTTGGACCAAGGTCAGCTGTGACAGCAACAACTGTGTAACCATCATTGCATAATTTAACAATTGTTTCAGTAATAAATAATTTCTCAAGTAAGAGGCTGATTCACCATTTGAATAATCCTCTGATCATTCCAAATTAAACAGTCTTGCGTGGACCGACTGTTTGTTCTTCTTTTCCATCAATTTCAATTATCTGGGAGATATAAACTTCATCGAAAAAGATCACTCGTAGCTTATCAACGGTTGGTTCACCTTTACCATTAGTTTTCATGGCAGACAATACTCATTGTAGGATTCCTGGACTCGTGTCTATACTGGAAGCTCGCTTTCTTAGAGTAGATAAAGCAGGTATGGAACATTTTTTTTTCCTAAAATGCCTGTAACCTTTTTGCGAGACACTTCTTAAGGCTATTGCTGAGGAAATATCAGCAATGCTATTTATTTGTCCCATTGTAAAAACAGGAGTGAAAACTCGTACATTTTTTTCTTAACGGCTTGTTGTTTAGCTATTGGTTGCAATCGTAATTTCTTGTTTCGTTTATCTATATCTTTTTTCATTGTTTTATTTTCCATAACTAATGTTGTGCATCTATTTTCTAACTCTACGTTTTGAATTTTCAAATCATTGTTTTGTGATTTAAAAAACTTGTTCACTAATTTTAATCCATTATTGCCTGCTTGAATGCTTGTATTTTTTTTTGTAAGCGTAACAGTTTATAATTATGTGTTTGCCTGAAAAATTATAATTTATTATTAAATTAATAATTAATACATCTAAATTATCAACATCATAAAAAATATCAATACGTATTCCATATTTTACAACACACTTATTTGAACAATAAATGTGTCGTAAATTGTTATTTTGTAAATATATGCTACGAATATTAAAATATAATCTAGTAATTTGAACAGCACAGATACAATAAATAAAATATTTGTATGATGTGTACATTAACAAGATATTTTAATTATTTATTTTTATTTTTATATTGCACGACATATAGAATTAATTAAAAATAAGTACACTGAAGAACTTACCTAACATTTTCCTTGTCACTCACAGGGTCAGCTACTGTAAAACCTTTTAAATTATTTGTTGACTTCTTCAACAGAGGTTTATTGATTCGAATATAGTCTCGCAGTATATTTCTTTTTTTTCCACATCTAAGATATTTCTGTAAGAAACTATAATTTAGCTGTCTTGCACATATTGTTAATTTAATATAATCAAACTAATTTACATAATTTTACCTTACACTGTAATCGTTATCGTGTAAATTTAGAGTTGTAATAGCAGTTTTGGACAGACGAACAATGTGTATATCTCCTGGTACTATTAGATGGTTTGGCATTTGCTCAAAACAATCTTCAGCAAAGTAAATGGAACAGATACGAGCTATTTGAAGTATTGACTTTATTAATATATTGTTTATAAAAATATTTTCTATAAATCACTATAGGATTAACTAAAAAATAATTTCTCTTACCATTTTTTACGATAATTTTTGCATTTTCGCATTTGCAGGCAGGCATCCTGTAAAATTTCATTCCTTTCTTCGTCGTGTTTCCATTCCAATTTCGACAAGATTTTATAGAACAGAATGGAATTTTTTTTAATTCTTGACACTAAATTTCGATCTTCTGCTAAACAACAACAAACGTAAACATTAAGCGGCCATATTACAATATGGCCGAAAAGTGGGATGCGCAGAGCGAGTCAAACAAATCTACACTGCATATAATTCACTGCATGTATCAAAACACAGTTAAATTGAATAAAGCATTTAATTGTATCATAAAGTATATTTATGTTTATAAATTCATATATTAAAATGCAAAGCACAGATATAAATTAATCCATATACACACACAAAGTTTAAGTCCATTTTCTGAGACTTTAGCCAAAATCAGCCCCCTTTTCAAAAGTTGAACTCGTAAGTAAAGAGCTAGAGCAATCATCCCTCTGTAAATGGACTTTAGTTCGGTTAACAGACCTTTCATTGTCAGATATTTCATTAACAAGTTTTAACATCTTTGGGTTTAATTTTATGAAAGGGTTTGTCATTTGCTTATGTGACGAACTTACATGCTTAAATAAATAACCCATTGCATCCCTTTGCATGTGTTGCAGATTCTTCTAGTATCGGGTCACAGATTCGCATGCTTAAAAAGAATAATCATACCTATCCAATTACTGCCCTTAGCAGGTGTTGCAGTTGGTTTCGGTACCAAATTGCTTAACCCAATAACCGAAGTAAACTATGTGAAGCGCCCATTAAGTTAATAGATTAAGGTAACAAGTGTGTATTGCAGTTGATTTCGGTACCAGTTACTCAATGTTATTCGATAAAAAGTCCACAAACGACGAAAAGTTCAGAGAAAACGTGTACGTTAGTTCAATTTCGTTAATAATATACAACTATAACTAAAGCAATAATTCGACAATAAATACAAAAATTTAGCATAGCTGAAAATTACTGAATACGCCCAAATTAATATTTTTGGCAAAATGTCGCTTGGCAATCTGTGGCTTTGGTAAAATATCTTTTGGTAAAATATCTTTTGGACAAATATATTGGCAAAAAATCGGTTTGGTAAAATGTATTTAACTCCTCCATCTTTCTATTGTGTCTCGAAGTTTCTTCTAGCCGTAACTTACCTGCTTGATATTTACGAAATCACGACCACGTCTTTGTTTATGATAAACTGATGCTTAAAGTATTGGGTTGGGGAAAAAGTAATTTCGGTTTTTATTATATTTTTCAAAGTACATTTTTTAATATAAATTTTGAACACTAATCAATGATATATCTGCCTTTCTGATCGATGACCTTTTGCCACTTTTTTGGCAAAATCATAATTCCGTTACTGTAGAACTTCTGAGGTTTCTGGGCGAAAAACTTAACCAAGTAATTTTCACAAGCTTCTTTTGAATCCAGCTTTACACCATTAAGAGAGTTTTGCAGAGACCGGAACAAATGATAGTCCGACGGGGCAAGGTCCGGGCTTTACGGTGGATGCATCAAAACTTCACAACCAAACTCTCTCAATTTTTGACGAGTCATTAAAGATATGTGCGGTCTAGCGTTGTCGTGACGGAGGATAACGCCTTTCCTATTAATCAATTCTGGCCGTTTTTTTTTTCAATCGCCTGCTGCAATCGCATTAGTTGATGAAAGTAGATAGTTAAATTAATGGTTTGTCTAGGTTCGAGCAGCTCATGATGAACAATACCCTTCCAATCCCACCAAACACGAATCAATACCTTCCTTCGCGTGAATACGGGCTTCGCAACTGTTTGTGAAGCTTCTCCGGGCTTCAACCACGATCTCTTTCGCACATTATTGTCTTACGTGATCCATTTTTCATCGCCCGCAATTATTTGTTTAAAAAATGTCTCGATTTCATTTCGTTTCAGCAGGGATTCACAAATGGAAACTTGGTCCATTAAATTTGTTGACGTTAATTTGTGTGGAACCCAAGTATTAAGCTTCTTTTTGTCTTATGTAAATGGTTCAAAACTGTTTTATGGTCGATGTTCAGTTCCATAGCGATGTCGCAAGATGAAATATGTTGGTCTATCTCGATCTTTAAGATCGAAGTTTCCGGAACTAAATCAAGCAAACCAATTCTGACACTGGCCTTCACTTAAGCACTCATCACCATAAACACTGCACAATTTTCGATGAGCCTGCGCTGCAGTTTTCCCTTTTTGGAAGTAGAAAAGCAAATTTTGATGAAAGTGACCTTCTAAAATCTCCATTGTCAAAGCGCAATAGTTTTTGAATCAGTAAACGAATGACGCTACTTTGTACTCTAGAATATTGTATAGACTTTAAACTTCCAAACATGCTATAGAGTGAATTCATCGAATAAGCATTACTATGATATACAACTTTAACGCCATTTATTTGGAAAAACCGACATTATTTTTTCCCCAACCCAATATATAAGCTTTTGCCAAAGACGGAATTACGCGTCACGTTTTCTTATAATTGCAAATCGGCTCGTAACACGTGGTTTGAGATATGTGTTGGTGTGCGTGTGGAAGTGTAAGAGCTATAATAATGTGTTTAAGTTCGCGAACGCGTGATTAGGAAAACAAGTTTTTATCACTTTAGTGGCGCCAGAACAAGAGAGCGAGGATTCGCGAGCGCGGTGGTTTTATTGCGGCCTTGACCTCCATGGAGAGGGTGAGTAGCCAGCATGGCTCGCGTGGGTTCTCCGGCTAGTCAATTGACGCCTAACGCGCACGAGATTCAAACGGCGTCAACAGAAACATTACATTTTTTTTTCAATCAAACTTATTAGAAGTGTCTGAAATATGGTCTAGAAATAAAAATGTATGTTTTATAAACAGTTTTAATTACAAACAATACACAGTTAATGGACTCGACATTGACAATTTTTGAAGAAATTCACTAATAGATATAAATATATCAGTTATTGAGAAAATATGTGAATGACTTCACGGAACACAGGAATATTTAAATAACCCAAAATTATTAAGGCCCAAAAATTTTAAGTTTATAAATTTTAAGATCCAAAACTGTTTAGGCCCAAAAATATTTGAAGCCTAAAAATTTTAATGCCCAAAAATGTATGAAAACATTTTCCTCTTAAAATTGTTTAAAGAATTAAAAAACAATTGTAAGCGGAAATGTGGTAATTTTGGACTTGTCGACTGGACAGAGCGGAAGCAATTGACTTTATACGCCCAAATTGTGCAGAGGTTCTATTTGATATAACTACTAAAATTTCCGCACTATTAGGAGTCGCTAAAGTGCGTACAAAAATTCGATACACCCTAATATATATGTATACACATGGATGAATTAAGATTATTTTAAGATTGGTCCAGATGAAAGAGATGCTGTAAATAGTTATTTGTGCACTTTTTTTCAAAGCTGTGCATTTGTGAGTATGAAATGACAAAAATCGTTATGTAATCATTTTTTTTTAATGTAAAGAGCACTTACATGAGTTTATCAGTAGAGACAGAAAAATTAATATTAAACAATATAAATTTTTTTAAATAATCCGTAACTTATAATCAAATAGATGTTTGAAACAAACATTACAATAAATTATATACTTCAAATATTGTATTATGATGTCTAAATATATATTATAAAAATTTGTGTGTGTGTGTGTGTGTATATATATTCTTGCGAGCCGTGCGACTGCACACCCCAAGCTGATGTGAATTTTTAATATTTTAACGATTTTATCAATTATCTAGAGTCATTCCTATTGATGAGATCTCTACTATTGTGTATACTGCTCTATGAGGTTTACTTCTGAAATACTCTTATAAAGTTTGTTATAATTGAAAATTATTTTTTAAATAGCAAAACGGTATTCAATAGTACATTGTGCAACAAGGGGAGAAAATAAGCTATGTCAAGCGTGGGTGACCTGTTTAGCACGAGACGTAGACGAGTGCTGAAAACACCTCACTCGAGTCTGACATAGCTTTTATTCCCGTGTTGCACGCTATGTTTTTTCCAACAAGGACATGAAAGGGACTTTTTTATGCGTAAAAGTTCGGTAGGAGATCGTGCATTTCAAATTGTGCAAAAAATTTGAGAAATTTGAAAAAATTGAAAAATTTAATAAAATTAAAAATTTAGAGAAAAAAAATTTCAAAGATTTGGAAAACGGGGTATTAACAGAGGAGAGAAAAAAATTTCTCCCCACTACTCATCAAGCGGGGAGAAAATAATTTTCTCCCCGCCTGAGCTCAAACTTTTTCTAAAACGCTTGGAATGGACGATTTTCTACGCTACTTTTAGACATGAAAAAAGGCCCGTTTCATGCGCGTGTTGGGAAAAAATAGATGCATTGAAGTATTCTGAGCGATATTTTAATTTTAAAATATTAGACATGAAAATTTTAGGTGAGAAACTCAATAAAGTGTCATTCGATTATTGACAACTGAATTTGATCTATTTATACAATTTTAAAAATCAAGTTTTCGCATGTGTATCGAACGTTATTTTCCGATTTTATTTACAGATATTATTAATTTTTTTTTAGTTTCTTTTTTAGTTTACTGCCGATGGTACCAGATATCAACAGTTTTTAACAGTTACGTTAATGGGACATAATACCTTCAAATCCTGAAAAAAAGAATCATGAGTAAAAATGATAAAATTAAAGTAAATTACTTGAAATTTTTTTAGTGATATTTAGTATAAATACCTTCAATTTCACTGTGTAAAACCTTAATTATCCCTGCTGGCCCATTGTGGCACTCGGTGTATTATTTTGTGAATTTGTTTACTGTCCGTCGGATTCCAAGTGTACAAATAGTTCTTTTGGACTCAAATTCTAGGCGGATACACCTGTAGTTTTGGTACGAATGCGGGGATTTTAATTTAAATGTTTAGAAAATGTTTCATACCTAAAAAGATGGCATAATAAGCGGAAAAAAAAGAAAAATTTTAGTATTTTCATCGCCAAACCATTTCTAAGCATTCAAATCAAATACCCTGCATTCATACCAAAACTGCAGGTGTACAAAGTATCCTCCTTGAATTTGAGCTTAAAAGAACCATTCGTTCACTTGGAATCTTACGGACAGTGAAAAATTCACAAATCCTTTCACCGAGTGCCACAATGGGCCAGCAGAGATAAAAAAGGTTTTAGCACAGTTATCAAAGGCGTGTTATTAAAAAGTTAAGAAAAATGTGTAGAAATCCGAAGATAGCTGTTTTGATTGGGAAAAAACTAGTGAATGTAGAAGACAACAATTATAAAATGAAGAAAACTGTATTGAACTATGAATAAACTGTTGTCTTCACTTATTAATAGTTATTGTCTGTTGTATATATTTTTGTATTATTTTAAAATCGTTAAATATTATACCTAAAAAATAATTAATCTAACTGAAGAATCTAGCAAACTAAATAAAACTGAACACAACAATAGATTACTCTTGTCTGTGTCTTAATTCCGCTTTAAGATATCGTTATTATTTAATATAAAAGTGAATATCGTATTATGTATTACATTTTAGTACAAAATATAAATGTTGTGATTGTTATAATCCTACAATTTACATTATATTATTTTATTGTTAGATTTTGTTAATATAATTAATACTGTCATCAAATAATGACACCGTACAAGCTCTATACAAAAATAACCCTGCAGCCTACACAAAATAACTCTACACACATATTTGCTAAACGAAAAAACTCTACACAGATATTTACTACACACAAAAACTCTACGCGCATTTTTGATTATTAAACTACACCATCAAACTCTACACAATCGTATAAGCTATTGTTATCCATTGTTACAACAATAGGTTATACGATTGTGTAGAGTTTTACGGTGTCGTTAATAATCAAAAATGCGTGTAGAGTTTTTGCGTGTAGTCAATATCTGTGTAGAGTTTTTTCGTGTAGCAAATATGTGTGTAGAGTTATTTTGTGTAGGGTGCAGGGTTATTTTTGTGTAGAGCTTGTACGGTGTCCAAATAATTACAAAGAGTTAGAAAACATTTTTTATATTCAAAATTTATTTCTGTTTTATTCTATAATTTTAAAACCGGTCCTGTGTACTAGTAGTTATAACTACTCTTATAGAATGTTGGCTGTATTGAATATATTCATTTATACTCGACGGTGATTAATTATCGTGGAACGTTTTTGAAATCGTGCTTTTGATTGGTTAGAATTTATCAATCTGGCAATTTGATTGGAGCATTTCAAAAACGTTCCGCAAGAATTAACTACCATCGAGTGTACATCTCATATTTAACAATATACTTAATAATGACACATCAAATAATTAAATATCATCACTATTAATTTGCAAATCGCAAGCGAAGCGGGCGTTTTTTGCTAGTATAATTATAATTCACATTGTCTTCGTACAAGATTTATCGGTCGTTTTACCTTTGCGATTAATAGTTAGCTTCGTAGAAATCGCAAACGTCTGATGACCTTTTATCACACGTGTGATACAGATCAGGTCTTCGCGTAGGCGTCGTTAATGTTTTTCGTTTACTCTTGATATCGTAGGTTAACGGAACTTGTTATAGAATTTATTACATATATTTTTTAACTATATGCGATGCTATCTTTTGCGAATAATGATAGAAATTTTAGTATATGGTATTTATCCATATTGGGCTGTATTTTAGCTTCTGCGCTTAACGGTGTCTCTACTGGCTATTTATCTTAATCTGTCTATAATTTACATAGTTTCCTTATAAATTTGATTAGTCAAAAGACTTGCGACGCGTCGGGCTATTATAGTTAGTTACTTCTGATCGAGATCGCCGTACGCAGTTGCGAAGTAAGTTGTCGACAGAAACACGAGAACATCTAGAATGATCCTAAATAGCGAGAAGAATGATGAACCGCTTGCTATGTGTACTCGCATGCGAGATGTGCGACCAGCGATTCCATACTGGATGTATTAAATTTAGATCTATAATGGTGAAGAATGTTGCCATTCTTGCTTCTGCTACCTGTGTAGACGAATACGCCACCAGCACGCCTAAGACAGCACAGAGGAGGTCAAAGACAACAGCAGCCGCAACAACAGCAACAACAACATCTGCTAATGGCACACCTAAACCGGTCGTGTCCAAGAAGAATAAGTCGGCACCTTGCGTGTGGCAAGGAAATCTGAAAATATTATTTCGTGGATCATGGTTATTTACGTAATATAGTAGCTGCTCTGCTGATAATAATTTAGTTAATGGCGGTCCAGCCTCAAAATCATCCCAATTTATTAACAATTCATAGCTACTTGCATCAAAATCAATATTTGGTTTAATGAATTTTTCCTTATACTGTTTCTAGATTTAGGATGGTTGTTTTGAAGTTCTACAATTTTATCGTGAGTCTTCTGCCTGATTGATTTGCGTTTGTTAGCTAACGTTGTCAAAAGAATATTTTCAGGATGAGCGAAATATGAATCATTTTGAATGGTTCTATCAAATAAAGCTCGTAAAATAGGTGGCAGATATCGAGATTCTGGAATCATGTGTAGTAAATTTTCGGGTACGTCAACACAATAATTAAATTTTTCTAATCCGAAACCTAGTTGAAACATATACTTTCGTAATATACCTAACTATAATCTTCAATTTATTGTTTGGATTTTCTTGAGAGACCCATAAACTTAACCTCGCGGCTGTAGTTAACCACCTAGCTAAAGACATATTCCCAGGCTTGAGACTTGCTAATGTCTCTAAGCACGTGCCTAAATTGACTACTTCGGCAATTTGATAAAGGTAATTTTGGTCAGTATTTAATGCTGTCTTGTCGATATCAGATAATTCCCCTTCAATCTTTTCAAATTTTACCACCGGTAATGCCTCTCAGTTTCGGAGAGGCTTATTTAATTCATCATAAAATGATTCAGGTCCTTTAGCAACGCCGTAAAGCTTCTCGATTGTGTCTCAAAGGTAACTCGTTTAGATGTAGTAAGCAAATGAACCAATGGAGGGACTTTCCTACGCGGCTTTCAAGGCTGGTAATGATACCGTTATTGCATCCCGTATTGACTACTGTTCCATCGCATCTAACGGTAAATAATTGCTTCCTCCTAGAGGAAACTTTGTAATAGTAAAATTTTCAGTTTCACTAAAACTTCATAGAAACGCATTTGGAGGTGTTTAGAGTTCGAATCATACGTTTTTAGAAAATGTCCGTGCGGATGGATGTGAGTGTGTGTGTATGTAGGTATACCGTTATGATTCTTGAACTACGCGACCTATCGCAATAAAATTTGACATGGATATATGTTTTCTGATTCAGAATTCGGGAAACATTTTTTTTTATTCTGATCATTTTATATCCATATTATAGCCATTTTTTGATTTTTGAAAAAATATTTTTGCTATTTTTTAATGAAATAATCTATGCAATATATTCTACAATAGTGTATCTAAAAGAGCATAAATTGCATTCTTTTCCGCAAGATTTTCCAGACTGACTGTTCGGTTCAATTTTTATGATAAAAAGGTGATTTTTATAAAAAAATTATATCTCCAAAATAAATTGTCAAACTGGTTGAAAAAATTTATGACAATAAAAAACGATAATATCTATTTGCTGTTAAAATTTTAAACTATTTTGATGACTAATTTTTGAGCTAAAAATCGAAAACTAAAAAATATAGGTTTTCTATGTCGTACGATTACAGGAGTAAAAAAGCTTTATTTAAGTTGAAACTTTGAAAAAATATCGATCTTTTAATTGCCTTGGCTAGGTTCTTTTTGCAGCTTATTTTTGTAAAGGAGCATTGATTTCCGTTAATTTATTAAATATTGCATCGCTAATTATGTTTGCATGACCGGAAGTAGGCGAAATATGGCCTATATATTCCGAACCTGCTTCTTGTATCTTGTAAGTTACATACTCTTGAGTAACAACTTTCTTGTGATTAGAGTTGGACTGTACATTTTTTTCATTTATCAAAGTTTTATCTCGCCTACCGTCAAAATACAATCCCCAAACATTGGTGTTATAAAATAAAATACCTTCTAATTAATTGCTGCTCTTTTTTCTTTCTCTTCTGACCTTACTTTTATCAATAATGAGATTAGTATTTGGAATATCAATGTTGTAATGCTGTTTAAAGTCTATTAAAACTGCTGTTGCGGCTACAGCAGCCGCGCGGTCAGATAATCGATGCCTGTCACATACTTGTGATACATTTTTGAGCTTCAGTCTTGTTTGAGAGCTTGGTGAAATTATAGCAGTAGAAGAACAGCTTTCGTGTTTATCTGCATAATTGTCAACAGACATTGAAAAATCAAGAAGTCTATCTAAGAAATTTTGAATCATTGTATATCTTTTTTTAGATTTTGTGCATTTGGGTGTGATTGTTTATGCTTTTTAAGAGCTTTGAAACTTTCATATTGTTTATTAATTATTTTTTCGATTCCTCGATTTGATATAATATTCCTGTTTTTTGCTAAATTGAAATTAATGCGAGTAAGGATTCTTTTAATAAGGATTTAATAGAAGGATCAAAGTTTGTTACAAATAATGCTCTCAGTCTTAAATATTCGATATTCTCTAATACATCTTTAATAGTTGGAAGTACAGTTTCTAAAAGTTTTTTAGGCGAAATAATTGGGTGTTCTTTAAATTCAGTGTCGATACATTGATCAATCATTCTAGGAATAAATTACAATTATGAGTATTTGAGTACGCATGCCCTTAAAATTAAATCCATAAAATTATTCAAGTAATCTGCTATCAATAAAACATGTAAAGTTCATCAGTAGTCAAGATCTAGATTTCTCACAAAAGAAAATGATGTATAAGCCAATTAATAGGCATAACTAAACAAATCAAGTTGACATAAACAATGAGCACCATTTAATTACAATGTATTCTTCCAAATCTTACTTCTATAAAAATAATTTCACAACTTACAGCATAATAGAGGACTTTCTTTTTTTTTCATAGATGTAGAGGAGGATGGGGCCAATTCGTACTTGGGGCCATTTCGTATTTCGCAATCATTTATTATGGTTAAACTTTTTAGCTGACGCCGCTCTGGTAGATTCAAATTATAGGTAGACTGAATGTTTGTATGCACATTTCATTATATATTTCGTCAATTTAAATTTTTTACCGACACTTCGTGATTTTCGAGCCTCGTTTTGTAACTGGTGTTTCCTGCAAGTCCGTATTGAAGTCGTGCGCGTTCAGTGAGATTCCATGGATAGTGGAAACTCACTAAAAGAATCACTTGAAAGTCCAAGACGGAAATTTTCATGCTTAATAGAGCCCAGAACATTTAGTCTAACAAGGAAAGGTACCCAACCCGAACTCACCGATTTTGATGATTTTCATATATGTTGTAGAACATAAAAAAATAAGAGACACGTATTTTTTTTTATCGGCTAATTTTCACTTTTAAGGGGTAAAAACCTCCCCTAAAGTTAACCCCCAAAAAGCGTTTTTTTTTTAAATATCTCGGCTTAAAATTAATATTTTTCAATAAAAGAAATTGGAGGTTATTTCTTACAAAAAGAGCAAGTATTTCATGGTGATTTGAAGAGTAAGGGTAGCATCCCCTATTTTTTAGGGGTTGAAAACATATATTTTTTGGCATAATTTTATAATAAAAATGTTTAAACCGACTAAAAAAAATTGGAAAAAATGTTTAAACATCCTTAATAACAAAATTTAGTTGACGTCTTTCGGTGTTTTCATAAATATTACCCCTAAGGGGGTAAACCACCCCTAACACAAAATAACTGTAAATATGTAATTCAATACATAATATTTTGTACAAGGTTTGTATATAAGGGTTTTCGAGATCGCTCTTTGCAAATCTGATATCAGATTTTGAAAATTCAAAATGGCGGAACCAATGTGGTGGACGAAAATGTCGAAAAAAAATTTTAACTTTCATAAAAACTTGTTATAAATGTGTGATCTTTGTAGCCTGTACATGTAAACTAAAGAGCCTTAAACCCTAAACCCCTAAAGAACAAATAGGCTAAATGGTTGTGCTTTTTAACCAAACCACCTCAAATTCCTAAATTTGTAAACAAGAAAATTCTGTGTGTGAAGCAGTTTTATAATTTCCGTAGAAATTGTTATCAGAATGTTATTGAAATTCCTTTATTGTAAATTCAACTAATAATGTATTTTTGTTTATAAAATTAGACTATAATAATAATCTACAAACTTTTATCTTTTGCCATAGTGCATTTTTTGTATTGAGCATAAAATACATTATTTTACGATGTTTTTACAATAATGGTAGTCCTCATAAAAGTGTTTAAAGCACAATGCTTTTTTGCACCAACCACATCGTACAATTGCAATGTTTGTGCACCCTTCTATTTCACAATGTGTTGCACAAGACTTTCCAAAACTGAAATCTATAGGATTATCAAATTTATCTGGTTTTTCATTGACGTAACCGCTTTTATACCAGGAATATTTAAACAAATCTATATATCTCGGTGAAGACAGTTGGTTGTGAACCAATGATTGAAGTTTAATTATATTATTTCTCACATGTAAATTCATATCATGTTCCATTAACATTACATTATCTGAAAATGTTCGGACAAAGTTTTTCCAAATACGGAATCCATAGGCATCAAGTGGTTGTATTTTTCCTGTGGTTCCAGTTGGAATTTTTTTTATGTTAATAATTTTATTTTGTGGCATTGTTTCTTCTATAACTTTGTCACAATGACCACTCCAAGAATCAAGTAATAGTATTGAGTGATGGCCTACATAGGGATAAAATATTTTTTCCAACCAGATTTTGAAGTGATCTGCAATTAAACGACTTACTAATTAACTGATCAACGATATTACAATGTAAAAATTGTTATTAGTTCCCTTACTTGTTGTTAATTTTCCAGATTTGTATGCTTCCACGTACACGTTTTCTGGTCTAATTATGTTTTGTTCTACAATAGGGCCAAACTTGCCACTTGGTTCCTTTAAAACAAGAAATAGCGGTGACAACAGTTGTCCAGTAGCTGATATTAGTGGTTGTATAGTATAACTATGCGTTGTTGCTGAAATTGACTGTACCAGACATTGCACTTGCTTTTCTCCTTCTACTGCTAATGTTCTTCCAGAATGCATTTCTAGCTGAAATCCGCTCTGATCTGTATTATACAAATTTTCGAGTCCAATCCTTGGTATATACGATTTAACGTCATCGATAAATGCTTCAGCTTTAGCCGTAAGTTCTGCACTACTTTCTAGTGTTTTTCTTGTTATGAACTTATTTATTTTCCTAGAAACTATTCGGTGTGCTTGCTTAAATTTGAGTAACCAATGTTTAGAAGCTTTGAATCTAATATCATCAAAACCAATTTCTTTTTTAGCTTGTAAGGCCCATCGAATTATATCTTCATCATGGATAATTGAACCACTGTCGAGAGCTGCTTGAAAATTATCCAGGGTATACTGACAAATTTGTGCTACTTTTTCTCTATACGTGCCACCTTTATTAATTGAATGAGCCCAACGACGTAGCTGACTAATAGATGATACTTTTTTGAATCTGTTTTGCAATGTTTTGAGACTTAAATTTTGCTTCGTTTTGCTACTTCTCCAAAATTCTACAGCTCTTTTTTTGTATTCAAAATCTAGTTCTTCATTATCTGCTGTACATTGATTTGTTGGTGCTATATCCGGATCAGGAAAATGATGTTGCACTTCATCTTCAATTATTTCCACATTATGGTCTTTATACTCTTCTTGAAAATCCAAAGAGTCTTCAGTAATCATTTCTACATCGTTGAAATCATGTGTTGCATCTATTAAAATTTCTTTTATTTTTTCGGCCAACTCTGTTTCGTGATAATTCGTGACACTATCTGGTATGTTTAACGCTTGAAAGTATGCTAATAATAAGTTTAGAACGTTTAACGGATTAATTTTCATTTTTCAATCTAAAATGAAAACAAGCGGTAAAATTTATACAAGCTGTGTTTTTGCATGTAAGGCACGACTGCTACATTTCTACCAGAACAAACGAGTGAATGTAAATTGAATCAAATCATTAATTTATGCATTGGAGAAGAATTCTCGTTCCACTTTGTGATGTTCGGAAAACTCTATTTTTGGTTTTATTCAACTTTTATTCACTTTGAAATTGAATAATGTAAATCTATATAAAATCACTAAAGAAAATTTTCTACAACTGTATGATACCACTGACAAACAAAAAGACGTACTATTCGTACTTTCCGGCATCGAACTAGAATACCCACAAAACTCACTCACTGCCTAAAAAATAACACAGGCAGCTGAGGTAAACACTCGATGAAAACAATCTAAAAAAAGAACATACTGATTCGCACATATTGTCAACAACTTTTATGAGTGAAAGACATTTATCTGTGGAATTATCATTGAATGTACGATAACATTCATAAACTAATGAATGCATATAAAATTCCCTTTCAATAACAACGTGTTCTTTAATTGCAAATGAAGTTCGAGTATTAATATTCTTTTATGTATTTTTACCAATAACAAAAATTATCATAGTAATATAATAATAATAATAATAAGAAGAAGAATAAGCATAATTGCAATAGCAATAATAACAGTAATACTGATAATAGCAATGATAATGAAAAATAATAATAATAATTAGAATAATATTTATTATTAAATTTAGATTTTTTGATAAATTCATTAAATCGTTGCAAATAGTATTATTATGGAATTCCAGACTGTAAATATTTTACTATAGATACAATAATCATTACTTCGAGAATTCATTTAAAAAACTTTCGGCTTACGAAATAATTGTAACAATGAAAAACTCCCAAGTTTGACAACATTAAATTTTATTACAAAACGCAAAAGAGTTTGATAAACTAATTTTATTAACCTATGTTTTTTCATTTGCAAAAAAGTGTGGACTTTTTGAATTTATAAAATTATATAATTATGCAATTTATGAAATACTTTATAATTTATGAAATTACTTTTGAAATTATGCTAATTTATAAAAGCAGAAAAATAAATAATCTTTGATTGAAACATAAAACGAGACGTTATTTGTACATACAAAATGATAGAATAAAATATCGGTAATATGTCTATACTCGTGTTTACGGTAAAGCATAGGCCTTCGGCTTGTCTGGAGGTTAGGGGTTTGGAGTCGTTTGGTTAAAAAGCACAACCATTTAGCCTATTTGTTCTTTAGGGGTTTAGGGTTTAAGGCTCTTTAGTTCACATGTACAGGCTACAAAGATCACAAATTTGTAAACAAGTTTTTTTGAAAGTTAAAATTTTTTTTCGACATTTTCGTCCACCACATTGGTTTCGCCATTTTGTATTTTTAAAATCTGATATCAGATTTGTAAAGAGCGATCTCGAAAACCCCTATATACAAACCTTCTACAAAATATTATGGATTGAAGTATACTTATAGTTATTTTGTGTTAGGGGTGGTTTACCCCGCTAAGGGGAAGTATCTATGAAAAAACCGAAAAACTTAATTTGTTTATTATAGATGTTTATAAATTTTTTCCAAAATTTTTAGTCGTTTAAAACTTTTTTATTATATAAAATTTTTTTTCAATATTTCCGTCCGCCATTTTGAATTTTCAAAATCTGATAACAGATTTGTAATCAGCGACCTCGAAAACCTCTATATACAAACTTTCTACGAAATATTATGTATTGAATTACATATTTACAGTTATTTTGTGTTAGGGGTGGTTTACCCCCTTAGGGATAATATTTATGAAAATACCGAAAGACGTCAACTAAATTTTGTTATTAAGGATGTTTAAACATTTTTTCCAATTTTTTTTAGTCGGTTTAAACATTTTTATTATAAAATTATGCCAAAAAATATATGTTTTCAACCCCTAAAAAATAGGGGATGCTACCCTTACTCTTCAAATCACCATGAAATACTTGCTCTTTTTGTAAGAAATAACCTCCAATTTGTTTCATTGAAAAATATTAATTTTAAGCCGAGATATTTAAAAAAAACGCTTTTTGGGGGTTAACTTTAGGAGAGGTTTTTACCCCTTAAAAGTGAACATTAGCCGATAAAAAAAAATACGTATCTCTTATTTTTTTATGTTCTACAACATATATGAAAATCATAAAAATCGGTGAGTTCGGGTTGGGTACCTTTCCGGGATGTGTACCCACAGTCGCACGATTTTTACTAGATTGGTGCTAATTCGTATAGCTCTGCTAAGGCAAATTCGTTATTCGCATATTTTATATGTGGTTTCAGATATTTTTATTCATAAGAATAATGATATGTCTATACGTTGAAAGTACAGGAAAAGAGCTTCAATTTGAAAACACATATTTAAAAATGGTTCCTTAGGTAAAAAGCTGTCGACGTTTGAAAAAACGAAAAATGACTTTTCGAGATCAAGTTATTTCGCCGGATTTCCTGCTGCTTTTCGGTGATTTTTTCGCTTTTTTCAATCGCAGATAACTTTTTACCTTATTGACCAGTATAACAATTTATTTTTTAAATTAAAGCTCTTTTTCCGTACTTCCATCCTACAAATATAGATTTTCTGTTTGCACCCTCAGACATTGAGTACGTATTATAGTATTTACTATATGAATTCGCCTCGGGTTTAGGGCATTTTCGTAATAACCGACTTTTCTCCAATTGGGTACAGTTCAATATTTTCCTTGCAAAAGGACCCAAAAAAATTTTTTAGTTGGTATTATCAGTTATCTTGATATTTGTTTAATAGCAAGACTAATTATTGATTGTCAGCGAAGATAAAAATCAAAGAAAAAATAATTACGAATTAGCCTCCTCTACATAATATAAATTTAATGAAAATCACTTTAAACACGCACCACAATGCACTTCAATACATTCAATACATAATTAATTTGCTTTTATCAAAATAATACACATTTTTTGCATTATTTTATAAGTACAAAGTAATTATTTATTTAGTATTGAAAATTAACACCAAACACTCAATTATTATATTTATTTCAATATAGGAAACATAGAGCATTAATAAAATATATAAATCTTACTATAATTGGAGTATACTTATAGTCCAAGGTGCAGAGCCAAAAAAAGTCTATGAATTTATTAAGCCTGGTTTTTTGTTAGGCGATAATCATAATTTACAATAAAATGCTACGGTCAGTCAAGCGGATATTAGAACAGGTGTCTCAGGTGCGCGGTCAAACATGTCGTGACCACCGACATAATAAAATCAATTTCTTACGGCTGAAACTTGATGAAATTTTGTTTTTTTTTTATATGTAAATCAAAATTATGATAGTCAGTCAACGTCCTATGGGGACACAACTGGTCTGTCAGCTGTAATGTGCGTAGCGAGATTTATAAGGGTGCAATTCGTTTATTAAGCGTAAAATGTTTTTAGTAGCTACTACTCTCTATATTATTAATAAATAAAATGGTCGGTCAGTCAGTAAATAAGAAATTAAATTTTTTCGCCCTCTATAGATGTTACACGCCGCAGGTCGTCTTTTATTTATAATTTCTTATGCTATGACTCTTACACCAGCGCTGCCGAGCTGATATAGAGTTCGTAAAATGCAATACCCCTGTCAATCGGCTAGATGCATTGGCATTAATTGTTTGGTCTAGAGTAAGATCGATCGGTATTCTTGAGAACGGTTTGTCGGTTCTTCTTATTCCGAAAGATCCTCTGTCAAGTTTAACTTCGAGTCCTAGATGAGTTTCGTGAATTTTGCATAATTTATTGCGATACGCAACCAACCAACGAGCATAATTTGGTTGATTGAATACGAAAAATAAATAAGTTATTTTAGGTAAAATAAATTTAAACTGTTCAAAGTCGTTGGTTCAAATGCTTGGGGTAAGCATTAAATAACGAATAATAAGATTAATGTATATCATATAATACTAGCTGAAAACTCGCTAACGCTCGCTCGTTCTATTTAAACATTGATTTAAGTTTTATATATATATATATATATATATATATATATATATATATATATATATTCCACAAATTTATGATAATCGAAATATGAAACAAAAACAATAATGAAATAATATATCAATATTTAAATATAATTTTATTTTAAAATCAAAAGTAATTGCATTATAATATTAAAACATAATACTTATTATTTAAATTTATGCGATGTGATGTATTTAATATAATACCAAAGAGATTTGGCTTGGCGAGAAAAATCACGTGATTTATCACACAGTCGATTACGTGATAGATTGCTTGAATTACGTAACTACATAGTGTGATTTTTCACGTGAAAAATCATGTTAGAAATCATTCATAAAACTATTCACAAATCTCAAGTCATCCTCTTCCTCTATTATATTAAAATGCATCTGGTAGTCTCCGGCTATAAGTTCACTTCATCCCCAAAATTACCGCTCCTTAGGGGTTGGGGTGAACCAGAAGTTTATTGGAAATAGACTGGAAGTAGACCGGAAGTTGACCGGAAGTAATCGAAATAAATACAAAATGACCCGGAAGTGACCAAAAATAACCGGCAATGAACCAGAAATATATCGAAAGTGAACAGGAATTAACTAGAATGATGCATATTTGCTGAAGTACTCTTAAGGGATGAATTGGAAATAATATCAACAAATAGTTAATAAAAATTTTACAAAGTTTGAAAAGTATTATTCATAAACTGTAAATAATTTTGGAGCCTTTCTTACACATAAATATATATATATATATATATATATATATATATATATACATACACACACACGCGCGCGCGCACGCACACACACACACACACAGTGCAGTTGAATATGAATCACTGCCCGACTGCACAGAACCTACTGAGCCAGTATGTCCATGAGACAGGAATCGACATAGCCATCGTCTGTGAATAATACAGAGACCTGCCAAACCATCGTGAGATATGAACAGTACTAATAAAGCGGCAATATGGGCATGCGGAGACGCCACTTTCCAGGAAAAAATGACAAGACGTAATGAAGGATTCGTACGCGCTAAGGTCGAAGGCGTACACATTTACAGCTGCTATGTTTCACTCAACACGTCAATAGAACAATTCAGACAACTGTTGGACTAAATAGTACAGGCTGCTGTAGGAAGAAAACCGGTACTGATAGCAGGCGATTTCAATGCCTGGGCAGTAGAGTGGGGCAGCCAAAGGACGAACGAAAGAGGATAAGTGCTATTGGAATCATTCGCCCTCCTTGACTTGGTCTTAGTTAACCAGGGATGTTCTTACACATTTCAAAGAGAAGACGCAGGGTCCATCATAGATCTCACGTTTGTCAGCAGCGGCCTGATTGGCTCAGTTAGATCGTGGATGGTGAGCGATCATTACACGATCAGTGACCACCAAGCGATAATAATGAAGATAAGAATATCAAAACAGAGATCCAACTGGAGGGCGACGACAAAAAGAGTCGGCTGGAAAACGAAGGATTATGATAAGGAGACATTCCTGCTGGCTCTCGAAGAAATACAGCTGTCTGGATCTGCGAATAATAAGGTCGAGCAAGTAATAAGAAATATTACCCGAGCCTGCGACGCAACGATGCCAAGGAGAACTTCCAACAATAGACGACCGCTAGTATACTGGTGGGATAAGAAATCGACGTGGCCCGCAAAGAGTGTCATCGAACCAGAAGACGGGAATAGCGGGCTAGGAAGAAATACTACAAGACTGGTCGTGGTAAAAAAATAGTAGACGCCCTAAATAAAGAAATGAAGAATGCTAAACGGATACTTAAGAGGAAAATCCGAGAGAATAAATGACGGTGCCTGAAATTGTTACAGGACGAGTTTGAGCTGGACTCCTAGGGGTGACCGTACCAAGTGGTAATGAAGAAAATAAAGGGAGGTTATATCCCCCCTCCTAAGAGCCCAGAATTGCTGGATCGTATTGTGACCACACTGTTTCCCCTTCAACTGGAAGTAACAGCTATTCCTGAAGAGAAGGCGAATGACGAAACCATTCTAGCAATCACCACAGAGGAATTACTGGCTGCATGCAAAAGAATTGGGAACAACAAGGCTCCAGGACTGGATGGTATACCCAATATTGCATTGAAACAAGCTATACAGGCATGACCCGATGTCTTTGTGGACTTGTACAACTCATGTCTTGAAGAAGGGACGTTTCCTAAGAACTGGAAGAAGTAACGCCTGATGCTACTACCAAAAGGAGATATGCCACCTGGAGAAGCTTCCTCATACAGACCACTCTGCATGCTGGACACCCCGGGCAAGATCTCAGAGCGCATAATCGACGTTAGAATGGACCAAGTCATTGAAAAACCAGGCGGACTCGCGGAATATCAATACGGTTTCAGGAAAAAACGCTCCACTTTTGATGCCATAAGCTTAGTAGTTGACACCGCTAGAACTGCAACAGAAGGAGAAAGATGGAAAGGAGGATCCAAGAAGTACTGTGCTATTATTACACTGGATGTTAAAAATGCGTTTAACTCAGCCAGCTGGGGCAAGATACAGGAGGCACTACGGAAAAAAGAGGTACCCGCATATTTAAGAACGATTATGCCTGACTTCCTGAAAGACAGAACCCTTTTGTATGACGCAGAGAGCGGCACGAAAACCTATCAAGTAACCGGAGGGGTCCCACAAGGGTCAGTGCTCGGTCCACTATTGTGGCACATCATGTAGGATGGCGTACTTAAGCTAGAGCTACCCGAAGGTGCAACAGTTGTAGGGTTTGCAGATGACATTACAATAGTGGTAGTAGCAAAGCAAAAGGAAGAGGTGCCGGAAATAGCTAATGAGGCAGTAAGTATAATCCACGATCAGCTAAAGCAGACTGGACTTAAGCTTGCTATCCATAAAAAGGAGGCTATTATTATATCTAGTAAAAAGAAAATAGAGACAATAACGCTGTCAGTGGACGGACACGAAATAAACTTTCAGTTGACCATTAAGTACCTGGGAATTACTATAGACGCCAGACTAACGTTTAAGCAGCATCTTGAGAGGGCGAGCAATAAGGCAGCAAAAGTCGGTGCTGCACTATCGCGACTAACGCCAATGTAGGTGGGCCAACGCAAGGCCGAAGGTTACTCCTAGCCAGTGTAACTACATCAATTACGTTATACGGTGCCCCAATATGGGCGGGCGTTATGTTGGTGAAGTCCTATGCACAGAAGCTGTCAACAGTTTATAGGAGAAGTGCATTGCGGGTCACTTCTGTCTACCTAACAGTATCAGAAAATGCAGTGTGCGTTATTTCAAGTATACCGCCTATTGACCTCCTAGCAACAGAACGAAAGAATATATACGAAGAAAACCGGCGTGGTGACAATACTTAAAAGGAAGTTTGGAAATCCGCAAAGGAACAAGCCCTAGCTGAGTGGCAAAGACGATTAGACTCCAATAGAAATGGGCGATGGACGCACCGCCTCATACCATGTATTGTTGGCTGGACCAATAGACGACACGGGGAAGTGAATTACTACATAACGCAGTTTTTGAGCAGACATGGGTGCTTTCGAGCCTACCTACACCGCTTCAAGATAGAGGATGATCCGAATTGCCCTGTATGTTTGGAAGCAAACAAAGATGCGGAGCATGTCTTCTGCAACTGTTTGCGTTACGAAATGGAACGAAAGGAACTCGAGCGGTACCTTCAGGCTAGGGTGACTCCCGAGTCAATGATGACAACTATGCTAGCGTCGAAAGATGGCTGGTGCGCAGTAAACAACTACGTGAGGACTATTATCAAAAAGGTTAGAAATGACGAAGAGAATAGAAGGGAAGGACATGGCGAAACACCTAAGTAAAACTGTTGCTGGACGAAGGCCACTAGGTAATAGATACAAAATCCTCCTCGGACTGATGCAGAGGAACGTAGGTCACAGAGTTGAGCTCTCACTCCCCTGCTCTATGCAGAGGACCGTAGGAGCTAGGGTTGAGTACTTCCAAGTGCTCATTAGACTGATGCTGAGGAACATAGGTAACTGAGTTGAGCCGTGACTTCCTCACCCGATGCAGACGAACGTAGGTGTCGGCATTGAGTCTGTCCATAGGGTGGCCGGTCGATGCTGCTCGAAGTAGACGACCGGACAATGCAAAAGGAAGAAGACGGCAGGACGATACAGAATAAAGAAGACGAGTTTGATCCTGAACCCCTTGTAACGGTTCAACTTTCCCCAGGATGTTGGACAGTCAGTCGGTTCCAGAATCTGGATTGGGGAAAGGGGCAATAAAAGAGTCTGTTCTTATGTTTTTAATGTTAACAAAATATATTTCCTTAAGTAGATAATAGTAATTGGGAATCAGTTGTTAAATCCCGTCTGAAACAGAAATCAATTATGTGCTTGGTTAAGAATATTTCGCCTTTACAAATGGAATTGTTTAAACTAGCGCTGTTAACAATTTACGAAAATATCTACGCGACTTCGCTATAACAATGAGTCGGTGGTTACGACTACGGTATTTCGGTTCGGTGACGGTATGGCGGATCGGTGATGGGTTTGAAGGTTAGGATTTCATTCGGTACGGTGGAGTCGTGTGCGCACGGCTACACCGATCCGGGTGACTTGCGTAACAACAATCTCGACCGCCCTGTGTGCGCACAGTCGCGGCCAGGATAGTGTAACGGGATTTTGAGGTTATCCCTCGGATTTATGAAGTCGTCTGCGCACGGCTTCACAAATCTTCGTCACTCGTCTCGTTCCTCTCTTTATCCTGTGCGCGCACAGAGATAAAGCGAGTCGTGAGATGTCGGCGTAAGGCTGGCTTTGTTGGTTAGGATTTTTACGGTGGCACCGGGTATCGTCACGTGTGCTCACGTAGACGAGGCTCGATGTCGCTCGGGCGTTCCGGGTTGCCTCGTGTGCTCACGACGGCAATTCGGAGTTTCGGGGTTCGGAGATACGGGTTTCGGTTCGTCTACCAAATCGTCACGCGTGCTCCCGAGACGACTTCGTCGGCGCAGATCTATCTCTCGCTGTTTCCTGTAGCAACGTGTGCGCACGATGCTACCTGGAGTGGAGCTCGAGTAGAACTCTCTACCGTGTTGCGCTGTCCGCCTTATAAAGGCGCGCGGTGCGGATACGTATGAGCGCGTACGCCGCTCGCGCCACCTGGCGCGTCGTTTCTAAGCTGTTCGTCGGCTGTCGCGCTCCGCGCTCGTGCGGACTCGCCTTGCGGTTGTTGCGCGCGCGCGCGCGCGCCCATTTCGCGTCGTGTGTATTTGCTCGTTGCGCATGTTATGTTTATTACGGCCGTCTTCATGCGTATTTATAAGTGCGAGACTCGTTTCTCGTCACATCCCCTTCTTACGGAGCGGGAAATTACGCGTAACAAAAATTTCGCGCTCTAAACAAAAACAATGTCGGCAAACAAAACTTCGCGTTTAAAACTATAAATTAGACTCACGTCGACGGTTCTGGCCTCGCCCACATGTCTCACTTCTCCGGTTGACGGTACCAGGCGAAGCAGGCGCTTGACGCCATTGTATCGCACGACGTATTTTTTTACGCCGATTGGCACAAAGACGTCATGCCCATGCGGCAGTCTCACTGTGCGACGCGGGAGGCCGGCCGTCGAGTCACGTGGTGGTGGTGGTGGTTGTGGGGGCGTGACGACTAGTGGTGTTGTAGGTAGCGGCGGATGGCGTTTCGTCGACGTTGGTGGTGATGTTAAGTCCACCGTCGCTATAACTGTGCCTTGTCGCGGGCCCCGACGGCTCTTCCGTGTTGTCGTGCGTTTCATTTTCATTTTCATCGGGTATTCCTGCACTAATTAATTGTTTTAAGTATTTTGCAGTATGAATTTTTTCACCTCTTTTTTAAAATAATGTCACATCGACAGTGACGAATTGACGTAGAAAACTTTGCATTATAAATACATAACAAAATTCTCGCCAATGATGACTAACTATATGCATGGATAACTTGTTTGATAATATAAAAATTTTATGTTGCCTACTAGATAATAATAATGAGACATCATATTTTTCTATTTGTTTACTAAAATTATGGCGTCTTTATTTTCATAATAATCAGTGATTGAATAATCAATTTAACTTAGCGGCCAAAATTTAGAAAAATTAAAATTATGTTAATGTATTATAAGTCATTCTTCGTGGGGTGCGTGGTAGCATATGGCCGGGTAAATTGAGTACGTTATTATAATAATAATAATATTTATCATTTTATTATAATGGTTTAATGTTGTAACTGTTGAATAAATATAAGTGTATTTATATTTTATTTTAAATATATAGTGTTTTAAAATATTATTTATTGTTTTACATTATTAAATATAATTATTTTTAATTAAAATGATATATTTTATACTTGAGACTAAAAAAATTAATAGAATTTTCACTTGTTTTGTTTCTTTAGATTGTTAAACGAAATAAATATATTTACTTAATACTGATTGGATGTATGTTTTAAGATATAAGTTCCAATGAATTATTATTAACTTCATATATTGATAAAATTAAATTTTTAATACTAACTAATTCTAATTTCTTATTTATTATACTAGGATTAGATCAGTGTGCTTTGCGCTTGATAACTTAGATTTTATCTGGTAATTATTTAATCATATTTTAATCATTTTTTTTAATACTTGGAAAAAAATGTAATTCATTGTTCTTTAGAATCATATTCATAAAAAAATGTATATCTTCTACCCTTTGAAAATTTACAAAATTATAAAATATATTCCAAAGAGTTAAAAATATACATAATCAATCAAACTAAGTGATAACGCTAAATGTAAAATTTCTTTCTGAAAATATCATTAATTCCTTATTAATACTACATTTAAATTTATATATTTTATATGACTCCTAAGTACATATTTTGTAATAATTGCATGAAGAGTTTCATAAGTTTGTGGAGTTTTGTTATCATTGAATTTAAAATGTTTTTTTTAATATCATTATTTTTATACTGACACTACCCTGGTAGAAATGACCCTAAGAGCTGGCCATTTATTAGGTAGTAACTAGGTTAAATCCTATGAACTGGCTAGTTACTAGCCTGTTCTTAGACTCATTTAATATACGCATATATTGTCAATAATATTAATGCGGGCTTCTTTCGATATGCTATCTAATTTTTTAATATATTCTGACATTAAGATTATTATGTATTATAGTATTAACATTTAATACATATTTCGTATATTATAGAATCTTATTTCTTATTTATTTTAATTATTTACTACTCTTAACTTTAAACTATTGCATATTTAATATGATTTATTATACTTGATTATTACAACTATTAAAGTTATATTTAACTCTAATTATATTTTAATAGATTAACAGTTAAATTTAGTTTAATAAAAATATAGGTAATTATATTTATTTACTCATTGTTATATCGAAAGAATGACAGTTTCAACCCTGTTAAACGTAAAGTGTATCATTAATAAGCTAATAAACTCGGATTAAAATCAAATTTTTTTCTCGGTCTACATCCTCACACACACAGACACACATATATACACACACAACGCACACGCACACGCACAAACACACACAATATCAAAAATAAAATTTATACTTCCAGTAGACGATGTCCAGGGGTCAAAATCACCTCCCGGATGGTGAGACATCTATGATACAACGCATTTAGTAAACATCAAACGTACAAAATGAAAATTTCCACTTCCAGAAGACGATGTCCAAGTGTCAAAATCACGTTCCGGATAGCGAAACGTGGTCTATAATACAGTGCCCTAAGTATACAACAAATGTACAAAAAGAAAATTTTCTCTTACAGAAGACGATGTCCAAGTGTCAAAATCACCTTCCGAATGACGAGACATGGTCTATGATACAACGGACTTAGTATACAACAAATATACAAAAAGAATATTTTTACTTTCAATAGATGATGTCCAGGTGCCAAAATCACCTTCTGAATGACGAGACATGGTCTATGATACAACGCACTTAGTATACAGCAAATGTACCAAACAAATTTTTAATTTCATTAGACGATTTTTAGGTGTTAGGATGACCCTGAGGTAAATCCATTATAAATGTAGTATACATGATATATGATGCTACCTTTCAAGTTATACAAAATTTTACCACAAAAGAACCTTGTTTATAATCATAAATATATTATCAGCGTCAGAATTTCAGGAAGACTAAAATTCCAAAAAGTCCATAAAGATTTCCTGAAAACCTGGAAAGTGCAAAATTCCATCTTTACATTAAAATATCACAATATTGGCGCACAAAAAAAAATAAAACGGTAGAAATGTTCTTAGATGTTAGGACTAATGTGACATTAAAAAAATTTTCAATTAAAATTGAAGGGATTTGAATATTTCGAACTGGAAATGACGTTTTGGACAGAAATTTAAGCAAATTAATATTATGTAGATGTAGAAGATGTAGATTGTGCAGTTTTTACATGCTCACTTTTTACAGTTTTATCTCTGTACTCTTCATATTTTTCAATAATGTGCAACAATTTCGACTAGATCGATAGTTGGTACTATTGACCAATTCTTTATAAAATTTTGCAGGTGGTTTTTCACATTTTCGCTGATTTGAACATCTTCAGATTGCACAAATCTACGAAAATGCAAAATAGAAAAAGCTAAGCTTATCAAAGGATGTATCCGTTTGCACCTATTAAAATGGTTTATAGAGCAATTTTTGCTATTGCTAAATCATATGTGATTTGCATATACTTTTTGTTAGATTTTTCAGCAATTTTTTTGAGCTTGATGCATTATTTCAGCACTACATGATTACTTGTTGGTGAAAAATTAATTGTAGTTAAATAAGAAACTCTCTTTTTTGTTGACATATCTTTAAATAATAAACTGTTAAAGTCTATCCACATAGGAGTATTCTCAATCTGCAATACATGTGATGATAGCCAAGCAAAATGTATCTTTATATATGTGTTAAACTATTTAGAACGAAATGCACAGATTCATGAGGTAAAACGTTAAAATGTACCGAAAAATACTTTTAAATTCTTGTAGACTATGTCCAGGTGTCAGGATGACCCCCGGGTCGACGCGACATCGTTTACAACGAAGAGCATGGTATATAAATCAAATGTATGGACAAAATCGGAACGTCTTGTAGATTATTTCTAAGTGCCAGGATGACTCCCTGATCGAGAAGACATCGTTACCAGGAAAAGCATCGTTTATAAATCAAATGTATCGAAAAAATCGTAAATTCATGTAGACTATGTCTAGATGCCAGGATGACTCAACGATCGACAGGACATCGATAAGAATAAGCATCGTATATAAATCAATTTTGCCGATGAAAAATCATATCTTCTTGTAGACGATGTCCAGGTGCCCAAATGACCCCATGATCTACAGGACATCATCTGCAAGTAAAAGCATCAAATATAACCCCAAATGTATAAAAAAAACCGTATGTATATCATATCGTTTGAATAGTCCTTATTCTGATAGTACTCAGCATCATCTGATTTGGACCACATCCGGAAATTTTCATTTAGCATTTTTATACATCTAAACTTGTACTATTAGTGTATAAATATATATATATATATATTTTTTTTCTGTTTTTAATAAGAGATAAGTATGTTTGTACGTACGTACGTACAGACGTACGCTACTTTGCTAATGTTTATTGTTAATGTTTGCAAAAACAAATTATTTAATAATTACAATTTTCGAGATGAATCTAGGCGTTTATATGCAAAGATTACAATCGATGTTAGAAAATGAATTTTTGCAGAATATTCTCTCAAAATAAAGGGATGTTTACAGAAAACATCGTTTTCCAAAATAAATAATTTCAATATTATGTAGAAGATATATATGGTCGATACTAGATGTACAATAAGTCCACGTTTAACCACAATTACCGTACCGGAAACCAAAACTATATGGTTAGGACGAAAATGATGTCACAAACATTATCTGTAATAGGAATAAGTTCAAATTACTCGTGCGTGTCTGTGTACGATACATTTAGTTGATATTATTTATAAAATTGTCGTACAAATAAAAAATTATATTATACATTATATTAAGCATGAACACTTTTTCTCTGGTTCTCCGGTCGTTCAGGGTCTGAGATCTATATTTCTTAATTTTATTAGTATTAGAGTGACCTCTTTGTAATTTGCATCTCATTTGAACCTCTTTTACAGTGCGTTTCCTTATGTTATTATATTATATTATTATACAGGGTGTTTCATTTTAATCCGACCACGACAAAAAACCATGGAAAAACTAATTTTAACGAAAAATGACCTTAACAAAAGTTGAAGGGGGTAAAGGGGGCCATCGAATTACACAAACACCTATGACCTTGAACTCGATTTTCAAGGTCATTTGAGGGTAATTGTGATTTTTTTAAATAGGAACCTCTATTTTAGACCTTGGAATCGGATAGAGCGGAAAAAATTACGTCGCAAAGGATATTTTAAGTTTGCTTTGGTGACCTTGAAAAGGTCAATTCAAGGTCAAATAACAAAAAATCTGCTAAACAGCTGTTTGTCTGGTTTTATTTTACTGATGTCGAAAGATGACCTTGACAAAAGTTGAAGGGAGCAAAAGGGGCCATCTAATGACACCAACACCTTTGACCTTGAACTCGATTTTCAAGGTCATTTGAAGGTCATTGTATTTTTTTAACGGGAACCCCTATTTTTGACCTCGGAATACGGAGCAGCGGAAAAAATTACGTCGGAAATGACATTTCAAGTTTCAATAAAGTGAGATTAATCAAAGTAATTCGAGTTTATAACAATATTTTTGCAAACATAATATAACACAAACTCAAAATTCTTATGTTCAATGATGCCGACAGCATCGTGGAGACAATGCGCGGCGCGCCAGCAGTACACCAGCCGCAGATTGCCGCAGTGACGCCGCAGCCCCACTTGCTGCTCGAGGCGCTGACGACTCAGATAGCTCAACTCACGACAGCTTTTCGGCAAGAATTCGCCGAGATACGTCGAGAAGTCCGCGAAGATCGCGAACGGTCATCCCGGCGGCCGACGCGCAGCCGCTCACAATCTCGGAAACGATCGTCGTAGCGCGGAATTGGGAGTACGACCAATGTTGGTACCATTGGAAGTTCAGAACAGAGGCAAGTGCAAGGCGCCCTGCAAGTTCGCGGGAAACGAGACGGGTCGTCGCTAATGGCGGCGAGCGACCCCAGCCCACACACGCGCCGCCTTTTCGTCACAGACCGAGACAGCCAGGTAAAGTACCTGATCGACACGGGCGCTGATCTCTGCATCTATCCCCGTGCCGCGATTCGCGGGCAGCTCAAAAAAACCACGTACGAGCTCTCGGCCGCTAATGAGACGGCCATTGCTACGTACGGAACGCTTACGCTGTCGCTCAACCTCGGACTCCGGCGCGCATTCTTGTGACGATTCGTGATCGCGGACATGCCCAAGGCCATCATCGGGGCGGACTTCCTGTCACACCACGGGATACTCGTCGACCTCCAAGGCAGCCAGCTGATCGACCGAGAGATGAAACGCACGTCACGAGGTCAGATCCTCACCGACGGAGGTTCGAGCGTCAAGGTCATCTCCGGATCGTCAAGCTATCACCAGTTGCTAGCCCGATACCCGAACATCACGCGACCTGACGGACGAGCACCAGTGACGCGGCACACGACGCGTCATTACATCAAGACGACGCCAGGACCGCCGGTAAGCAGTCGCCCCCGCCGCCTCGCGCCAGACCGTTTCCAGAGACCCAGAGAGAAGTTCAACCTCATGCTACGCCTCGGAACGGCACGGACGTCCAACAGCTCATGGGCTTCGCCACTCCACATGGCACCGAAGGGCGAGGACGACGAGAGGCCATGCGGCGACTACAGAGGCCTCAACGCACGCACGATACCGGACCGGTATCCAGTACCGCACATCCGAAACTTCGCATAGCGGCTCCGGGGCAAGAAGATCTTTTCCAAGGTCGACTTGATCCGAGCCTACAACCAGATCCCCGTCGCCGAGGACGACATCCCCAAGACGGCCATCACCACGTCATTCGGACTCTTTGAATTTCCATTCATGAGTTTCGGGCTTCGCAACGCGGCACAGACTTTCCAGCGCTTCGTAGACGAGATGCTACGGGAGCTGGATTTCTGCTACGCGTATATCGATGACATCTTGGTGGCATCAGACGACGAGGAGCAGCACCACCAGCACATGCAGCAGCTGTTTGAACGCCTGCAGGAATACGGGATTGTCATCAACCCGGCCAAGTGCGTTTTCGGGCAGCCGGAGGTAGAGTTCCTAAGTTATACCGTCACGAGCAATGGAATCCGACCGACCGGGAAGAAGGCCGAGGCCATCCGAGGCTATCCACAGCCTCAGACCGCCAAGCAGCTTCGCCGTTTCCTCGGAGCTGTCAACTTTTACCGGGACCTTCTGCCAGACGCGGCGCAGATGCAAGCACCCCTCAACGAACTTTTCAAGGGCAACATCAAGGGGAACGCGCCGATAAACTGGAACGACGAACGCATCCGCGGCCTTCAAGAAGGCGAAGTCCGACCTCGAGCGAGCAACACTCCTGGCACATCCGAAGATAGGCGCCGACCTAGCGTTGGTCTGCGACGCATCGGATATCGCAGTCGGCGCCACACTCCAACAGAAGATCGATGGACGTTGGAAGCCGCTAGGTTTCTTATCGAAGAAATTGAGCCCAGCGCAAACTCGCTACAGTGCTTTTGATCGCGAGTTACTCGCCATCTACTTAGCGATCAAGCACTTTCGCCACATGGTCGAGACTCGAGAGTTCACCATCTTCACCGACCAAAAACCGCTAATCTTTGCATTCAAATAGAAACCGGAGAAGGCAACACCACGACAGGCACGGCACCTCGATTTCATCGGACAGTACCCCACGGACATCCGGCATATCTCCGGCATAGACAACGTCGTGGCTGACGCGCTGTCTCGCATCGAGGGCATCTCTACACCCATCGACTATGCCAGGCTAGCCGAAGCACAACGAGATAACGCCGAGCTACGGCAGCTAGAGACTTCAGGCACCGACTTGCAGCTGAAACTCGTCGAGCTACCCGGAGCAGACGCCCGAGTACTTTGCGACGTTTCCTCTAACACCGCGCGACCGTTCCTCACGAAGACCTTCCGGAGGGCAGCATTCGAGGCAGTGCATGACCTCGCACACCCCGGGATCCAGGCCACGGTCAAGCTGATGACGCAACGATATGGCTGGCCATCAATCAAGGCCGACTGTCGAGCCTGGGCGCAGACGTGCATCCAGTGCCAGCGCTCCAAGGTCTCTCGGCACATCACATCACCAGTCGGCGACTTCCAACCACCAACGGCCAGATTCGAGCACGTGCACACGGACATCATCATCCTGCCAATGTCGGAGGGCCAGAGATACTGCCTAACATGCGTGGATCGGTACACACGCTGGCCAGAGGCTTTCCCGATGCCAGACCAGGAAGCAGAGACCGTCGCACGCAAATTCTACGCAGGATGGATCTGCTGATTCGGCACACCGCTGCGAATCACCACCGACCAGGGCCGGCAGTTCGAGTCGCACCTGTTCAAGTCGCTCAGTCGACTGACAGGTACGACTCACCTACGCTCGACCGCGTACCATCCGCAGGCCAATGGCATGGTAGAACTTCTCCACCGGCAGCTCAAAGCAGCAATCCGCTGCCACCAGGATGACCAAAGGACGCGCATTCTGCCCACCGTCCTACTTGGCATCCGGGCAGCATGGAGAGAGGATCTGCAGGCAACCGCAGCAGAACTCGTTTACGGAGAGCCGTTGCGACTCTCTGGCGAGTTTCTGACCACCAACGACCGTCAGAACGAGGACCAAGCGGCCTTCACCAACGAGTTACGCCGCCACCTTCAGCAGCTACGGCCCGCAGGCGTCACACGCCACGACACAAAGAAGACCTTCATTTTCAAGCAGCTAGCAACATCGAAATGCGTTTTCATCCGGCACGACGGTGTAAAGAACTCGCTTGAAATGCCGTACGACCGTCCGTACGCAGTCACCAGCCGAAGCGACAAGACGTTCGTCGTAAACATCCGCGGCAAGGACGTCACAGTTACCGTGGATCGTTTGAAGCCAGCGTACATCCTGTCGGAGGACCAGGCAGACGATGAACTATCAGTCCCGAAGATGCAACCACAGCCACCGCAGAGTACTTCAGCAGCGAACCAGCCAATCCAGTCTACGTCCATCCAGAACGAGAGGACGTCGGACGAACCAGCAGTTCGTCGATCCGGTTCGTTCGCGGAACGCTACCAAGCGGGTTTTAATTAATTTAATGTTATTTCTGTTTTGTCATTATATTATTAGTTATATTCTAGAAAGTAGGTTAATTACACACCGACAGATTTTTTTTCACACACATGTATATATTGTAATACACGTAACTTCACATGAACATCATTATACAGAATTGTAAATATTAGGTTAAGTTCTACTGTATCGTGATTTCATCACTGGCAAGGGGGTACTGTGGTGGCCACACAGCACTCGCCCACACACACATACTCACACACTCGCAATCACACACGCGCGCACATATATACAAACCTCACGCGCACGCGCACGTGAAGACTCCAGCGTTCGTGCCTCGAACGACGCGGCCCGGACTAGAACTCGGTTTTCCGGCCCGGCCGAGCGCATTTGGACAATTAAGTCCTCCGCATCGAGGAGGCAGTAAAACGCTCGGGCCCGCTCGAACCCTTTTATTGCGGTCATCCGCACCTCGACGCGGGCGGCTAAAGCTCGCCGGCGCGGGTAATCCCTGGTGTAATAAAACAGTAAACGGCCGGCCGTTTGGGCCAGCTGCCCTCGCCACCGATGCGCTATCCGGACTGTGCGTGCTCCGTCCCTGCCAATCCGATCGGCGATCGGTACAGGAGGCGGAACGATCGAGACCTTCGTCAGTCGACGCTGGAGCCGACCAGAAACAGTTCAACTGGAGCCACGACACGAGTCGCATCACCTCCAGATATTGTCACGCAAATCAACGACAAATAAAACGACCACTCCGAAACATCAAGTTTCGCGTTATTCGATTTCTTCACCTCACATTCTCC
This sequence comes from Nasonia vitripennis, assembly GCF_009193385.2. Classification (NCBI taxonomy): domain Eukaryota; kingdom Metazoa; phylum Arthropoda; class Insecta; order Hymenoptera; family Pteromalidae; genus Nasonia; species Nasonia vitripennis. Next base: position 1,912,086 of record NW_022279646.1, read on the forward strand.
TTCACTCTCCTGCACCACCTCACTCCCAAAGATCTTATGCAAGATCTTAACACCATGATCAATACAAATCTTTTAATTTATAATTTATTCAAGATCGTATGCAAGTTCTTTTATAAGATCCTATGTATATCTTGAGTTAGTTATCAATAAAACGGTATCCCTTTAAGTGTTATATCAGATATTAGATAAAAACTTACGTAAGATATTGAATTAATTATTAATAAAAAGATTGATCATGGCGGTAAGATCTTGCATAAGATCTTATGTAAGAAATTGGAAAAGATATTACGTAATGTCCTATGCAAAATCTTGTATACTATCTTGCGTAAGATCTTATCTTCGTTCTTGGTCGAAAATCGCTGATAAGATCTTATGTACGATCTTACACAAGATCATTGACAAGATCTGATATATGATTTTACGTAAGTTCTTACATACGATCTTGAGTAACATTTTTATTAGGGTCGCGGCGCTTGATTAGATTAATACGCACTATTATATTATTTACACGAAAAAGATATGAGAGGCTTCACATGTTGCTAATATATATCTAAAAAAACTAAACCATACATTGTAAATTACGATTAATAAATGAACGCATTTACCGATAATCGATTGTACTCATTTCATCGCCCCGATATTTTCGCAAGAATCGTAAACTTAACACGAAGAACAAAACCATCGACTCTCACATGTAACATTTGTACGATAATATTTATATATTACAATAACAGTCCGTGCATGCCTACAAACATTTTATTTATATTTATTTATATATATATATATATATATATATATATATATATATATATATATATATATATATATAAAGTGAAAGTTGTTCCATTGATCAGTCTGCTCGAATCTTTCGATATAGTATGAACAGTAAATTATAAATATTTTGTACGATAATATTCCTATAAGTTTATGTGTATCTATTATATTTATATTTTCTAATATAGTATTTGACGCAGAAAATCATAGTGTCAAAGCCGACTAAACTTTGGAAGGCAGTGTAAGTTAAATATATATATTTATACATATTTCTGATATTCACAAATGCAATCTGCGCATTCGTACCAATATGTATAAATAGCCGGGAAAGTGGTTTGGATTTCTCAGTCTGCTCTAAACTTTAGAAGTGTCCACTTCGGAAAAATTATAATAATTTTGTACGATAATTAGATAGCCGGGGAAATTGGTTTGATTGCTCAGTCTGCTCTGGCCGTTGAAATTGGAAGATCTTCAATTTTTATTTTGCTTTGTATTGTCATATTAGCTTTGGTCTTCTATATAGTTCATCATTTGAACTTTTTGTGCTACAAACTTGTTGTGACTGTCGACTTTATGGGTTTCAGTGAAGGGGCGCTGTTCGCTTCGTCGATCGTTGAGACGGGTCTGAAATTGTTACCCTTAAGTCTATGTTGTTACACAGTTTATAGGTCTTCAAAAAATTCAAATGAGATAAGAATTATACTAATAGATATAAATAGGTCAGTTATTGAGAAAAGATATGAATGGCTTCACGGCACATAGGAATATTTAAATAACCTGAGATTATTGAGGGTTAAAAATTTTAAGGTTATAAATTTAAGATTTAAACCTGATAAGGCTCTAAAATATTTAAGGCCCAAAAATTTTGATGCCAAAAAATTTTAAGGCCCAAAATTATATCCTAGATGTTAAGTTATTGGGAAAAGATGTGAAAGGCTTCACGGCACACGGGGACATTAAGCACTTTAATATAATAATAGATAATAGATTATTTAACGTGTCATTATTAAATATTAGATGTACACTCGATGATCAATTCTAACCAATTAAAAGCAAGATTTCAAAAACGTTCCACGAGATTTAATTACCGTCGAGTATAAGTAAATATATTCAATACAGTTAACATTCTATAAAAGTAGTTATGGCTACTATTATACTCTTAAGTCTAAAAAACAAAAACAGGCGCTGGAAAGTGAATGCTCCGATTACTTTTTTGGGAAAGTACAAATCATTACTTTAATACTATTGACGAGTACAAAAAGAATTAAAGTTACAGTTTATTTTTTTGTGAAGAATACAACGTTCAGTTTAATCTATTGCAAAAAATAAAATTTTGGCTCACTATTATAAAAAAAAAAATAAATAACACAATTTATTGTTTTGTAAAGATTCAATCTCACAGTTTAATTTTTGTAAAAAATAATATTTTACTCCGTAATTTTGAAAAAATAAATCGCACAATTTATTTTTTTCTAAAGATTAAATCTCACGGTTTAATCTTTTTAAAAGAATAAAATTTTCTTCTGTTATTTCGAAAGAATAAATGTCGAGTTTTATTCTTTACCAAAATATTGAATGAAACGATTTCATCTTTATCAAAGAAGAAAATGTATTCCTATAATAAAAAGAATAGAACGTTGTTGTTATTATTGACAAAAAGAATAATTATACATAAACTTTTATTGTTGAATGATATTATTTATTAATAATTTGAATGTCCTGATGCATAAAATCAAATCGAATCAATGCAGGACTGAATCTGCAGATACCATCTTGTAATATGCATAAATACATACAGTATTCATTATTTCATATTCACAAACACATAGCTTTAAAAAAAACATATCTGGACAAATATTTAATCACAGCATCCCTTTTATCTCGACCAAATCTGCAGATTACATCTTTTGATATGATTTACGTAATTTTTTTATAATAGGAATGTACATTTATATAATATGTATCTGCATAAATAGTTATTTGCAGCATCCCTTTTATCTGGATGAAATCTACAGATTACATCTTGTGATATGCATGAATACATACAGTATTTGTCATATCATATTCACAAATAGATGGCTTAAAAAAAACAACATATCTACACAAATAATTATTCACAGCATCCTTCTCATTTAGATCAATTTTAAAATTATCTTCATTAATCCATGTGTATACATATTTATATATGTCATAATATATGTCGAAAATATAATAACCAATACATCAATTCCTTCTATTTTTTTGGAATTGTTCTCACAGCTTCCAATGCATCTGGACTAAATCTTGAAAATCTAGTAAAAGTACCTGTTTATACAATTACAAAGTTTTTTATTTATAAAATACATCGAGTTTTGGTGAATAAATGCAAAAACAAATCTGGACTGGCGGTCGGTCATTTTTTAAGTGTTTTTATTGCTAAAAACTAATTGAAATTTTATACAATTAAATTTTTTTTTGGTGACCTCAACGATTCAAGTATAAAGAACATTCTTACCGTAAAATAAATTTAATTTTGTTATTTTACTGAGCTTTGGAAGGTTTTTAGAAAATCGACCAAGTATACAATTTTAATACAGTGTGGATTTTTCTCTGCATTACAAATATTAATATTATTTAAGACGAAAAAAATTAGTTGCGAGAGAGAGAGAGAGAGAGAGAGAGAGAGAGAGAGAGAGAGAGAGAGAGAGAGAGAGAGATTAGATTAGATTAGATTAATTGCTCTTTATTTTTGTACATTTTGTTGTACATATAACAAATATAGTGTATTATGATAAAGGAATAAATAAAATTTGTGTAAGGGTATATAGTATAAGGTGTGTGTGATGTTGAGAGATGACATGAGATGAAAGAGAATGTATGTATGTTTGTGCGATGTTTATGTGTTTTCCAAATTAAAGAAATAATTTTTAGCTGCTTGTTTGAAGTGTGATATGGATAGTGTGTCGCGAAGTTGAGATGGAAGGCTGTTCCAGAGGTAGGAGGCGCTGATGTCCAGTGGAGTCACCTCGCCCCTGACAGGCCTGAGTGCGACGTGGAAGTCAAAATAGGCTAGTAGATAAGCTGGTATTGAGGTGTTGAAAATGTTTCTAAGAAAACAGGCCATGAAGTACTTCCTACGTCCGGCGGTGGTGAGCCATTGCAACTCACGCCTGTAAGGGGAGATGTGCTCGTCCCTCTTTACACCATAGATGTATCGGATTCCCGTATTGACAAGCCTCTGCAGTTTTAAGTCAAGCTCTTGAGTCAGGTCGCAGTAAACAAGTGAGCAGTAGTCGATGAGGGGAAATAGGAGTGCTTGCACCAAATGTTGGCGCAGCCTGAGGCTAGTGCTCTTCCGAAAGAAATATAGCCGATACATTAAAGAGTGAGCACGTTTACAAGTTTGTGTAACGTGCTCTTTCCACGTAAGTTTTGAGTCAAGCACCAGCCCCAGGCTGCGCACAGATGATTCAAAGTTGACCAGGGCCCCCCCTATATTTATATAGGTGTTAGCAGTAGAAGGTAGAGCATTGATATAGTAGGGTGAGCCCAGGACTGAGAGAGAGAGAGAGAGAGAGAGAGAGAGATTCAATGATTTTTTCAGAATCGCATAAATAACCAACTAACTCTTTGCTGATTGCTTTGCTCATCTAAAACGAATTCCAAGTAGTCCAAAATTTGTAGTGGATCTTCTGTCCCATACATCTTTAGTATTTTTGCGATAACTACTAATCCGGCAAAATCGCATAAATGTCCTTGAAAGTTTAATGACATTTCACCGTCCTTTCTAACTACGATTATTGGATTTCAAGATATCAAAAATTTGTATGTTAAGTGAATTTTCTATGTGCGTGTTGAATTTAACCTCTGAGGATAGTCGTGTACCGTATGTGAAAAACAAAGCGTTTTAGTATTAGTCGTATTTAATTAATGAAATTGTTTTCAGGGAATGCCTGAAGCTTGGGCAAGACTGCTTATGTCCAGCAACATAAGTAAACAAGAGCAAAAGAAAAATCCCCAAGCAGTATTAGATGTATTAAATTGGTACGATCATAGCAGTAAGGAGATTAAAGGCTCAAAATATATGACTACAATGCGTACATTTGGTGGTATTGGTAAGTACGAAATTGTATTTTATATTAAGAGTGTAATATATAGGTATAGATTTTTGGTTACTTGTATTGCGTTGCATTAAACAGTTAAGTACATGCTCTGGCTGAGAACTGTATTTGCTCGATGAACTTTCATTGAGACCATTCGGTTGTCAGTAAAATTTAGCAATATCGTTGGTTGCTACTAAATACTAGTTTGCATATTGTACATGCATAACAATCAGTATCTTTAAACCATTCCAGTCACACAAATTAAAAATTTACTACGTTGAGATGATTAAGATGTTACTAATTTTTAATTTTATTAGGATCTCAATAATAGTGAGTACACGTAAAATAATGACGTACTGCTTTGATAAATTCTCGTTCAATCAAGCAGAGGTGAAATTGTTAGTAGATTTGTAACAATTGTTAATTTATCAAGTATTTATGCGTCGGCTAAAAAGCCTTTTCTTTAGATTTGATTGTAAAGACTTGTGACTTTAAACTGTCGTATGCGAACAGTTAGACACCCGTGTTTGCCAAGACTCTAAGGTGAACTATATTACTGTTGTCCATAAACTTACCTTCGTGTAAGCATTGGATAATCTGTCTACAACTTTTTTACTCAAATTTGTCCGGTGTAGTCGGTTGATGTTCGTATCTACTGTTCTATTAGATATCCTTACAATGCTAGTTTAGACAAATTTTCAGAATAATTAAATATCTTATTATCTATGAATAAATAGTGTTACGGTTAAAATAAAATGATGTTGGCTCTATCGGTTTTCCCGAGGCAAGTTGTGTGTGAGGAAGGAGAAAAAAAACACAAGAGTTTTTATTTTTTCTTCCTCCGACGTTTCGGTGGTCAATGTCACCCTCATCAGGAAAATAAACTGTAGTCGATCGCCCGTATATACATGCGGATATTACGGGATATGTTTCGTCCCCGCCAAACGGCAGCGGGAGAGGAGATAGAGGCGTTGCTCTCTCAGCTGTTCGGTCCCAAATTTTCCTGATAAGGGTGGCATTGACCACCGAAACGTCGGAGAAACAAAAAAGAAAAATTCTTGTGGTTTTTTTCTCCTTCCACACACACAACTTGCCTCCGTCGACGTAGGAGAATTATTACTCTCTTCACAATAATAGTGTTACAGTTAATTTGAGTTATATTTTTACTGTTTTTAGACTCTAGTAAGAACTTGTCAACACACTCATTTGATGTCACAGTGTTTCCACAAATTTATTTTAAGTTTTATTGTATTTAATTGAAGTTAGTTTCGATATTGTATATTCAAATTTTGTAATGAACAGCTGTGGCTTCCTAATCACGTAGAATTGCTGTTCGACTGTCCTTTTCCGTACTGCAAGTTTCAGGACTCTTGTCGTGTAGTAGAGAGATGTACCGTAAGTTACCCACATAGTTTGAGTGGTTTCTCAAAACTCAATAAAAGTTTCTAATATGGATACAACCTGTGTATAGCCCCACCAGGTATAGCGGTTAAGTAAGTTACTTAGTTATTCGCAATCACTTATTTAACGTTTTGACAGCCATACTGCAAGGCCGTGTTACGTGCAAGAGGTAAACTGGCTCAAACGAAATTACTGAAAATTAAAGTGGTGTATAGTTCTTTGAATATCCAATAATCATGATTTAAAAAAAAATACTTTCGCCTTAGATATTTGTATTTTTATATGAGTGGTAGTGTGTGTGTGTGTGTGTGTGTGTGTGTGTGTGTGTGTGTGTGTGTGTGTGTGTGTGCTGCTTAAAAAAGCCAACTTTCGCCCCTTGTTATGTAATGCCATTCTCCCCGCTGTTTAGTTTCTTAAGTGAGGTGCACAAAAATTGTTAAGCGGGGAGAAAATGTTTGTCCCCCCGCTGAAGCGATTTAGCTGATTGAGAATCGAGATGTACAGGGCGCGAAGATTTATATATGTGTGTGTGTGTATGTATATATATATATATATATATATATATATATATGGGGACCCATCCTGGTCACCCCCGGAGTCACAGACGCAAGCAGCGTCTCGTCCCTCGACCAGACTTCAGTTGACCATCCGGCCACCGGCTTCCCGCGGCGCCACCTCCGAGCCACCACGATGCGTGGCGATCCGGCGACGCGCTCGAGCTTGCCCGCCATCGTAATGAGAGAGCATCTAGCGTTCGTTCAGGCAACACGCTCGAGAAGAGAGAGAACCTGTTTTATACTTCGTCAATAAATCGCATTTTAACTTAGACACGAGTCTACTCATTTCTACAACCAGCTGCGTTGCCTCAGATCCCGAATTAAGGAGCGCGAAACCCTCGTCGTTCCAAATATATATATGTGTGTGTGTGTATGTGTGTATATATATGTGTGTGTGTGTATATACGCTTTTACGGGCTTATGGCTACTGCGTATATATAAAAAAATAAGGGTATATATATATATATATATATATATATATATATATATATATATATATATGTAAAATGTGCTTCTAAATACATATATACAATCCTTTTACACTGAAAAGTTATAGAACTCATGATAAACACAAAAAATGTCATGAATATAATATAGCTGCTTATGGTAACCACCCATTGTAGGATACACATGCAGGCTAATGGCACCCAACAAAATTGTCATTAATGTAGGGTACACAAGCTAATAGCACATAAAAAACATGCTATTAATATAATGGTATCAAAGATTTCATTAATATACTGATATAAGCTTAAGGCTTCTACATACACTACGACATACAAGATGGAATGCGGTAGATTTCATTTCTTTATAGTTATAATTTTATCGATTTTTAAAAACGTTTCTAGGCGTCTATCGATGCTCCCGAGGCAGGTTGTATATAAAGGATAATAATAAACTAGGACATTATTTCTGTTTTTCTGACGTTTTGACGATCAATGATGCTTTTAGCAGGAAAAAATTCGGACTAATACCCGATTAGCTGTAGCTTCTCAAACGCACTGGCATTTCTGCTCGAGCTCAACAAACAGCTTATTAAATAGTAGACGGGTTAGCTATAGGCGTGATCGTAATTGTAGATCTTTCTATTTTTTTTAAACAGTATTTTTACTGATACAGCAGGCTGATGCTCACTTTGATGCAATAATTATTATGTAACGGTTTACTGTTCTCCTTATGATTAAGCGGAGAGATTTTTTCTGGATATAAACTAGATTATGTTATGTTGCTGGGTTAATGAAGTTTAGTAGTTTAGCAGATGCGGAAGTGATGTAGTTATCTCACCGCACAGTAGGATGAGATTGAAAAAAATAAGCGTTGTTAAAATCAAAATAACGTTTTCTCCATAAAAAGATTCCTAAGACAGCATATCAAAAAATTCTACGTTCCTTCTAGGGATGCTAATTGATATAATAATCGGGCTGAAATGGTGTGATCCCTTCTTGAAAATTTGCCATTTTCTGATTTCCAATTATAAAAAGATAATTGAAAAAGGCAATACCTATCAATAAATTTTGAAATATCAAGAGACTGTCATTATCCTATAACTATAATTTTATTATTATGAAATAATCAAGGACGTGTTATTTTATTTAAATTCTATAGACTCATGCAAGAGATTATTATAATAACACACAGTTTCAACGACGCTGTGTATTGTCTTAATTTTGAATTCTACAGGCTGTAATTCATTATTACGATCGTTTTTTTAGTTTGCGGAAAATGTTGGATAAGAAAAAACTTTACGTCTACAGATATAGTTCAATTTACAAAATTTGACATTTTACGAATATTTTTTTCATTGTCCTAAAAATTACTCATAGATGAAATGTTACTATTTACCTATTTTGCTTTTTCTGCAGACAGATACGTATCCTTCAATTGTCAGTTCAAGACGGGATTATGACGACATTACAGAAAAAACTCATTTACGATGATTATATTTATTATTGTAAATAATTATTAAATATTTCTAAATATGTGATTTAAGGGTTAAGTCATCGTTATATGCACATCTAAGAAGCAATTTCTAAGAACATTAATTTAAATTGTGGTTTGCAGCGACATATTTCCATTAGATGAATATAATGTAACAGTAAGTATAACCTGTAACAAGATTTCGGAAACTAAATCGCACAAAAGTAAAGCGACGAGGAGGATTCGACCCCGCGTCCCCGTGATCTAAAGGCACCACTGAGCCAACGTCGCACTACCGCCGACTAGCTCTTAGATGGACGCTTTTCCAGTCATACCTGCCCGTCACAAAGCCTTACTAATAATAATTTAAATTTCAGAAAGTCATGCAAAAATAGTATTATTATTAAGTATCCAAAAGAACTATAACATTTACTTTTCAAATTTACACGAAGAATTACTAGAAGAAGTCAATACAATACAGAACTAGGATAACCCTGTGAATTCGGATTCTTTAGCTTAAGTGTGCCAGTAATAATTTTTGATGATTATAAGGAATGCTGTTAATTTTAAGGTTATTCTTTAAACAATGATATTTTACAAAATAAGTGATCATCTTTTAAAGATCATTAGTCACGATTCATGTTTTTAGTTTATAACGGGATTCTGGCAATCACACAGATGAAGTTTTAAAGATCATTAGCAACATTGTAAATACATGCATAATGTCAATGTAATTCGAGTACCCTTAACTACTACACATAAATTAGTGTATACATGCCTTCTTCCTAGTTATCAGGCATTGTATTCCAAACAGTACAAATTTGCAAACATTACTTCTAAAAGACGGGATTACGGCGACATCGTAACTCAAACAAATTTCTAACGTTTACAAAAAAGGATAACAGTATATAAATTGCCCTTTTTTAGTCGATTGAATTTTAATTGGAATTAATTAAAGTTTTACGTAAAATTAAAATGCTAGGAGAACTGTCTGTACGTGCATTAAAAATTATGCGTTTTATACAAGATTACAACAACACGGTAGAAAAAAAGAAAACTGGATGCAAGGAAACTAGGAGCCAATGGCTTGAATATTCGTTAAATGCAATATAATATAAATAAGGTAAAAAAATATAATTTTATTTCATTTTTTAATATACTAAATTTATTACATTTTTTTATGATTTATAACTCTTGTTTATCGTTTCATGTTGTTTTTACTGCACACTTGTATTCTCTTTCTTATAAGTGAGATTTTTGTTATTACATTCCTCTGAATTCTAAGAAATCAAGCTTTTGCGTTTTTTTGCTTCTTTCCTAAGGAAGCTTTGTAATAGTGATTTTTGGAGTTTGTGTAAAACACGTGAGAAGTGTGTTTTGGTGCATTTTAAGTTAAAATAGTGTTTTTGTAAAATGTCCGTATGTATCTGTGTGTTTGTGTGTGTGTGCGTATGTATACGCCTGTATACCAGCTTCTACTCATTGGATTTTAAGCCACCGAGACTCATTTTCTTTGTTTTTACTGCAACGTAGTAAGGAAAAGTCAGTTTTACATTTTGTTAACGCGTTTTTTTATAACGTTTTTTAGTTTTAAAATTTCTGTTTTTGTAGTAAAGTTATTAAAAAACTCAATAAAAGTAAATTGCTTGATATGTACCTAAAAAAAAAAAAAGAATTACCTTCCTTTTCATCGCGGAGAATTTATATTATCGTTCATCCTTTTGTATTATACACCATAAAGTGCAATTTTATGTAACACGAACATTTTATCTCGAACCTTTTAAAAAAAAGCCATGATTATTGAAGATTACTAGAACTATACAAAACTTAATTTTAAGTTATTTCATATGATAGATTCGTAGATAAACGGCAAAAACTGAAAAAAGTCATTTTCTATGGCACGCGATACCTGAAGGAAAAAGGAAATAATAGTGTTGAAATTTTGTATTTAGTTAGCAATATACAGCACCTTTATCCCTCCTTTCTTTCAGTTATTTACAAAACCAGTTAGTTTTGAAGATATTCAGGTTCAAATTTTTTTTTTCTAACCCTATATACTCTGCTTAACTGAAAACTGCATCACTTCTATCTCAGCGTCTGTAAAATAGATTTTAATCTACTTAGACTCGTTTTCTCTGTTTCTTTTTTTATTAATTGAAAAACAAGATAGGTAAACACGATTTTCGTATTAAAGTAATACATTAGGTTAAATGAAGCTACGTCCCAAAGATTTGGTAGCGGTTTCTTTTTCATTATAGTTTTTGGACTTTCTGTCTCTAAAGAGGGACATTGAAATATGTCACGTTAATTAGTCGATCTTAATATTTCTTAGTTTAAGTTCTCCCAGTACGTTTAAAAAAATATAGAGGTATAAGTGTAACGTAAATCACTGGATAGAAGCAATATTCTATGAAAACGCGGTAAAGTCAATATAATTATGGTACTATCAACAGGTATGCATAGATAAGTATCATTGCACCGTCTTCCTAGTAAACAGAAAGTGTTCTACTGTCACATGAGTACACAAGTCACGGCTTTCTAATTACTATAAAAAGACTAGTAGAAAAGTGCAATCCGGCAGCGGTCGTGGCGCGACGACAGAACGTATGCCTTGCAAGCCAGAGGATCTCGGTTCACGTCTGGAGTCCGTGACTTTTTTGTTGCACTCTTCACTCGTAACATTTTCTGGTGAACAGCGGTGGGATAAGAATATTAAATTATGTGTCATGAATAATATATTCTAGCAGACATGTCTGCGCAAGCATTAGAATTAGAGGACTAAGGCGGGATTACAACGACATGGTAAATAAATGCAATGTGAATGTATAAAGAGTAGAAGCGATATAGGTTCAACACCATGTCGTTGTAATACCGTGTAAAACGTTGTAATCGTATTAATAAAAACGAGCTATAAGAATCATCATTTTTATTAATAATCAATATTTCCGAACTATTTTGATGGTCCGCGCATATTAAACAATGTCGCTTTAATTCCACAAAGCTGTTCAATGATACTAACACACAACTGTCGTTGTAATCCTTTGTTCAACATTACGATAATACAGGAGATCTGTGCGAACTGTATTTTACTTCTTGTGCAACTAATGAGAAATCGCAAACTTTATTACTCGAACTCCTATCTTCAAAGATTAATAGAACACCATATCTTTGTAATCCCGTGTGAAACGCTGCAATATTATAAATAAAAGCAGGTGGCAGGAATCTTCGTTGTTCAAGGAGAATTTTTTTCCAATTATTTAGATGGTTCGCAGATATTAAAAATCGTTGCTAAAATCCCTTGAAGCAGTTCACATGATGCCAGCTCAAAAATATCGTTGAAATCCCTTAATCAACATTACGATAATACAGGCGATTTGTGCAAACTGTAATCGTATTAATAAAAAACAAGCTACAAGAATCATCCTTTTTATTGATAATCAATATTTGCGAACTATTTTGATGGTCCGCGCATATTAAACAATGTCATTGTAATCCTATGTTCAACATTACGATAGTATGAACGATTTGTGCAAACTGTAGTTTACGTTTGCGCACCTAAAGATAAATCGTAGACTCCACTACTTAAACTTGTAGATAAAGAGAAAAATGGAACAGCATGTCGTTGTAATCCCGTTTAAAATGTTGCAATTGTATTAATAAAATATGGTTAATGAAATCTCCGTTCTTTTAAGAATCAATGTTTACAATCATTTTGATGGTCCGCAGATATTGATAATTGTCGCTAAAATTCCTCATAGCTTTTCAAATGATGCTAGCTCAAAAATATCGTTGAAATCCCTCAATCAACATTACGATAATACAGGCGATTTGTGCACACTGTACTTTACGTTTGCGCACCTCACGGGAGATTGCAGACTTTACTACTTCAATTCCTATATACAAAGATTCATAGAACACAATGTCGTTGTAATCCCGTGTGATAGGTATAATAATTTAAAAACAAAGTATTAATTTTTTTTTACATTCTGATGGTCCGCGCGTATTGAAAATATTTATTTATAACTAGTCCTAGAATTTTGAATAATGCTTGTACGAAGATGTCGTTGTAATCCCGTGTTAGACATTAAGATAAAACAGGCTATAATGTATTTATGATAAGCGGCCTGATTTTTAATAATTATCTTAAGATAATCATAACTAAGATTTATGCTTTCACATGAAGCTAAAATCTTCACTTCTTCGTGTTAACAAGCGTATATGGGGTACGACCCTAATAAAATTGCGGACTTTGATGCTATCAACACTTTGATGCTAATATCAAAATTATACCATGTCGTTGTAATCCCGTGTTTGACGTTTTATTCCTTTTGTTCAAGTCTTTTTGCCCACAAGGTATTCTTTAGTTTTTGTATCGTAATTAATTAAAAAAAAAATAATTATTTGAATTCTTTGATTTAGTTTTATAACCTTTTATTGGAAATTCTAAATTGCGCAGAGTGGGTATCTTCAAAACTGGTGAATTTAATTTTGCACATAGTTATTCGCACTTTTAATCCCCTACAGAGAGCGCTGAACCGAGCTTTTAATGTTACACCTTACTTATGTGACATGTGGTGGCAAGTATGATTATTCAATAAGAACATTCAAAATCTGCACTATTTTCATTGAAATTTGAATGATTTCAACTCCTTATATTATTATTATTGATGAATATAAGTTTTTTTGTTTTTAGTTCACTCATGATTGTATTTGATCAAAGACGTTATTTGTTTACACTGCTAAAAAGTTTAGAAAATTAAACAAATACAAAAACAATTAATTTATATGGTAGGTCGAGTAATAGTTCATATGCAGATATTGTGGATGTTAACTGTCACTAGGCTGGTAGCCATTAGCAGCTAAAGATTGATTTCAACTTTTCTAATGGCTACCGGTAGCCATTAGAGCGTATAAGCGATAATCTAATGGCGTCCCGTAGCCATTAGTCAAAACGGTAGCCATAAGCTCGCGTATCTCATGAAATGGTAACTATAAGCTTCCGTAAGCGCGCGCGCGCGCGTGTGTGTGTGTGTGTGTATATATATATATATATATATATATATATATATATATATATATATATATATATATATATATATATATATATATATATATATATATATATATATATATATATATATATCGCTACGCTCGGGTGCTAACTGTGCCGTGTAAAAAAGAACCATTTAAGTCACACGTATCGTAATGTACTATTACTTGACTTGATAATAAAGGAAAAATATTTAAGTGATGTAGCAGCTTACGTATATGTTATTGATTTTCAAAAAAATGGGTTCACCACAATGCATTTACTAATAATTTTAAGGCATGTTTTCAAAATAGCTACTCCTGAAATTGTTGATAATTATGTCAACTAAAATAACTAATGTAGCAGATAATTTTCGACTTCATGAGATCATGCGGTGCATAGTTGGTGATAAATTATCCAAATGTTTTCTGAAAAATTTTCTGAATGAAATAGTAATGGTGAATTCCGAACCATAAGGTACTTCCGCGCAGTTAAGTTCAGCGTGCGCTAAGTGGCGCAGGCGCGAGTTAAGTTTAGGTGTTGTCAAGCGTAATGAGATCAAGTTTAAATTTTATGGTTCGTAATTTGTTTGTCTAAACTTCTTCCATTGTTCTTTGTGCATGCTCAGCTGTACTGAAGTGCCGATCGAAATCATAAATATCCTATTGCTGCGGGCTTCGAGAAGCTAGAAGGCAATCGATATCGCTGGTGAAAGGCAATCATTAAGTGACAACTACTACGGTTTATATAACTCGCGCTTATGACTTACCCACTCTTTGCGGCAGCTTCGGCACTGTCTCGCGCGTGCGTTTAAAAAGGGCGGCGGCTCGCGCGTAGCGTCACTCGCTCACCAGCGATCGGATCGTCCGGATGACAGCAGCCCCGGACACGCTTCTTAGTGACCGTCAAGTCTGGACGGCGAATTAGCCCAGAACTCATCTTCTAACGACGGACGCGTCTGGAAGGCTTTAGCTCCAGACGTGCTCCTCTGCGACGACGCATCTAAGTAGTAAACAGCTCCGGATGCGCAAGACCCGGCTCTGACTAGCCTTCACCTCGGCAGCCAGCCCACGCGGCCACTAGGACGTAGAATTTTCGTTCTTTCAATAAATAAAGAGTTAAATATCAAGAAGCCGTCTTCTTAACACAGAGACCTTGACTAAAACGGCCTTTCTCCGAGGGCCGCGCTTCCCAGTACTTTCAGCGGTTAACGGACTATAATCGGCTCATCGCGGCGCCTCTAGAGCCCATAGAATTTTAGTTGATATAATTCTATCAACAATTTCAGGAGTAGCTATTTTGAAAACATGCTTTAAAATTATTAGTAAATGGATTGTGGTGAACCCTTTTTTTTGAAATTCAATAAGATATACGTAAGCTGCTACATCACTTAAATATTTTTCCTTTATTATCAAGTCAAGTAATAGTACATTACGATACGTGTGACTTAAATGGTTCTATTTTACACGGCGCAGTTAGCACCCGAGCGTAGCGAGTGTGGTGCTCCTTTAGTAAAATAATTAAGATTGAAAATATTTTAAAAATCATTTATATACTGTATATTTGAACAAAAGTTTATCTATTGGAACTATACATTTATGTTTACGATATCTCTCTCTCTCTCTCTCTCTCTCTCTCTCTCTCTCTCTCTCTCTCTCACACTCTAAACCGTGCCGCTATCACAATTTTAACTAAGACTATATATATATATATATATATATATATAGTCTTAGTATATATATATATATATATATATATATATATATATATATATATATACTAAACAAAATATAACACGGAGCGCCAGCGAGCGTATTGATTAATTAATTATTTTAATTTTAATTCTATTCTGATGATACAGTGGACGTGAGATTCACTTTCCGTGTGCGTTCAATTGCATTTTTCACCATTTGCGTAAAAAAATATGCTCAATATGTGTGCGAAAATATATTCTATACTCGTGTATAAAATATATCATTTTGAAACTTTGCAAAGATTTTTGAAGCAAGTTTATTAATTTTAACAATAAATATATTTTAGATTCGTGTAATGGTGGAATATTTCAAACTTCATTGGACAGAGCTAATAGCCCAAGAAACCTTGGAGGAACAGTATTTAATTCAAGCAACATTCGTAATCAAGTAATATCTCAAACTTCGGGTAGTATACATTCTCAGCATTCATCAAGCAGGTAACCAAAGATTTTCATGTTTTTTTTAAATATTTTCTATATGCTATATATGGTTATTAATCTCATTATAGTATACTTTTTCACATTTAAAGTCATATTCTTATTTGGTTAGTAAGAGTTGTGTATACTTTTAAAATTGCTCAAAACAAAAGCTTGCTAAGGGTGCAACTTTAAAATATTCAAGATCCAAATGAAATTAAACGCTTAAGAATTTCGACTATCGCTGCTTTGATAAGTCTTATTGATTGACTTAAAACTTTATCCCTCACCTTACCCAGCTATTAAATGTTAAACTTAGGTGAAATAATAATAATAATAATATAATAATTTTATTTTGGTGTACGATTTTTCATTTTTTTAAATTTATTTTCAGAAATAGTATTGAGTACATCTAGTAATAAAAACACTCAATACCTCGCAGAGGTAAACCTGTTTGTAAGTCTGGTATTACAAAAAATTTTGAAAAAAAAAAAATTCTTAAAAACTAAAAAACAATATTGTAAAACAATTGTATGATCAAATCTGGCATTGTTGGTTCAATTAAGGGCTTACTTAATTTAGAGTAAAGTTATATGTTGATCCATTAGAAACTACTCTCAATACACTTACTACGTAACTTGTCATGCCCTTTTTTTTGTACTTATGGTGTCTGTATCACGTTGTAATACATAAAAAGAAAATTTTAGTTGTTCGCCAGAAAACAAAATGAAACGGGCATGACAAGTTACGTAGTAAGTATATTAAGAGTTGTTTCTAATGGATCAACATATAACTTAACTCAAAGTTATGTAATCCCTTAATTTAATCAAACAATTTTATGCTTTATTATGATTAAAGATAATTATCTTGACTTTGTTTGATTGATCTCAGTTTTTTTTTATTTGTAATTTCGTTAAGGAATATATCAAACTTGCCTAACCTTTTACTTTTTTGAAAGTCAATTTTTTTTAGAAATTTCAGTTTTTTTAAATTTTGCGTATTTCATATTTGTCCTAAAAATAAAATGTAAGCGTCTTAAGCACCTTTTGACCATGTTTTTTTTTGTAAAATTTCTATCATTAACATAAAAACACTGCTTGTTCTGTCGCAAAATATTAGTATAGTGGCTATGATTGATAATGCATGTTAAAATTTGCATAAGTGTAAATTTTCGCTGTCCACAAATATAATGATTACACTAAGACACCAAAAACTACAAAGTGTAGACTACGTCATCGGCCACCCGAGTCACCGTTCTCATATGATATATTTTCCTGGACACCAAAAACTATAAAGCGTACTACATAGACCTAGACCTCGTCGTCGGCCACCCTGTACACCTAGACGCCATCCTCATATGATTTATTTACCTAGACACCAAAAACCACAGAGCGCTCCACCTAGACCTAGAGGTCACTCTAATTCATAAAAAATTATGAACTCGGAAAACCGGAGGACCGGAGAACCGGAGAATCGGAGAACGCCAAAATGGATTAATCTTTAATATGATAAGGGATTTGGCGCCATTAAAACAACCAATCATGGTATGTTTTTAGATATTAGCTACGGCGCCGCTATTAACCAATCACATATCCGGATTCATCAGAATCAACCAATCCATTTTCAGCTTCAATTTTTCGGTACTACCTTTTTAAAGAGGAATTTTTACTAGAGTTTTATTAATATCCAGTATCTTTAGACTGTTAGCTGTTTATTTGTTTTTAGTCAAACCAATTAAACTAATGAACTGTATTTTAAGTTCAACATAATGGAGTCTTAGTGCTTCAAAAAAAAAAAAAAAAAAAATTGCTTTAAGTTTAAAGGGTCGTACATATCATGTACGACGAAACTACATTTATTAATTATCTTCAAGATTTTACTTTGTGATTTCTTCACAAGATCTCGATTATTCTTATACGCCCCACCCCAAGCTATGATTCCATAACTGATCATAATATGAAAAAATGGATAGTATATCATTCTTAATGTTACTGCTGACATAGTTTTTGCCGGCTTAAAAAAAATGTTTCGTTTTTCCAATTATATATCTAATATGTTTATCTTACTTTAAATTATAATCAAAAACAATTTTAAGGTTTTTATATTTCTCAACTCTAGTCAGCTTCTTATCCTGGATTTTTACCTCTATTTGTGTTGGTACTCTATAGCAATAGCTTCCGTAAATCATGCAGACTGTCTTATCTACATTTAGTGATCATTTTTTGTAAAGTGCGGTCGCGAAATTGAATTACGAGCGCTTGTTTGGTCGCATGAGATCGTTGAACAGAAGAGGCACGCGCGAGAGACTGCACGCAAAAAAACTAGAGGGTTTCGGGCTTACAAAGATTTAGATCGTGCGTGATAAATCCGATGTAACATTCCTGGAAAATTTGCGAGTGCTGCGACGAAGATATTCTGGACGCTCGAATCTCTGACTAGACCCTCTAGTCCAGCCCACCACCACCAGCCGTGAGCAGACAATCCCGGCGAAGAGTAACTCGGCTAGGAGGACGCCTTCTCGCCGCCAGCCCAGCTCACCGACGAGCGAGCTCGGATTCCGGAGATCGAGTGCAGCGTGTGCATCTCCGTAATCGTAAGTCGCTTGATAATCTCACCGCGATTGTAAAAGACGCCAAAGCCGAGATTCGCGCCACCGAATCCTCGGCTCGTCTACAGAATAACGTCTTCTCGCGCGCTGCGTACTTATTGTAAATTCACTAATGATACAATATATGCAATTTAGTTTAAGTCAATTATGCCACACGCTTCGTCTTGAATATATGAGGAGGCAGAGCTAGCCATAGCTTCGGTTAGCCAGGATCCGTAACCCCAAGACCCCTGGTATAGCGGCAGATACTAGGCGGTCAAGGATAAACCGGAACATTTTTACGAATGGGAAATTGTGTGGGGGAGGGAGGATGGAGCGGATGTACAAGTACAAGCTAGATCCAGATATCGCCAGAGCAATCAAAGACGATGATGATGCATGGATGCTCGTCGACCGTGGGTGTTACAAGAATGCCATAATCAGCCGATGACAGAACACTTCTGCCGCGGAAAAATATACAGAAGAGAAATCGAGGAATGCTCCTGGCTGAGAGTGTACCGTGATGTAGCGAAGTACGTATAGCGATGCCATCTCTGTCAGTTGAGCAAGGTAGAACAGCGCGCACCACCATGCTTTATATGGAAACACGTGGTGCAAAGGCATTGGCCATGGGTGGCCAGAAATACCATGGGCCCCTTGCCGAAGTGCGCTAAGAGCCACGAGTACGCACTCATCTTCATAATTTAATAGAGGACGTACAACTTCTCAGAGCCAACGGCAAGAGCTTCACTCGCCGCGCATTTGTACACGAGAGCTACCCGGCTGCATTGTACGGTGTTGACGTTGCACCGATGACTAACGTTCATCGTCGACTCCAGCATCATCGAGGGATAGTCGTGGCGTGATATCTAAGTAGATAGAAAGACCGTACGGTGACAAGGCGGCATTCGCGGTCGCCGTGCATAAGCCCTTTTGCCTTGTTACATTATTCACCGACAGCTAATAATCTATCACTAATGAGAATCAATTTATGTTACTTTACGCATATAACCTTATTTCGCTAGTGGCTATTATAGCAGTATCGTCAGCATATGACAGGACACAGTCCAGGGAGATCTTCTTCAGGACATCATTAATATATAATATAAAAAGCAGTTAACGTTCTGAAGTGTATCCGGCTAGTCTGTAAAAACGCTGGCCGTTTTACGCTGCGCGAAGAGCCTGCATAGTTCCCTATCACGAGCAGGCCTTCTTCCCTTTCTCCGCCGTTGCAGAAAAAAGACGGCAGACCACTCAGTTCGTCTCAGTCTTTCGACGTATACGCACTTTTGTTACGCTTAGGATCAAAAACCACGCCTCTCATTAACTCTTGTGTTCTTTTTCTTACGCTGGCTACTTGCGTTTTGATACATAACCCGCTTAATACCAGTAGGTTATGCTCTTAGCTCGCTTTCACTGCACAGAGACAGAAGTAAGAGAGAACTTAAGTGAGCGCGTTTTCTTTGTTTGTTCGCGTTACCACGCTTTAGGCGTTTCACGCCGCGCAAGTGTCTTGTGCAGTGTTCTACAAGTCGAAGCGTTGAAAAGTCACTTTTACTTGAAGGGAAAACCAACACCTTTTAAATGCCATGCAGCCGGAAAACGTGGCACGAAAGTGAAAAGTGACTAATCGCACGAAAAAGCAAAAACAAATGCAAGTGTCAGCGATCGGTATCCAAGAGTCGTGCTACTAAATCCTGATCATACATGTCGCTTTAACCATGTAGGAATGTAGGAAGAAAGATAAGCAACACGATTTTTGGCTTTACTCTAACGCTCCTAAACACGAACAAACGCTAGAGAAATTTGTGGTATACTCAGGTGCTACGAATCACTCAACAAACTCACGAATGATCTTGAGTAGCTTAAACGATCAGGTAAAAGTTATAGTAGATTGTGCGAATAAAAATCCGAAAACAGAGTTATGCATACGAAATCAAGTCAATGTAACAGTTGAGTTAAAGAATAACAAAAGGATAAAATTACAAAAGGTAATATATGCAAAGGATCTCAACATAAATCTACTCTTACTATAAAAGTTTTCAGAACGAAACTAAAATAAAAACGATTTTTTTCTTCGAATCTTCACCATGGAATAACTTAAAATAAATGTGTTGTATGATTATAATAACCTTCAGTCATATATATATATATATATATATATATATATATATATATATATATATATATATATATATATATTTTTTTTTTTTAAGCAAAGCTTTTTTACGGAGGCCTGCGGCGAAACTGAGAAAAAGAAGACGCTTTTTGTGCGACGCTTCTCCCTCTTTCAGGCTCTGGCAGGGGGGCAAGCTAGGCAGCGTTATATACAGCGTGTCGGTTAGAGAGATAGATAGAGAGAGAGAGATTTAGATTTTAGATTTAGATATGTTTTTATTCTTGTAAATTATGTTGTACATCTTTAGGAATAGAAAACAAAGAAATGGTATGCAATTGTTTATCAACATTTTCAATTTCGCTGAAACTTCGTAGAAACGCATTTGGAGGTATTTCGAGTACGAATCATGCGTTTTTAGAACATTTCCTTGCGGATGGCTGTGTGTATGTATGTACAGTCGCCGGGCACAATAACTTTAAATTGCGCGCCACAATGACCGCTGGTCCTGTTGTTAACTGGGGCTCTTTTAACAAGGTTAGGTTAGATGCAGCGGCGGTTTAACACGACTGTGCCTTACCTAACCTTGTTAACCGAGCCTTAGTTAACAACAGGACCAGCGGCCGTTCGTGGCGCGCAATTCAAAGTTATTGTGTCCGGCGACTGTACGTATTTAGAGATTTGATGATTGCATCTCTTCTTCTACGCTTCCTAATAGGAGATAAGGTAGGCAAGGATAAACAGACAGGGTACAAAGAATAAAGATAATACTGAGTGCTGATTGTAACTAGATTATAACTATGTACAAGATGACTAGGTCTGTTCTCACCGACGGCCAGGCCGTGACTGATTTACGAAAGTAACTAAGCTTCTACGCTCCCCTCACGCTTGCCACGTCGTGGTGCTCCGCTAGGCGGCGCGTCGGGCCGCGTGTGGTGGTAGGAGGGGACCGCCACACGTATACCGTCATAATTCTGAAACCACGCAATCGATCGTAATAAAATTTGGCAAAATAGATGTATAAATTAAGATCTACGGCAGTCACCACCAGTCAATGCCATACCAACATATAAGCCTATTCCATCATGTATAGTTGGATCTTCTCTGCGGTCCACATTAAAAATTTCACAAACTGCAATAAGTTATTAGGCAGGCTAATGTTGTATTTTCTTCAATATTGACAAAAATAGGTAACGGTGAGGTCTGACAAGATAATGATTCACAACTTATTGAAACAAGATTTTTTACAGAATCCGAAGCCGAGTGACTATGCCCAGACGGAATCCGACTGTTTTGGAGAGTGAACTATGTTACTCCCTACAATAATTATATTCTACTCCTGTTGATGTTTATGTATGAGTATACAATTTCAAAGATTTTCATAAGAACTTTCTAATTACTATATTATTTTGTTAAGAAAATTGCTCGTTTGTACAACGATGTAAACTAGTTTAACAATTAGCTATGCGAGCTATGCGAAAGAGAGAGAGAGAGAGAGAGAGAGAGAGAGAGAGAGAGAGAGAGAGAGAGACAGAGAGAGAGAGAGAGAGAGAGAGAGAGAGAGAGAGAGAGGGAGGGAGGGAGGGAGGGAGGAGGGAGGGAGGGAGGGAGGGAGGGAGGGAGGGAGAGAGAGAGAGAGAGAGAGAGAGAGAGAGAGAGAGAGAGAGAGAGATGTAATTATATATATGTAATTGATTCGAAATAATTGTATCTATTAAACAGAAAAAAACCGCTGCCAATTCATTGGTACGTAGCTTCCTCCAACTAAATTTATAGGTCCAATATATAAAATATTGTTTTATTATACAGTTTACCTGCCTGCTAATGTATGAGCCGATTTTTGATACATAATTTAATGTATAAGTTTTGGATGGGTCATTGTCCGAAAGTTTGCAGATCCCTCTGTTTTTTTATTATAGAATACGTACACTGCTGTCAATTTTTTTCACAGAAATTTACACATGTTTACATGTGTTGCTAACCAACCTAACCATCATAAAACAACAGGCTATTCATTACATAGGTCGCTCGCGCAATTTTCGAGAAAACGATTTTTACAATTTAGGTCTTTACTTGAAAACCGCTCAACAGAATCGTTTAAAATATTAAACGCAGATAGATTTTTTATGGTGAATTACCAAATAAGACTTTGAAGCATTTGACTGCATTGTTTTAGAGATATACGGAAACAAAAAATTAAAAAAAAAATTAAAACCTTGATATTTTACGAACCATGGGGGTTTAAAAGCTGTGCAATAAACTTAGCCGAAACACATGAAATATCTACTTTTTCCCAAAATCTCAAGTGCAATAAGGCCTTTTTACGTCCGTAATCAAAGCACAAAAAAACTAATTCTTTTGTGTTTTTGATTAAATCCTGAAAAAATAAGTAGTCAAATCACTTGCAATTTTAATAGGATATAGTTTGACACGTGACCCATCGACATACTTTTTTTCGCAAAGTTATGATGTTTCTTTCAGAAATATGAATTAAAAAAAAAACACCTTTTTTATTTTATCTGCCGAATAATGCGGTTGACCCCGAGGACCAAACGATGAAAAGTAGGTGATTTTATTCTCTTTTACATGCATTATAGCTGAATTATTTGTAACAATGGGATGATTGAAAAAACGCAAAATAGTGTTTTCAAAAATTAAAAAATAGCCACAAAAAAATAGTTGAGAAAATAAAATATTTCCGTTTTTTCCGAATTCAGAATCTAAAAATATATATGCATGTCAAATTTTATTGATATTGACGGAATAGTTCTAGAAATATTACGGTATACACACACACACACACACACACACACGCGGACGCACACACACTCGCACGCATGCACACACGTCATTAACTTGGCCATAATAATGAAGGTAGGAATACCAAAAATATGAAACGACGCACATGCATATCACAAGATGAAATCTGCAATTTTGGTCGAGGAAAATGAGATGCTGCAAATAATTATTTGTACACATATGCTCCTTTAAGGCACGACCGCGACACGGAAGTGCCTTATAGTTTTTTCATCGAAAAATGTGTGAGATGCGATATCTCGCGTAATTTTCAATCGATATAGCTAAAATTTTGGAAGAAGTATCTTCTAGCACCAACCTAAAAATGAATGTTTTTTTATCCCGATCGTCTACGTTTTTTTAAAATGCGGGCACAATTTGTTCAATTTTTGCCTATTTTTTTAATAAAAATTTTGGTATTACACGATTATCTCTGAGAGACTTTTATCAATCGAGCTAAAAATTTGTGTGCGAACTCCCTTCGTAATAGTCAGGTGCCAAATTTATTTTGGGCTTGATCCATGTTAAAATTTGATTATTTCTATAGTATATGTAGGTAAGGTTAGTTAGGTAGCGATGATAATATCAGCGGAAGCGATTGCTCCCACTTCGATCACTGCTCTCTCTCGTATGCCCTTTGTTCTAATCGTCAGAAAGGGTTTAGCTCTAACACGAGAGAGTCGTGAGCGGCGCACAATGTGAATATTCGATTCTTGTTCTATGTGTGAACGTTGAAATGAAAGGCGCTTTCAGATTATAGTTTCAACAAGTTTTGTATTATTAAATATATTAAGAATCGAACTTCTTTGGATAATCCGTCTATTCCAATCCCTCTGCATTCGCATACCCTGCAAATTTGTAACAATACGCAGAATGCGGTCACATCCAAAAATCGCTCAAATAGTTTTTTGGCTCTAACTCGAATTTTATGCATTCTACAAAAAAAGATAAATTAAAAAGTTGCAGATCTCGAGAAAATACAACTTTTTGCTATTGACACTTAAGCGTGAAAATGCTTTTAATTCAAGTTAACATGCCAAATCGATTTTTTTATAGCAATAAACCAGTATTTATCATAAAACTTTGAGGCTATATATTTTACATAAAAACCTTAAATGTAGAAGTCGTAGATATTTTTAAAACATAACTTTTTACAATGACAAACATTTTTTCAAAACACTTATACATAAACAACAACCCTAGAAACGATTTTTGGTACATATAATTAAATAACAATTTCGGTGTGACAAGCCCTATCTGGACCAAAAGCTGTAATTGATTCCCTGACGCTCGCGCAAAGCGCGAGCATCAGGCAATATTGAAGCAAGCTGGTGGATCGGGCGAGCGCGCAGCCCGAGCGTCAGCGGTACGCGGTAGCGAAGGTACACGCGAAGCGTTTTGCGATGCAAGGCGGCAGCTACCGCGGCCTTAAGGCCGCGTGTGGCACTCTAGTTTAAAGCTATGTGTTTGTGGATATGAAATAACGAATGTCGTATGGTTTCATTCATATCACAAAATGTAATCTACAGTTTTGGTCGAAATTAAAGAGATGCTACGAATGATTTTATTGTGCTGATATGATCTTTCATTTAATACTATGTGTTTGTGAATATAGAATAACGAATGTCGTATGGTTCCATTAATATCACAAAATGTGATCTGCAGTTTTGATCGAGATTAAAAAAATGCTTCAAATAATTTTTTGTGCAAATATGATCTTTTTATTAAAGCTATCAGTTTGTAAATATGAAATGACTAATGCTGAATGCATGTGAATTGCATCTATGCAAATCACAAGATGTTATTTGCAGATTCGGTCCAGATAAAAGAGAAATAATTGCGCAAATAGTTATTTGTGCAAATATGCTTTTTCTTTTAAACGTTGAAACGGTCCGCGAAGGGTTAATACGCGAACGCGAAGGATTCGAGACCCGAGGTTAGTAAAGCAGGAGAGAAGCACATTCGAAGAGCGATAGCAGTCTTCGATCCATCCGGTAATATCTATTGAGTGGACAAAAGACCTCCCTATCCTCTGTAATGGCCGAGCCACCAGAGGAGAGCTGCTTGTGTTTAGAGGGAGATGAGTAGGGTATTCCCACTACGCATATCCCGCACACTTAGGTAAACCACGCAGCTATTAGACTGATGTGTGAGGTACTACCATCTCACCATGAGTCTAGAACCAGATGCGCCACCTAAATGCAGGGTACTACCATCCTACACCGGTGACACAACTGATGGGGGGATGGGAGTGGGTAATGCTAAACAAGGGTTGAAATAGTTTATATGTTTTAAATGTCTTTCATTTATTTATTTAATCATTCAATATTCAATTATAAGCGATACTGGATCTCAGTCTACAAGGAGAGGGAGTGGACTGCACACATACTCTTCGAGAGCCTGGGGCTTATGGACTACTGGGTATGGTGGAGTCCGGAGCAAGCAGCGAGTACTACCATTCGCACGTTGCTCAGTTGAGATCCAGATCATGAATGCCCGCTGCTAGCTCCGGGGCTCCTTATATACCCGAGTTGCTCCCTCTCTCCTGTGTTGCATGCGCGCACGCCATCTACCAGCTCGTAGGTAGACTATTTACATGTAGCTACTAGCGCCCCTCGGTCGGTAACTTGCCTACGCCAGGCAAGTTATCCATTGCTGCTCTCTTGTATACCCGGCCGGGGCCTGCCGTCTCAACGTATGTGTTTGTGAATATGAAATGACAAAAATCGTTATGTAATCATTTTCTTTATATAAAGAGTACTTACATGAGTTTATCAGTAGGGAAAGAGAAATATTATTTTGTCAAATAAACCGTAACTTATAATCAAATAGATGTTCTTAACAATCATTGTAATAAATTATATACTTTGATTAATGTATTATATATGTTTACTATAATATTTAAACATATGTTATACAAATTTATACTTATAAATATTTCCGATAGCCGCGCGACTGTACACCTCAAGTGGATGTGAATTTTTAATATTTTAACGTTTTTATTAATTATCTATAGTCATCCCTATTGATGAATTTCAAATGAGATTTCTACTATTAAGAATACTGTTCTATTAGGTTTACTTCTAAAATACTCTTATAAAGTTTGTTATAATTAGAAATTATTATTTAAATAGTAAAAACCGTATTTAAAAATAGATGTATTAAAGCAGTCTGAGCAATATTTTGATTTTAAAATATTAGACATGAATATTTTAGTTGAGAAACTCATAGTGATTTCACAATCAATAAAGTATTATTCTATTATTGACAACTGAATTTTATCTATGTATAAAATTAAAAAAATCAACTTTTCGCATGTGCATCGAACGTTGTTTTGCGATACAGGTAGCGGAAGATAATGATTTGAGTAGAAAAAGATAATGATTTGAGCAAATCATATACAAGATTATTTATATTATATAAATGACAGCGTTTTTTCTTGACAACTTCTATTAAAAATCACTGATTAGCACACGAATGTAATAATGTATAAAAATTACTTAGAAACAATTATGGAAAGTATCGTTTTTCTTAAAAGTAAAATCTCGGATACCAATATAGAAGTAAATAGTGTCGCGGGCGCCAAAGCTTCGTCTGCTTCTCAAACTCGCTTCCGTGGCGCTACCGCGCCACTTGATATCTGAATATAAATAATTTCGTGCTTCAGGATCTACTTGATTTAATTTAAAAAATGTAGTTACCATAGTTCAGATTATTTTATTTTTTATTTTCTCTTCTTTTCCTTCTTCAAAATAAACATATTGTTCACCTTTATTGTGAATAGCCAAACGTTTTATAGCATGCGATATTTCATGTGAAGAATATTCTAATAATCTGTGCATAGCTTCCGGTGGACATAAATATCTTGTATTAAAATACTAGTTGATTTCGTCATATTTGTATTCATTATTTTTATTGTTTATGTATTCATTTTCTATTATCATTTTTTCTAAAATTAATATCTGCATTACGAATTTCAATGAATGCACAATCATGACCTTTGTAACAATATTTAAACAAATATTTAATGCACTGCACTGTTGAACACACTTCTACATTAATGTGACAGTTGAATTTTAATAACAAGAAAGGATTGTCGGGTACGACAATCGATTATCAACAATTCTATATAAATTTTTATTTTTATATTTAACTCGCCTACCTCATTTATTCGTTTATATAAAGGATACCCTGTTGCTTCAAAAGTAGTTTTATTAATATAATTTTTTGGAAATTTTGTTGTATATTTTCCTACATTTTGATCCATACAAGGAGAATTAATATTTTGTAATCCACGAGGACCATGGATCATATATTGTTTTACAATGGTATACAGATTTCGATAAAAATTTTCATTAGGAATTTCAGCATTTATTAAGTTATCTACTTTTTCAGGAGTATCAAGTTTATAATTTTTGTCCAAAAATAATAACATATGCATATGAGGAAGACCTCGTTTTTGAAATTCAATAACATACGTTTGAGCAATACTTTTTCCAAAGATTCCATCTTTGATAACTAATTCTTTAAACTCTTTTACTTTTTGTTGAAAAACCTTAGCAACTATATCTGGTCTATTAATTAGGTTTCGTATCCTTCTAAATCTTCTACAATTTCTTTTCATTTTGGATTATATGTCATTGTTAAAACTAAATCAGGTTTTTCTAATCGATTAACAAGTGTTATGGAATTAATATAATTTTGTCTTAAACATCGTGGACTTTCAATAAAACTTAATGGTAAAATAAATATTCGACCAATTTTCAAATTTTCAGATACTTGTTTTTTATGCAAATAGTCTATTACGCCTTTATAACACTAGCTTCTTAAAGTATTTTGATTTTTTCTTATAAAATATAATCTTGAACTTCCAACTTTTACAAATGCATCAACTATGCCTGTTGAGAAATTTTTCCTAAGTTACGATACGGATTGAATCCGCTTCTTACACTAAGCCTATAGCTATGAAATTCTGAATTTGAAATATTCTTACTACCAATTTTACATTTCATATCAGGCATCCAACCATAACCTCCACTGGGATCAATAAGTGGATATGGTCTATCCTTTCTTAAATATACAACAATATTACGTTCTATTGGTGGTTAACCATTTTCTCCAACAAATATCATTGCAACTTCATTGCACGTAGCTTAATTATATCTATTTTTGTCTAATTTATCATTTCGTTTTATTGACATAATAACATTTCTCGGATTGCAATTATTCTTACTACATCGTTTTAATTCTTCTTGTTCTACTTCATACATCATTTGGGCATATAAATTAATTTTTCTCAATAAATTATCTAATTTACTCAATAATTCCAATTTCGTATTTAATTGCTTTTATGAATTTTGCGTTCAGCCGTTGCCATTTCATTATCTAGAATATATAATTGACCACATTTTCGAGGTTCGTTTTCATTTGAATGCAGAGCATAAACATTGTGATAGATTTGACCACGAATCCGAATAACTTGCGGACCTTTGCCAGATAATTTGTCAAAATTAGCACCAAAACTTGCAAACGCCAAAGCATTATTGTATGATCTAATATTTTTACGAAACTCGATGCTATCTTTAGATTGTCCGGTCACTAACAGCTTTAATTCACGTGGATAATCAGGGTTTTCTGGTAAATATATTTTTCCTTTATGACAGCAATTAGAAAATTTTTTATCCACGGTATATTCAAAACAAAAATGTTTAGCTTCGCAATGATCACACATTTCAGTCATAGGCCCTAAATAATTTTCTGTAATTAAAGTTTCATCAAATTCTATATTAGCTATTAGACCTACAATATTTGCATTTGGAAGCATTTTTACTCTTGCATTAATTTTATTTTTAATGTCTTTATTATTTCTAGATAAATCAAAATCATCATAGTATATTATTGTAACTTCCATTTTTAGCAATTTTTCATTTTTTATTAATACAATTGTTGTCAACCTCCTCTTTCTAAATTTTTTTTTAAATGATAATTTTTTAATTGTTTAACATTTTGTTTTCTTCCAGCATTTAACATTTGAATTCTAAGTCTTTTTTCTTGTAGTTTTTTGTGTTGATTACTTTTCTCATCCCAGTAACTTTCTTTTTCGAACTGGACTACGACCACCAACAAATTCATGGAGATACCTTTTTGTCGTGCAAAAGTTCCTGTATGGGTCCTAGGTCGGCAGAGACCCTTTTTTGGCTAAAAGATATCCATAAATGTGTGCTAAAATGATTAAAATTCATATTTAAAGCTTGTGGCAAAGCTTATGAATTGCTTGGAGCATTCCTAAATAAATCACAGTAATATTACAACTTTGGAGGAGGCTTCCTGTAACTGTGTGTGTGTGTGTGTGTGTGCGCGCGCGTGTATATATATATATATATATATATATATATATATATATATATATATATATATATACTAGTGGGGCTCCGCCCCCCTGCTCGCTTCGCTCGCCAACCCCCTATTGTAGTTTCTGTGTGATTTTATCTTCAAAATTTTATTTTCATGAACTGATAATTATGTTCTGGATGGTTGAAAATGATCGATCTTATTGTATAAGAAAACCTGTTACTGGAAGTAAAAGTATTGTTTAACATTGAACTTCTACTATTAATGGCATTTAAAATAGTTTTAGCTAGTTTTTGAAGTTTTCTGACGCTTGAAATTCATCATTTGAATTTATATATATATATTTTTTTTAAATTAATTTTAATTTTTTTTAATGTTCTTAATGTTTAAATCTTTGTGCCGCAAAAGGCATCTATAAAATGATAGACTTTTCGAGTTGCGCGCCATTGGGAGACGTGAGGTGATCCTGAAAATTAAATTATTTGGAAAACTGTCTCTTTATTCTGTCTCTCTAGTTCTGTCTGACTACTCATATTACCTGAAAATTCATCGAGGTCTTTGATCTCGCTTATCTTGTCCATTTTGTTGTTTATTCAATCAGTGAATCATCTATAATGATTATACTTTATGATGGTTCTTTGAGTTCTTTGAACTCAATTATTCCCTAACTTATTTACACGTTATTAATAATTAACTTTAATCTTATAACTTAAATAAAATTAGAGATCTTCAATATCTGGTTCTCTTGGAACTGATACTTCTTACCTTAACCTAAACCTTAATTCTATTTAATATTATCCAATTTAAATCTATTTAATCATAATATGTTATAAATTTGTATTTAATTGGACTGTTAATGCGGCCTTATTTTACTACGCAATAGCGTTGTGAAAGTATGACGGTCTCAAGCCCCATAACGCAGAGAGCAGTCATGTTATTTGGTGGGGGGGTGGTGGGGGGTGGTGGGGGGCCAGGCGGGGGGTGGTGGGGGGGCGCTGGGGGGGTGGTGGGGGGGCGGTGGGGGGGTGGTGGGGGGGTTTTTGAGATTTTCGAAAATAACAGAAAAATGAAAGAATTTTACGTGTTTTGGTGGGGGGGCCAAGGTGGGGGGGTGGTGGAGGGGTGGTGGGGGGTGGTGGGGGGGTAGTGGGGGGGTGGTGGGGGGGAGTCTTGCCAAAATGACTATATAATATAGGAAGATATATATATATATATATATATATATATATATATATTTATATATTGTTTACCCTTGCCTCCGTTTTGTATGTTTCGTCCAGTTAAATGGGGAAACAGAGTAGTCACGACCTGGTGCATTAATATCGGGCACATAAAAGGAGGTACGTAACTTCTTTTAATCTTCATATTCTTTATATGAACTTTCATGAAATATTAGCACTTTTATATGAGAGGTACAAGTAGTACTTACAACTATTTTCTCAAAATTGCATAAAGATTTTTGCCAAAAAATTGTAATATTAGCTATACTGTATGTCGGAATATTTATCTATTATTTCTTTGTGGGTAGGCTACCGTAACGAAAAAATTTAAGTTTTATATTTGATATGGTTTAAATCATACAGCTTTTAATTAAGGTTCATTATTTGCAGAGTAAGTAGTAGCAGCCCTAGTAGTACACCAACTGACGCATGTGCAACGAGTTCTGAACATGAAGATGAACCATCGCCACCGCCTGTGACTGCTCGGCCCGATCGTACTAAATCCATTGTAAGTAAAAAATCTATTTTAATTCTATAAATATAAATATTTGCATGTGCTTACACATTAAGAAAATTCTTCTATATGTTTTCATCGGCCAGTGCATTCATTATACAGTACGCCGCAGATAAAGCGAATACGTATCTTTTTTGGCGATTTTGGAAAAACTAGCGTTGGAGCAAATAATATTTTTTGGGAATAATAAAGGTTAAATTCTGCCCTACAAAGTTATCGTAGCCTTTTTTCCCTAAGTCGTAAAGTTCTTTTACGTCCCTACATTTAATACAATTATGCATAAAAAGAATTGTGATAAGATGTTCTAGGCCCTTTCATCCGATTGATCGTGGCAAATAATGCTTAAAACCGCGATTACACGATTACCCTTGGGACGAGGCGACTGGACAAGGAGCGACGACAAGGCTTCAGGGAAGCAGCGGATTTTGTGAAGACGAAGAGTGTGAGAGAGTTCGCGGAACACTTGTAACTCCGGCTGCGCCCGGAGAATTCGCGGAAATCTGTAGCGAGAGTGTGCGGGTACGTGTGCCGAGCAACGTAGGGGAGAGCGTAAGCGGGGAATTGAGCCGTTTGAGGAAGGGGCCGTATCGACGGCCACTGGCCGATTCCAGGCTAGTCGGGGCGCGAGTTCAGCGCGGTCGTGGATACTAGCCGAGTCGCGCGCGCTGATTGGCCGGGCCGGAGCGGAGAGAGCGCGCATCGCCGAAGCGGTCGGTGCGGCGCGGCACTTCTTGTTTGACTGTTGCCCAAGATACACATCAAGTGAATATGTTGAACCTACGTCATCGGATGAAGGTGAGGAGGAGGAGAAAGAAAGAGAGGCAAGTGAGACGGAAGAGGAGGATGCAGCGCAAGCGCTGAATGCTGTAGCCGATGTACAGTTTGTACCGGCTGAAATGGTGGGGGTGAGCGCTGCCGATGCACACGGAGAGGAGTTGCGGGCGGAGGAGAGCGAAGCCGTAAGGAGAGAAGCAGCAGCAGCGGTGGCTGCGGCGCCTGCAGCGGTGCGTCTTCAGGTGAATGAGGCGATGGAGGAGGAGGAGGAGGAGGAAGATGAAGCAGTAGAGAGAGCGCAGAATGAGTACGATGCTAGAGCGGAAGAGGCTGAAGATGTACCTGCCAATACGGATTCTCAGCGCATGGTTAATGTTGACCACCTTCTTGCCACATGTACAGAGCCAACAGCTGCTGCTAATAATATTCTACAGCGCTTGATAGAACGAGCAGCTGATGAAAGCGAGAATATTATTGAGTATGTGGAGCATCCGTGTGTCAAAAGACGGCAACAAATCCTCGACTTTTTGGCCCGACCAGTAGAACCCGAAGAAATGCGGTACACAAGAAGAAGCGCTGGAGGATTGGTCACCGAGCATTTTTTTAACCAGGGAAATCCAAGAGATCGTCAAATTAATGAACGTGAGTATTATGCTGTATTTAAATATACATTTTTCTTGAAATAAATTCTTATTTTTAAATATTATTTAAGTTATTCGACGTGGTCTCGAAGGATTTGCAAAGTACCCCAGGGCTTTGAAACAAGATATCATGCGTATCATGTATGTTCGAAGAGCACAAGAAATACGTTGGTTTTTCAATGCTTGTAAATATATGAAAATTTACCTGAAGTGTTTAATCGCCTGGGATAGAGTTTTTCAGGACCACCAGAAGAATAATTTAAAAATAAGAAAGTGTAAAATAGGGTATTCAATAAATTTTTTCAGAACATAATCACTCTGACGATTCATCTTGTTCTTCTTCTACAACCATTTTCCCCTTATCTACATCATCTTCGAACACCAATACTTCTGTAGAATCGCAGGATTACGAGACCGATGAAAGTGATTTTTCTATTCAAGTTGGTAGAGGACAAAGAAGAAGAATTGAAAATTCAAGCAGCAATAATGATGATTTGTCTGACTACGAACAAGAGGATAATCAGCCCAGTGAGGAGAATGAGGAGGCGGAGGAGGAGATCAGCGAGGAGGATGAGGAGAGAAGCGAAACAGACGATAATATGAATTATCAAGGAGTCGATGAGGAAAGAGAGGATGAGGATATCCAGCCTCCTGGTAATCGTTTTGATATTTTCCAACAAAATTCGCATTATATATCTAAGTATAAAATAGAAGGTAGACGTATTGTGCTAAAAATAAGATCTCCACCGAAGGATGGATCTATAAATCCGATAGTTTGGTTGGAGTTAGTTATTCGCGATATTTATTCTTATATAATTTCATTATGTAATGAAAACGACATGATTGGCGTCTCCGTTATAAGTTTAAATTTTGCACGAGGCCCCGGTGGGTTATCTTTACGATTAGTAAATAATTTTTTTTTACAATGATTTATGGAATTTAATAAGCGGATTAGCTCAGAGTAATGAGGATTTTTAAATAGATGAGAGCTTTATTCTAACATTAACACTTTTTAATATACCTAATGGTGGCCGAGGTGGAAGTAGAAAGAGGATGAGTGTTGATAGCTTAGCTCAGAGATCGGTTGTATCTATAAGAAATAACGTTAATTTATGCTTGCCAAGAGCTTTAATTGTTGGGGAGGCTTTTATGATGTATACAAAATTTTTTTCAAACGAAGCCATTGATACTTGGAATACTGTCAGAGATAGCAGACGTGGTATACAAAAAGAGCGCGCAAATCTCCTTACTATTAATGCAAACGTCGTAATTCCTGCAAATGGGTGCTGTATACGAGAAATAGAGGCGTATCAGCGATATTATGTTGCAAAAAATATCGCTATTGTAATATACGATAGTTTATCTTTTGGAAGTGGAGAACCGCCCTTTTACGATGGAAGACCTCTGTTAAATTCAAATTCTTTTGACGTTATAAATCTTTTGTACGACGCGCGAAGGCGTCATTTCGATGCAATATTAAATTTAACCGGTGCTGCACGCAATCGTTTTTTCTGCGAACATTGTAATAAAAGCTATAGATACGTAGATGAGCATAGATGCACAGCCAAATGTGACAGGTGTTTTTGTGCGCCAAGATGTAATTCTAATATAGATATTATAAAGTGTGTAGAATGTAACCGAGAATTTTACGGACAAATATGTTTCGACCGTCACAAAATAGATGGGTCATACAAAAAAAAAAAATAATAAAAAAATATGCGATGTAGTAAAAGTTAGAGACGCGTCAAGATTCTGCTTACCGTGAACATACAGAGATAAAAATACACATTCCAAATCTATGTGTTGTACAACAGGTTTGCGATGATTGCATGGATAATGAAAATATAAATATACTATGCCATACGTGTGGTGTAAGAGAGCATATATTTCGCGATGATCCAGTTAAACAATTAATAGGTTTGACAGTACGCGAGAAAACTACCTTCGGTCAAATAATTTGTATTGCTCATAACTCTCGTGGGTTTGATGCGCAATTTATTTTGAGAGAAATCGTTGAAAATACCTCAATAGTACCGAACGTAATATTGAATGGACAAAATATAATTATGCTTCAATGCGGGCGAACAAAATTTATTGATAGCTTAAACTATTTTCACATGAAATTAAGTGCTTTACCACAAACCTTTCCTCATCTATTCAATACTTCAGATAATCAAAATTATGTTGGGGCTTTACCCGAATCATCGTTCTATGCGCCTAATGCCATGTCGACGTCTGAGAGGGAAAAGTTTATTGTATGGTATGAGGAGAACCGAAATACTTATGAGTTTGATTTTCAACGTGAAATACTCGATTATTGCCATATGGATGTAGAAATTTTAAGACTTGCATGCATGGCTTTTCGGAAAATTTTCATTAAGTGCGGGAATACTTGTCCGTTTACAGAGGCAACGACCATAGCTTCTGCATGCTCCATTGTATATAGAAAAAATTTCTTATGCGAAAAAACTATCGGTATTATTCCAGCAGGTGGATATCGACGCGCTGATAATCATTCGCAAAAGTCAGTACAGTGGCTGTTACAGTGTGAACGTGAGATTGGTCGGGAAATCATACACGCGGGTAGAGCACGTGAATTTATGCTTCTAGAAGGGTTTCGTGTAGATGGCTATTTACCTCCGGAAAATGACAATGCTCAAGGTATTGTCTTTGAATATCAAGGCTGTTACACACACGGTTGCCCTATTTGCTTTAATAAACGACGAGATAAAATAATGTCATACGGTAGAACTATGGATGAGTCGTACGAGAATACTTTTCGGAAAATTCAAAAAATAAAAGCCCTGGGTTACGAAGTTCGAGAGATATGGGAATGTACTTTTGATCGGATAAAAGCAGAGAATCGCGAAATCTACGAATATGTAACACAGCATCCTCTTATGAGTCGTATAACGTTGAATCCGCGCGATGCTTTTTTTGGAGGTAGAACGGAGAATATAGTTACTGAGTACACGATCGGAAATAACGAAAAAATTCAATATACAGATATATGCTCTCTTTATCCGTACGTGTGTAAAAGAGGTCGATTTCCCGTAGGACATCCGCGAATTTTAATTGGTGAAGACTGCAACGAATTAACGCAGGGGAATAACAATAATCTCAACAATATTGAAGGATTAGTTAAATGTAGTATCTTACCACCGCGCGACCTGCACATTCCACTCTTACCAATTAAAATGCACGGACGTCTTCTTTTTGCTCTTTGCCGTTCATGCTGCGAAGTACACTGCTGCATTTCTTCGCAGCATGGACTGCAATCACGAAGACCCAAAAATGCGTGAATTCACGGGCACCTGGGTTGCTGATGAGTTGCGTAAAGCTGTTGAATTCGGTTACAGTATTACGAAAATTTATATTATTTGGCAATATGAGATGACACAATATAATCAAATTGATGGTAGCGGAGGTCTTTTTGCTGAATACGTAAATACTTTCTTAAAAATCAAGCAAGAGGCTAGCGGATGGCCCTCATGGTGTACTGATGAAGCAACTAAATTACAATACATTGAACAGTATAGACTCGATGAGGGTATAACTTTGGATAAAAATAATATCGAAAAAAATTCAGGGTTACGAGCTGTTGCTAAGCTCTGCTTAAATTCGTTTTGGGGTAAGTTTGGACAACGGAGTAATTTGAAACAAACTGAAGTTGTATAATCACGTGAATCTCTTTTAAAACTTCTTACTTGTCCGGAAAGAGATGTTAATGATATACTAGCAATTAATGATGAGATACTGTACGTGAATTGGCAATACAAGGATGAGGCTGTCACTCCTGCCACGCATACGAGTGTCGTGATTGCGGCTTACACCACTGCTCAAGCACGTTTAGAACTATATAATTACTTGAGAAGGTTGGGTGATCGTGTTCTTTATTATGACACAGATTCTTGTATATTTGTTTCGCATGACGATGCTCCGGATGAGTATAAACCTTTTATTGGCTCTAAACTAGGTGATATGACAGATGAACTTCGTGGTTA
The DNA here is from genome assembly GCF_009193385.2 of Nasonia vitripennis. Taxonomy (NCBI): domain Eukaryota; kingdom Metazoa; phylum Arthropoda; class Insecta; order Hymenoptera; family Pteromalidae; genus Nasonia; species Nasonia vitripennis. Next base: position 1,949,019 of record NW_022279646.1, read on the forward strand.
TGGTGAGAATACGTATATAAGTAATTTTGTTTCGGGAGGACCAAAGTTTTACGCTTACACAGCTGTAACACCCAATAAAGATGATAAAATTGAATGTTGTAAAGTAAAAGGTATCTCATTAAACTTCTTAAACGGTGTAAAAATTAATTTTGATAGCATTAAGAATTTGATTAACGATACCTTTGCAAACGAAGATCACGAATCTGAAAAAATGAATAATGTAGTAAAATAAGCTTAAAATTCAAAGCTATCAGAAGAAGTAAAATGCATGAAGTTGTAACGCGTGAAGAATCGAAAACATGTTGTGTTGTATTGAAAAAACGACGATACCTTACGCCAGGTAAGTCTCTACCTTTTGGATATAAGAATAATTAACTTTTTGGATGTATTTATTGTAAATAAAAATAAACACAAATTTTTATATAATTTCCTTATTTTTCCATTTAAAATATCCCTAACACATTTTTATATCCTCCGCGTGGCATAAGCTTATTTTAAGGAAAATCTCTCGTGTGTGAGTGAGTGTATGTGTGTGTGTGTGTGTGTGAGTACTCGGCGAAATGGATATGCGATTCAAACATTCGTTTACGTGTATCGTTAGCGGACCCACGGGATGTGGAAAACAGTTTTTGTCAAAAGGTTTCTTCGACATCTTCCACTCATGTGCAGTGTAACTTTTGATCGGATATTACTCTATTATGCCGAGTGGCAGTCTACGTATGAGACAGACTTTGTTCCAGGAGGCATAAGTAGGGAGAGTAGAAAAAAAATTGTTGAATTTCACGAGGGATTACCTCAGCCTTCAGATTATTCTCAAGACAATGAAAAGAAAAAATTATTAATTATCGATGATTTAATGAGAGAATCTTCGAATAACATTATTCTCGATTTATTTACAAAGGGAAGTCAGCATAAGAATTTAAGTGTGATTTTTATTACACAAAATCTTTTTCACAAAGGAGCTGGTCAACGCGATATCTCATTAAATGCAAATTACCTCGTTATTTTTAAAAATCCACGTGATCGTTCGCAAATACAATATCTAGCGACTCAAGTCTATCCCGAAGACCCAAAATTTTTACAAGAAGCGTATCTCGATAGTACGTCAACTTCTCATGGCTATCTTTTGTTGGATTTGAAACAGTCGACCGAGGATGAATTTCGTTTCCGTACCTCTGTTTTTCCCGATGATAAATTGAGTTACGCATATGTACCGAAGAAGAATAAGAAATTCCGATAAAAGTAGAGGATTCTATGATTAAAGCTTCAGTCTGATTGAAACAATGTCAGGGAGAGGAGCGTCTGCGAGAACCGATAGTCGTAGACAGCGTAGAAGACAGCGTGAAGGTGGTGGTGCTGCTGCTGCTACTGAAGAAGAAGAAGAAGAAGATACAAGGTGTGGATGCCTACCAAAGCATTTTACAAAAAAGTGTGTTGCAGTATTGAATGCTCTTTGTCATGCAGATAGTCAACAGCGCTTAGCACTGTTACGTGTAGCTGATAAAAAACTCATTAAAAGCATATGCGAGTGCGTGTTAAATGTATTGCGCGGAGTCGTTAAAATAAAAAACTCACACAAGTCAAAGTTAAAAAACATAAAAGTGTCTTGAGAAAATTATTAAATACATCCAGTAGTAATAACAGTGAAAAAGAGTGGAAAAAAAAGAAACGCGTCCTTATTCAAAACGGTGGTGCTTTTTTACCAATGTTACTTGCATCAATTATAGGTGCACTTGTGTCAAAAATATTTGGAGTCTCTGGAAATTAAAATATGGAGCACGCTCGTAAAATGGTCATTGTACCAGAGGAAACATACGAGAGTGTAACGAAGCAACAGCATCAACAACAACAACAACAACAACATATAGTAGAAGAGTCGAGTAATGCTTTAGAGCCAACGATACAGACAAAGGGTGATAATTTAAGTCGTCTCGATGCTGAAATGCACGATATACTTTTTTCAAAAAGTATCACCGATGAACGTGAAAAATGTCAAAAATATTTACAAATTTTAAGAAGATAAAAATTTGGAACGTCAGGAACTTTTATCAGATGCAAATATACTTGATGTAGAGCATGAAAATGAAGATATATCGAGTCCATTGTCCGATGAAGCGATACTTGCAAGCATTTCCAAGGGTTATATGAGAAAAGCACGTTTATTGCTTCAACATTGGAAATCAGCATCGCATCGTATTAAATGGGATAATTCAGGTACAGTTAGCATTGATGATAAAGCTATACCACACTCAAATATTATAGATTTACTAGAAGACGTGGTACGGTGTAGACCTGTTGAATAACCTGTAGGAAGATTTCAATTAGCTAATTTTATAGCAACAACTGACACTCCACCCAAATTAATCCAGAGGTGATAAAAATTAGTGAAAATTTGAAACGTGCATTAAACAAAATTCCTTCAACCAAGAGAAATAATTCCGAGAGCGTTCAGACTTTGGAACAAGGTACTAGAATCGCGGCCGCACAACATTATAGTGCACGTTTGAATAAGAAAAAATCCATACCGCAAAAAGTAGACAACAAGTGGCTGGCTTATAAAATTTAACATGTCTTATGAAAATCAATACTTTGACACTAGACACGAGACTGGATACGCTGGTTCACGTAATCTGTTACGAATCAATGGTAAAAATAAGAAGAAGAAAAGCGAGGTTAATGAGTGGTTAAGCAATCAAGATGCATACACACTACACAAACCTATAAGACGAAAATTTCCTAGATTGATGTACAATGTCACTAATGTGGATGATTGTTGGGAAATGGATTTGTGTGACATGCAATCTCTCAAAACGTATAACGATAATTTTGAGTATTTACTTGTAGTCATAGATGTTCTCAGTAAATATGCTTGGGTCGAGCCTTTACGTGACAAAAGTACAAAAAGTGTTGTAGCTGCTTTCGACAAAATCTTAAAAAGAGTCGATGGGCGACGCCCAATTCTTATACAAACTGATCGAGGCAAAGAGTTTGTCGGATCAGATTTTCAAAATTATATAAAACAACACAAGATTAATTTTCGAGTAGCACGTAATCCCGTTGTTAAAGCAGCCGTCGTCGAGCGTCTAAATCGCACGCTCACAAAAATACTCATAGGTATATCGATGTTATTGAAAATATCGTTTACGCGTATAATCACACTATGCATAGTGGTACTAAAATGTCAGTTGTAAATATTCGTAATGCAGTTGTGGCAAGCAAAAATTTAGAAAAAAGAGCTCTTAGTCAGAGAAATAAGTCTAGAGCACATATATACAGCGTGGGTGATCATGTTCGCATCAGTCGGTTGAAAGGCACCTTCGATAAAGGTTATGAAAAGAATTACAGTGAAGAGATCTTTAAGATTACCCGTGTCTCACGTCGTCAAAATCTCTTCACCTATGAATTGACTGATTTAGAAGGTGAAATAATCGACGGATTTTTTTATCCCGAAGAACTAGCTCGAGTTGGCGATGATCGTTTGTCACAAAATAAGGAATTCAAAGTGGAACGTGTGATCAAGAGTAGGGGACGTGGTGTTAAAAAACAAGTTTTTGTAAAGTGGCTTGGCTATCCTGATATATTTAATTCGTGGATTAAAGCAAGCGAAATCGTTACACTTTAAACATGGCTGAGGACGAATTTTATTTGATATTACCGAGTAACAGTAGTATGAAATATTTTTCTGAAAATACAACATCTTGCTTCACCACGCACTTATCGCACGAAGTACGTCTGCATGGTAAGTGGAGTGTTGCTCTCACGGAAATCAGCGTACCATGCACGATGATGCATATTCAGAAACACGAATGTAATATAAAGTTTGTTAACGCACGTAGAATAGCAGTTGCAAGAAAGAGAGACATATCTGAATATTTACCGGATTAGACAAACGACAAACACAACGATGCCATATTTCCACCAGGTGTTTACGAGAATCTCAACAATCTCACAGAAGCTATAAACAATATACCTGAATCTCACTTACGTATTGAACAGGCAAAGAAAAAAAGTGGTTATTACAATTTACATAAAAAGTGTGAATGTAAGGAAACTCATTTTTTCAGCTTGAGCGAAAAGGTCAAACGAAAATTTGGCTTTGAGAATGAAAAATATAGAAATCAGGAATTTATACGCATGATTCCATCTGTAGAGTCGAAAAAAATGCAACATTGGTAGGAAACAGACCTGGTTGTTTGGCAAGAGCGATAGCTGATCAATTTTTCGTTTACTCAGATATTTGTATTCCGTACACAGTCGGTGACGTTCAAGCATCCCTTTTGCGCATAGTAACACTCGATAATTCAAAATATAAATTTGGTGCGAGAGTGGTCAAATAATTTGCACCGGGAATTTATCTACCTTTGTTAAATAACACATTTCAGAATATAATAATAGATATAAGAGATGAAAATGGGAATCATATACCATTCGAGTACGGGACGTTGACCGTAACACTACATTTCAAGCGCATTCTCTGAGAAAAAAAAATGGCTTACTACGCAGAATACTATGCCGATCAAATCGGTGGTGGTGATGGTGGAGGAGGAGTACGTCGAGTGTTTGCAGGTTCAACTTATCAGTGAGGTCATGGTGGAATCGGCAGCTTTTTGAGTGGATTATTTCGAAGAGTTTTACCTTACATTACGAGTGGTGCTAAAGCCGTTGGAAAAGAAGCTATCAGAGCAGGAATGCATGTACTAGATGATGTGGGAAATCACGGAAGCAATTTTAAACAAGCTGTAAATATGCGCATGCGTGAGTCCGGTAAAAATCTTAAGCATAAAGCCGCTGATAAAATTGCCGCTAGGATGAAGGGATCAGGATATAAGATACGCGCTAAAAAGCGGAAGCGTCAATCGTCCAAGAACAGTTCAGCTGTACGCATCAGCAGTAAAAGTGGCCGTGTAAAGAAGAAGAAGAGCCGTGTCAGTGTTCGCAAATCTACGAAAAAGAAAGCGGGTAAGAATAAGCCAAGGAAGAAGAGAAAACAACGCAGTGTGAGCGATATTTTTGGATCTACATAGATATTATTTAATATGGCTTTTCTACACTCAAACTCATGCGAATGCATGAAATCAGAATTAGATTTATTTACATTACCACCTACACAGACTTCGGTGGAAAGCTCTCAATTTATACATTACAAACCAGTTTCTTCGCTAACAGACGATGGACCGTTGGAATTCGTCGTTCCAGCTGGTAGTGATTATCTCGATCTTGCACACACAATGCTAAGCATTCGTATGCAGATAGAGCCAAATGTTGAAATAACAGAAGCAGCTAAAGCTACAGAGTATCCGAAGGTAGCAGCAATAAATAACACGTTACATTCGCTATTTAACCAAATAGACGTTTTCTTTAATCAAAAATTGGTTTCACCACCAAACAATGCTTATCCTTACCGAGCTTACATCGAAACACTGTTACATTATTCAAAGAGTAGTATGGAATCACATCTCACGAGTGGACTCTGGTATGCGGATACCCCTGGAAAATGGGCAGCGCCTTCCAATACCAAGCGTACTAATGTAAATGCAAATATTGGTCAGTGTAACCGACAGTATTTTACCCAGAATGGTAAAACTGTCGATTTACTCGGTCATTTGCATTGCGATGTTTTTAATCAAAATAAATTTCTGTTAAATGGTGTTGAACTACGATTACGATTGGTTAGGAGTAAGGATGCTTTTTGTTTGATGGATTTTACAGATGATGATAAATTTACTATACGCATTAAGGAAGCTTCACTGATTGTGCGTCGAGTTAAAATAAGTCCAGGTGTTATACTAGCTCATGCTAATGCACTTACAAAAGCCACTGCTAAATACCCAATCAATCGTGTGGAGGTGAAGGCATTTACAATGCATAGAGGTATTCTTGGCGATACACTGGACAACGTTATTCTCGGTCAAATACCCAAAAGAATAATCACTGGATTTGTGGATAACAAGGCATTCAATGGAAATAGAAAGTTTAATCCATTTAAGTTCCAACATTTTAATATAAACTATATTTCTCTTTATGTGGATGGTGTCCAGATTCCCAGCAAACCATTGCAGCCTCGATTTACGGGTGAAAGTCAATTATTTATCGACTCGTTTCATACACTATATTCTGGGACTGGAATTCATTTTCTAAACGAAGCATTAATTATCTCACGATCGGACTACGATGAAGGGTATACATTATTTGCTTTTGATCTAACGCCTGATTTATCAGCAAATTCAGTTTCTCATTGGAATTTAATCAAGCACGGCAGTGTTCGTGTAGAGGTAAAATTTGAAAGAGCACTTGAATCTACAATCAATTGTATAATTTACGCCGAATACGACAATGTCTTGGAAATAGATTCAAGTAGGCAAATAATAACGGATTTTAATGCATAATACCGTTAAAGCGATGGAAAAGTAAGAGGAGAAGGTGGAGAAGGAGAAGAGGGATGGGGAAAGAAGCAACAGCAGCGCCTCTATGCTATAGATGAGCAAAAAAGCTAAACGTCATACTCTCAGTGACGTTTGAGAAGTGAGCGAGTTTGGATCGACTGTGTCAATTTTTTATAGTATCATGGATTACGTTATCAATATTCAGGGTTTGAGAGACCGTAACAACAAGTTTACACCTAAAGAAGTTGGTGTACTTGGTTTAGAGCACAGAGTCGTCCAACATTGGATAGTTAAGGAACCCCATAGATTTGAAGAACTTGCAACTGGACTTAAAAGAACTAACGACTACATCTCTAATCATTTTCATGGAATTCGTTGGCATGAAGGTGACATCACCATTGAACAACTACAGTATCATTTACAACAAATAGCCAAAGTGGCTATACGTATTTTTACACGCGGTCATGACAATTGGAGATTCCTGGGGACTGTAAACTCCAGTCGTGATTGTGCTCTCAATCATGCATATGTGCTACGAAAGTGGTTACACTCTATAGCTGAAGGTATAACGCAAGATTCTGCACAGAAATTGAGTGATGCATTGTACTGCAAAAGCTCTTGACCCGTTAACCGTCAAGACAGTTGGCGTGTATGCTGCGGATAGAATTCCAAACGTTTTGGAATACCCCGCGGCCATCATAGCTAATACAGATGATCATACGAAGAAAGGAACACATTGGATTGCTATCTACATAGACTCAAACGGTTATGGAACATACAGTTACGGACAACCACCAATGTCCCAACATCATCTTAAACGACTCAAAAGAAATTGCAAGCGGTATCAGTGGAATAAAAAAAAGTTGCAAAGTTTTGATTCACAGGTGTGTGGCCAGTATTGTGTTATGTTCCTTTACCATATGGCTACCTAACTTACGGGCGTTTTGTCATAAGTTCTCGCGAGATTCACGAAAAAATGATGCCGTAGTTGTATCGTTCTATAAAAAGCTGTTACGAAATAATAATCATCGTGTACGCTCGAAAGATGTTAGGAGGTTTGGAAGTGAAGCCTCGCGCGGCTCAGGATTTTGTAATCAAACATGTACTTCGAGAATGTATGTAAAGTAATAATAATAATCGTCAGATATCATGTAGTAAAAAATATGAATAAAGTGTAATCTTTCATAATATAAAAAATGTTTTCATTTATAGAGCCTTACTCATTCCTTTAATTCCATACTGTAGTACTATGATATATTTTTTCCTGTTGCATCACACCTCGCTGTATAGTTCTAAGTACATATACATCTGCATTTATTAACGGTTATAATACTAACATCCGGTGATATTTACTGTTTAGTTTTATATTCCATTTCAATCTTTATCTGTAAGAGAAAGAGAAGCTGATAAAACTGACGGTTGTAGTAGTAGTAGAGTAAACATCCTGTTCTTAAAAACTCGGAGACATGTAACCGTAGCCTTTGACGGTTAACGAATATGATACTTCCTTTGTGAAGTTCTGAGAATACACGCGCAGTAAATCTCTCCCCACCGCATTCGATCATTTTACTTTGAGGTAGTGGGGGGTAAAATGTATAAAAGAGCTTGAAGAGTGAGCTCCATCAGTTCTTTCGTGAAAGTTTGAGAGATCGTTTGCTAAGTGTAACTCTGTATAGTGTGCCTCTTGTTTTTCGTACCATGGCCCAATCAAGTGTCAGTGCTCCGTCTCGTTTGCAGAACGTTCTGCCAAATATGCTGCTCTCCACGTCCTACGCCATGAATAAGTCAAACTCGAAATGCGTTAGTCTTGGCTTAGAAAGTTACCAGGGAAGCTATCGACCAGTGGTGAAACTCTCAACGTCTACAACATGTTTTAAATCCGTCAAATTTGATGCATCTAGCTGGAAGGTCTTCAAGAATTACTTTGATCTTATAAATTGCTATTTCCAAGATGCGTACAGATTCCAAAGTGAATACGCTCGACCAACGAAGGTGTACATGGAAAATCATGATCTGATGTTTACTACTTAATACAATACCAAATCCATATTGATAGAAGAAAGACCTGTCGGAACATCCATCTTTCCAAATCTTTTGATTGACGATGATGTACTGCATACAGTTAGTGCTTCCCATTTCAATGACTACACTGGTGCTGCTGCTACTGTTACTGATGGTGAGAATCTACGTCATCAACCACCACGAGCAAAGAAACAAAAAACAGCTTATCATCAACCATCGATATGCATGCAGCAAGTCACTTTTGACGGGTTAAAAATTGTCTCACAGTGTATTGACGAACGTATGAGTAAACTTGAAGAGTGTGTTGATAAAGTGAATGAAACTGTTTCTCATACTAAGAAGTTTATAATTGACTGTATTAAAAACGATGGTATTGAGAAAGACTCTAATTCTATACTAAAGACGTATGAGATGTTTCAACAATATTATACTTTATACACTGAAAATATTAAAATTATAATTCACGACAAGTTTAAAGATACTATTGAGGAAATAATTTTAAATATAATCTTATGTGAAATAGCTGCTTTTCAATTGTTTGATATATATATAAAGACATTTATACTGCCATAATTAAAGTATAAATATACATGCTATTTTTTGTCATTACGCTTTGTACATATGTCTTCCTATCTTGTAATAAACCAGAAAATATTAAAATATTCACTTTTTGTGACATCATCTAAACCTCCCACCCTACTACCACTCCTTACGACTCTCTATAAATATCAACTGTGCATAAGTATGTTCTCATTGCTTCGCGTACACTTGACGGGTCATAATCGTAATATGGACAAACACAATATGGAGAAGAAGAAGAAAGAAGGTTCAGGTCGAGAGGAAGTGAAATATAAACCGGCTTCTGGGTTCCAAAAGTATCTACCTCAATATTCTTCCAATACTGGATCATTCCCGAAAAAGAAGGGTACAGGAGTTATTGTCCTCACAAGGAAGCAAATAAAGATTCCAAATATCAAGAACACAACAACACTGATTGGGGATAGCAACAATAAAGTCTTATTCTAAGACTTTTATTTATCAATTAAAATCGGTCCTTTTTAGGACCACAATATTTCTATAAACGTACTAAAAACTCATCATACATAAAAATCTCATTATCTTATGACGTCATAAGAGGTGTACATGATGTCAGTAACAATCCATATTTATCTTAATTGTTTACAAGATAAATGCTTAAGACGTTGGCGATACCTTATCTTTATTACCTGTTTTCATAATAAAAAAAAGTATCATGTATTGTTTATGTAAACATGATATCTTAATTACACACGTATAATGAAGATATCCTTATCTTAATTAACTGTTTATAAACATGATACCTTATCTTATCTTTATTACTTGTAAAGTACCGTCATTGTTTATTATTGTGGTAAAGATATCTTCTTTGTTTATGTAAACATGATATCTTTATCTTAATTACACGTGTATAAACATGATACCCTTATCTTAATTACCTGTTTAGAAACATGACACCTTATCTTTATGACTTGTTGACATGATAAGATAAAGATGCGCCAGTGATGACGTCATTTGTTATGTCTCCCCATACCGGCTTAATTACTACTGCCGCGCGGGTGCGGTTCGAGGAATCGCGCGCCAGCATTGGCTCGAGAGAAGGGAGAGTCGCAGCTCGGTCGGAGGGGCGCCGCGGAAGCAGCGGGGACCTGCTTTATTGGCGGGCAGAAGAACAGGCCGTGAGGGCAAAGTGTGCGAGAGAGAGAGAGAGAGAGAGAGAGAGAGAGAGAGAGAGAGAGAGAGAGAGAGAGAGAGTGAGTGAGCGCTAGAACGTGCGGGACGCGAGCGCAAGCGATCGTACCAGACGAGTCGGTCGCGAAGCCGACGGCCGAGAGTGTCAGCCGAATCCGAGTGAATAAAGAGGGTAAAGAGAATTTAGAGAGTTGTGATTTCTGTCCCCTTAGACACCGCTGTAACCCGAACAGCGGAATCCTCGCGGAACTCCTTCCGAGATCTACAGAAAAATAATAGTGTCGAGGCTTCGGGACGGGGTTGAGGCGCGAGTTCTCACCCCAGATTGGCCACGTCACACCCTTCGTATTTATTTTATTTTAAATCAATTTTGAAAGTTGATTTTTGAGAGGAAATACTTCGCGGGGCATCTAAAGATGGCGACATACGAAGCACTTCCTTAATGCTGTGACTCGAGGTTACTGTGTCGTCGGCTACGTGCAGGTTATGCGATCTGACTGCGGCTCGGGCTGACTCGTACTGCAAACAACACACTCGGCCTAAAAAAGCCCACTTTACGCCCTTGGTACACAATATACTATTATGAAAGAATAAACTTACTTTATTCTCGCGAATAAGGGAATAAAATTACTTTATTCCCGCGAATAAGGGAATAAAATTACTTTATTTCCGCGAATAAGGGAATAAAATTAGTTTATTCCCGCAAATGCAAGATGAAAATTTTTTAATTTTTTGAAATTTTTAAAAGTTGAAAAGAAATTAATTTTTAGAAACTTTTTGAAATTTTGAAAATTTTATGTGTATTGACCTATTGTTTATTATTATATTTTATTTGTATTGACCTAAGTCCCACTTTTGAGAGAACAAAGTGCTTGCTTCGCTCGGGTAGTAAATTCACCTGCGGAAATGATTAACGCCTTTAGTCCCTGATTGCATAATGTACTATTACAGCGAGGAAAAATGGCTTTTTTTTCCTCGAGGAAAAATGATTATTGTTTCCATCTTACAGCAGGAGTATAAACTTTTTTACACACGCTTGGAATAAACGATTTTCTACGTTACTTTATGGCATGAAAAAAGGGTCATTATATGTATTATTTCAAACTTTTACTCTTCTTTTCCTTGCAATTCTTTTGCTTTCTTCCTATAAATTTCTCTGTTCCCTTATTTCGCTTAGATACTTTATCTTGCTTTCTAGCCTTTTTTCTAAATCCTATGTACTTAAACAACCTTTCTCTTCTAATTTGGACACTCTTGATCCCACCATCTGTTACTGTCTAATTCCCATTTTTTGATTTTTATTTCCTTTCTTGTCACTGCTTCATTAACTATTTTCTTAACATACTCAAATCTTATTTCCGTCGAGTTCTCTTTTCTCTCTATTCATTTTGAATAATTGGTTCTATTTTAAAAAATTTCAATCGCTTCTTTATTTTACGATATAACGTTTTTTCTTAACCTATTCTCTTACATGACCTCGTAACTGTTAATCCGTGGAAGCCTCTTTTTTGTGGTCTTTATCAACTAATGAACTAATTGGCGCCTAACATGATTCTATCTTTTTCTGAATTCTGTCTTTTATTGTCTCGTTAACTACAATGTAATCTATAATGGTATTTTCTCTTCCTATATCTATATAAGTAAATTTCTTTCCCATTTCTCCTACAGTCTTACCATTATCTACTTCTTGTATTTTATCTGTCTATTCTACAAGTCCTCCCTCTTCACCTATTCTTAGATTAAAATCATCTTCTATTATTATACTGATTATTGAAACCTCTCACTCTTACTCGTCTAAAGTAGACCTTTTTCTACTACTCAATTGCTAACGTTCCTATCCTCAATCCATTCTTTTCTTAAACCTATCAAAAATTCGCACTATGCTCTATCTCTTTTTGCCTTTTTTTGCAGGTATAATTTCCTACATAAAACTGGACTGTAATTGATATATATCTTGATATAGCTTTGTCCTTGACTAAAATACCTGCTTCATTCAAGTAGATTAACTTTACGTTATTACCTCTTTCCATTAGGTCCTTTTCTCAGTATTGTCCCTCTTTATATTTTGTTCACTCCATTCTCGATTTACGTTGAAAACAAATTCTGATTCCTATCTTCCTTGTGCCTATTACCTACAGTCTCCTTGAATTTGTTATTCAATTTCTTTTCAGTTTCTTCCAATTCTTTTTCAATTATTTATCTCTCTTCCCATTTCCCATCTAAGTATTATTCACAGAAATTCTTCTTGTACCTTTTCTAATTTATTTTTAAATTTAGCCCCTTTTTTCTTTCACTCATTTGTGTATCTATTTTTATTTTTTTGCGTCAAGATTCAAATAATTTTCTATGAATACATTTGATCCTCTGAGTCTTGTCCTTAAACCATTCTTTCATCTATTCCACCGTGTTATTTCCCTAAGGCTCTACCGCTCTAATCACAACATTATCCTTTCTTTCTAACTTATCGTTTTCATAAACAATTCTTTTTATACTAGATTCTTTTTTCTCTGACAAGACGAACGGGCTCTTATCGCTTCACGCCAACTGACCGCTTCTCAAGCTCTCAGCCGAGGCGCTTAATGAGCTCCTAGTGCTATCTCTCGCATCCTCATCGCAACAGGATGAATACGCGCTCTCTTATATCGATTTCTATTCTGTTTTAATCGTTAACTTTCTCTTTTCTAACCTACCGCTTTTTTATTTACATCTTTCATTGTTGCTTATAAGTCTGAATTTACCTTATCCATCTCCAGCTTCTCCTTTTTTATCATCTTTAGCTCTTGCAAGATCTCTTTCTTGAATTCTTTCTTTAGTTTACGGTCCGTCTTTTCGCTGCCTTTGCCTTTTTTTCACTGTTTCCTCATCCTCTTTAACTTGAAAAGCGACCTACCTTGTGGTTACTTTGTCGTCCAGCGTAGATTGCAAGCCCTTTACCTTGCCTTCCCTTTTGTCCTTCTTCATCTCCTTCGTTCTCTTGCCACTATTTTCGCCGCTTATGAGGAAGCTGCACTTTTCTTCTTACGTACTTCTATGGCGCCTACCTAATCTTAAACTTATGCTCTGGAGTTCACACACAGAATCTGAAAGATCTATAAACCGAATAAAACCTTGCTTATTATCTATACATAAAGCACTTTGATATTATTACTGTTGAAACAAAGAATCTCATTCGCAAAAAACCTAATTATACGTAAAATCCAGGAAAATTAGGTAAGCAGCTGCACACGCGTTCACTTACTCTTGCGTTATTAATTTAGTTACTAGCAAAAAACGCTCGCTTCGCTCGTGATTGACAAATTAATTGTGATGATATTTAAGGAGATGTCGTCCCAAAAAACACTGTTTTTCTATTACATAAAACTTTTTGAATCAAGTTTGCAAAAGAAAAATCAAGTTCGATCAAACTTTTTGTTTTTCAAAAATCTTGGAAATACGAACAGATGTTTACGCGTACTTCGTCGTACTCATGCGATTGCAGCGCAAACCTTAAAATATAATTTTGCATAAAACTTTTTAAATAAAGCTTGAAACGGTCACGACTCTTTTCGGTCCGTAGCGCGTATGAGATTTTAAATTTTAGAGAAGAGCAGTAATCATTTACGGATCTACGTCCGAATTTTGATAACAGATCATAAATAGGAGAGTAATTATACATAGTAGTGTATTATTATCATATAAGACAGGTCCGGGATACCAGGTAGTGGAAATTCATTTCAATAATAAAAGTTTTTATAACAAAATAAATATATTCAAATTATAAATAAGGATAAGAATATTGCATTAATCGTTACATATATTCTGTGTCACAAAATAAATTAATAAATCCGCTTTGATTTTTACAAATAAGATTTTAAGTAGATACGCTTGAATTTGCGTTATCTGCTTTAGTTCAAAATTTTTATAAGTGTTTGACAAGTCTTTGAATTTATGTAGGACTGATACGCTTTAAGATACGATATCGTGCCTGACTCGAAATTTTATATGTATAGAAACGATTCGAAATAATTCTAAGTCGTTTATCTTCTCAAGGCGTGAGTTGCTCTTGAAAAGAGACTAGGCGCTTGAGTTGCGCTGGAGCTAGTGAGTTAGTACGGGTTGTGCGGGTCCTTTTATAGGCCACGGAGAGAGGGGGAATCGAGCCGCCTGAAAAACTATCGCATTTATATTTGCACACACTCATTCACACCTATATACAAAAATCATTTACACACTTATAATATAATGCGCACGTCGCCCCGCCGTTCGTTCTCTACTCCTACTCTCATTATAATCTTTAATTTTTCTCTCACTTTCTTGCTGCTTGCTGGCTCGTGGCGCTGCTGTTGTACTGCTGCTTTGAGCTCAGCTGTCAGCTGTGGCGCGTAGCTTCGTATTTGGAGTGGGGGAACCTAAGATGCTCTTGTATAATCTAAAATGTTGTTTCATATAATTTAGTATTTAATATTTATAAATTTTTTGTGGAGCTTGTACAGGGTGTTACAAATACTACACGAATTTTAGTTGTGGCGCTGAGAAGTTTTCGGAATCTCGTGATGAGGCAAGTAATAACCATCTAAGCTCTAATCATACACCAATGTCATATGTCCTAAATTGATGTATTCTTGCATAACCTTACCGTAGTCAATTTTTAAACCCGGTCTCTTAGCGAACTTTCTTTCAAGGGCGCGAAAACGCTGGAACGCTCGCGTTCGTGTGTCACCGAAAACGGGTTGGCCGTTGTGAAAAAATAATCGCACCACGTACCGTCCGTCCGCGTTTCGGGTCGTAGTTTTCTTATAACGCGCTTCGCAAGCCTTGTCGGCTGTTGCTTCATTTGGCTCATTGGAAATGTCATCTATAGCCCAAACCCGCTCCTTCAGATTGCGTAATTCAGTTAAATTACAACCCGCCGTGGAATTATTTGCGTCATTTGTGCCGCCTACCACAACCTATCCCAGCTGCGTCTTTTGTAAATATAAGTTGCAGCCGTTCCGGGAGAGATTGATTTGCGCGACTGAGAGCAGGGATAAAGTTGCTCCTGAACCTATGAGCATGTCGACTGGTCGAGGCGTGCGAAACTGTGGGTCAGCTAACCGTAGGTTGGCGGGAATTTCGACTCGCGAGGAAACGGCTCATTGGGTGTCATATCCGTGATTTTAGGAACCGTGAGAAAAGTTAAGCCTTTTGCAAGGTTACTGTGTAAAGAGCGGAATCTCACTTCGATGCTACTTTTCTAAGTAGTTTGCATCTCATTTATTGCGCCAATAGGAATCGAGCATGCGCGCATTGGCAATTTTAGCTTGCGCGCAAAATCAGTGGTGATAAAGTGGAGTTAAAGTGGAGTTAAAGTTCACCGAGTGGAGCTGATGATTCCCCCGATGAACGTATAAAAGTCCTCGAGAGTCGGGATGACGTCCAGTGACAAGGACTCCTCCCATTTTATTCTAATATCTGCCGGCAACGTCTTTTTGAAAGCCCGAATTCTAATGATTTTAACGCGTTTAGGTGTTGGCGTATGGCGTCCACGATCGCGTTTAGACTCTTCGACGAAGAGTTCGTTAATGCCGGACTATCAAAGATCGCATCCAGGTGTTCGGGCACGAGTATCCTCTTTCTTTCGTACGCGCCCTTTAAAAGGTCCCAGGCGATAAGTTTATTTTTTGCAATAAATTTACATCCCAGGTCTTCGTACACTATTCAATTATGTTAGTCACTACGATTTTTGTCGCGATATTTATTCGTCAAGCATTAAAAACAATTATTTAACAGACAACCATTGTAAAATGCGCTCCAGAATGATTATTATTAAAAAGGATGTTCACTCAGAGGTACATACACCATTCCATTTAATGTTAAATGCTCCATTTCATGTGCGTCAAGTTTATTTTTGCAATAAATTAATATTCCAGGTCTTCATACACTATTCAGTTATGTTAGTCACTACGATTTTTGTCGCAATATGTATTCTTCAAGCATTAAAAATATCTCTCTTCTCTTTCTCTTTCTTTCTCTTTCTTTCTCTTTCACTCTTCAGCAATTAGCACGATCTTTACTTTTATCAACTTGTACTTTTTTTGTACTCTTCAGCGCTTTCCATTTCTTCGCTTATATCGTCGTTTAATGTTTTGCCCGCCTCTATCAATAATTAAAATTCTGCTTATCTGCTTCCAGTACAGCTAGATTCGATTCAGTCACGTCTACATCGGGTCTATCTTTCACCAACTCCGCTATTAATGCACTATGATTAAAGGATTAAATCATTTAGTAGAGCTACGGAGCTTGTTAACCTTTTGACATTCATCTAGGGTCAACAATGTTCACTCAGAGGTTCATACACTATTCAATTATGTTAGTAACTACAATTTTGTTGCAATATGTATTCTTCAAGCATTAAAAACATAATTTTGACAGACATCCATCGTAAAATGCTCTTTCGAAAGATTATTATTAAGAAGGATTAAACCTTCTAGTAGAGCTATGGAGCTTGTTAACCTTTTGACTTTGCCAGGGACAACATTCTTTACTCAGAAGTATGAACTTCTGAGTAAACAATGTTAACCCTAGAAAATGTCGAAAGGTTAACAAGCTCTGTAGCTCTAGTCAAAGGTTTAATCTATGAACACAATTCCATTAATTTTTAAAAAGCTTTTATTCATATGCATCAAGTTTATTTTTGCAATAAATTAATATTCCAGGTCTTCATGCACTATTCAATTATGTCAGTCACTACTATTTTTGTCGCAATATGTATTCTTCAAACATTAAAAACAATTATTTAACAGACAACTATCGTAAAATGCGCTCCAGAATGATTATTATTAAAAAGGATTAAACCATTTAGTAGAGCTACGGAGCTTGTTAACCTTTTGACATTATCTAGGGTCAACAATGTTCACTCAGAGGTTCATACACCATTCCATTTAATGTTAAAAGCTCTATTTCATATGCATCCAGTTTATTGTTGCAATAAATTAATATTCCAGGTCTTCATACACTATTCAGTTATGTTAGTCACTACTATTTTTGTCGGAATATGCATTCTTCGAGCATTAAAAATATCTCTCTTCTCTTTCTCTTTCTTTCTCTTTCTTTCTCTTTCACTCTTCAGCAATTAGCACGATCTTTACTTTTATCAACTTGTACTTTTTTTGTACTCTTCAGCGCTTTCCATTTCTTCGCTTATATCGTCGTTTAATGTTTTGCCCGCCTCTATCAATAATTAAAATTCTGCTTATCTGCTTCCAGTACAGCTAGATTCGATTCAGTCACGTCTACATCGGGTCTATCTTTCACCAACTCCGCTATTAATGCACTATGATTAAAGGATTAAATCATTTAGTAGAGCTACGGAGCTTGTTAACCTTTTGACATTCATCTAGGGTCAACAA
Organism: Nasonia vitripennis; assembly: GCF_009193385.2. Taxonomy (NCBI): domain Eukaryota; kingdom Metazoa; phylum Arthropoda; class Insecta; order Hymenoptera; family Pteromalidae; genus Nasonia; species Nasonia vitripennis. The sequence goes on from NW_022279646.1 coordinate 1,966,519, forward strand.
TGTTCACTCAGAGGTTCATACACTATTCAATTATGTTAGTAACTACAATTTTGTTGCAATATGTATTCTTCAAGCATTAAAAACATAATTTTGACAGACATCCATCGTAAAATGCTCTTTCGAAAGATTATTATTAAGAAGGATTAAACCTTCTAGTAGAGCTATGGAGCTTGTTAACCTTTTGACTTTGCCAGGGACAACATTCTTTACTCAGAAGTATGAACTTCTGAGTAAACAATGTTAACCCTAGAAAATGTCGAAAGGTTAACAAGCTCTGTAGCTCTAGTCAAAGGTTTAATCTATGAACACAATTCCATTAATTTTTAAAAAGCTTTTATTCATATGCATCAAGTTTATTTTTGCAATAAATTAATATTCCAGGTCTTCATGCACTATTCAATTATGTCAGTCACTACTATTTTTGTCGCAATATGTATTCTTCAAACATTAAAAACAATTATTTAACAGACAACTATCGTAAAATGCGCTCCAGAATGATTATTATTAAAAAGGATTAAACCATTTAGTAGAGCTACGGAGCTTGTTAACCTTTTGACATTATCTAGGGTCAACAATGTTCACTCAGAGGTTCATACACCATTCCATTTAATGTTAAAAGCTCTATTTCATATGCATCCAGTTTATTGTTGCAATAAATTAATATTCCAGGTCTTCATACACTATTCAGTTATGTTAGTCACTACTATTTTTGTCGGAATATGCATTCTTCGAGCATTGAAAACAATAATTTGACAGAGGTTTATCGAAAAATGCTCTTTAGAATGATTATTATTAAAAAGGATTAAAGCATTACGTAGAGCTACGGTGTTTGTTATTTAATTATGTAAGTCACTGGGATTTTACTCGCAATATTTTTTTTTAGCATTAGGAACGTCAATTTGACAGACATCCATCTTGAAATGCTCTCCAGAATGATAATTTTTTTTTTTAGGACGTGCTTTATTGAAACTTACAGTTCTAATATCCTCAGACTTCTTGACGTTTGTCGAACCTTTTTTCATTTACTAGGGATAAGATTGTTATTAAATAATTCAATTTACGAGGATTGCGCAGATGTAATGTTATTTTACCAAAAACGATCAAGGTCGTGAAAGTATGGTCTTGTAGATTGTCTATTGGATATAATTAAATAGTGTTTATAAGTAGTTACATAATTTAATTGACGAGGATCGCCTGCCTACAGTGTTATTCTAGCAATAATGATAAAGGTCATGGAAATAAAGTCTTATCGCTCTTTTATTGGATATGATCTTAAAATTATATTAATTGTCTTAAAATAGTTGAAAATTTATATTTAAAATATAAGAGAAACTTATGTCAACTTTGATTCTTACGCATAATTTTATGCGTCGTGGAAATTATGTCTTGACGGATGCCCAGGTTATGGTCTGGCAAGTATCTGTTCCAGGGAGCTCCCGATTGCCTTTGTCCGTTTTGAGCTTTTCTTTGGCTATAGATTGTTTTGTATCAAGCTTGAATTGTTTAGTGTTTTTACAGATCGCGTTTTTATGTTGTTTTTGTCAAAAGGCACACGTTGAAGCAGCAATCACGTTTGCATCCTTCACTGTAAGCAGTTCAGGGTCGATGTCAACACCGTTAGCTTTCAAGTTCTGCATGTTCTTCTTCCCTGCTCTATCGACCGATGGCTCTGCCTGTTCACGTGATGACTCCGTGCCTTTATTTCCATCTAAATCCACAACTTGTTCTGTACTTTTTTTCCAGGAACTTCATGATACTTTTTAGATGCGCCTCAGCGTCCGCGCCGCCATTGCCCATTCGCTACTACGCTCGATGAATATCTGCTGGTAAAGATAATTTTACTAGGAGGAATAGTATTGCTGAACATGTGTCCATCGTGACTCCTAGCGAATCAATCAAGTGTGATTGTGTCTTAAGTTTATCGTAAATGCTCGGTAACTTGCATTTGGACTTGGTTATCGCTAGTTTCAATAATTTGCGCATGTATAGATTTCCACAAGCAAATCCTTACACTAAACCTAGTTTTCAGTCCTTTTATCATCTTCGGATAATTATTAGCCATGGGCGGCAAAACTGTCTACATATTCACTTGCTCACGAATGTTGTACCATGGACTGTTGCAGAAAATCAAACTTGTCTTCTGAGAAAGTATCATTGTCTTTAAAGTTTGTTAAGGAATACCAAAACTTCACAAATTTTTTCGGGTTACCGCTAAATGTTTCGATTTCACTCTTCAGCAATTTGCACGATCTTTACTTTTATCAACTTGTACTTTTTTTGTACTCTTCAGCGCTTTCCATTTCTTCGCTTAAATCGTCGTTTAATGTTTTGCCCGCCTCTATCAATAATTAAAATTCTGCTTATCTGCTTTCAGTACAGCTAGATTCGATTCAGTCACGTCTACATCGCAAGTCACGTACACAGTGCAAATATAGAAAAAACAACAAAAAACATAAAAAATAATGAATAAACTCAATAAAACACTTTATTTAAAAAAAAAATAGAAAGGTTAGAATAGTAAAAAGTAAACATTAAGAGTCCACTGCACATGTGGGATGCTTGGTCGATCTTATGCTACTGACCGGGACGCTGTTTTTCCCCTTCACATCTCACAAGATACGTTCAGCGACTCTAGACGCGCTAGAAGTCCAAATTTACAGTTTTCAAATACACGTCACATATTTCATCTAAAATTCTATAGTTGTAATTTGGTGGTATATAAGTAGATCCGCCCTATTGAAAAATCTCAGGTAAGATCTGACCTGCGATCTCCAACCAAAAGTAAAATTATAAAAATCGAAAAACTGCCTAAAGCGATTTAACACATTAATGTTTGAACTTATCTAGAGGGTTTTACTACCCAAAAGGTTTTATATCAAGTTTAATACTATGATCACTCCGAAGTTACAGACCTATCCTATAAACTCAGTATCGTCGTAATCCGGTGGTAGACATGTAGACTCAAACTTTTATACTCTATTCGTTAATTTTTTGTGAACAATTCAAATGCTGGTATGGCAAATAATGTTCTGTTTAAAAAAATCGTCTGTAGATAATGTAGGCACTTTGAGGAAATTTCAGCTCCTCAAACTGCCTATCGTAGCATATCTTGGCTAATTCGACATATATACCGAAATGGACTATTTTTTATGAATCTACGTATCCGATAGGACAAAGATATATTACTTTGAGTTCGTTATATGGATGTATGCAAACTCCTCAAACTGTCTAATTCTAGAGAGAGAGAGAGAGAGAGAGAGAGAGAGAGAGAGAGAGAGAGAGAGAGAGAGAGAGAGAGAGAGAGAGAGAGAGAGAGAGAGAGAGAGAGAGAGAGAGAGAGAGAGAGAGAGAGAGAGAGAGAGAGAGTGTGTGTGTGTATATATATATATATATATATATAATTAAAATGGTGGAATGAGTGAGGGAAGTTTGGGTGAATAAATCAACGCAAAACACAATGAATTTCGCGGGAGAAATAAGACGTCTTGCCTCGGCGTAAAAACTCTCACGGAGTAGAGAGAAAGGCGGGGACAAGCCTATAGCTTTATTTTAGAAATAAGGAAATTATAAAAAGAAAAGTTACTCTAGGATAGACTAAACAAAAAGAGAAAAATGCAATTACAATGTACGCTTATACAAAAAAAGAGAGACTCTGCTATAGACAACAACAGAGAAAGAAACGCAAGTAGCTTAATCCTATCGCTGCGAGGTACCTTTCGCACGCTGGTGAGCTCTCCTACCTTATTCGCAGAACGAGACGTGGACGGCGCGACTTAAAGCCCTGGCCGCACGTTGGTGGGATGCACCTTCCTCGGTCGCAGGACGCCTCGACGTCTCGAGGGAACCAATCCTGGACCACCGGCAGGCTTTTTCAGCCCTGCCGCGTAGGTAGCAATCGCCGGGTGGAGATCGACACGGCGAGGAAGCTCGCACGTGGCCGAAGTTCCAATACTCGAAGAATTTACACAATCCGCACACCGCACGCAAAATGCACACACACTGCGCAATGCACGGTAATACAATAAAGAGTGTCGATCGTCCTGAAAAGGACGATGATGACGACTCTATTCGCACGCAATTTATAAAGAGGCAATCGCAAGTACAAAAGCGCAATGTCGACTGACTACTCGAGAGGAGCTGTCAGATCTGAACTGCACGTGCTCCCGCGCGCCGGAGCCCGCGCAAACGGGAGTGGCCCACATCAGCGCGCGCATGCGCTCGACCGCTCTAACTGCAGCGCTCGTCGCGGTACAGCGCGAAATTCAGAATTCCCCTTCCCGCTCTTACATAACCCGAACAAAAATATATTTAAATATTATAGTAAACATCCCTGGTAGCAGCGTTTTCGAGAAAGTACCTGAAAGCTATCGAGATTTTCAAATCTAGCAGGTTTCCAGAGTAGAATCTAGATGAAAACCCCGATAAAGCTAATATGATTACTGGAAGAAATCTCGGTAGAATTTTTTCTCCACTATGATTTGTTCATATAACCTTACTTTTTACACCAATGATCCTGCTCTGCATTGACATTGTTTGAAAATATTCATAAATTGATGAATATATATATATATATATATATATATATATATATATATATATATATATAAAGTTTCCCCTTCAAAAAACAATGTAAATGAATTTATAGGATATATATATATATATATATATATATATATATATATATATATATAATGTTTTTTGAAGGGTAAACTTGATTTTTAAGGTGCACATTAATAGCGAAAACCTAACCCTAACATGCGCATGCTCTCATACATGACAGTTAGTACAGCATTGTGTACTAACTAACTTGTATTATTCAAGTACAATTACTGTGTAAAAAGTGTCATCAATGTGCTCAAAGTCACCGATGATAAGGTTTGCACAGATATTTCAAACTCATCAGTATGCGAGCCAGTTGCTCTCAACGACCAAATCTCTCATAATCATGGTAAATCCATAATATCAAGGGTAGATGTCTGTTCTTTTGCATTAAGACTTGTTCAATTACTTAGAAACAGACTGCCATATCAGTTTTTACTTAGCAGTCTTGGTTTGGCTTATCACCCTATGGGTTCGGCGTCAAAAAATACAGCTTTGTACATGAAAGTAGAATTCATATCAGTTAGAATGAATTCAACTTAATATACTGTTTCAACATGCCAATACAAATTAAGTTGCAAAATTTTAGCCCTCTAGGTATGATAGTTTTCAAGTGAGAGCAAAATCAAATTTTTATTGATTTCGATTACTTTTTTCACAATTTTATTTTGGCTCTAATTTAAAAACTATCATACTTAGAGAGCTGAAATTTCGCAACTTAATTTATGTTGGCATGTTGTAACAATATATTGAGTCGAATTCATTCTAGATGATTTGAATTCAACTTTCATGTATGGACCCACCTGTATTTTTGCCGCCAAAGCCATAGGATTCAGGGTGCAAAGCCGAACCAAGAATGTTAAGTGAAAACTGAGATGGCAGGCTGTTTCTAAATAATTTAACAAGTCTTAATGCAAAAGAACAGATATCAAACTTTAATACCACGGATTTAGCATGATTATGAAAGATTTAGTGGTTGACAGTGACTGCACTCGCATACTGATGAGATTGAAATACCTGTGCAAACCTCATCATTGGTGACTTTGAGCATCGATGACTCTTTGCACACAGTAATTGCACTTGAATAACACAAAGTCAGTCCGTACAGCATGCTTGTATATACTGTCATATATGACAGTATGCATGTGTAGGGTTAGGTTTTCACTCTAATGGGCACTTTGAATGTCATATTTTCCCTTCAAAATCATTCTAGATGAATTAATAGGCTAAATATTCATCATTCAACATATTCTGCTGTATAACATAGCAGACAGCCTCTACAATACGCGTCATATACTTCTAGTATGCCTGTGCTTGGCCTGAACCGTACGCGCATGCGCAAAAACTTAAGAGAACTTCTGCTACTCGGGTTTTAGCGTAGAAACTACGCATATTTCTCAACGGATTCTGGGTTTCATTTCTATTGAGTCGCTAGGGAACGGGCCAGAACTTATCGGCCATTTGCTACCAGGGATATATAATACATTAATGAAAGCCTATAATTTATGGTAATATTTGTTTAAAATATCTATTTGATTATGAGTTACGGTTTATTTGAATAAATTGATATTGTTTAATATTAATTTCTCTTTCTCTACTGATAAACTCGTGTAAGTGCTCTTCATATAAAGAAAATAATTACATAACGATTTTTGTCATTTCATATTCACATAGCTTTGAAAAAAAGATCATATCTGCAGAAATAATTATTCGCAGCATCCTTTTCATTAAGATCAAATCTGCAGATAGCATCTTGTGATATCCATAAATGCATTCAGCATTAGTCATTTTATATTCACAAACACATAGCTTTGGAAGAGAGATCATATCTGCACAAAAACTTATTCGCAGCATTCTTTCGATCTTGACCAAAACTGCAGATTACATTTTGCAATATGCATGAAACCATACGGCATTCGTCATTTCATATTCACAAACACATAGCTTAAAAAAAAGAGCATATATGCACGAATAATAGATTAACTAAACTACTATGCGGCACGTCACGCCGCCGAATCGAGGTCATCGTGAGTAAGAGCGAATTTCTACACGCGGCCACGCAACGATTTTAATAATTCTAACCTCCTTCCGGGGAGATCACCCGCGCCTACCGAACAATCGACGCCACCGCCACGCTCGTCAGCGCGCCGTCCACCGACTTGTCGGTGCGGGCGAATACCCGCCTCGCCTCTCTGATCGTCTACCGGCCCCGACGACCAGCGCGTCCGTCGCGGCGTATTCTCGCGAGTTCTGCGATTTCCCCGGCCCATCAGACGCTTATTTTCCCATATACCGCGTCGTGAAAAACCCGTACTACTATAATAAATCCCCGAAAACCACTTCACGATGTGACGACCTCGACACGACCGCGCGACGACACACAACACTTGCCCGTCCTCTCCGCGCACACTCGTGCATTCTAACAGTTATTTAACGGAAACTCTAATAATAACTAACCTAACCTAATCGCTAACTTACTTACTAACGGTAGCTCGGTAACACACAGTAATCGGTAGCTGATAGGAATAGCGGGGATGAGGAAACGATAGCGGGGAGGTACAATACGAGAGGAGAGCGATGGCTAGGAAATATGCACACTACATGGGTAACGATAGCGAGGAATTGTGCGAGAGCGAGAGCGTGAAAAAGACAAACGGTAGCTTGAGCGGAGGGTAACGGTAGCGTGAAAGGAACGATAGCGAGGAAAAACGAGAGCTTACAACATTCGCAACAGGCGACGAGACCTCACGGCACTCGGCTCGCCGCCCTTGCCACTAACCGTGTCGCGACGCGTTCATCCGAGGCATAGCCGCACTAATTTATTCGCACGCTAAGTACACTTTTACTTACTTGCTACGATAGCGAGAGCGAAGGCGAGCTGTAATGGCGCACGGGTACAGGTGTCACGAGACAATGGAAAACCTCGGTGAGCAGCGCAGACGTCCTATCGGTAGCAGCGTTGCGGAGCAAAAGAGGCCGAGCTCTCGCGACGCGGTAACACGTGGCCGCGGGGCCAGCGCTGCGCGCGCTCCCCTCGCGAACTACCCCCCCTTCTCCGCGCCTACTCGCGGCTCGACCTGCCACGTTGGGAGGTTGCCGTCGCCTCTCTATTGCGCGGCGCAAATTTTCCACTTGTAACGTGCAGTCGAACTGCCACGTTACAAATTACAGCATTCGTCATTATATGTCACGAACACAAAACTTAAAACGATTATATCTGCACGAGTAATTATTTGCAGCATCCCTTTTATGTAAATCGAATCTGCAGATAACATTTTGTGATATACATGAATACATAAATCGTAATTTTATATTCATAAACAAATAACTTAAAAACAAAATTATATCTGCACAAATATTTAATCGCAGCATCCCTTTTATTTTGACCTAATTTACTGATGACATCTTATGATATGCACGAATACATAAAGCTTTCGTCATCTCATATTTACAAATAGATAGCTATAAAAAAACAGCATATCTGCACAAATATTTAATCGCAGCATCCCCACTATCTGGACCAATTTTAAAATAATCTATTCATCCATGTATATATATATATATATATATATATATATATATATATATATGTGTGTGTGTGTGCGTGTGTGTGTGTGTCATAATATATGTTAAAAATATATAAAAAAATTAATTAATTGCGTCTATTTTTTTTAAATTGTTTTAACAGCTTCCAATCTACCTGGACCAAATCTTAAAAATGTTTTTTAGTAGGAATGTATATTTTTATCATATGTACCCATATCATTAAATAGTTTTTCATTTATAAAATACATTAAGTTTTGTAGAATAAATGCAAAAAAAGTTCTTTTATTGTAAACAACTAATTAAAGTGTCATACATTTGACATTGTTTTCAGTAACCTTAATGATTTACATTCAAAGAACATTTCTACTGTAAAATAGATTCAATTTGTTTGTTTTTACGAGTTTTAGAGGGTTTTTTCAAAATTGACCAAATAGAAAATTTGAATATAGTGTAGATAGATTTACCATAGCAAAACCTAATTGCTGTTCAAATTTCAAATGATTCTAGCGATTCGTTTTTGAGTTATCAGCTAATCACTGAAATCCGATTTTATTCTCCATTTTGCTTTCTCCTAGAGGAAGCTTTGTAATAGTTACATTTTTTGACTTCATCAATACGGAAATATTACCTACTTTTTCTTCGTTAGGCTCTCGAGATCGACCACACTGCTAATTTATCTGCTAATTAAATAATAAGAATCTATCGCTTTCAAAATAAACAGTCATGAGTTATAATAATATATGTCTGCTTGAAAAGTACAAGTGTTGTTTATTTTTTAATTTAAAGTGAAAATTCAATTTTATTTCCAGCTTTACTTTGTTTACTTTCGTTTACTTTCCTTACAATGTTCCCTATTAAACCATTAATTTTTGTGGAAAAAACTATCTGAAAACATTTTGCTTCCTCCTAAGAGGAACGCATTTGGAGGTGATTGGAGTACGAATCATGCGTTTTTAGAAAATGTCCGTGCGGACGGCTGTGTATGTGCATAATTCTAGAACAACGCGATCGATCGTAATAAAATTCGACATGCATATGTTTTCTGATTCTGAAATCGGGAATTTTTTTTTATGTTTCTGACCATTTTATGACCATATTATAGCCATTTTTTAATTTTTGAAAAAATATTTTTGCTTTTTTTTATTATATGATCTATACAATATATTCAACATTAGTGTACCTAGAAGAGCATAACATTGACTACTTTTTCTTGCAAGATTTTTCAGATTGTCCGTATCGTTCAATTTTTATGATTTTTATGAAGTTCAGAATGTTTTGAGAAAATTCATGATTTTATAACGTTATGAGGACTCTATGGTATTTAAAATATTGAGGTTTACATTTTTTCATGAAAATTATATGATTTGATATTGTGACGGGTGCTCCTTTAGTAAAAGAATTAAGATTGAAAGTATTTTTATAATCAATTATATACTGTATATTTGAATAATATTTTATCTATTAGAATTATGAATTTTGTTAGAGGAAGCTACGTGCCAAAGACTTGGCATCGATTTTTATCTATACTTATCTTGGGAAGCAATCTAATATATTAGTTAGCAGTATCCTTTTTTCATTTTATTTTTATGTATTTTATGTAATAAGAGCAGGAAAAGGTTAGAATTAGGTTCAAAGTCATAATTTGATTTATGTATATATTAATTGATATAGAGTAATAGAGCATGTTATAATAATTATATTCATTTTGTACAGTACACGAAACCAATTGATGAGGGACATTCTTTACCTCTGTCGTCCTTGACGACGAGTTCGATTCAAAAAAATGGTGTGCCTCAAGTTCCGCATCAATCAGCTCTCTTGGATCGTAACAAAAATCAAGCCCTATCTACTCCAACTATAATAACGGACCAATCCCGTGTCCAAAATGATAAATCACGTAAAAAAAAAATGACGGATGAAGAAATATTAGAAAAGTTACGGACTATTGTAAGTGTTGGCGATCCAAATCGAAGATACACGAAAATGGAGAAAATTGGTCAAGGAGCATCAGGAACTGTTTACACAGCAATTGAAAGTTCGACTGGTATGGAAGTAGCTATAAAGCAAATGAACTTATCACAACAACCTAAAAAAGAACTGATAATAAATGAAATATTAGTAATGAGAGAAAATAAACATCCTAACGTAGTGAATTATTTAGATAGTTATCTCGTTGGTGAAGAACTATGGGTTGTAATGGAATACTTGCCGGGTGGAAGTTTGACTGATGTTGTTACTGAAACTTGTATGGATGAAGGTCAAATCGCAGCAGTTTGTAGGGAAGTTCTTCAGGCGTTAGAGTTTTTGCACTGCAATCAAGTCATTCATAGAGATATTAAATCTGATAATATTTTGTTGGGTTTAGATGGAGGTGTAAAATTAACTGATTTTGGTTTTTGTGCTCAAATTTCTCCAGAACAGAGTAAACGTACAACTATGGTAGGAACACCATACTGGATGGCTCCGGAAGTTGTTACAAGAAAACAATATGGACCTAAGGTAATTGATATATATATATATATATATTCAATTAATTTAATTTATAGATATTTCTTTATACTGTAACTATTTGTACAATAAATTCAAGCATAACTGTGATTTACAAGGTCTTAGGGTTAGCATCTTGTATATTAGAACTTGGGTTAAACTTTCTATGAATTATTATTTGTTTATTTTATCCTTATAGACCAACACACTTAAAAAGTGAGGAGTACTTTTGACTAAATCCACTGAAATCGTAGAACATCGCTGAAAATCGCATTTATAAACGTTGGTAAATGTTAAAAAATTTCCTTATCAGTGTATTTTACATAATTTTGGTGTACTTGCCGCACTTAATCTGAATCCATTGTTGGTTTTGCCCGCGTTTAAAATCAGCGTTTAAAATCATTTTGATGGTGGATTTTTGCCAGAGCGCTGCATGCTTTATACCTAATTTATACCTTGGCTCAAAAAAGAGCGAAAGAGAATTCATGATCCATGCGATTTTACATGCGGGCTATGCACTAGGTCTCCCCACATGGCCCCCTGGCGAGTTGAGGCCCGCCTTCCGCGGCTCCAGTCCGGTAATCGGTATCCAGGAGGGCCTTTTCGCTACTAACCCCGGACACACTGCTCAGAAAACTCCTCCCAACACAATCAGCTTTGTTCAACACTCCGCGCCTTACAACATGCCGGGGCTTTCGTTACTCCAGCGCGCCTTACAACTTTTCCCTTTCCTTCGCCACTTCCAACGCATTCTCCTTGCACGAGACAACAGATCGAGATATGCTCGATCAACGTAGCTGGTAGACGCACGCGTTTACGTCCTCCAGCCTACCGAGGCCCAATCCTTTGAAGTGGGAAAGGAACTGGCCGCTCGGATGGGCGGCGAGATACTAAACATATCTTTCAATCAGGGCTAACGACCCTGTGGCACTGAGTTTATCCTCCCAATAAAGAGTTTGCTAAGGTGTTTCACAACGCTACCACATTCTGACCGTCCCACTCGTTTTGGTATTGGCCAACCATAGATTACGCCGGAGCGCCCCCAGAGCTAGAGCCTCCGCAGCCGACTAGAGCCCGATCGACTACGGGGCCTGCGATTACTAGTTTCGCCCTTCACCATGACGGGTGGTACCTCGAACACTTGACTAGTAACAGCTCGATGCATTGCCACCCCTTCCTCTATTCTGTCGTGAGAAGCCCTCCTTCCGAGCCTACCAAAATCTCAGGGTTCAGCTATATACTCTGTAGAAACTAACCACCGAGGGGGGGACGCAACCCCCAAGGGGTTCCTCCTTTCGGAAGATATACTACTGATTCAGTTAGAGGTAGTTTAAAAATACCAGCTTAAATTTGGATAGCAAAGGCGATTTCCGTATACCTCGCAGGAGTACATTTCAGAGGCGCGAACCCTGCGCTTCAAACGAGTTCAAGCCCGTATCTGTTTTAGTTCCCAAAACAGAGGTCTCTCGACAACCTGTTCGATGTTCTGCTTTCGTTTTTTTTTGAGAGAGCCAAAAGGTGCGGTTGCCTCATCAAGGCTTTGTGCATATATCAGTAGCAAAATGGTGAGTCACCGTTTTTCACTGTCAGCAGCCCTGATGTTCTCCGTAAGTTTTAGCAGTGCTGTCTGCGTTGAGTGGTTATGCCAAAATAATGAGTCTGATTGTATATTTCAATAACAATAGCAAAGTATATTTCGTAACAAAACAATAGTACGGGTGTTTAAATGTCAAATACCGTCTGAAACAGAAATCCAGTATGCGATTTGTTAAGAATATTTCGCCTTTACAATCAGAATTGTTTAAACTAGCGCGGTTAACAATATATCAGTGAGACTATATACGCAATTACGGTGAAATTACGATGATGCGGTTGCGGCATCGGTGTATCGGGTCGGTGTCGGTATCACGGAACGGTGACGAATTTTGAGGTTAGGATTTCATTCGGGTGCGGCGAAGTTGTGTGCGCACGGCTACGTCGATCCCAATGCATCGCGTAACAACGGTTTTGATCGCCCTGTGTGCGCACAGTGGCAGTCGAAACGGTTTTGCGATATTGTGAGGTTATCCCTCGTCGCTCGTCTCGTTCTTCATTTTGCCCTATGTGTACACAGTGGCAAAAGAAATCGGAAATTCTCCGTTGCACTACATAACATTATTATTCATATAAATAAGTATTCATGGTAAATATAATCTATGATTGAATTGAAAAAATTTATAATAATTCAGGACTTTAATGTTCGTTGTATTTTTAAACGCAAGGATTAAAATAATCTCTTCGAGCAAGTGTAAATTTGAACACTATTTATTCGCCAATGTTTCGAAGAATGGATCCTTTCTCATCAAGGCATTTAAAAAAATATGGATGTACATTAGTTACAATTTCTTGAAGGTCGTAGATTGACAGAATTTAAACTTGCAATAAAAAACATGTCATATAAATAAAAAAAAAAACACTGAGAGAACTTCGTTGTTACATATAGTGATTTTTCATCTTTATTTTTGATGCAACGTGCGTTCTTTTTTCCATGTTTAAGTGCTCTTATATTCATTCCAATGTATGTGGTATCGCAATCATTGCCATCAATCTTACAGACTACGATGTTAGTGTAGTCCTTGTCTACTGTTTCTTTTCCTAATTTGATGTATTTATTAAATTTGCCTGTTGTTTTGTTGATAAGTACAATGTTATTTGTTAGTAGAATACAATTAATTTTTTGATTAATATATTTACTAGTAAGAAACGCTCGCTTCGCTCGCGATTTACAAATTGTTTGTAGTGATATTTAAGTATTTGACGTGTGATTATAAAATATACTATTATATATTATATGTACACTTGATGGCATATCATTCTTGTAGAACGTTTTTGAAATGCTCTAATTAGATTGCCGGATTGATAAACTCTAACCAATCAAAAGCACGATTCCAAAAAAGTTCCGCGAGAATTAACTACCGTCGAGTCGAGAGAATAAATAGATTCAATACAGCCAACATTTTATAAAAGCAGTTATGGCTAGTAGTACAGAGAACCAGTTTTAAAATTATAGAATGAAATGGAAATGAATTTTAAGTATTAAATAATTTTTTCTAACTCTTTGTAATTATTTAATAACAGTATAAATTATATTGACAAATATAACAATAAAATAATATTAATTAAACATTTTTTTCATTTAAAATTGTAATATCCTATCTAAAAGAAGTGTGCAGATGTATGAATTTCTAACCTTAAAAAGTGTAAATTAAAAAAATATATGATAAAAAGAATGCACAGAGCGAGTCTGAACTTGCTAGTAATGTAAATTGTAGGATTACAACAACCATAACATTTATATCTACATAATATTAAAATATTCTATTTAATCATTTTTTTTTTTAAATTCTCCAATGCCTGTGAATATTATAATGGGGTTCTATAACCCGTATATAGAAAATTAGTGGCGTATCCACTGATCTGTCATATAGCAAGAGGAGAAAATTCAGCAGCTCGTTGCAGGCTTCTTGCAGGCTGTACGAAGCCTGACCCGTAGCGCAGTATGCTGTACGTGCTCGTCCTCGTGCACGTGAGCCCGCAGAGGCGTCGTGAGATTTTATGCTACTTAGCTTAATCGCGAATTACTTCTAAGAGGAACGCGCGGGAAAGGGTAGAGTTAGGAGCGAAATCACACAGGCAGCGTAGTGTCAACGGTTTAGTTCATATAACTTCAATTTCTATTACATGAATAGCGCGAAGTAGGAGAAAGAGAGAGAGAGAGAGAGAGAGAGAGAGAGAGAGAGAGAGAGAGAGAGAGAGAGAGATTGTAACGATCAAGCCGGTACTTACATGTGCAACTGGACGACAAGCGGCGATTGACAGCACATCTCGTCACAAAAGGTGCAAGTGTCCAGTTTCACTGGAGAACTTCCACACGGCGACACGCAAAAGGACGCCGAAGTAACAGCAACAACTCCTCTGGTTTCGCACGCACGCTATAGCTAGAAATCGCGGAATCAAGAAAAGCCGTGACAATGTGTAGCGGACTATATAGCGCGACCGTTCGGCTCGGCAGTAGACTGCTAATGCGGTAACATAGGCGACGCAGGCACGCTCTATCTCACTCAGATTCTTGGAGACGCACCCGTACACGTGGCTCTCTCTATATGCGTCCGAAGGGCTGTCTGCTCTTCTACTTACCTTGCTGCTGAAAAGACAATGTATTTACAAATGCATATATATTTGATACATAAATATGGTAAGAATATGATATAGGAGAGAGCGACATAACGAGTGCACTAAAGCCAACTCGTTATAATATATATTTTTACCATGCTTTTTTCAGATATATATATATATATATATATATATATATATATATATATATATATCTTCCTATATTATATAGTCATTTTGGCAAGACTCCCCCCCACCCCCCCACTACCCCCCCCCCCCCCACCACCACCCACCACCCCCCATCGCCCCTCCACACCCCCCCCCCCCCCCCCCCCCGCCTGGCCCCCCCACCACCCCCCCACCAAATAACATGACTGCTCTCTGCGTTATCGGGCTTGAGACCGTCATACTTTCACAACGCTATTGCGTAGTAAAATAAGGCCGCATTAACAGTCCAATTAAATACAAATTTATAACATATTATGATAGATTTAAATTGGATAATATTAAATAGAATTAAGGTTTAGGTTAAGGTAAGAAGTATCAGTTCCAAGAGAACCAGATATTGAAGATCTCTAATTTTATTTAAGTTATAAGATTAAAGTTAATTATTAATAACGTGTAAATAAGTTAGGGAATAATTGAGTTCAAAGAACTCAAAGAACCATCAGAAAGTATAATCATTATAGATGATTCACTGATTGAATAAACAACAAAATGGACAAGATAAGCGAGATCAAAGACCTCGATGAATTTTCAGGTAATATGAGTAGTCAGACAGAACTAGAGAGACAGAATAAAGAGACAGTTTTCCAAATAATTTAATTTTCAGGATCACCTCACGTCTCCCAATGGCGCGCAACTCGAAAAGTCTATCATTTTATAGATGCCTTTTGCGGCACAAAGATTTAAACATTAAGAACATTAAAAAAAATTAAAATTAATTTAAAAAAATATATATATATAAATTCAAATGATGAATTTCAAGCGTCAGAAAACTTCAAAAACTAGCTAAAACTATTTTAAATGCCATTAATAGTAGAAGTTCAATGTTAAACAATACTTTTACTTCCAGTAACAGGTTTTCTTATACATCGATCGATCATTTTCAACCATCCAGAACATAATTATCATTTATTTTTTTTTAAACATTTTTTTAGCAAAATGTTGATTGGAATAATGTTCGAGGTAACAGCACATTGATTCTTTTATAAATATACAGATTTTTACTATATTTCTTTGCAGTATACCCTGGTAAAATCGTTGCCGGGTTTTCGAGTAGAAGCAGGTTAAACTTTTTTAATATCGGTAGATTCCGGCAAATGGATCTTGCAAGAAACCTGGTACTGACGACATGAATTTTGTATGTCGTTTCAGGTGATAATCCGACAAGGAGTAAAAATGTTTATTGTTGTTATTTATAACGTCTTATGTAAAGAAAAATATATCATGATGATATCCTGATAATATCTGAAAGATATTTCGCCAGGAGATAGTAAGATTACGAAACGCAAATAGATGTCTAGGTCTTCAGGGTCGCCGATGAAGGGACTCAGGGTCCGCATATAGGAATGCATTTTTGTCGATATCTCGTAAAGGGGGGCTTTTTGTAAAAAACGGACGAAATTTTTGCCTCATACAAGGGTATCGTACATCGAATTTCCATTCAGGAATATAGTCATATTTTTCAATTTTGAGCTTCGGAATCCGTTTTTCATCAATATTTCGTACTTGTCTACAAGTGAGCCTTTCACAAAAATCTACGGAGCGCACTTCCTAGAGTCCGTTATCCCTGACCCCGAACACCTAGACACTATTTTCACACTATCTACAAGCTATTTTCACGCCTAGAACCAAAAACTATGTAGCGCACTAGATAGCTGCATACTTGAGGCATTTATTTATTTGTGAAGCAATTGTCCGAAAATATAACCTCTAATTGAAACGGGCCTGCAGTATATCTATACATATACTTTTGCCGGGTTTCCGCCGAGAATTAGCCGATATTCTTTGCTTGATTTTCGCGAATAATTCTTGCTGGTTTCTACTGTACTGGCTAATACTTATCGGCGGATTTTAGTATTTCATGATAGTGTTAAACATTTTTACTTTTATTTTTTTTTTAAACATTCAACATGTTAAATGTTGATTGGAAAAATGTCCGGGGTCACGTAGCACATCAATTTTTTAATAAATATACATATTTTTATTATGTATTTTACGGTATATATGCGCGAAAGTTTATAATCCTTCATTCTACTGTAAACAATTTTACATTTTTGTTTTTTTTTAACATTTTTCAAGCAAAATGTTAATTGGAAAAATGTCTGCCGCCTTTTTGCACATAAATTGTTTTACAGATAGTTATAAGAAGTAGAGAATTATAGAGTTATATTATAGTATGTATATATGTTGTAACAGGGCAACTGGGCTTTTGCCCGGTGGCCGCGAAGATGCGAAGGTTTTAATTCAATTATTCAATTTCATGGGTCTAAAATTCGTCCACAAGTAGCTATACTTCACTGAATTTTCGATAACTTCAATTTGACTACCGTGTCAAACTACTGGTAATGTTCGTCTAAAATCTCCTGAAACGAGCATAGATTTACCACCAAACATTACTTTTACGCCACATAAATCTTGAAAAAGACGATCAACTGTTTCAAAAGCAAATTTCAATATCATTGATATTTCATCCCATATTATAATTTGTACATCTTTAAGTTTTCTTTGATTCATATAATAAGATTTTACATTACATGTTGTACATTCATAATATTCAATGATAATTTGATTGCTTTATGTACTGTTCTTTCATTACTAAGTATATTTTATAGCACAGTGTGGTTTAAATCCGCGTTTAAGTGACGTCTATCCGTGACCTAAGTAGTCTATTATTGCACCGTGTATATCGCACTCGCTACACTCGTGCGCTAACCTCACGGTACAATAATGGACTGCTCAGATCACGGATAGGCGTAACTTGACAGATTTAAGCAGCTGTGCTATAAAATTGTATACGATACTTGTGAACTAAGCAGACCATTAGTGCACGGCGTTTTATCACCCTCGCTGCGCTCGAGTGATAATACACGCCGTGTAATACTCAGCTACTAGATCACGCGTATCGTAATATACTAATAGCACTGCGTGGCATAAGTCCGCACTTATGTCAGGCAGATGCTATAAAATATTGTACGATACGCTTGTCATAAGTCGTTCTTCATGGCACGGCGTTAAGCGCACTCACTGCGCTTAGGCGATTATACACGCTGTGCCGTAAAGTACGGTTTATGCTACTAGTATCGTAATGTACTATTATGTAATTTTAAGTAATCTATTAAAACATTGAGTAAATAAGTTTTTCTCCTCCTGGTCTATCAATAAAAATACACTCATACTTTTATAATTTAAACTTTCTAAAACTGCATCTTGTATATTTTTCCATTAATGGAAATCCATTAAGGGTTTAATGGAAATCCATTAAGGGATGAATCTTTCTTTTGTAATTTATCATGCATATTAGTTTTTTTATACAAAAATGTTGCATTATCAAATTCTTCAATGTACATTGTTATATTAGGCAAATTAAAATCACCAAACGTCAAACAGTTTGCTTGCATTATTTTTTTAATTGCATTTAGTGCTATATTTTCACCTGCACATTCATATTTAGGATGATAAAAATACTTATATTTCTCATATAATTCTCGTGCATTGATAAGGTTATGAAAAATACAAATTATAGTAAACAATTCACATAGTTCTATTGCAAACTGTATTTGTACTGCTTCTTGTAAACATTTGTCCCATGCTTCTCTCCATTGACAAATTGTTTTGCTATAACAGCTTCATTAAATGTAGGATATAAAACTCCGTTAAAAGTACGTGAATCTTCAAATGAGGTTGGCCCTTAATTATGTAAAAGTAATAATCTGATAAAGTATCGTTCTCGGATTTACTAAATACATTCTACTTAATAATGGTTTATAAAATTGTATCCTTTTGTTCCATGTTTTTGGTTTCTCGTCAAATGTGTAATGTATTGGTATATCAGAATAAAAATAATTTCTTGCATGAAAATCTGTTTAATTTAATTAAAAAATGCGGTTAATGTCGTTTTTATTATTTTATTCATAATTTTTTCTTCCTTCCCTTTTTCGAAATATACATATTGTTGATCTTTGCCGTGAATAGCTAATCTTTTTATAAAATGCGAAATCTCGCGTAAAAAACATTCTTATAATCTGTACATATCTTTCGGAGGACTTAAATATGTTGTATTAAGATATTGATTGATTTCATCATATTTGATTTCGTCTTTTTTCTTACTAAAAGTTTGATTTATATTGTAATATCTGCATTACGAATTAAAAAAAAAAACACACTCTTGTAACACTATTTAAATAAGTATTTAATACATTGGTTAGTTGAACATAGACTCGGTGGTAGTTGATTCTTGTGAAACGTTTTTTGAAATCCTCCAATCAGGTTTTTCGAATTCAAAACTCCTAACCAATAAAAAAGCATGATTTTAAAAACGTTCCAGGAGGATCAACTATTACCGAATGTCTTTTTACATTAATATGAAAGTAAAACTTGAATAATAAAAGAGGATTATAAGGTACAACAAATCTATTATTGGCTGTTTTTTGAGAATTTCTGTTTTTATAATTTTTTCTTCATTTGTATATTGGGTATCCTGTTGCTCGAAAACTTTTCTCATTATTATAATTTTTTAGAAAAATGTTTGTACATGTTTCTGTATTTTTATCCATACAAGGAGAATTTTTAATTATTACTTCACAAGGCCCATGTATCATAAACTGTATTACAATGCTATATAAGTGCGTATACAAATTTTCGTTTGGAATTACTGCACTTATTAAATTATCTACTTTTTCAGGAGTATCAAGTTTATAATTCTTATCAAAAAATAGTAACACATGCATATGAGGTAGACCTCGTTTTTGAAATTCGATAACGTAAGTATAGCAATACTTTTTCCTAAGCTTTTATCTTTTTTAAATATTTCTTTGAATTCTTTAACTTTTTGTGAAAATACTTTAGCTACAATATCTGGTCAATCAATTAAATTTTCAGATATTTGTAAATTTCCTGTAATTATTTTCCAATTCAGAGTACATGTCATCGTCAAAAATAAATCAGGTTTTCCATAACGATTAACCAGTGACATGAAATCAATATAATTTTGTTTTAAATGCCTAGGACTTTCAGTGAAATTTGATGATAAAATAAACACTTTTCCAATTTATGCCCTGTTTATTATTTTTAATAACATATTGGGCATATACAACAAGGCCAGAAGAGCCCTGTTTATCATTGTTAATAACGTATCGGACATGCAGATGGCACGGCTTGGCGGACTCAGATATGCTCGTGTGTGCACACGAGCCCCGTGGAGGTGGCAGGATCCAAGATTAGTCAATAACAATATCTTCGGTTAGTGTCAAACTTAGGCTAACTATTTATTCATAATTTGGCATACACAACACGCCTGATGGGCGGATGACAGCTACCAACACACGATGGATGTGAAAGACAGAGAGATCAAGCTTAAAGTCGCCCGAATAATCTGGAGTTTGTAAAAACTGGTACTTACAAACTGACCCTCGGGAAGATGGTTTTGGACAAATCGTTCTGGTTCGGTTGACCTCGCAAAGTTACCAAATTTGGATGATAATTGCTTAAATTTAAGTTAAAAAAGTAGTTACAATGTTGAGATAAAATAGACAGAACCAAGTTAGTTATTAATCTTAAATTTATGCACACAACTAATTTAACTACAAAACTAGCAAGAAACGCGCGCTTAGCTCGCGATTTACAAGTTAATTGTAATGATATTTAATTATTTGACGTATCATTGTTAGTCAAGTGTCGGTTGACCATGAATTCAGAAACTTAGATTCGCTTTGGTTTTAAACTATAATACTTTACGTTCGCCTTGTTGACTAGGCTAGACCTGTATGTTGCATTGTGAACGAAAGATTTATACCTTAAGTTTTTACTTTTCCCCTTGTGAAACAAAATTAAATCTGTTTTACGGTAGAAATGTTCTTTGAACATAAATCATTCAGGTTACCAAAAACATGTCAAATGTATCAAATTTGAATGTGTTTTTAGCAATCAAAGAACTTAACAATTGTCTGTCTGTTCGTCCGTCCGTCTGTCAGTCCGGATTATTTTTGTGCATTTATTCCACAAAACTTTATGTATTTTATGAATAAAAAACTATTTAATGGTATAGATAGGTATATTTATTTATTTATTCCAGAAAATGTACAAGGTATGAGGTTCATACCTGTAATCCTGCAGAGGTACACGTAGGTACCTGTTAGCAGGCCTGGTTACAAAAATGAAAATACAATACAAAAACTTAATTTATATACTATTATTTATATACATTTACTTTAGTTCTTGTAACAAAATTAGTTGCACAGGCGCCGCAATAACAATTTTATAATTCTATACTTTAACAGTTACATTTTATCCAAGTTTTAATAACTCTCTTTTGCGAATATTTTTCCATATTCAACGCTTTCAGATCACTTGGGAGCTAATTGAACATATTGATTGCTTTCACGAAGCTATTTTTATTACTAATTCGTTTTTTTTTTTTTGTTTTAGGTATGATAATACTTTTGTTTCTAGTAACACTATCTGATGCTAAATATTTGTCTTTAAGATCATTGTAATATAATTTCAGAGATTCTAGGGCGAAAAGTTGTTCTATATTTAATGGATTTTCATTCACTCGAAAATTATTTCTATTGACAATTCTTAAAATTTTGTTCTGAAGCTTTTATAATTTGTCTCGACAATTACTATACGCTCCACCCTAAGCTATGATACCATAGCTCATAACGCTATGGAAGAAAGCGTAATAGATCATTTTGAGTGTTTCTGTGGGCATGTATTTAGAAATTTTATAAAAAATATATACTAGGTATATAGTTTTCTCAATTATATATTGAATATGGCTGTCCCACTTTAGATTGCTATCAAAGACAATCCCTAGATATTTAATATTTTCTACTCTAGTTAAATCTATTTAAGCTGGAACGCTTCCCATACTACTTCCAAATGTCATGCGCACAGTTTTTACTACGTTTAATGATAACTTGTTTACAGTCAGTCACTCACCTATCACAGATAAAAACTTGTTCATGCTAACTTGGATTTCTAACCAATCATTTCCAGAGGCTATGATAGCAGTATCGTCTGCATACGAAATTATTGACTCAGAAGAGACCTCCTTTAATATATCGTTAATGTACATAATGAAAAGCAGCGGTCCCAAGATCGTTCCTTGAGGGACACCAGTGTTAACTAATAAGCTATCACTCTTAGTACCATCTATTTTGACTACTTGGTGTCTGTTGCTTAGATAGCTGGATAGGAGATCTAACGCTTGACCCCTGATTCCAATACAATATAATTTTGCAAGTAGTATACTGTGATCAACAGTATCAAACGATTTTGCCAAGTCTAGGAAAGTTATTATCGTAGGTTTATTATCAACATTGTTATACAGTACGTTAGTTATATAATTTAGCGCATCTTTTGTACCAATCTCTTTCATGAAACCAAATTGTTGCTTTGATATTATATTGCACTGTTTAACGAAATCATGTATTCTATTGTATATAATTTGCTCAAAAATGTTTGCAACATTGGTTATGAGAGAGAGATAGGTCGATAGTTCGTGATTTTATTTTTTTCGCCTGATTGATAGACCGGCACTACTTCGGCCCTTTTTAGGGCATCCGGCCATATCGCTTTTTCAAAACACTTGTTGAAAGTATGAGTCAGAGGACCTGCTATATAGTTACATAGCAGTTTCAAAGTATTTGCATTTATTTTGTTAACTCCCCCATTTTTCAGTTTCAGTGTATTGATTATGCTTATTATTTCCGCATTACTTGTTGGCTTAATAAAAATCGAAAGAGGATTCATGACCGAGAGCTTAAGTTCAGTATTTACTGGTTTAACGATACTTGCACTTAGATTCCTACCTATTTCACAAAAAAAAGTATTCATGTTTTGTGCAATTTGGAATTTGTCCGTAATTTTTTATCTTTATATGATTTATGGAATCATTTGATTTTTTAACTTTCCCGATTTTCGTATTTATTATTTCTCAAAGTTTTGTTGGTTTATTGGAATTTTTTTGTACAAGATTTAATTCATATTTTATTTTGGCATCATTAATAACCTTATCCAAAACTTTATCATAGGTCTTATACTCTGCTTTTAGTTGCTTATACCGCACATCTAGTTGCCATAAATTATATAAAAATTCTTTTGTTTCAGATGACTTGATTATTCCATCAGTGATCCAGTTTTTCCTACCAGTGCCTTTTTGCACTTCTCATTATTTTCGCTAGTTCAACGCATAGTTTGATCTCATCTAACAGTTTCTCTACGGCCAAATTTGGATCAGTTATTGACAAAATTTCATTCCAGTTCCTACAGTTAGCAGTGTTTGTTAATTTTTTGTTAGTTTAAGAATGCATACACTCTAAACCTAAAGTTGAAAATCAGGAAGTGAAAAGATTTGTTCGAATATTAGTTTAATATGCGAAGAGAGAGCGAGAAGCTTCGAGAAGCTTGTCACCTTAAGTTCAAATTCGACGGTTTTCGCTAGCCCGCACTAGCTCCTACTCTGTCTCTCTCCTCCTGTTTCGCGAGCGGTCTTCTGCCGCTTTCGCTGATTTGTGTTATTCAGTTTTCCTATTGCCGAAGCGCAGTGAGGACTAAACAATATCGTTTGTTAACGCGTCGGTGCTCTAACACTCTTCTAATACTCTTCAATTTTCCATAGTCAATACATTTGTAATCACACTCTTTTCTTTTCAATAAACATCAATAATTTGACGGTATACATAGTATACCTTTTCATCTCAAGTGTTATTATTTTCACATTAATTGTTTTGATCCACAAGTCTCTATCAAAGTCGAGAGACTATAAATAGATTAAAACCTACATTTTAAACTTTATAAGTTTTTAAAAGTAAATGGTATCCTCACAGGTAATTAATTGATGGATTTTAATCTTTATGCAAATCAATTCTACAGATTTACACTTAATTCTTATGCTATCATTTTGAGGATATCAATCACTGTTTAATATTCATAAAGTTAAAAATGTAGGTTTTAATCTTTTCATTTCCAGATTTTCAACTTTAGGTTTAGAGTGTATGGCTCTTTAGGTACTGATTTCAGTTTATTTACTGCAATAAATATCGGATAATGATCTGTTATATCAAGTGTAAACTTGTACGTGCATGAGTTTATGTTATGTGATTTAATAAAAATATTGTCGATACATGACCCCTTAGCTCTACCGATAGGTGGTTTTGTAATACCAACAAAACCAGGAATATATCCTTTATCGAGAAAATTGCACAGAAGATCTTGACTATAGTGAACACAGTCAAGTAGGTCAATATTATAATCACCTATCACTAAGTGATTTTTTACATTTTTCTTATAAACTAAATACTTATTAAGGTCCAGTATAAACTCCGTTTTCGGTATCCCGTGTGATCTATACAACACTGATATTTCAAGACCGCTTTTATCATTTAAAGTTATCCTAGTATTAATTATCTCAATTCTTCCAGCTTCAACGACTTCGGTATTTTGGACTAGATTGTTATTGACAAAAAAGATGACTCCATCATTGTTGTTTATCAAGTGGCGCGGGAGCGCCACGAAGGCGAGTTTGAGAAGCAGACGACGCCGCGGCGCCCGTGACACTATTTACTTCTATATTGGTCTCTCGAATTTTCAATTAAGGAAATAAATTATTTATCATTCATGTACCCAGCTAATTTTGATAAATGTTTATACTGGTATGCCAAACTATGATTTTAAACCAAAATATCAGCAATAAACTAGCTTTAACATAATAAACAAGTATGCAGGTGAACAAAAATGCTGAAATCACTTGCTTAATTATTCTTCAGCCCAAAAAGTGGTAAGACCGTTAAGTTAACTGCCTGCAGTTCGACCGAGTGGTTAGACTGTGAAGTTGGCCGCACAAGCTATTGGGTCTACATTGTCTGCTATTCTGCTTGAATTAAAAATCTTTCAAGGAAGGTGTCTAGATAAATAGGGTGGCTGATGACGACGTCTAGGTGGTGCGCTCCGTGGTTTTTGGTGTTTAGGTAAATAAATCATACGAGGACGGCATCTAAGTGTACAGGGCGGCCGATGGCGAGGTCTAGGTATTTCGCACCGTGGTTTTTGGTGTCTAGGTGTTGAAATAATTCGAGGGCGGTGCCTACGTGTACAGGGTGGCCGATGACGAGGTCTAGGTAGTTCGCTCCGTGGTTTTTGGTGTCTAGGTAAATAAATCATACGATGACGGCGTCCAGGTGTACAGGGTGGCCGATAACGAAGTCTGGGTAGTTCGCGCCGTGGTTTTTGGTGTCCAGGCGTAGAAATAATTCGAGGGTGGTGTATATCAGAACAATCAGTGATCTCATGTTAGTGATAATAATGTTACAAAAAAGCTTTGATCTAAAGGTGCTAAAATATGCTTATATTTTATTTCTACGACGTATGATATGAAATACTCAAAAAAATTTACTAAAAAGGATTGAAATCTCTAAAAAAAAAATTAACTTTTAAAAAAGTAAAAAGTTAGGCAAGTTTGATATATTTCGCAACAAAATTACAGATTGAAAAGTACTAAGATCAATCAAACAAAGTCAAGTTTATTATATTTAATCGTGATGAAGCAAGGAACAACTCTCAAGATAATTACTACGTAACTTGCCATGCCCGTTTCATTGTACTTATGGTGTTTTTATGACGTTCTAATACATAAAAGGAAATCTTAGTTGTTCACCAATAAACAAAATTAAACATGGGCATGGCAAGTTACGTAGTAATTATCTTGAGAGTAGTATATAATAAACTTGACTTTGATTGATCTTAGTACTTTTCAATCTATAATTTTGTTGCGAAATATATCAAACTTGCCTAACTTTTTACTTTTTTAAAAGTTAATTTTTTTTAGATCCTACTTTCGTCATAGTACGTTTTATATTCATAATCAGGATCATTCAGTTGATACATTTTATAATTAATTTGTTCATTAGCTGCAGCATTGTCTTGTGCGTTGTTACGTTGAGTGTCATTTTGTTGTCTTTAGTAGATCAGTTCAGTTGCCGGTAAAGTAGGTTTTATCGGATAATCGATAGAGTCAATATATCTATCAATTTTCTTTTTCAAAATACTGCAAAGCTTAGGGTCATAGGTGTGATGTTTTGCGGCTAACTTTGAGTTGAATTTTATATTGCGTTGCAACATTTTGTCCAATGCTAATTCAGCATTGAACGTGTACATATTACGTTTTGCGCCTGCGCGCGCACCGAATGAGTGTGTGTGTATGTATGTGCCTACTGAGTCTAGCGCGGTCGCAGCACCGCGCGTTGCTGCCTCCGCCATCTTGAGTGGGACTCTCCCGCTCTTTCGCGCGGCTTGTCCGTCAGTCACAGACTATCATTCGAAGCGTGCAGAGCTCCCTCGCGACTCTGTCTCCTAGAGACTGCCGAGCATACTTGCTCATATCGAATCGTTCTGTCTCCTAGAGACTGCCGAGCATACTTGCTCATACCGAATCGTTCTGTCTCCTAGAGACTGCCAGGCATTCTTGCCTACATTCAAATCGCATTTATTCGCCTCGAAATTGTGTATGTGTGTGCTTCGCATTGTAATTTCGTTGTATCTAACCGTCGAACCACGTGTTTGTCGTGTGCGTTGCGCCATTGTTCTTCACGACGTCACGCCGGGTTTTGTTCGTTTTCATATTTCGTATTAAATATTAATTCTTTTCTGTTCATCTTAATTTAAGTCTATTCAGTGTAGTGTAATCATAAAATAAAAAGGATTTTTATGCCAAAAGGCTTTTCTCTGTAATTTGGTGTAGTGCAATTAATAGAACCACTCATTCCTTTCCAATTCCATTTTGCATTGCTATAGTAACAGCACCTTGCATAATCTTTATTACAATCACAAGTATTATGCTTTCTAGAGCATTTCAAACACAGAATCTCATTTTGATATTTCTTGTCATTGTGTCCAAATCTATCACACATGAAACATGGACGGATGTTAGCCAAGTCATAGGCTTTACATTGCTGATATCCAACAAAGATTTTGTTATTATTTTCTCGTACATGCTTGTAGATTTCAGCTGGGACTTCTATTATGACCGTACTCAAGCTGGTATGATTATTTTTGTATATGTCTATAGCTTAGCCTCGTTTTTCAAAATGACTGTAGTTCCTTTCATTGATGTCCTTCTCGATATCCGTGATTTCCATGTTTGTGTGATTATCAATACCTACTATCTTGATCTTCGGATTTTTTAGTTCATTCTTCATGATATTACATTGGTCCACTAACTTTTCTTTTAGTACTGTCTCTGTCAATTCTGCACTATTATCATTAAGACAGCTTATAATGAGTTCTTCGTTTTTATTGACGTAGATGTTTTTTGTTTGGATATTTTTTTCAGCTGAGAGGCATTCAATAACATTCTTTATAACGTCAATACTGCTATCACTGTTTTTCCTTACGGATATTTTAGGAACTTTTTTTTGGGTTTGCCTTGGGTACTTTATAACATCTGAGTACGCAAGAAAATTGCTATCCGTTTTACACTGCTGTTTTGCAACTTTTCTTTCAGAATATCATTTTTCTCTGTCAGTTCACTCACTAACCTTTTCAACAGCATGTTCTCGGTTTTCAGCAGTTTAAGATCACTTTCTTCAATGGATTCATTTTCTAGCTGGTCCTGAGTCCTGTTACTAGTCTCAGCTAGAAGGTCACTCCTTATCTCTTCTGATTTTTTAAATTTAATCTGAGCTATCAAAAGTGCTGCTGACTCACTCAGAGGTTCCTCTTCGATTTTTGAGGTTATATTTCGCTCGCTGTGTTCCGAGCAAACTATGAGGTTATTTCCGATAAACTTATAGTTTTTATTCTTTTGACTGAGGCAGCTAAGATGATATGCCTCATCACAAATTACACAAACTGCTGTTGTTGCTGGTTTTTGTTTGCAACATGCAAAATTACCGCGACACTTGTCAGGAGGCTTATCTCGGCGTAGCGCCATCTTTATATATTATGTATATATACCAATATAAGTTAAGTAGAAAATAAATATGATATATACCATCATATTTGTTTTCTACATAACTTCTAGTACAAGGTCAGGCCCATTCTGAAACTTTACAGCTACTTTTTTACTATAAAACGGTATCTTTTTACTGTATTAAGGTTGTCGGAGTCCAGTTCAAACATTCAGATTTTTATATTTTAAGGTTTAAAATGCAAATAAGGTAGCCTTAAGACACACACACACGCTCACACACATATATATATATATATATATATATATATATATATATATATATATATATATATATATATATATATATATATATATATATATATATATATATATATATATATATAGGGCTTTAAACATATTTTTATTGAAAAATTCAGAAAATTTTACAACAACAAGTATTCAGATAGTTTTAGTTAAAAATGGATCCCTTATTAGCTACAAATCATTAAAAATAGGCAAAAAATTACTGAAAACCTCAACTTTGACCAGGTATACAGTTATCCAGGCATCACGGCAAAATTGGCTTTTCCGTAAATAGACCCATATACAATTACGGTCCAAGTCGACTCGAATACATTCGAGCTAACCGATGAAAAATAAAGAGTGGAAAAGCTAGTGTCGGCCAAAGAAATAAAGATCTTTTATGACAAAGACGACGAAGAGGGGGACGACGATGAATCTCGATCACCGGGGGATGCTTGAGAGGTGAAGGCGATGAGCTACCCGCCAGAAGCGTGCGAACTTAAGTCTGAGCTCAAGCCGACGGACGTAATGGCGGAAGGAAAGCACGAGCGCGAGCAACTGCCCGGTAAATATGGGTCGAAATCCGCGGTGGCGGAGAGAAGTAGTGGACCCGTAAACGGAGCTACCCCGAAAACCTCTCGCCGCCCGCGCGGGTGACCTCGGAAAATTATAACGGCAAGCGCGCCGACGGCGAATTAGCAGGATGGAAAACGTAATCCCGGCCCATCTAGGGGCTCGACTGAAGCAAATTGGCCGGAACAGCCAAAGTCGACGACGTTATCATCTTGAAAGACGTGAGCAAGGTGCCGCACCAGGCGATTAACGTCATCATAATATATTACATTGACATTATCATAATATATTACATTGACATCATCATAATATATCACATTGACACGGGCTCACCACGAGGAAGAATGCACGCGGATAAAGGAGCCGTAGCGCGCCGAGTATCTCTGGAAGAAGAGGGAGGAAGAGCCGCGATGCTACATCTGCGGCCACCCGAGCGTGAAGTGGTCGCATTAATGCTCGGAGCGAGCCGCACGCAAGATCTTGGCAGAGATTCTACGACCGCAACAAGAACTAGAGAAAAGAAGAAGATGTAGAAGAAATAATCGCTGGAGGGAATAAAGAGTACCTCTTTTTCCTTATATTCCGTGTATTCTTAATTGACTACCTGATATTCCATTTCACTGCATCCAAGCATCTCATTCTATCGCGTGATCGCGCGACGGCGCACAGTGTACCGAAATCGACTTTTTATTGCCAAAATTTGCTGGACAAGCCAAATCGCAATTCTTAATGAAAAAAAGTGCAAAATACTTCTACGATGATTTCCGTTCATGTAGAACTGTTTATATTTGATAACGCGTTACATACCCTATAAGAATAATAAAAAAAATTACAACATTGGTTTGATAATCTATAATGTATTTAAGACCTTCAAGTTTCTAAAATGCCAATTAAGCGTTGGTGGTTTATAAAATGAGGATCTAAAATTTATATTTTATCAGTTTAGAGTTCAGAGATCCAAAATCATATATTCTTTTTTTTCTTACAGTTTCAGAGATTTTAGTGAACATTTCGATTATTACATTATTCAGTCTTATGTATTTTCCTATTTTTCATTTAGGTTATGTACTCTTTTTTATAAATATAAGCAGTTCTACAAGGATGGAAATCATCGTACAAGTATTTTGCAATTTTTTTCATTCAGAATGATTGCAATTTGGCTTGTCGAGCGAATTTTGG
The DNA here is from genome assembly GCF_009193385.2 of Nasonia vitripennis. Taxonomy (NCBI): domain Eukaryota; kingdom Metazoa; phylum Arthropoda; class Insecta; order Hymenoptera; family Pteromalidae; genus Nasonia; species Nasonia vitripennis. The sequence continues at coordinate 1,996,469 of NW_022279646.1, forward strand.
CCACAAAAATCGGATTTTGGTACACTGTGTGTGTGTGTGTGTCTATATATATATATATATATATATATACACACACACACACACTTGCCTGTGAGGCAAGGGAAAATCTGAACTTACTTTAAAGAAAAAATTCGGGGGAAAACCTGCCACGAAACAGCCGGTGTCCTGGGTAATTTTTCCGCCAAAAACAACCCGAGAAAATTTCGAGTGATTTCACCAGGAATAAAATCCCTGACCACTTAAGCGACCGCGTATCTGGTAATTAAGACGTGCGCGTTAAATAGCTTAGCCATGAACGCTCATATTGTTTCTCATCTGCTTTATAAAATAAATTTACATAATATTAAAATTCTTTATTTTGGAAAACGATGTTTTCTGTAAACCTCTTAATATTTCATGAAAATATTTAACAAAATTAATTTTCCAACATTGATTATAATCTTTGCATATAAACGCCTAGATTTATTTCGGAAATTGTTGAATAATTTGTTTTTGCAACTATTAACAATAAACATTAGCAATGTAACGTACGTACAAATATACTTATCTCTTATTTAAAACAGAAAAATATAATTTTTCTTTATATACAATTATAGTACAAGTTTAGATATATAAAACTGTTAAATAAAAATTTCCGGATGTGGTCCAGATCAGATGATGCTGTGGATAATCGTGATAAGGATTATTTCAACGATATGATATACATTCGGTTTTTTTGTACATTTGGGGTTATATCCAATGCTCTTTGTTGTAGACGATATCCCGTAGATCAGGAAGTTATCCTGACGCTTAGACATCGTCTACAAGAATTTCCGAATATACTATGTTTTTTGTATATATTCTTGTATTAGTGCTCGGTTTTCTTCATTTGGTTTTATCTTTCAATAAATCCTCATCTTGCTCGCAAATAGACTCCTTACTTAAAAATAACTTTGTGTTATTTCTCGATGTTTCTTGACAAAGCAACATATAATTGACCATGACTGAATACTGTAGTGCGCAAATATATTCCAACTTTATCAAAAGATTGACACTCAGATCTGTTTATAGTCATAGCAAAACTTAATCTCATCTAACGATGGTCTTAGATCAAGTCGTGGCAATAAGACGATTCTACCAGAACATTTACCACACGGAGAAAAAAAACAGTAGCGTTTACTGAACCTAGTTAAGTAAAGCAGTTCAGTAGATGCTACTGCACAAACTTAGTAAAATCTACTTGACTGCGTGTGACAGCGAAGAGGGACGGCGCACCTAACCTAAAAAAAGTATACTAGTATGGTGTAGCGTGAGACACGAGAGACTGAGAGAGAAAGAAAGAGATATATAAATATGCAATATAATGTGCAATGTAAGACGAGACACAAAGAACGTCGGATCTGCGCCAATCACCCTTCCCTGTGCTCATAACTTCTGTCTGAGGTGCCTTCGCGGCACAGTCGAGCATGGCCTTCTTATATTATTATATGGCCTTATTTTGTTTACAAACCAACTATGACTAAGGCTATGTCGAACATAGTAATAATATCTATCATGCAATTATTATTTACAAATTGTATTTAGTACTGAAGTTAGTTACCAAACTGTTCATTCAGCTGAAACTACGCGAGCGACTTCACTTAGATTTACTTAATAGCCGTTACTGAAAAATTTAGGTTACATTTACCGAAATTTTGAGTGAGCGCAACGTTTTATTTTTCTCCGTGCAGTAATGATTTGTCCAACTAATAATCTCATGAAACAATACATTATTTGAAGTTTAGAATTTCTGGAATATAGTGTGTTGTATTTTGTGCTTATACACAAAAATATAACCTACAAACTAACATACAAATAATTTTTTGTAACACATGCACGATTTCTGCGTTTCTTAGATCTAAAAAGCGACCGTAATGTGACCTTTTTTGACCAGCCTAAGTATAATAAACTTAATAAAAGTATTTAAGAATTTTACGTAAATCTTGTAGAGCAATATACCTAATACTAGAGATCTCATTTAAGATTTATCAATAGGGATGACTATAGATAATTGATAAGAATGTCGGAATATTAGAAATGTACATAAGCTTTGAGAATCAAGGGGCGCGGTAGCGCCCCTATGGCAAGTATACGTTCTTTCTACACTGTGCCGTCGGGGAGCAGCGCGACCCTATTATACTTTGAATTTGCTTTTTAACCTTAATGCGTTTTATTGTCTCTAATGAGTTCTTGTCTGATGTCTTTGATCCTTATGTTTAAGTAATGTATCTTGAAGATTTTAATGAGAACTTTTTAATGATTATAATATTTGCTTTAAAACTTTCTCTTTTAGCAAAATAATTATAATCGAAAATTAATTTGAGATAATTTCTTTAAATTTTGGCTATGCGATTCTCATCTTTTTAAGTACAATAATACAAGAATATGTCATGAGATAATAGGTTACAATAAGGGTATCTTCAGCAATCAGTGCAATAAGGTGGTAAAAGAGTGTGAGAGAGAAAGAGAGATAGATATGCTACTATACTCTGCCGCGAATGTCTCTAGAACATACTATTCATGTGCAACTCTAATGGTAAAAGAGTGAGAGAGGTGTCCACTAAGCGTCACTGCCTTTTAGGAAACGAATCGCAGTTGCAGAAAGCCGAACGTATGGAGTAATCATCTATCCACACGAATATTCGGAGGAAAGATGGCCAGATTTTTCAGGCTAGAAGTTGTCAAAAGCCTTTATCTAGTTTTTTCTTGCATCGTTTACGAACGTGTATCAGTGTTTGTTAGAAAGAACAAAGGCACCACGCAGCAGCAGAGTACGTCCGGCTTTGTGTAAACATTAAAATATAGCCTAAAACAGTGGTATTTTAGAGCTGCTTGGTGCGCACAAACTCTCGCGAATCTGTCTACTCTGCTTGATTGTGCGTGATTGTGCATGATTGTACGTATATCAAAGAACCTTTGTGCTACCGCTAGTGTGCCACTCGACAAAATTAATGTGTCTAATACTTAAGCGCCGAACACCTGCCAAGACTCGACGCAAGCACTCGCATGGATCATCACAAACACGACGTGTGAATCCAGAGAGTAAACAGCAGCGTGCTCTATGTCAGCAAACATCTCATCGCTCGAGCTCGACGAAGACCCCGTCCCCTGCAATGCCGACCTCCAAGTCTATGGTTGTTCGACTTGTACTCCAGCCTCCTCAACGGCAATTATATGCTCTCTCAAGACCTTATACGCTTCTTTCTTGGAAATGAGTCAACAATGAACGACAAGGTCTTCCTCTTCTTTCGTTTCAGCGGTTTCGGTTAGCCCTCACATATTAGTGCAGCAGAGTTCGCCACAATTGGCGAGCGCCGCAACAACGACCAGCAAACGACACTTGGCACTTAAGACCATCCAGCCGAAAACAGCGCGTAAGACAACGAGAGCCCGAGAACGAGTTTGCGACGGAACGTCTTATTAAGTTCGAGGATGAGGAGGAGGCGATAGACGTCAACGAGAAGCCGACGCGGCCCCCATAGATCGGCAGTGCCGGAAGTCTGACCACCTCAAGCTTATAGCATACTCGTGACACCTAGCCACAAATCTAAGCCTAGCACTGCTACCCGCCAGCATCATCAAGACCCTCACGCCCTAGATGATCAAGGTTTCCCTATAGCAACAGCAGCAGGTCCTCAAAGACAAGATATGCAAGATAATAAGGCTTTTAAGAGGTCGTTTATCTGTCGAAGTCATTTCTTCTGAACCTTAATTAAACTCATTAAACAGGTATGAAATCGGTTTGAAAAATACCTTTTACAATGTTAAATGTTGGCAACTATAAGTTTGGTCTCCGACCTAGTAGAAAATAACCCAACAGTTGATTATGGTTGGCCAACGAACCTGCTTAAAACGTAACTTTGGCCAACAGTTTACCATTGATAAGCATTTCTATCAGGGCATCTTCATAAATCAGTAAATTTGTCCAAGAATTCTATTCTAATTTCTCCTTCAAAATTTCTGTATATGCTTATAAATATACGTTATGTTATTAATCTAGTGAAATCAGTTATACAGGGTGACCCAATTTAAACGGGCACCGCTCATAACTCGTCAGGGACAGCCACAATCGAAAAAATGGTAGAGACCAAAGTTGTAGGATATCGAAGGGGCAACCCGATGGTGACCTTGGATTTGACCTTGAACGCGTTTTTCAAGGTCATTTGAAGGTCAACTTTGGATTTTTAAATAGGAACCCCATTCTTTTATTGCGGGAATGGAAAGAGCGGTAAATTTTACGTTCAGAATGGTATGTTCGGTTGCGGCACTGAAGGTCATCGCAAGGTCATGCAGCCAGAATGAAACCCCGCCTACGTAATTCCTCTAGCAACGCCAAATTAAAAAAATTGGTAGAGATTAAAATTGTAGGATATCGAGGGGACAACCCGATGGTGACCTTGGATTTGACCTTGAACGCGTTTTTCAAGGTCATTTGAAGGTCAACTTTGGATTTTTAAATAGGAACCCCATTCTTTTATTGCGGGAATGGAAAGAGCGGTAAATTTTACGTTCAGAATGGTATGTTCGGTTGCGGCACTGAAGGTCATCGCAAGGTCATGCAGCCAGAATGAAACCCCGCCTACGTAATTCCTCTAGCAACGCCAAATTAAAAAAATAATATTTTTGGCGGAAGGCCGAGTGTGAGACTCTTTCGACAATTTTCGGAGGCTATTTTTATTTTTGCAAATCGAAAGTTCGGGCGGCAGGTACGGCGCGGGGCCGGGGCGCCTGCTTGAAAATCATTCGTGAGTTAAGCGTCGTAGGGGAAGGTTCGACGGAGTCGCGGTGGCAAGACTGAGCGCGGGACTTATTTTAAAAGGCTTATTTCGGGAGCCATTTTTATTTTTCGCACATCAGGAGTTCGGGTAGGTAGGTGGCGACCACCTAGAGGAGTCATTCGCAAGTTAACCGTCGGAAGGGATCATTCGGGGAATAGCGAGACTTATGTTTGGACGCTAGCGAGGGCTCATTTGCGTCTTGGCCGCTAGACAGAGACCATCTAAGAAGGGATTTCATCTCGGATACAAAGTAAAAGTAAAGTTTGAAAAAAAATAATTTGACCTTGAAATGACCTTGTAGGACTGGCTCAAATTCGAGGTCACAATTCTCCCCCCCCCCCCCCTATACAACAACTTTGGTCTCTACCACTTTTTTTTAATTTGGCGTTGCTAGAGGAATTACGTAGGCGGGGTTTCATTCTGGCTGCAGGACATTGAGATGACCTTCAGTGCCGCAACCGAACATACCATTCTGAACGTAAAATTTACCGCTCTTTCCATTCCCGCAATAAAAGAATGGGGTTCCTATTTAAAAATCGAAAGTTGACCTTCAAATGACCTTGAAAAACGCGTTCAAGGTCAAATCCAAGGTCACCATCGGGTTGTCCCCTCGATATCCTACAACTTTAATCTCTACCAATTTTTTTAATTTGGCGTTGCTAGAGGAATTACGTAGGCGGGGTTTCAATCTGGCTGCATGACCTTGCGATGACCTACAGTGCCGCAACCGAACATACCATTCTGAACGTAAAATTGGTCTCTACCATTTTTTCGATTGTGGCTGTCCCTGACGAGTTATGAGCGGTGCCCGTTTAAATTGGGTCACCTTGTATATATGGGACGGCAAGTGTGCATTAAAATAATATTTTCGAAAATTGTAACCTCTTTTTTTAATAACCACTAGTCAGCTGATCTTATGTCACCTGCTGAACTTTTATGCTTGGTGCTTGACATATATAAAACTGATTTCACTACATTCATTAACGTATATTTATAAGCATATACAGAAATTTTGAAGGAGAAATTGGAATAGAATTCTTGTACAAATGTCCTGATTTATTAAGATGCCCTGGTAGAAATGCTTATTAATGATAAACTGTTGGCCAAAGTGACGTTTTTAGCAGGTTCGTTGGTCAACCAGGGTGGAGACCAAACTTATAGTTGCCAACATTTTACCTTGTAAATATATATATATATATATATATATATATATATATATATATATATATATATATATAACTATACATGTTTATAACATGTATTAAGATATTATAATGAAAATATATAATACATATTTAAAATATATAATTTATTGTAATGTTTGTTTAAAACATCTATTTCATTATAAATTATGGTTTCTTCAAAGAAATTTATATTGTTTGATATTAATTTATATTTTCCAACTAAAAAAATTCATGTGAGTGATCTTTGCATAAAGAAAATGATACATAAAGATTTTCGTCATTTCATATTCACAAACACATATCTTTAAAAAAAAGATCGGCACAAATAATTTTTTGCAGCATCCCTTTTATCAGGTCAAATCTGTAGATTATATCTTGTGATATGCATGAATAGATACAGCATTCATCATTTCATGTTCACAAACAAAAAACTTAAAAAAAATTATGTGTGCACAAACGATTATTTACCGCATCCCTTTTATCTGGACCAAATCTCAAGATCACCTCTGATGATGTATGTATAATATACACGTATATCTATGTGTCGCATATGATTTATAAAATAATTCAGATTAAAAATACAAATAAACATATTTGCTACATTCTGAGAAGATTATTATTTACAGCATACGACATATCTGGACCAATCTTATTATGTTGTATGGTATATTGTAACCAGGTGCGAAATCGGGTAGATTCGCGCATCGTTGAAACGCGACGTTGCGCAAGAACGAGACAAGATTCGGGGCCTCGCGTATAAGTCGCAGTCCGTCGGACAGACAGATAGCTTCCGGCCATAATAGCGAACGCGTCAGCTCTCGTGTGTGAGACTGACTACATCGAGCGACGACCGATAGAGTGCAAGAGGGTGAGAGTTTATAAGATCGCGAGAAGAAGACGTCCCTGCTAACTTCTGCTTCCATAGGAAAGGACGACCTGGCCTGTCGATCGGCGACTGAACAAGAGGACGTCGGCTCCTGCGAGTGAGCCAACAACACCACCGGCGCAGAGTGTGTGTGAGTGTGTGGTGCGCGCCTACCGAAAACGGCGACAGCGAATAAGTAGGGCTGAGCCCTTTTATCTTTATCGCGTCCGCAGTAGCAGCGGCTACAGCTTTGCGATTTGGTGCAGCGGCAAGTTTTCGTTTGCGCGCATACATTTCACGAGATACTCTCCATGTCGAGTCGACATTGATGTGATTCGGCGCACATTAGTAAAGAGACAATATTGGCCGTACAATATATTATTTTGTTATTTTATTTTAATCGGGACGCTTTATTTTCCCGAGTTGTTCTCTCCCGTTCCCTACGTCCTTATCGCGAATACCGCCGCCTCCGCGGGCGTTGCAACAAGCGGTTGCAACGCAAATGTGAGAAGCCGGCTCCGCACAGGAGAGTGCGGAGAGATAGCACACGTGCGAACCCGACGTTCGCGAAGCAGCTCTTGCAGCGAGCTGCGTTGCAACGCGGGTTAATCACAAGCGTCGAGAGAGTTTTGCGCTGCACCGAGGGATTGTGATCCTGTCGGATATTGCCGAGTTTTCCCCCGAAACCGAACCCCGTTACAATATGTATACATATATATTATTAGTAATTAACTACGTAAAAAAATGACAAAAATATTTAATTTTATAACTATATGTGAGTAGTGCTGATTTATGTGAAATGTTTTATGACCAGGTTACTTTTTGTAAACCATTTCTTATTAAAAAGTCAACTAAATCCAATTTTTTTTCCTTTGGTTGTATAATGTATTTATGTTTTTGCCACATATTTATAATTCTGGGATGATTTACTAGTTCTAGTAAATATTTACAAAATTGCTCATTTTATTGTTTTAATATAGTGTAAATTTATCCTAAGAAGACAAAGATATGAGATCTGTTTATGACCCAATGGGTTGCAACCCTTATTTTAAATTTTATAGAAACTATATTTTTAGTTTTTTTCATGTTTATAAAAATCAGGGTAATTGCTCAAAAAAAAAAAAAAAAGGGGAAAGCATTTCTGTGTGCTCCATTCAACCATTTTTAAATATCGTAAACTATTCCTTAAAGTAATAAATTGCATAAAAATGATGAAAAATTAGTAAAATTTGGAGTCGGTTTTCAGCCCTTTCAAGTGGATGTCAGTGCAAAAGAAAATATGTGTCCCTTATTTTGTTTCCTCCTAAAGAAAGCTTTGTAATAGTCAAATTTTCGACTCTCTCAAAAATAGGTTAGAATCTATTTTGAGGTTTGTACAGTTCGAATCACGTGTTTTTACAAAATGTCCGTATGGGTGTGTGTGTGTGTGTTCCGCAATATTTTCGAATTGAGGCTATGAATGTCTACAAAATTTAGCATGTATGTTTTTGAATTCTAAATTAGGGAAAAGAAGTTATTTTTAATTTTGCCAGCTAGTTTTTGTTGTATGTTCGTTTTCTGAATTTTTCAAAATAATAATAATTTTTCTTTACGATCAATCTTGATTGAAAAAGCGATAAATATGTATATTTATACAAAGATCGATTCTTAAGTTATTAATAAGTTGTTTTTAGTAAGTATGCATATGATTTACTCTCTGCACATTCTAGACTGCTAGATGACTGGACGACCAGTAAGCATTGAAATTATCATTGTAAAATGTACAACAATCCTAATTTGTATAACTACTAGCCAGCAAATTCTATTTCCCTGCACTAACAAAAATTAGGTCTTACTCGAAGAAGAATCGATCGTACTATAGATTTAAGAAAAAATCCGCTTCGTTTTGAAATAATTCTTCTATAATTAAGAGGAATTCGCTTGATTTTTTATTTATTTATGATTCTACTCATTTCTTTGCACAAGATGATTCGAATCAATTTTAAAGGTTCAGATTAGATCACATAGACTCACAATTTATATTAATCCTAGCGCACGCTAGATGTTAGAAAATTCCTCTTCGACGAGGCAGCTACTGATTGGTCGGACTTTTGCTACACGATTATTTGTGGCTAAATTTGAATTTAAACTAGTGCAGCTATCTCTTTACACTATCGCTGGGTTGCGATTTCATAGTTCTTTCAGCCTAGTCGTGCTCTACAGTCGGTCAACTAGGTAAGCAAGGGCCTATCGGTGCATAATTAACCTGCATCTTGCAGTAAATCAGCGGAATTAACCTGTATCCTATGAATAACCTACACTTACGCGGTCTATAACTTTGCTTCTCTAAGTTACATGTGGCATCGTCGAATTGCTGCTATGTCGTTTCTAAAAAGTCCCTCCATGAGTCGCTGTACTTTTTGGCGCTTGGTCTCACAATTCATTGCACGGTCTTGGTCGGTTCGCATATACATTGCACGTATGAGTGCATAAATGCAATCACGCAGGCATTATAAACATGTAGACCAGTTACATTATAATATATACACTATGTCCTATGGATAAAGTAGCACATTACAACTCAATTATGTAGCTACTTTGTTTGCTTGAAAAGTAAAAACCTATTAAATTATTAAGGGGTTTTCAAAATTTTTGAAGATATTATAGTTAAGGCGTGACAAAATCATTTCTACCCACCATTACAATAAAATCAATTGTTAACTGTTCATTAAAACAAAATATCAAAATCATTACATCATTTATAAATATCTTCTTAAGAATTATTTTGTAATATAGGTTGACATATGGTCATTGGGTATAATGGCTATTGAAATGATAGAAGGAGAACCACCATATTTGAACGAAAACCCTTTAAAAGCATTGTATTTAATTGCAACAAATGGAAAACCAGATATAAAAGAAAAAGATAAATTATCAAGTATCTTTCAAGATTTTTTAGATCAATGTTTAGAAGTGGAAGTGGAAAAGCGATCATCAGCTTCTGAATTATTAAAGGTATGATTCCAAATCTTTAAAATTGTAAAAGTATGTATAAGTAAATTTTAATTAGCAAATGAACCCTTTTAATCACACATATACACAAACATACACACATACTTAAGGGTTATATACACACACACTCACGTACACACACGCACACATATATATATATATATATATAACTTTAAGGGTATTTTTATTGAAAAGGTGAGAAAATTTAAAAAAAAAAGTATATTTATGTCTATAGTGAAAAATGCTTCCCTGAAGAGCTATTAATTAATTAATTTGTGCTAAAAAAACAAAAATTGCCAAAATTGACATCTTTGGCTCCCTACCATTTTGGTGAAAAGTAATTTAAAAATCTGAAAAAATTCAGGTGCATCGGAAACTGTTTCTGGAACATATTTACCGTGAGTTGAAGAAGAAAAAATTTTTGATCTTCGATTTGACAGAAAACCTCCCATATATTTTTTTTTCACAGAATATATATATACATATATATATATATATATATATATATATATATATATATATTCTGTGAAAAAAATATTGACAGCAGCGTTCGTTTTTTTATAATAAAAAACAAAGGGGTTTGCAACCTTTTGGGCAATGAACCATACAAAACTTATATATTAAATTCTGTATCGAAAACCGCCTCATCATACATTAGCAGGCTGATTATACTGTATATTAAAACAATATTTTATTTATTAGACCTATAAATTTAGTTGGAGGAAGCTACGTGCCAATAAATTAGCAGCGGTTTTTATTTGTCTAAAAGTGTTCTTGATTGATACAAAATCCGGCGATGACTGAATCAAATTAAGAAAGATTATTTTTATCATAGAACGTTTATTTACAAAATGATGAATTTGATTTAGTCATCGCCGGATTTTGTATCAATAAAGAATATTTTTAGACAAAAAAGAATATTCTATAAAATAAACAATAAAATTATATTAAAATGTGTCTGGTAGTCTCCGGCTATAAGTTCACTTCATCTCTTAAACTACCCCTCCTTAGTGGTTAAGGTAAACCTGAAGTAGACCGGAAGCTGACCGAAAGTAGATCAGAAGTCGACCGGAAGTGAACCGGAAGTGGACCGGAAGAAATCGGAAAAAATACAAAATGACCCAGAAGTGACCGAAAATAACCAGCAATGACCCGGAAATATACCGAAAATATCCAGCAATGACCCGGAAATATACCGAAAATGAACAGGAAGTGACCAGAATGATGTAAATTTGCTGAAGTACTTGGAGACTACCAGACACATTTTAATATAATAGAGGATTTTAAATGAAACCGTTCGTGACCTTTAGAAGAAACTACATTTAATCTACCGATAGTATAATTTTTCATTAAATTTTTTTTGCCATTTTTTACTCTTATGAAAAATATCAAATTCTGGAATATTTATGTATTCTATAGATTTTGCAAAATCATCGACTTTATTTAATTCAAACCATGCTGTTAGTCGTGTTTGATATTTTTTATTGCAATTTTAATTTTATTTACTTCAAATATTTTATATTTCTACTCTGGTAGAAACGTTCGCCAGCCATTCGCCAACAGCGGGCCAATTTTATGAAGTCTGGTCAACAGTTCTAGCAGCTATTGGCCAAAAGACGCAATATTTTGTCACGCTTTTACACTAACCATTCGGAAACGTTTACTCAATTTTAAAACTCGTGCAAAAATATAATAAATCATTAATTCCTGCTTAAATAATTTATTAATATGACTTTATTATTAATAAACAAGCATTAGATCAAACAATAATATGGTTTTGACCATCGTAAAATTAGATTTTGAGCGAGTATAAACTTTCATATTTCGGGGTTCTGTGAAAAGGTGTACGTACGAGTCGCTACGAGTGACTATAGTGCGCATGCACGGCATCAGCTACACAGCACATATTTGCTAATACACACAGAGCAGACTTCTAACAGTTCAATTTGGTTGGGCAGCGGTTGGCAAACGCCGTTGGTCAACCGTTGGCGAATGGGCTATCATGGTTGGTCTATTTCCTACCAAAGTTGTTTTTATCATGTACAGACATATTTTCTACTAAATGACTTCTATAACAAATTTGATAATTTTGTAATCGCCAAGCTGCTTCCATTCAACTTAAATATATACCATCAACATAATGTTTAATTTCTAACTCTATGGTAATTGGTTAATGCATCTACATTATAACATGTTTACGGGAAACATTTTTTATGTATATCCGATAGTAAAAAAATAGCCATGGCGTGTCGTTTCTAATTACGAATTCGGCCAACGGATCGCCAACTGATGCTGAATGTTTCTACCAGGGAGGAGGAACTTTTTGACACGCGATAATTTTCTAATATACTATAGAAGGTAAATCAAGAAATATATTTTAATCATAAATTTTAATATGTTATCGTACCTGTCCTTTTTTGGTTAAAAAAACCCGTATTTGTACGGCGAATTGAAAACGATTAATAAGGCGCAAGATATCTGAACAGGTCACTGCTGTAGTGTGATGGCAAGCATACAACTTATGAAGACACGGTGAGAGACAAGTTCGAGCTAAGCATAGCAGAATCCATGAGCCTTGACTGGGCCTAAAAGTTGCAATATTAACATCGTCCATTCCAGCAAGCTTCGTAATGACCTTGTATGCATACTTGGTTAACAAGAAACGCTGTCTTCTTTGTGAATAGTTCATCTCCATTGTATCTTGAGAAACTAACGTATAGAAGAAGGCATTGTATTCTTTAGCAATAACTCCAAGAAATATTTTATTATATTATATTTACTACTTTTTATGAATCGCACTCTTTTTACTTGTCGACTTTGAATTATCTTTGTAGCTCGCGGAATTTGACCCACTCGCTGAGCTTATCTTGTCTTGGAGAACCACCGTGTGAAGAAATTTGACTCATTGGCTTCTGGCAAGTCAGAAGATGTATCTGCGACTTTATTCACTAAAATCGTATTAACTTTTGTGTTGTACTTGAAGTTTTGCAAAATTTGAATTCTTTCACCCTGAAAATACATTTATAAGATATAATCTTGCTCAATAAGCTGAATACAATAGATAAAGTATTTTAGTCTTATTAACCATAATAAACCATCTAAAACCATGATTACCCACTCTTGCTCCTGCAGCTATTTCATTGTCTGTTCAGCTTCCCAAGATCATTTTTGTGTATGCACTATCTCAGATAAGTTGTAATTGAAATTTTACAACCCATTGGTTTATCTTTGGCCTCACTAGTAAATCAGAAAATTGTATAATTATTAGCAGCCAACCACATTTTGAATTGCCGCTTTCATGGTTCCACTTTCCTACGCCAGAATTGCATAAAACTAAAGCTCTCTTTTTTACTTTATTACATGCAGTCACACCTACTAAACTTTAGCAGCACCTATGAAATTAAGCAGTGATTTAGTAATAACTTATAGCATATGCCAAAAATGGCATTTTATAAACCAATAGCATACCACAAAGCAATATAATCACACCAGATCTTGAACGATTATTTCCAAACATTTTACGTTAACTTTTCTCTTGATAAGGGCTTAAAACAATAAATAGTTTCAGATCATTGCTGAAATAAACGAATTTTTATATGAAATTTGCATAATTGGTACAAGATGAGAACAAAAAAATACTCCCTTAATATCTTTGTTCAAAGTATCATTACGATCATCACACTTTGCTAACAATGGATGCTCTAATTCGATGCATCTCTTTTCAATACCGTCAATTTTTGCTTCTCTTCATTCACGTCTTTTTTATTAACTTTTTCTTCTACTTTTTGAGTTACTGAACCATTAGCAGGCAGTGTGGTGGCACCTGCTACAGCTGATTGTGGTAGAGATAATCCTTCTGAATCAGTTTGGATAATATATTTCAATTTTGTTCACTGATCTAAAACAGAAACATTTATACTCATACCATACTTACAAATAAGTATTTTTGTGATTAGCGGATGTTGTCTCAAATGATTCTTTCATAACCAAGAAGATTCCATTTTAATCAAACTTCTTGACTATTCTAAATACAAATTAAATCTTCTTGGTTATGGAAGAATCGTTTAATACCAAGTGGATTTCGTCTTGGTCCATATTTGAGACAACATCCGCTAATCACAAGAATACATTTTTGTGAGTGCAATAGAAGGACTCTCAATCATGATCTTTTCATGTTTTATAAAAATATTCATCATATTTTCAAGACTAATTTCAAGAGAGACTCAAAGTATAGACGTAAATTCACCGCACAAGCTCAAAATTCAGTTTTTCTCAAAAACGCCAAAAAACTTGCTATTTGTTCTTTCTCTTTCTAATATAAAAATATAAGTTGTGAATAGTTGTAAATAGTGTGATATTAATACCAGTGACTAAAACTTAATTGATTAATAAATATTATTCTATTCATATAAAAATAGAAGATAGCTTCACTGATAAAATATGTAAGTAAAATATAGTTATTAAATTCGTTAAATATTTAAAAATTATTCTAAGAATTAATTAAATAAATTCATAGATTGCGAATTGGGTTATCACCCAAAAGCAACAAAAGTTCCAGAGTCAGTAGACTGGAGATCAGAATTTGGATCAACTTATACTGATCTTACCTGTGAGTGGATACAATAAATAAATTACAATTACAATAAATAAAAAAAAATAAATGTTACACTATAAAATATTCTTCTAGCTATTTAAAAATCATCCGCTAGTCTCAGTAAAACATCAAGTGATAGCTATAATATCACAACTTTTAGTAGGAAAGTGGAACAATGAAAGCGGCAATTCAAAATGTGGTTGGCTGCTAATCATTATACAATTTTCTGATTTAGTGAGGCCAAAGATAAACCAATGGGTTGTAAAATTTCAATTACAACTTATCTGAGATAGTGCATACACAAAAATGATCTTGGGAAGCTGAACAGACAATGAAATAGCTGCAGGAGCAAGAGTGGGTAATCATGGTTTTAGATGGTTTATTATGGTTAATAAGACTAAAATACTTTATCTATTGTATTCAGCTTATTGAGCAAGATTATATCTTATAAATGTATTTTCAGGGTGAAAGAATTCAAATTTTGCAAAACTTCAAGTACAACACAAAAGTTAATACGATTTTAGTGAATAAAGTCGCAGATACATCTTCTGACTTGCCAGAAGCCAATGAGTCAAATTTCTTCACACGGTGGTTCTCCAAGACAAGATAAGCTCAGCGAGTGGGTCAAATTCCGCGAGCTACAAAGATAATTCAAAGTCGACAAGTAAAAAGAGTGCGATTCATAAAAAGTAGTAAATATAATATAATAAAATATTTCTTGGAGTTATTGCTAAAGAATACAATGCCTTCTTCTATACGTTAGTTTCTCAAGATACAATGGAGATGAACTATTCACAAAGAAGACAGCGTTTCTTGTTAACCAAGTATGCATACAAGGTCATTACGAAGCTTGCTGGAATGGACGATGTTAATATTGCAACTTTTAGGCCCAGTCAAGGCTCATGGATTCTGCTATGCTTAGCTCGAACTTGTCTCTCACCGTGTCTTCATAAGTTGTATGCTTGCCATCACACTACAGCAGTGATGTTGGGGTATCTAAGCTGCTTATTGACCTGTTCAGATATCTTGCGCCTTATTAATCGTTTTCAACGTTTTTAAATTTAAATTAAAGTTATGTATAAGACACGACTACAAGAATAATGTAACAAATAAAGTAATATTTTATTATAAAATAATGTAAATTCAAATGTTATGAAAGTTTAATAAATATAGAAAATTAAAAAATTATGTTTAGAAAATTAAGAAATATTAGAATTATTATCCAACCACTTTATAACTCTACTATATTGTTTACTAATAATTTGGAAATCTTCTGGTGTATTAATGGAATGTTTATTCATATTAATATACAAACTTTCAGAAATTAATCTTTTATATCTATTGCTTTCACGGTCTAAAATATTTACATTATTAAAATTAAAACTGTGATAATTCTGTTGTTGATTGACAACAATACATCCAAAAAAAAAGATCTTATTTTATAAGTGTTTTTATCATTCAATAACTCGCACATCTTTGACTTATCTACATTCATACATACTTTTGATAAGGTCCACCACCATGGACAAAACGTTGCACAAGTTGAACAAATACATCTGATCGACGGCATTTTAACCAAATAGAAATTTGATCCAACGCAATCTTTTTGGAAAGGAAGTCGATGGAATGCAAATTTGACCGAACAGAGATTTTATCAAATACAATTGCGCCGCAGCTCGCTTCAACAGCTGCTTAGCGAACGTAATGTTCACATGTGCGATCCTTCCCCACTCTCCTGTGCGGAGCCAGCTGCTCAGATAAGCGTTGCATTCGTTTGTTGCAACACCCGTGGAGACGACGGTATTTATGGTAAGGATGTAGGGAACGGGAGGAAACAACTCGGGAAAATAAAACGAATCCCGATGTACTATAAAATGAAAGAAATAATGTATTGCCCGGCTAATCTTGTTCCTGCACACCAAGCGCTAAGTCATGTCAAGAAATCCGTTACTCAGTATCAGCTGAAGCCGCAGCTACAGTTTATACAACGCAAAAAGAGCTCAGATCTACTTATCTGTAGTCGCCGTTCTCGATAGGCGCGCGCTACAAACAACACACTCGCGCACTTTCTGCGCCGATGATGCTAATTGCTCACTCGTAAGAGCCGACGTCCTCTCATCCGGTAACTTCCATCATAGAGTCCTGCGCTACTTACTCACAAACTTCACTCAGCTTATTTCTTACAGCATCAAAAGCACTTTGTGCAATCGGTTTATAAAGATCCAGGATGCCACAAAGGGTATACAATCCAGCATGTTCATGGCCAAGTGCACGCATAGCGATAAGACTTCTCCGATTCACTTCACATACATTGCCTTTTAGATCTACTTTTATGCTGGAGTTGATCGCACTCGTCTCACTATACTGTTTACACACAACACATCAGTTTCAAAAGCAAATCCTAGTATGCTTACTCACTAAAATGTGTATTGCTGTGACAAATACCACAACACAAAACTTTTCGAAGTTCTGGATATAGAATACTCCCATCGATGATTCTATTTCTCGTAGAACAAGCATCTGGAACTGTTCATGTGCTAATATTTCTTGCAGATGTTGAGTCTTGGACTCTTCTCAACTTAACTATCCCTCCGAATTTCATAAAATGCTTTTGTTCTCTTTCTGTTAGATTAGAAGGTGGATAATAATAAACACTGAGGTTAAATAATTAAGTAAATATGTATTGTAATGAGTAAGTAGAAGAAACAAACCCTAGCTAAGTGGCAAAGACGATGGGACTCCAGTGAAAAGGGGCGATAGACCCACCGCCTCATACCACGTATGTTGGCTGGACCAATAGACGATACGGGGAAGTGAATTACTACCTTACGCAGTTTTTGAGCGGACATGGATACTTTCGAGTTTACCTACACCGCTTTAAGATAGAGGACAATCCGAATTGCCCAGTATGTTTGGAAGCAAACAAAGATGAGGAGCATGTCTTCTGTGACTGTTCGCGATACGAAATGGAACAAGAAGAACTCGAGTGTTACCTTCAGTAAGAAATAACGAAGAGAATAGAAGGGAAGGACAAGGCGAAACAGCTGAGTAAAACTGTTGCTAGACGAAGGCCACTAGGTAATAGATACGAAACGCTCCTCGCCCTGATGCAGAGGAACGTAGGTCACAGAGTTGAGCTCTCACCCCCCGCCCGATACAGAGGAACGTAGGAGCTAGGGTTGAGTATCTCTAAGTGCTTCTCAGACCGATGCTGAGGAACATAGGTGTCGGGGTTAAGTCTGTTCAGAGGATGGCTGGTCGATGCTGCTCGAAGTAGACGACCGGACGATGCAGAATGAATAATACAAATTTGATCCTAAACCCCTAATCACTTTGGTCGATGGGGGATGTATGGGAATGTTAGACTTTCTCTCCCACGCACGGTCCCCTCTACTCCTCTCTTCGCGCTTCAGCTTAGTCGCGCTCTCTCTTACTCATTAGGCCATAGGTCCGAGCTACAGTCAACGGCTAAACTGCAGTGTTGGCTGTACACGCGCGCGTCAGCCGAAGGAGGAGAAATTGTTTTGGTTTAGGGTAACTCTTGTGAAGCGTCGAAGTTTATGGATTTCTTTTGCTGGCTTCATTTTATGAAATCTAAATCTCTAAAAAATTTAACTATTAAAAAAGTAAAAGATTAGGAAAGTTTGATATATTCCGCAACGAAATGGCAGGTAAAAAGAAGCTGAGATCAATTAAACAAAGTCCAGTTTATTATATTTAATCATAAAGAAGCAACAAAATTTTTTTTGATCAATAAAGGGCTTACTTAACCTAGAGTTAAGTTATATGATAATCCTATAGAAACAACTCTCAAAATACTTACCACGTAACTTACCATGCCCTTTTTATTGAACTTATGGTGTTTGAATCACGATCTCATACATATAAAGGAAATTTAAGTTGTTCATTAAAAACTACGGAACGCTTCACCTAGACGTCGACATCAGCCAACCTGTTCACCTAGATGCCGTCATTGTATAATTTATTTACCTAGATACCAAAAACTACAAAGCTCTCCACCTAGACGTCATCATCGGCTACCTTGTCCACCTAGGCACAGCCCTTGAATGATTTATTTACGTAGACACCAAAAACTACGGAGCGCGCCATCTAGACGTCGTCTTCGACCACCCTTTACACCTAGACACCGCATTTGAATAATTTATCTACCTCGACACCAAGAACTACGGTGCGTAGTTCTCGGTGTCGACGACGACGTCTGATTATGCACTAATCAGACGTCGTCTTCGGCCACTCTGTTTACCTAGATGCCGTCATTGCATGATTTATTTACCTAGACACCCAAAAATACGGAGCACACTACCTAGACCTCTTTATCGGCTACCTTGTACACCTAGACACTGCCATCGAATGATTTTTACACCTAGACACAAAAAACTACGGTGCGCCTCACCTAGACATCGTCATCGGGCACCTTGTCTGCCTAGATGCCGTCATCGTATGATTTTTACACCAAAGCACAAAAAAAACTACGGTTCATTCTACCTAGACGTCGTCATCGGCTATTCTGGCTACTGCTACCGCGCTACTTGATAATTAATAAAAAAAAAAAAAAAATGAAATGAAAATGAATCACACCCGTAGTCCAGCTGGTCTGTATATGTGTGATCACATAATTAATCCTGCTTGTCTGTATAAGTGCGTGGGAAGCAATATGTGCGGCTAAATACACGGTCTTAATACTAGCCGTGTGTGTCTAACTACATGGTCTGAATATGTTGGGCTGAAGAATCGCAAACGGATCTGAGTATTTTTGTAGAGACATGCTTGTTTTTTATAAAAAAAGACGCTTTCTTGTCAATGTTATGTCCTTAACATATGAGAGTTAAGGACATAACATTGACAGTAACTCTACGGGTTGATTTGCTTTAAAAGGCAAAGTCGTTTGAAACCGCCATCTTTATGTATTTTTAGTGTAAATCCAACACTGAGATTTATAATGCAAATTAATCTTCCCTTAGTAGTTAAGTAGGACATCACTCCGATCGTTACGATTGTATCACGGATTAATATTATGTTAGACTTTTGGAAGATGCGATTGACTTTTCGTGCAACGAATTGTGATAAGAGAAAGAGAGAAATAAAATATTTACTAAGGCGTGCGGCCTGTGCGTGTGTATTTCACTTATTTTGTGTTTTGTTCTGCTTCTAACCTGCTCTGCTACCAGCATATCCTCTCAGTTGGGCGTCGGCTCAGCTTCCAAAGCGAATAGATCTCGAGTATGAATGGGCGCGTCAGAAATTAAGAGTTTAAGGATCTAAATGTGCACTCGCGGTTAAATTCTCAATTAAGTTTATTCAAAGCAACAAGATTTTGTTTAACGCTCGCTGACAACTAACGCATGTATTGTAAAGCAATTATAATTTTCCTCAGGAACGACAAACGACAACTTCAGTATTCAAAGTCCGATATGATCGAAAATATTTTAAGTCTCTGCACGATCTAAAATAAGTCCCGACTGAAGTTTCGCGTAAAAGTTAAAGTCCGATGTGACGTACTGGCTTGGATTTGGGCAGAGCTTCCGCGCTGCTCTAATTTTTAATAAAAACTGCACACTCGGGCCTTGTGCCCTGGGCCTTTTATACTTAAAATCCTCCTTGCCACCCCCTTTGCATTCCTGTGTCTAGTGTGTGTGAGAGAGGAAGGACGGCCAATCAGGAACCTCTAAAGCTGCATATTTCCTCATATGGAGGTTGCTTATCTCTTTCTTCTAGTTCTTCTAGCCTCCTCGCGGTTCCCATTTGGCGTATAGGAGTAACTATGAGAGGATTGTTTGACCAATGAGGGGGCTTGCACGTTGTAGTCAAGTGCGGCGCACCTTGACCTTCAGCTTGCGCGTGCATCTTCTATCTGCGCTCTTCTTTCGTTGATAGTCGCCTTCTCCTTCTCGTAGCGGCTGGATTTTTAATGCACAGGGAAAGCGCGAGTGCCCCCCTCCTGTTTCTGCATGCACTCTCCTCCTTTGTTGACTGTCGCCACCTTTCGATTCTGTATGTGCGTGTATGTGTATGTAATAGCGTCCGGATTTGATTTTTCTCTGATTTAACTTAAGCTTGCCCTCATCGCATTTTATAATCTTTAATGATTTTATTTATTTCTATTCGGATTTTGTCACGTTTTTGTTTGTATTTTTGATAACGTTGTCGTCTCTCGTTTCTATCTTTTAGTTCTTTTAGTTTTAGTTTCCTTATCGATATTTAATTTGAAGTTTATTTATCTTATCTTTTGCTGCATTCTAATGGGAAGGGTGTTGGTTGACTAATTTTATAATATTTAATCTTAATAATTCTTTAATTGTAAAAATATTAAAATGCGAAGGAGTGAGCATTTCACACAATATATTGATCAGAAATCATAGTTAAGCATACACATATGATTATACGCCAAAAAAATTTAGATACAATAATGTAAATATTCGTATTTATTGAATTAAAAATTTAAAAACCCAATATAGAAGTAAAACGCGCCTTCGTGGCGCTACTGCGCCACTTGATTATATTAATCCAGAAACTTTGTCACTTTAAATTGGATATATTCTTTATGTCTATCAATAATTAAATATTAGACAACCTCTAACAATTAGCTGTAGATTGCATATCAAGAATCGAGTATAATATTAAAATGTTGAATTCAAGCATATGGCTATCATTTAATTGACGTTTAGAATTAGAATAATTTCCAATTCCTTTTAAAATAAGTACATCTATAGTATCATAAATGTATAATAAATTGTCATACAACAGCAAATAATCTATTTCTCATCTTCATTTTTATGAGGTATATTTCTGCACTAATTAATTCGTTTAAGTGAATTGTAGCATACATTTTTCTTACCTCGTTTTCAAACGAATGTCACATCGACAATGACGAATTGACGTAAAAAACATAACAAAAGGATTTCAATGTTCTCGCGAATGATAAATAACTATATGCTGTGACGAGCGAACGCGAATTTGTATTTCGCGCGCTCGCTGCATCGAGAACATTGTCAGCAACCAGAGACCACCTGCTAAAGGAGTCCATCCGGGCCAACACCACCTCGAGCACCCGGGGTACCCCAGCAATGTCACTGCTTTGAGCAAAAGGAACGCCTTCCAGCTCATTAGGATTCTCCCCGTCGGTCGCAGGCGGACACGCGGAGACCGAGCAATCGACGCGCGCACGGACATCGTAAGTTTATGTCAACAGTTACTGCACGATTAACGGCATATCGAATCGGCTGCAGACGCCAAAGCCGAGGCTCCCTGCCACCGAGTCGTCGGCTCGTCTTCAGCACGAGCCGCGAGTGCGAACCCGTTTTCTCGCTCCACGCGTTACATTGTATCAACATCGTGAGAGAATATAATACCTTACAATAGAACACAGACACATTCTTCTTTATTTCGCGACCTTATCGTGTCCTTCCGACGAACCCGATAGAGTAAAGCCGGTTACATCGCGCTGCGGCTACAGAGCGCGCGCCTAGCCGGACAACCGGAGTTGGCATTGCACCGACGGCTAACGTCCGTCGCCGACTCCAGCATCATCGAGGGATAGCCATGCGAACAATAAAGAGTGAGTTATTCCCCTCGTTGACGTGACAGCATCTTCGCAGCTGTCGCGCTGAGGCCCAGTTGCCCCGTGACAAACTGGCGCCTCAACGTGTAAAGTTTAGAGGGGCGCGAAGCATATAAGCGTGCGATGAAAGTTTAATTCCAAGCGCGGATAAACGGTCAAGCCGTATTCGTCGCGGCGCGTAGCAACAGCGTACACAACGCGCAGCATGCAGCGGCGAGAGGACGGCAGCGAGCAAGCGGCGCCGACGTAAACAGCGTTTGTTTACATCACGCGTGAGCTAGCGCAGTAGCGGCACGAGCCGGAATCTGTATAGTGTAAGCGCTACCGCACAAGACTTGGGGGGGGGGGGGGGGGGGGGGCTTCTTCCGATGTTTCACGATGAGTTGAGGTAGGCCTAGTGGCAGGCCCACGCGATCACAACTTCTTCTAATGCCACGTAGTTTTGAGCGGCTTGCACTAGTGACTTGATTGAGCTTGGCGGGGAGGAGGTAAGGGTAGCGGATTCTTGGTCGGACACCTATACAGGTGTATGAGAAAATCGTTGTATTATATAATAATTAAATAGCTTACCTCTAGGAGTATACTGCTTCAATATTAAATATAATTGATTATCGTGGGTAGGTATTTTCAGCGACAAATAACTGTACTGGTAATATATCGTCTAGATACACTTAAAATATTTATTGATTTTACCTAATACGTAGGATACACTCTTAGAAATATTCTGGTAATAATTGTCATAAAATAAAACTGTGTTTCGTAAATGATTAATTCTAGTTGTGCGCGTGAATACGGCACCGCGCTATATAAAATAAGTTTAGTCCTAAGACGCTACTATTACAACTGTACTCGACCGACTGACTACTGTCCGGCTAAAAGCGCTTGCGCTGGCCATCGATCCCTTTTTTATTTAGTTGGACTGTTACTGCGGCGGCTGATAACGCTGCCTCGGTGATTTGTCGCTCAACGCCTTATCCTAACCTATTAAGAGGTCAAAGTTCTCCAGTCGAAAATTGAATTTCTACGGGTGATTCATTCGTGACGAATTGTGTCTCGGACACACGTGTCATTATTATTTTGCACATATAAATTGTAATTTCGGAGATCGGTGGTCGCGGCTTAAGTTAAGGGCTAGCGATTCAATTATACAAGGCGTTGTATGGGATTATTATTAGTAAAAATTGAAATTTTTGCGGAATATTACACTATTATAGTCTTTTGCGTGAATTTTCCGGGCGCGCAGAGCGCAAGCACGTCTCGCACGTGCGCGCCACGAGGAAGAGGTGGCCCGGCACAAAATGCTGCAGAGCGCGGAATACCTGCAGAAGAACAGAACAGAGGAACCGCGCTTCTTTGTCTGCGGATATCCGGGAGTACGACGATCGCACCAGTGCCCGGATTGCAAGCGCCACAAGAAGATCCTGGCGTCGAAACCCTGGGACTACAAAAAGAAGTAGTGCAGGATGTAAAAGACGGGCAGAGTATTGAAGGGAATAGAGTACCTTAGTTTTCTACAATCACGGTGTTTTTCTTTCATCGAGACGATCCTTCCTACCCTTCCCATACCCTGTTTACAGTTTCATTAGGTCAGGCGTGCAACGAGGTTGCAGAGCTGCTCCTGAGATCTGCGCAGCGTCTGGAAGGGGGGTGTGACGAGCGAACGCGAATTCGTATTCCGCGCGCTCGCCACGTTGCAGAGATCTATGCACAGATCTCTGCACATTATTTTCGTAAGGGTCAAGTCAATTTATCTCTATTATCACCATAGTAACTATCTATATCAATGTCTTGGCTAATATTGCCTACATTTGTTATTGCAAATCTTTTCATTGGACTAGATTTTACTTATTTTATTTTGTTTTTATTTCTGCAACAAATTAGGAGATCAACTATAAAGACTAGTATGTATATTGTATCTTTGGTTGTATTGTTTATATATTAGTATTAATCATAATTATTTCTCATAAAATTAATGTTTTCAATAAATTTGTTAAAACAATCGTACCAAGCTCTTGGAATTTTTCTGAGACCATAGAGTGCTTTTTGCAGTTTGCAATCTTTATTTTTTCCTGTTTCATAACCTTTTGGTTCATTAATATATTCCTCTGTTTTAAAGAAACTATTCAGAAAAGCTGTTTCTACATCCATTTGTTCTATAAATAAATTATTTTTTCAACAATAAGGCATACATTTTAAAGTTTGCTTTTTACCTACAGGTGAATAAACATTATCAATGTATTCATTTTGTTGGGAACCTCTAGCAACTAATCTAGCCTTATAAACATTGTTGTTTTTCTTTTCGTACATCGATTTTACATCGATAACCTTTTTATATTTTGTCCTTTGAACAATTTGCCAAGTATTATTTTCCTTAAGCTATTCATTTCCGAGTCCATCGCACTCTTCCAGTTTTTACATTCATTTAAATTTAACGCTTCCTCAAATATATTCGGTACATTTACATTAATGTTATTTACATAAATATAATGCGTTACAGGATTTCCATATCTATTTACAGGACTTCCTTTCTTTTTTTGGATTTTCGTTTTACATCGAAACTTTCTCTACTTTGATTTTGCTCATTATATGGATCATCATTATTTTCAAGGCTACTTGGAACAGTAGTTTCATTACCCCTACTTGACTCGAAAGTTAAAGTAGGAGTAAATTGATTTCCTAGTGAAAATATTGACGTGATTTTGTGATGTACTAAAATTACGCATTTCATCGTATAGTTTTAATATGTGATTTGTGACGTCAGGTTGTTTAAAACGTTCACCACTCTTCGCGGTCCTATGCGCGTAAATGAATTTAGATTTTAGTGAAGAGTAGTTCTTATTTACTGATCTGTGACGTAATTACAACGACTGATCATAAATAGAAAGTTTTATTTTATGTTGTTATATATTATTATAATAATAGAGGTCCGGGATACCAGTTAGTGGAAGAATGTTACAATAATAAAATTTTGTTATTACGTTTTGATAACAAATATAAATATTTTCAACAAATAGTTTTTGAGAGAGAATATCGCGTAAATTGAATATATTCTCGGTAAAAGAGAATCGTATGAATTCGCTTTGATTGTACAAAATTTTTGCAGATCAATACGCTTTACATTTGCGTTATTGAGTCTATAGATCAGAATTTTATAAGTATACAAAAGATTTGAGGTTATTCTAAGTTTCTCTATCTGATACGCTTTAGTTGCGCTATCAGATTAGACTTGACAAATTTTATAAGTATCATGAAATACGGATGTTTCTAAGTTTTACCTATTCAAGGTGTAAGTTACTCATGAATAGGGACTAGGCGCTTTAGTTGCGCTGGCGCTTAACTTGCGCTTTGGCTAGTGAGCTCAGATAGCTTGTACAAGTTCTTATAAAGGCATCGGAGAGGGCGGGTATTGAGCCGCTGGAAAAACTTCTTACATTCATACAAATGAACACACCTTTTTACAAAAATGATTCAAACAAGTATATTATAATGTGCGCGCTGCGCCGCCGCGTCGTCGCTACTCCTTCTCTCGCGCCTTATCGCGTCGCTACGCTCGCCGCTCCATAGATACAGATATACGCGCGTGTTGCACGCTCCCCTCGCTCTACTACTGCTTCAGCTGCCGCTGCTGGCTTGCTTGTAGCGCTGCTGATGTTATGCTGCTGCTGTGAGCTCAGTTGTGGCCCAAAGCGTTCAAATGAAGAGTGGGGGAGCGCGAGATTCTCGCATAAAATCTAAAATTTTATTCAACGAATTCTAGTTTTAAATATAATTTATAATTTTATGCGGAGCTTGTACGGGATGTTATATATATATATATATATATATATATATATATATATATATATCGATTTCGAACGTTTCATCACGTAATTTTATTATTTATTAAAAAAATTAAAATACTTTAGCTTCATGGAACTTTTTTACGTAATTTTAGTATGTTATTTAATTATATAATTATTTAGTTTAAAATAATTATACTCTTAAATCCTTTAAATTTGTTAAAATAAATGGACATATTGGTGCTACCATGCGGATGATAGTGCGGAAAATGGGTACTTATGCCTCAGAAATTAATCATTTTTAATACTTTTACTAAATTG
Organism: Nasonia vitripennis; assembly: GCF_009193385.2. Taxonomy (NCBI): domain Eukaryota; kingdom Metazoa; phylum Arthropoda; class Insecta; order Hymenoptera; family Pteromalidae; genus Nasonia; species Nasonia vitripennis. The sequence goes on from NW_022279646.1 coordinate 2,022,578, forward strand.
AAAACTATAGAAAAATAATATTTATCGCGCATTATCCCCCATTTTCCGCACTACTACTCGTACGGTAGCACCTATAAGGCAACTCATTGTAACAAATTTAAAGTATTTAAGAGAATTTAGTAGTAGTATTTAGAACTAAATATTTATGTAATAAAATAACGTACTAAAATAACGTAAAATAGTTCCATGAAGCTAAAGTATTTTAATTTTTTTAATAAATATTAAAATTACGTGATGAACTTCACAGAAAATTCAATTTTATTTCTTCAATTTTTCCTCTGCATATTATTTGCAGGGCTGTATAGACTGACTTAAATACATCTAGTGAAATTTATCTGAGATATGTGTGCTATCTATGCTAATTTATCTGTGCTAATAACACCGGCACACAAAATAAAAAAAGTTGTCTGCGCGAGAAATCAGACCTATCTATCTTTATGTTTTTGGGGTCGCTGAATTCGAATATAAGGTCAGTTAGGCCCCATCACGTCAGGGTCAAGGTCAGTTGGAGGTCAAATTAAGAAGAAAAGGTTTAAAAAAATTAAAATGCCACATATTTATGTTTTTTTGGTCGCTGAATCCAAATCCGGAATCAGTTTGGCCCCATCTCGTCAGGTTCAAGGTCAGTTCAAGGTCAAACTGAGAAGAAATGATTAAAAGAAATAAAAATGCCATACATTTATGTTTTTTCGGTCGCTGAATCCGAATCCGGGGTCAGTTTTACCCGATCACGTCAGGTTCAAGGTCAGTTTGAGGTCAAATTGGGAAGTAACTGTTAAAAAAATTAAAATGACATATATTTATGTTTATTTGGTTGCTGAATGCAAATCCGGAATCAGTTTGGCCCCATCTCGCCAGGTTCAAGGTCAGTTCAAGATCAAACTGAGAAGAAATGGTTAAAAGAAATAAAAATGCCATACATTCATGTTTTTTTGGTCGCTGAATCTGAATGTGGGGTCAGTTTTACCCGATCACGTCAGGTTCAAGGTCAGTTCGAGGTCAAATTGGGAAGTAACGGTTAAAAAAATTAAAATGCTATATATTCATGTTTTTTGGTCGCTGAATCCAAATCCGGAATCAGTTTGGCCCCATCTCGCCAGGGTCAAGGTCAGTTGAAGGTCAAACTGAGAAGAAACAGTTTAAACCGATTAAAATGTCATATCAAAACTTTCCAAAAATGGAAAAAGATACCGAAAAATTGTTTGGTATTGAAGTAGCCAATCAAAATGTAAACTAGGTGCCACAAAAATTTTGCAGTAGATGTTATGCGATGGTAACACGCTGGGAAAGAGATAAAACAGAAAGAAACTTGAAATTTACAAAACCAATGATATGGTCTTCTCCAACGTGTCAAAATGACTGCTATTTTTGTATGACTTATACCAAAGGTTTTAACATGGCTACTAAATCTAAAATTGTATACGCAGACGTTTCTTCAGTAGTGAAACCTGTGAGAATAGAAGTCAGGGATAAAACTGTTAGTATCGAACCCATGGATGTGGACTGCTCAGGCGAAGTAGAAGAAATGCAAGTTGATGAGTCCTGTGACGAAGAAGGTTCTGAGGTTGAAGAAGAATCTGACGAAGAATCCTCAAACGAAGAATACCTGCCAGCTAGTACAAGAAAAGCTCCAGAAACCTTTAACCAAGAAGAGTTAAGTGATCTTATTCGAAATTTAGGATTACGTAAAGATGGAGGAGAATATCTAGCGTCAGTTCTTAAAACGAAAAATCTGTTAGCAAAAGGAACAACGGCCTCTTTTTATCGAGATAGAGAACAAGAATTTAGGAATTTTTTTACGAACGATGAAGAGAATTCGTTGGTATATTGTATAGATGTTAAACGTTTAGTCGATGCAATAAAACCGAATACGTATAAAGACGAGGAATGGAGACTTTTTATTGATTCGTCAAAACGAAGTCTGAAAGCTGTTCTGCTTCATAACGGAAACAGGTTTGCATCCATTCCCATAGCTCACTCGACTTAGCTGAAAGAGAGTTATGAAAATTTAGAAATTGTATTGGAAAAAATAAAGTACTTGGAACATCAATGGAAAATTTGTGGTGATCTTAAAATTGCAACCATGATCTTAGGACAACAATCAGGTTTTACTAAAATTCCCTGCTTCTTGTGTTTATGGGATAGTAGAGACAGGGTAAATCACTACGTTAAGAAAGTATGGCCAACTAGAACACATTTTGAACCAGGATCGAGGAACATTATACGTACGCCATTGATTGACCCATCAAACTATCTGCTACCACCACTTCATATCAAACTTGGCCTCAAGCAGTTCGTCAAAGCTCTGGATAAAGATGGCGATTGTTTCCAGTATTTGGGAGAAAAGTTTCCCGCAATAAGTGAAGCTAAATTAAAAGAAGGTATTTTTGATGGTCCTCAAATTCGTACTCTATTTGAAGACGAAATATTTATCACAAAAATAAACGACACAGAAAAAGCTGCATGGCAAAGTTTTAAAACTGTTCGTGAGAACATTTTAGGAAATAAAAAGAGTGAGAACTATCAGGAACTAGTTGAACAAATGTTGGAGAATTTAAAAAATTTGGGTTGCTTGATGAGTTATAAAATGCATTTCTTACATTCCCATCTTGATTACTTCCCTCTTAATCTAGGAGATGTCAGTGAAGAACAGGGAGAATGATTTCATCAAGATATAAGTGTAATGGAGAATCAATACCAAGGAAGATGGAATGTCAACATGATGGCAGATTTTTGCTGAACACTGAAGAGAGACATTAAAACAAATAACAAAAAGAGAAAAAGAAACCCATTGCATAGGTTATTTGAAGTAAAAAGAGTTCGTTACAAGAGAAAAAAGGAGTAAAGAAAGACATCGAGAGTTACTAAGCTAGTGGAAAAAAAGCAAAATAAGAAAAAAATATAAACGAAAGCAACTTTTCTCTGTACACAAGGAAGATATTATGTGATTAAATAAGATTTTTTACAATTTTTCGGTATCTTTTTCCATTTTTGGAAAGTTTTGATATGACATTTTAATCGGTTTAAACTGTTTCTTCTCAGTTTGACCTTGAACTGACCTTGACCCTGACGTGATGGGGCCAAACTGACCTTATATTCGAATTCAGCCACCCGAAAAACATAAAGATAGATAGGTCTGATTTCTCGCGCAGACAACTTTTTTTATTTTGTGTGCCAGTGTAATTATTGTTCTGGCTTTTAAGTCTATTTTCTTCCATTCTGTTTCTTTGTTTTTGTCATCTTCAGTCATTAACTTTGTTGCAGGATTTTGACAATCTTCATATTCTAATAGAATCATCAATCTGACTTTCCAACTTGTGTAATTTGCACTATCGAAAAAGGTTTCAAAATATTTTTAATTTTCGCTTGTTCAGCTATTTTCACGTCTTCTTCTTTAATACGTATATTCTCGTATATTTTATTTTTTAATACAATAATCTACTTTAGTTCTTTCAAAAATATTTTTCTAATCTGATTTTTTGTTTCTCCTTTTTAATTGAATATCTTTGTCTTCTAATTCGTATTCAGGCTTTACTTTATATTTCATACTAGACAGTACCTAACCGTACACACACGTACCTAAACACATAGAAGTATACGACGCGTATTGTACTTAGTACAGCCTGTCTGCTCTACAGCAGAATAACAGATCCATAACTACAGCAAATAGTACCAAATAGTTCTCAGAGTCTCAGACAGTGTTAATCAAAATCAGCACAAGTTTAAATTATAGAAAAGTGTTATTTATGTGCTCGAATTCACCAGTGATGAGGTTTCCTAGGTGACTTAGACAGATATTTCCATAACATCAGTATGCGAGGCCGGTTACTGTCAACATCAAAATCTGTTGTGATCATGCTAAATCCATAATATTGAAGTTGCATGTCTGTTCATTTGTGTAGAAACTTGTTAAATTATTTAAAAACAGACTGCCATGTCAGTTTTTACTTAACCGTCTTGGTTCGGCTTTTCACTCTAAACTCTATGGTTTAAGCGTAAAAAAATACAGGTGGATCTATATATGAAAGTCAAATTCATATTTCTAAATATCGCGCGCGATATTTAGAATTAAGAGGTTGCTGGTGCATGTTCTGCGTTCCGGAGCAGTAACAGTAAGTAGATAGCCAGGGTAGCCGATGACAAGGTTCAGGTATTTTTCGGTGTCTTGGTGTAAAAATCATTCAAGTACGGTGTCTAGGTATGCAGGGTGGCCGATGATGAGGTCTTGGTAGTGCACTTCGTAGTTTCTGATGTCTAGGTGTAAATATCATTCAAGGGCGGTGTCTAGGTGTATAAGGTGGCTGATGACGACGTCCATATATATATTGATATCTAGAACATATAGCACTAATAATCCGCGCCACTTAATATGATAGAAGTGTGTGGGAAAGCAATATCTAACTAGACTGTACGTATAGCTTATAAGTGGCAAACTTCACGGCCCTAACGTTTTTCTGTCTGGAGAATCGCAAAATCGCACATCGTTCATTATTGTATGAATAAAATCGGCTTTTTGCTGATATTTTTACTGAAAATTTTAATAAAACATAAGCCACTTGATATAAGCTACAATTCTGCAGCTGGTTAAATAGCGGAAAAGCAATAATGAATAATAAATCCAAGTACACTGCATGCGCAGCTAACTCAACGGTCCTAAAATTCGCCTGGAGAATAAAGAGATGATTTAAACATTCAAGAATTACACATCCATTTATTTTACAAATAAAACAGTATTTTTGCTAATATTTTTGGTAGAATCATAGTTTAGCACACAAAAATGCTAATGAGACAAAAATTAATTGAAAACAGTAATAATATGCATTTTTTCTGAATACTATAAAATCCGAACACCGATATAGAAGTAAATAGTGTCGCGGCACCACTTGATCATTGATAATTAAATTTTCTTGGAGGAAGCAAAAG